>NC_140353.1:1191651-1916709 GCF_963514085.1 Chelon labrosus
ATTGGCTGTCGGGGAGGAGTGATGATGCTGAGAAACGGTTTCGCTTAACGAGCTGATGATGTCTTGTGATGTCACATCTTCTCTTGGCTGTCTGACCAATCCGCCGCCAGATAGAGCGACGACCACCGGCTCAGTGTGTTGACGCTGCAGTTATACACCTTATATTATTATTACACCTTATACTCTTACTGGCTTATTTTATTTATGTGTTTAGTTTATTTCCTTTCGTTTAGTGTAGTTGTTTATTCACAAAGTTAGAATGTCATTGCTGGGTGTGAGCTTTGCTGCGTATATGACAGTTAACTTCTTTAGAAAGATGCACATTTATCTGTAAAGGATAAGTTAATGTCATCTACACGCTAATTCATCCTGCAGGCCAGATCATACCCTCTGCTGGGCCGGCTTCAGCCTGCGGGCCATATGTTTGACACCACCCTTGTCTTAGTTGGGGTGGGGATCAAAACCGGTTCTTCAGTTTTTACAATGCATCATGCCTGTATTGTTTACTGCTCCCACTCTTTAAAGGCTCGTCTGCATTTTACTGAACCTGATTAAAACCGGATCGCGTTTGTTTTAGAGCACGAGGCGTTTTCATTGCCTCGACTGTGACGTCACAGTTTTACACGTCTCAGTGAACGTAAACGAGGTTGTGGTGGCGTCCTGATGAAAGTGAAAGTGAAACTGATCTGGGATTCTTTGTTGTGTCTGAGTCTGAGCTGCTGCCTCATCCAGTCTGTGAGGATGTTCTCATCATATGCGTCCACGTCCACGTCCACCTCCACGTCCACCTCCACGTCCACGCTGCGTTCAGATAGAAGCAACGTGTTCAAACACCTGTCTGCCCGACACGGTGTCGAGTTCAAAGAACAGCAGCACCGTTACCTCGCTGACGCCTGCTTTATACCGGAGAAGTTTTACTGATTTGTTCACAATCCTTCAACGTGTTCATGTGTTCAGACCGATGTTAAAACAGCTGCTCCTGTAGGACTGATCAGTCCCCCTCCCCACGTCTCACCTGGTGCTTGTCTTGTCTCACCTGCAGTTAAAAAAATGACAAGTATATAAATATTTCTCCACCTCCTTCTGTCAAACAGGCTGGACATTAACGTGTTCAGATTTCAATAAAACGTTTTAGTCTTTGGCGTTTAATTCAACCTGAGAGCTGCTCTTTTTACTGTGTTTTAATCTACTATTTCTAATTTAACATTTATTAGTTTTACCTCTTCTTTACTACTCTGTACAGCACTTTGGTCAACATTCATTGGTTGTAAATGTGCTTATTAAATAGATTGACATTTCGTGAGAGTTTGGTCTGAGCTCTGGATCTGTGTGTGTTTCAGTGTTTGATGATGGAGACGAGAAGACTCTCCGTCGTACGTCCCTGTGTCTGAAGGGAGAGAGACATTTTGCAGAGAGTGAGGTGAGTCATCTTCTTGAGGGACTATTTCTCAGACTTGTGTCCTTCCACCGGAGAGTCTCCGTTGGCCCTAAAAAGATCTGAAATTAATTCTGACTTCACTCCCTCGTAGACGCTGGACCAGCTGCCGCTGACGAACCCGGAGCATTTTGGCACTCCGGTCATCGGCAAGAAGTCAAATCGTGGCGGACGCCGTTCATCCCAGGCTGTGTGAGTGTCCGTTTGTTAAACTTTACACACATCAAACTGAACTGATTTAAAACTAAAGGTTACATGTTCTTTTATTAGAATCGGGGACGGGATATAAATAATACTCTGCTTATACATTTAAATTAAACCCGTGAATCTAGAGCTTAAAGTGAGAAGCTGCCTCCTGGATGTTTGGTACTAATAAAAAAAGATGCCACAAGACATTATTAGCTCCAGAGCGAGAGGTGTCACTGTCCAAGTAGAGTAGAAACCTTTAGGAAGCAGGAGGTAGAGGGCTGGAGGTGAGAACTGGAGCAGCACCTGGACTAAATGCTGCTGCTACGTGGTGATGGCATGCACAGCAGCTATATCAGGCTTTGTTTACATGCATCGATCCTGACTTTCTGTCTCCACCTCAGGGCCGACGAGGAAAATGAGTCTTCGTCCAGCGAGGAAGAAGAGGACGACAGGAGGAGGATGAACGACGAGCTGCTGGGGAAAGTCTGCAGCATTGAGAGCGCCGCGGAGCCGTCCTCCTGGCTGCTGGCTCTGGTAAAAACCAACACAGACAAACACTGTTCATTCAGCTGCTATAACCGCTTGTCCTCTGGAGGGTCGCGGGGAGCTGAAGCTGTCATTAGGTGAAGGGGGGGGGGTCCACCCTGGACAGGTCTCCAGTCTATCTCAGGGCTAACACAGAGAGACACTCACACCTACGGCCAATTTAGAATCACCAATGAACCTAACCAGCATGTCTTTGGACGGTGGGAGGAAGCTGGAGAACCTGGAGAGAACCCACGCAGACACAGGGAGAACATGCAAACTCCACAATCTACAAGAGGGTAACCTAGGCAACCAGAGCATCCCTCTAGACACGTCGTCACATGAAGATGAAACGGCTCTGTGAATGGATTAGTGAGGCGATGTGATGTATGCAGAGCGGCAGAGGAGTCATCCAGGTGTCCGTTTGTCCTGCAGGTGGTGTCTCCGAGCTGTAACGATGAGCTGGTGGTGAAGAAGGATCAGTGTCTGGTCAGGTCATTCGACGACGGCAAGTTGTGAGTTCACTGAGTTTTTCTTAACGGGTGTGATAAATACTTGTATTTGCTTTAAACGTGGAGACAACATTTCTGTGTTTTTTCTTTCGTCTCTGTGACCAAACTCCATCCAAATATCTGCTAATTTAAAACCAGGAGGAGGATGGATCTGTTATCTAAACCAAACTCCATTTGTAGATTGTGCAAATATTTAGTCTAAATCTGTTTTTGAAGTCTGGATCTAATGTCTACTGGCTCAAAAACTGGGTTCTCCAAAAACCAGATTCACGTCCGTGTGAACACACTTCAGAACCAGAACCGTCTGACTCTCTTGTTTCATCTTGCAGCCACACAGTCCCAAGGAGACACGTCCACGCCGTCAACACCCACAGCATCACAAAGTCTGAGTTCACCCACAGGAAAGGTGAGCTACTCCCACAATGCACCGGGGCACTGATACACATGCCACTAGACCTTTCTTCAGCATTCATCTCGTCTTTTTTAACATATTTCATTCTGTTTTTGTTCCTCCTTCTCCCTTTCCTCTGCAGGATTCGAAGCAGCCCAGGTGTTCCTGAGGAGAAAGATCATTCCAGAAGCGTGGAAGATGGACATGAGTCAGATCCTCGACTCGTCCTCCAGCGACGACGACGAAAACGAAGAAGAGAAGGAGAGTGAGGAGGAGGAAGAGGAGGACGAGGAGGAGAAAAAGAAGAAAAAGCACATAAAGGAGGAGGTTAGACTTTGATCGACTCTACCGGAGATCGTTTTTCAGCTTAAATCAAATAATATGAGTGTTTTTCAAACTCCCTCTCTTGTCCGTTTGTCTGTCCAGCCGGAGGAAGAGCCAGACCCAGAGGAGAGGGACTACTTCCTGCAGCAGCTCTACAAATTCATGGAGGACAGAGGTGAGACGGTTTAAAGGGGAGAGTTCATTGCACATGTGACCTCTAAGGCATGTTGAACGCTGGTGTACAGGTCTCATATTTCCAAGGCTCTTAATCTTTTACTAAGCTATTCACATTGTTTGAATAAAATAAACTTGGTCATTTGTTTTTAGAGGTTTAACGTTAGATCTTTTTTTGTAGACACTCGCACACACACACACACACACACACACACACACACACACACACACACACACACACAGGGCCGGGCCTGTTGGTATTTGCAGAGGTTATTATTACTTGTTAACCACAGAAATAAGTGAGCTGACATTATTACTCACCACAGAAGTACTTGAATGCAAGAACCGCTGGAGGAGGATGGAGGATTTTACAAGTAGTTAACACATTTTATCAGCCTCCACCCCAGACCATTAATTACATGTTCACATTATAGTTTCTGTCACCGTTGTGATGATGTGTTCTGAGAGCCTCTCTGTGGTTGTGTTTGTCAGGGACCCCCATCAACAAGCCCCCGGTGTTGGGTTATAAAGACCTGAACCTCTTCAAGCTCTTCAGGCTGGTGCATCACCGGGGAGGCTGCCACAAGGTGAGTGAGTCCAGCAGAACATCACTGCAGAGAGTCGGACGGATGTGAGTGATGATGCTGAGAAAGGTTTCGCATGTTGGACTGAGGTCCCGATGATGTCGCTTCCTCTTGGCTGTCTGACCAGAGCCCAACGAGCTTCGTTGTCTGATCAGCTGATTAACGAGGTGTGAATTGACGTTCTGGGTTTTCTGTTTGTTTCAGATCGAGTCTGGGACAGTGTGGAAGCAGGTTTACATCGACCTAGGGATCCCTGTCCTCAACTCCGCTGCATCCTACAACGTGAAGACGGCCTACAGGAAGTAAGAGAACAAACTATGGGCTCAGATAACAACAATATTCACACCTGGTGTTAATTAAAATGGTTGAACAAGATGGAAAGACTCTCACGTGTTAAGATCTGATTTATTTTAGAGACAAAGCTCAGATTAGACCTGAACCCTGGTCGTGTCCTCACCGTGTCCTGGGTGTGTTCACACCAGTTCATACCAGGTCTGAACAGGGTCACTGCCTCCATCTTTTCAGCTGATGAGTGTTATGTGGCGGCAAATGTCTCAAGTTGTTAATGAATAAGTCATCAGACTCTTTAAGGCCTTCACTGACTTTGTTTCGTCAGGTACCTGTACGGCTTCGAGGAGTACTGCCGCTCCGCCTCGCTCACCTTCAGAACAATCCATCACAACAACCCTCGCCCTCCCGCCACACCACCCAATCAGAAGACGGCAGAAGTTAAAGACGCCGCCACGCTCCAGATGAAGACGGAGCCAGATGATGACAAGAGGGAGGAGGCGGAGTCTGAGAGTGAGAGCGAGAAGGATGAGGCGAAGGAGACCCAGCTGTCCCCGAGGGTGAGAAACGTCTACATCGATGCTGCGTTGCATTTACGTACCAGTGGAAACGTTTCTCCAGACTAACTCCTCCCGTCTGTTTGTAGGGGAAGAGGAGGTGTGTGGAGAGTCGGATGAAGGCCGAGCGAGAGCTGTCCTCCAGACTAGACAAGAGTGTAGGAGGAGAGAACAGCGAGGAGCAGCATAGGGAGATGAGGCGACGCAGCAACAGAAGAATGGGCGACTCGGACAAAGGCTCTGAGGATGAGGAGGAGGATGATGATGATGAGGACGATGAGGACGAGGAGAGGGAGAGGAGGCGAGGAGAAAGGTGAGTCTGATTTACGTGTCGGATGAAAACCAGGAGAGTAAAAACAAATGTTTCAATAAGATGATTAAGTGAACGGAAACTGCGTTTTCTGTTTTATGAACAAGATAAAAACCACCAGTTATAGTAATACTGCTACACAGAGCATGCGTTATAACTTAATGACGCTCGGCTCCTGTGTTGGTTTTATCAGGAGTGATGAAGAGGAGGACGGAGACTCTGTGACGGGGACAAAGGTGAAGGTGAAGTACGGCAGAGGAAAAACTCAGAAGATCTACGAGGCTCACATCAAGAAGACGGACGTGGACAACGGAGAACAGTTCTACCTGGTCCACTACTACGGCTGGAACGTCAGGTCAGTGCGTCTCACGGTAGCTCTTCCTGTTTCCTGTTTGGATGATGAGTACAGACTGCTGCCCCCTGCTGGTAGGAAGAGGAACTTCCTCCAGCGCGTACGTACCGGCTGGCTGTTGGCTGTTGGCTGTGGTCTTTGTGGTGCGGTTAAAAGCATCATAATGAGTGATTGCGCCCCCTGCTGGTGTCTGAGTGTACTGACAGGTGTGTCTGATCCTCAGGTACGACGAGTGGGTGAAGGCTGATCGCATCATCTGGCCGGTGGAGAAAGGAACAAAGAAACGTCAGAGGAAGAAGGTGAAGGTGAGACGTCACGACAGGAACTGATTGTTGTTCAGTTTCTGGATGTGTCATTAAAGCGTCTTTAACTCATCAGACTGTCTTTATGTTTAGACTGTTGTTGTTGTTTTATTGACATCTACTGAGGAGCAGGATATTTGTGTTGAGTCAGGCCGGAGTGATGATACTGAGAAAGGTTTCGCATGCTGGACTGAAGTCCTGTGATGTCACTTCCTCTTGGCTGTCTGACCAGAGCCCGACCGTCCAATCAGCTGCAGGGGGAGAGGCGGTGTTAGATTAACGGGATTTGTCTGAGCACTGTGTTTTAAAGATAACATGATGTAAAACAGAAAAAGACAGGATAATAAAATAAAGACTGCGTCTGTCCCCTCGACAGAACAAAGACAAGGACGAAGACAAGGATGAAGAGAAGGAGGCAGCCAAGCAAACTGAACCAAGGCGTAGTCGTTCTCAGATCAGAACCACTCCCCCCGGCTCCATCAGACGCAGCGGGTCCAAAACGCCGAGCAGCGAGGGACGGTCCAACAGCAAGAGCAACAAGATGAACACGTCGTCCAACATGCCTAACGGAAACGGTAAGAGACACGGAGCGCGCTCAGACCGGTTGATTTAATGTTTTTAAGTGTGTGTGTGTCCTGACGCGTCGTCCTCTCTGCAGACACTCCTGGCAGGAGAACCAGGGAGATGTACGACTCCGACCGAGCGTCCAACGGTGAGAACACTTCTACTTCCTGTTTCCCATCATTGATCAACTTCACTGATCAATAACTGACGACTTCTCTTTTACCCTGCAGAGGATTGTGGGAACTCCTTGGATGATAGCGACTCAGAGGACCCGCTTAAAAAGCCATCACCCTGTCAGACAGAGGAAGAAGAGGAAGAAGAGGAAGAAGAGGAGGAGGAGGAGGAGGAGGAGGAAGAGGAGGAGGAGGAAGAGCCAGAGGGGGAGGCGACGAGTGAGGTCACTGACATCCCATCAACTGCTAACAACGCAGCCGCTACTTCAACAACAGTTCAGCTACCAGCTCCTGTTACCAGAACTCCAAGTCCCAGCATGCCTCAGGAGATAGCTGATACAATCCTGGGCCAATCAGAGCAGAAGGAGAAGGAGCAGGGGGAGGAGTCTGCAGAGGAAACCACGGTCACGCCGACTCTCCTGGAGACGGAGAATAAAACGTCTCCCGTTACCAAGACGACATCTGTACTTGAGAAAAACACATCGTCTCCTGGACAGGAAGTGGACGCGTCTCTGCCTGAGACGTCTCCCAGCAGGACGCCGCCTCCGTCCGACAGCATCAGCAAAACTCCCGATGATCAGCAGCAGCAGCAGAAGGAGGTGTCCTCCTCATCGCCCGCTGTCACAGAGGAAGAAGACCGCCCCGCTGCTCTGTCCTCCCCCAGAGGCAAAGGCCGCAGGTCCATCGTCAGGGAGACAGGATCTGAAACTCCTCCCAGAATCCCCTTCTGCATTCCCAGCCCCGCCCCAGCCACCAGCCCCTCACAGACGGCGGTGGTACCGTCTCCTCCCCGCGGAGACCTGAAGAGAAGGGACGAGCCCAAGGTGGTCCTCCACCCATATCATAAGGAGACTCCCACTCCCGACTCTGATACTGACTCGGCCACAGAGGAGGAGGACGGGGAGGAAGAGGAGGAGGGGGCGGGGTCACCTGAGGAGAGGAGCAGCATGGCGCTCAAACGTAAAGCAGCAGAGCAGAGAGCAGCGGAAAAGAAGCTCCGTCCTGAGAGGAGGCAGGAGGAGGAGGCCACCTCCCCCAAAACCGGCGCCGCCACACCCAAAATGGCTGCCGTTGCCTCACCCAAAGCCCTCCCCTCGCCGCTGCGCTCAGAGAGAAGGAGCGAGGGAGTCACGAAGGCTGAGGAGAGGCCTCCTCCAGCAGAGGAGACGCAGAAGGACGTATCAGTGGAGCGTCTGACAGGTGGAGCCATGAAGGAGTCTGAGGAGGCGCATGCTGGTACACCTCCCCTCTCTCCAGCCACCGGCTCCACCTCCCCCACCGAGGAGATGGAGCCACAGATCGGCCCTGAGGCTCTGGTCTGTCACGAGGTCGACCTGGACGACCCCGACGAGAAGGAGAAGCCCTCCTCGTCGGCGGAGCACATCCTCCTCATGATGAGAGAGCCTCGCCTCCTCCATTCATCCCTCCCCTCCACGCCCACCCCTCACCTCCCCCAGGCTCAGGTCAGGCCCTTCTTCACAGCCTCCACCCCGAGCTCCACCCCCTGCCCTGGAGAGCTCCACCCAGCCAAGGGCCCCACTAAGCAGGTGGAGGAGGAGGAGGAGGAGCGAGGAGCAGCGAGGGGAGAGCAAGAGAGAGACTCTAGTCCCGGGTTTGACGGCAGCGCCTCCTCGTCTACCACCTCCGTGCTGTCGCTGCAGGAGAACAAGGACCGAGGTAAGAACAGAGCTCACGATGGAGCGAGAACGCAGCCGCCTGATTGGTCCGTGGACGTCGTAACACCTGTGCCCTTTGACCCCTCAGGTCAGAAGAGGGTGACGGACAGTAACTCCAGCCCGTCGGCCAAGAAACCGAAACGCAACCAGAAACGACCGAACACGCCGGGGAAGGTGGAGAACAACGGAGCAGGTGAGCCGTCAGCGTTTAGCCTGGGTTTAGAATGTGTCGGCCATCTTTGATCCCAGTCTGTGGTTAATGTGAAACGCCGTCTTCCTGCAGGTCACAGCAGCGACAGCGAGGACCAGTCTCGAGTCTCGTCTCTGTCCAAGTCTCAGAAGCCTCGTTGTCCCGGTCTGTCGTCGCCGTCGTCTCACAGTAAAGACAAACAGAGCTTCCCCTCGCCGCAGCGCACCTACAAGTGGACCTTCCAGATCGGTAAACGCACGCCGCCGCCTTAACGCCGTGCTGACATGCTGGTGTTTAGCTGAGCTTTACAAACATTTGCAGCTAAAGTCTGAGCTCAGATTCACAGAATGAAGCTGCTGTTTGTTGTTGGAGCAAAATTATGTTTCTGAATGAAGAAGTAACCGTTTCTTCTTCTTCTTCTTCATCCTCAGATGAACTGGACAGCATGTCGAGCACCGAGAGGATCTCCTTCCTACAGGAGAAGCTGCAGGAGATCAGGAAGTGCTACATGAGCCTAAAGTCGGAGGTCGCCAACATCGACAGACGCAGGAAGAGACTAAAAAAGAAGGAGAGAGAAGGTAGGAGGAGCAGAGGGCGCGGGACGCTTCTGTGTTTATGGTCGAAGTAACGGTGGAAAATAAATAGTTTTATTGTTTAGTTGTGTCGTCAGTAACCTGACTTCCTGTTTGTCTCCTTCAGTGTCAAACACGACGGCGTCGACCTCGTCGGGCTCCTCGGACACAGGTATGAGTCCGTCCTCGGCGTCGCCCACTCAGAACACCGTGGCCGTGGAGTGCAGGTGATGACACGCCCACACAGGCCCCTCCCCCTCACATGCAGCCCCCGCCCACCCCCTTATCACAGACTCCGCCCACTCAGCCAGCTCCAAGGACATGATGGTGAACATGTAAACAAACCTCCCTCCAGTTTGTAGCCGTGAGCTTCGACTGGTGCAGTGGCTGATGGGAAACGCAGTCACTCCTCCAGAAATGACCCGCACGAGGCACGGTGGAGGGAAGGGCGCTGACTTTAGCCCCGCCCCCTCACCTGTCTGACTTCCTGTTTGAGGAGAAAAACATCTGCTCGCCGTCTGTTCAGCCGCCACAGAGCTCTTCTTCCTTTCCTTCATTCTCCTGAGATTCTTCTTCTTCTTTCAGATTTTTATTTTTTTGGTCCAGAGGTCAGAGGTCACTGCTTTTTGTTATTTTTTCCATTTGTTGACTCAAATTTAAAAAAGAAAAGAAAAACGACTTCCTGCTGTGAGTGTTTTGGTCATTTTTATATGAAATCAGAGCTTTTATTTTGGTAAAAACAAAGAAAGAAAATATCTAAAAAGTTTGCGACGTCACAGCAGGAGAGAAGATTTCTAGAAGAATTCTTTTTGTTCTTGTGTAAAATAATTAAACTGAAGCTTCTGCAGCTCCTTCGATATTTATTAAACTTTTTTAACGTGTTTCCGTGTGGAAGATCAGTGCTGCCAAGAAAATAAATTAAAACAGACGAAAACTAAAACACAGACCAGCAGATAAACATTTGATCATTTAATTTGGTGGGTTTTTTTTTTTTGTGGATTTGTTTCAAAATATTCCAGCAGAATCATTTTTATATCTTAATATTTTTTGACACATTTGCAGGAAATTAAAATTCTTATTTTCATTTATTATAAATAAACTAAACGTTGACTGTTTTTGTTTCCTGATCATTTTGACCGAAAAGGAAAAGTTTGATTTTAATAGAATTCTGACTTAAACTTTGACTAAACTTGAAAAGTTAAATAGGTTTAAACTGGTGTCATTTAAATTTCCTGTCTCATTATTTTAGTTTTGCGTCGTTTTCATTTATTAACTTAAAATTCAAAGACTTTGAAGATAAAACCTGGTGATAAAAAGAGTTTTGTTGACTTCTGATTAAGTATTCTCATACGTCTGATTTGAAAACTTCTGGTTAAAAGAGTTTAATTTAAATGTACTGATCATTTTGTCTCAGACTTAATTATATTTAATAATTAAGTCAAAGTGAAAATGAGTCATTTAGATTTAATTATTATTTGAATGACGAGTTTAGGACGAAAACGTTTCAGTTCCGAATAATTAACTGATAAATCAAACTTAAAAGATATTTTTGAAACAGTTAAAATGTGATTAAATTTCACATGAACGCACTTATGAGCACATGAAACTCTTTGACTAAACGCTGGTGAACAAGTTAAAGTCTCTGTTGGTGATTTAAAGTTTGGTCAGAGTTGATCTTCCATACATCGGCTCTCTGAGGCTCCCTGCTGCTCTGCTTCTTCTTCTCTGGTTTTTTTCTTCTTCTCTGGTTTCCGTTCGGCTCGGACAGACGGCTGCTTTTCTTTTCGTCTCCTCAACGTCTATTTGTGTTGTACATAAAAAAAACAAAGACAGAAAAGAGTAAAACCACCCCTGTATTTGAGTACTACATTTTACACACCTGTAAAGAATGATTTATAATATTTTTTAAGAGAAGACTGTTTGTACTGTTGTATTATGAACTCCTCGGTTGTTGTTTTTTTTTTCTTTTTTTTTTTCTTCTATTTTTTTCTATGTGGTGTTTTTTGCCGGCGGCGGTTTTGAGAGCAAAGACTGTAAATACAGAAACACACACTTCCTCCAGAGAACAGAAGCCATGCTGGAACTGTGTTCACAATAAGCTGCGCTCTCTGTTTCTAATAAAGGTTTTAAATATGTTTCCACTCTGCAGCGTCGCCTCATTTCAGAACCGACGTTCAGGTGTGTTCAGGTGCGTTCAGGTGTGTTCAGGGGCGTTCAGGTGTGTTCAGGGGCGTTCAGGTGCTCCTCGTTAGCCACAGACCTCCACTTTAGGAGAAACAGAGATCAAACTGTCCTGATAACGGCTGAGTATTTAGAATTAGCGGTGACCCTTTATAAAGGAAAGAAACGTCAGACTGCTCCTCTAGATGAAGGTTTTATGAATTTAAAAGTTCACACAGAGAACACAAAAGTAAAAAAAGAGAACCCAGGCAAACACATGAACAGAAATATTATACTTATGTATTTGTTTATTCGGGAAAATGTGCCAATATTACATATCAGTGATGTGCAAACATAAGTGCACCTCTAGGATTTACACATTAATGAAACATGGGGGTGCTAATGTCCTGGTTCGGGCCTGTTCTGCTGCACCTGGACCAGGACGGCTTGTCCTCATTGATGGACCAATGAATTCTGAATTCTACCAGTGAACTCTAAAAGAAAATGTCAGGACATCTGTCCATGAGCTGAATGTGAAGAGAAACTGGGTCATGCAGCAAGACAACGAGAACCAAGAACACAAGTGGTTCTACAAAAGAACGGTTAAAGAAGAACAAGATGAATGTTTAGGAACGGCCAAGTCAAAGTCCTGACCTTAATCCAATAGAAATGTTGTGGAAGGACCTGAAGCAAGCAGTTGATGTGAGGAAACCCACCAACATCTCAGAACTGAAGTGGTTCTGTTCTGAGGAATGGGCTAAAATTCCTCCAAGTATTAATATTATTAGTATAATAGTAGTTGAGTAAATGTACGTCACTGGAATTAAAGACTTTCACACAGACAACGTCAGGTCATAATGTTTAATTTAAAAAAAACATTAACATCCAAACAAAAAAAAAAACATATTAAAGGAAAATTTCTGGTATTTTTGTACACAAGATGACGACACCTGTTTCACACTACATTTCCCATGATGCTCTGGACGAAGCTTTGTTCTCCTCAAGCTTTTTGAGTCCAGCAGAGCTTCAGAGACTCATTGAACCTCCAGAGTTTTACATGAAATCAAAACGGCATCAGTTTCAGAGTCTTTATCGGTGGTGATGCAGAATCCCCTGGACCAGGACCAGGACCTGGACTAGAACCGGTCTGGCTCGGCTCAGGTTATCGGACCCGTTCATCGCGGCTGTCCCAGAAGTCCGGCTTTAGCAGCCAGAGCCTCGTTCTGCTGGATGTGATACTCCTGGAAGCGCATGGAGATCCTCTGGGTCATCTTCAGGTACTTCTGTAGGCAGGACTCTGAGCAGCTCGACTGAAACCACAAATACAAATATAGTACATTAAATACAAAGCTGATGGACTTAAAAACTAAGGGAGAAATGTCAACTACATCTCCCAGAGTGACTTTTTAATGGGCTCACTGCTGCCCCCCTGAGGCTGGAGGCTAGAAAACATCCACGGGATTTCTTTGTTTTTCCTCCTAACGCCACAGGGGGGCGACACTGAGCTCAGTCCACAAGAAATAAGAACTCTGCTTCATGTGATGATTTCTAAAACTGTTTTATGAGAGAGAAGACTTCAGGGACAACGATTAAAGACATGTTTGTCCTACAAAATGTCCCAACGTTCAACCAGTAAAAGGAGCAGAGATGTGGAGGTTTATTGGTCATATATTCAGGATGAAAACCGGTTTTATTGTTGCTCTAATGTGACGTTAGATTATATTATAAGTGAAATAATGTTGACTGGTTTATTTATCAGTAAATTGTTTTAAAATATTCTCTTTACTGCGATAGAAAAAGGAAAGACTTCCATTTTTTTGAGAGGCTGCAAAAAAGATGAAATGAATTGGTTTGTTCATTTTTAACTTTGCTTCTTTACCTCCTCAGGCTTCACGTCTCTGGTGGTGAAATCTTTGACGCAGTCCATGAAGCAGTTCTCCGTCACCTTGTTATACGTCCCCAGGAACTCCTTAAACTGAAAACAAGCAACGTTCAGGTGAAATTTAAGACAGTTTGTAATAAAAATGTCATAATCTCTGACTTATTTCTGATGTAGGGGTTCCTTTCTTTTAATCAGGGTAATTATTTATGACACGAGGCAGCTGGGTCTGGTGGAGAAACTCCTTTAAACACATTTAATCTGAGTTTCTGAAACTATTTTATTATATTATCTATTCAGGTTGGTCATGACAACAAACGTGACTTTAAGATGCTGAATTCAGAGTTTTTTTTTTTAATAATTCCTCTTTTAGACTTTGACACAAACCACTTACCTGTTTGACCTGGTCGGACTCGGACACCTGGACCGCCATGATTCAGACTCTGCGGGGGTAAAAACACGGAGACAGTCAGCGCTCCAGCTGCCACACCAGACTCCATTCAAAAACCTGTCACTTTTAAGGTTTACTCTCTGATCGTCAGTCCTGTCTGCTAATAAAACCCGAGGGCACATTTGGTGAATCTTCAGGTGAATCGGCATCACTCTGCTAAGATGTCCTTCAATTTATTCCAGATAATTTTACAGTTTTTCAGTCTGAACGTGAGTTTACTGTTTAGTCCAATTGGCACAAGAATCGTTTTAATAATTCCAAATAAATACAAATGACAATTAACGAAAACAAAAAAAACATAAAGCCACATTTTCAATAAGTACACACAACCAAATAAAACACGTTTATATTAAATATATTCTTCTCCTCACGGGACGCTAAGCTAACAGCTAGCTAGTTAGCTTCATGTTTCTGTTACCCGGTGTGATTCTTTTCGTGTTTTTTTTTGTCTTAAATTTCGTTCTCCACCTTTCTGAATAGACGCCTGCAGATGGTACCTGTGTGTTAAAGCCTATATTAGAAAGAGAACATGTGTTTTACCTGTGGTCCGTGTTTGATGTGAAATCCTTCCAGCAGCGGACTGAAGGGCATGTGAGCGAACCTGAGCCGCAGATTCGACACTAAAAAATACTTAATAATTAATTTTTAAATCAACAAGACATAATAATCATTGATTTTAGTATTAAGTTAAATTTAATTAAAGATGTAAATTTTTAGTATTAATGTTGTTCAAGTACAAAATTGTAAAAGGTTTTAAACATGATTGCTAGAACATGACGAAAGTTGCGATCAGAAACCAACAGTGCGCTACTGAACTAAACGTCCGGAGAGATACAACCGCGCAACAACATAAAGTTCCAGAATGTGGTTCAACTCCAAATACTGGACATAATAAACCAGTTAAAAATAACACGAATAATATTTAAATGAAAATAATTCGTGAAAGACCAAAATAATAATAAATTAAATACTTAATTCTGATAATAAACAATTAGATACAACTTTTGTTTTTCATACTATAAGTCAAATAACAATCAGACCTGTGTCAGGACACTTTAAACAAACCAGAGCCTAAATTATACAGAACATACAGCTTTTATATGACATATGAACATGATACATGATGCATTCAGGAGGAGATATGGTTTTGATTAATGTAAAATAGTCTAACTGCTTCATGTTTTCTTCTCTGTGTTGTGTTTCCCTCAGTGATGAAGTGAGTCCATCCTGTTCAGTGTGTTTACATGTTCAGTAATTCGTTATATTAATTCATTGTTAATGCTCTAAGCTCCTTGTGTCAGCGTGTGTTTGTGTTTTCTTGTTCTTTTTCTCTATGATCTATACACTAGGTGGCGCTGTGACACCAGGAGCAGACCTGCTTTGTTACAGGTGTTTATAATTTACCTATTCCATTTTTCTCCATGTGGCTCCCGGTGGTTCCTGAGCTCAGTGTTATATATATATATATATACATATATATATATATGTATATATATATATATGTGTATATGTATATGTGTTTTCTATAGTAAAATTCATCATATCAATCATTTATTTTTATGATAAAAATCAGAGTTTCAAATCTGCTCAGAATAAAATATACAGAGAAGTTTATTCAGGGTTAAAATTGGATGTCTGCAGGACCTCGTGTTTAAAAATATAATTAAAAGGTCCAGAAATAATCAGAAAAGAAAAAAAAAATCTACTTGAAAATAAACTGAAGTGAATCTGTTCTGTCCGTGGGTGGCGTCCTGCCTGTGCATGTGAACCATCTGGATCATAAAGGTAAATATTCAGGGAGCAGATTCCTAGATAGCAGCCGGGTACATCCAGTCCTCTGAGGGAAACGAGGTGAGTTTAGAGAGAGGAGGCTGCAGGTTTGTCAAATTATCTGATGATCATCGTTCACTGTCTGAAAAACAGAGGCTCCACTCTGGGATGTAATCTTGATGTCAAGCTTTCAGTTACGTTTCCCTCCATCCTTCCTCATTTAACACAATTTCTCTCCGTTCAGTGCGATCAGCCAGTTTCCCAAAATGAAGTTTTATTCTTCAACATTTTTCATGTGTAAAATGTGATAATATCCTTAAAAGGTGTCATTTTATGGTCGTTGTTAGACATTTCAGATCCAGGTGAATAACTCCAAAGCTTCCTTACAGATCAGCTTCATTGTTTTCATCCTCAAACTCTTTTAATTCTCAATCAGCTGCTGATTTTTACACACTCTTAAATCTTTAGTGATGAGTAAATATTTCCAGCAAACTGTTCAGTAACTAATAATTCAAGTCGTTCTGTGATTCTGGACGATAAGCTGAGTATCTGGCTGCTCTCAGAGTCTCTGCAGAATTAAAGATATTCATTTGACTTTGAAACAAAATACGTCTGAATCATTTAAAACCTTTAGAAAAACAAAAAGAGTGAAGATGTAGAAGAATTTAAAGATGAAAAACACGTCTTTTCTCTATAGTTGGTCTCGACTTGTTTAGTCTTATCTGATCTAATCTGGTCTGGTCTTGTCTTGTCTCGTTTCATCTTGTCTTGCCTGATCTCATCTCACCTCATCTCGTCACGTCGCGTCTCATCTTGTCTTGTTTCGTCTCATCTTGTCTGATCTCATCTCGTCTCATCTTGTCTTGTTTCGTCTCGTCTTGTCTCCTCTCATCGTCTCATCTTGTCTGATCTCGTCTCATCTCGTCTCATCTCATCTCGTCTCATCTTGTCTTGTTTCGTCTCATCTTGTCTGATCTCGTCTTGTTTCGTCTCATCTTGTCTTGTTTCGTCTCATCTTGTCTGATCTCATCTCGTCTCATCTCGTCTTGTTTCGTCTCGTCTTGTCTCCTCTCATCGTCTCATCTTGTCTGATCTCGTCTCATCTCGTCTCATCTTGTCTCGTCTGATCTCGTCTGATCTCATCTCGTCTCATCTTGTCTTGTTTCGTCTCATCTTGTCTGATCTCGTCTTGTTTCGTCTCATCTCGTCTCATCTTGTCTCGTCTGATCTCATCTCGTCTCATCTTGTCTTGTTTCGTCTCATCTTGTCTTGTTTCGTCTCATCTTGTCTGATCTCGTCTTGTTTCGTCTCATCTCGTCTCATCTTGTCTGATCTCGTCTTGTTTCGTCTCATCTTGTCTCGTCTCATCTTGTCTTGTTTCGTCTCATCTCGTCTGATTTCGTCTCATCTCATCTCGTCTCATCTCATCTTGTTTCGTCTAATCTTGTCTCATCTCGTCTAATCTCGTCTCATCTTGTCTTGTTTCGTCTCATCTCGTCTCATCTTGTCTCGTCTGATCTCGTCTCATCTCATCTCGTCTCATCTCGTCTTGTTTCGTCTCATCTTGTCTGATCTCATCTCATCTTGTCTCATCTTGTCTCATCTTGTCTGATCTCGTCTCATCTCGTTTCATCTCGTCTCGTTTCTAACGCTCTGATTTTCCTCTGGATTTCCATTCCCATCACATCTGGACGCTGAAAAGCTTCTTTTGAGCGACCAGAGAACAATGAAGACAGAAAGACAGCGAGCCAGAAAAAAAACTCCTGAAACCTTTCTGAATTTACCTTCTACCAACCTCCTCCTGTTCTATTGTCAGAGACGGAGCAGCGGCAACAAAGAGCTGAATAATGTCAGAGAGGAGCAGTAAAGTTTCTGTCAGTTCAGCCTGAAGACACTTATTTGAGAAGAGAAAAATAAATGTGTAATTAAAGATTAAAAGAGAAATCTCCACTTTTTTTAGACAGTAGCTTCATCAATAAAGTCAAATGAAAGGTATTAGAGCTCCGTCTGGTTTTCCTCCATGAATATTCAGCTGTCACGTCTCCTTGTCTCTGCCGTAAAGCCCTTTGGATTTTAAGAGAGCGTTTATTAGAAGACGGCAAACATTCCTGGGCGGTTACAGCCCTGCGCTGTAATAAAACTCTGTTTACTGTATCGGAGCCGGAGTTAATGAGACTAAATGGTTCAGCTGAGTTGATATGAGGAGACGGAGCAGACAGGATGTTCAGGAAATCTCAGGAAAAGTTAGAGAAACGAGGACGAGAAGACAAATCTGAGTCCAAAGATTCAAAGTTCAAACTTCCACTGTTGACAGATCTATGGTGTCTTTGTCTGTTCTTGTTAAACTTCATCAGTCTCTGACCGAGCCCTGTCCAAATACCTGGACGTGTCCTCGCCCCACCAGTTTTATTGAGGACACATCTGAAAGTAACTTGTGTGGATTTAGGACAGACAGGTATCCCAGAATGCACTGACTCATCTCATGTGATCTGATCTTGTCTGATTGTGTCTTGTCTTGTCTGGTCTGGTCTTTTCTGGTCTTGCCTGATCTGGTCTTGTCTGATCGTGTCTTGTCTGATCTTGTCTTGTCTGATCGTGTCTTGTCTTGTCTGATCGTGTCTTGTTTTGCCTTGTATGATCGTGTCTTGTCTGATCGTGTCTTGTCTCGTCTGATCGTGTCTTGTCTTGTCTGATCTGGTCTTGTCTGATCGTGTCTTGTCTTGTCTGATCGTGTCTTGTCTTGTCTGATCGTGTCTTGTCTCGTCTTACCGTATAAAAGTAAAATCCTTTAACATGAATTTAATGACAACCAAGGAAACTAGGATTGAACGATCTGATCTGATCTGATCTGATCTGATCTGCCGGCTTCAAGAATAAATCTGTAGAGTCTTGATAGAGTCGTAGGATTCATCCTGTTTCATCCTTTAAGTTAAATCAGCTCCATCTTGTAGTAACTGACACTTAAAGCAGTAAACGTTTGTTTTAAATCAGCTGGATGAACAAACTTTGAAGCTACAGTTTAATTTATGAATCCTATCAGAATATTCCTTGTGACCAGCATCTGTGTCCAACATTTTTACGATCTTCCGTCCTCTCGTCTTTCTAATCTCTCTCTTTTTGGAATAATTCAATGTCGTGTAGATATGAGTCATTTTATTGGAGGAGAACATGACCTGAAAACAGGCCCAAGGTTTTAATGGTAATAATTCACATGAGGACCTTCACACTGATGCTGTACCCAGAGTCTGTCCACCGTTAATGTCCACTCAGAGCTCAGGACACAACAGGTTGACGGGGTCGTGTTCTTTTAGCGTTATTATTATTAGAGCATAAGATCTTGTCTTGTCTTGTCTTGTCTTGTCTTGTCTTGTCTTGTCTTGTCTTGTCTTGTCTTGTCTTGTCTTGTCTTGTCTTGTCTTGTCTTGTCTTGTCTAGTCTAGTCTTGGGTAATCTTGTCTGGTCTTGTCTTGTCCTGTCCTGTCCTGTCCTGTCTTGTCTTGTCTTGTCTTGTCTTGTCTGGTCTCGTCCTATCTAATCTGGTCTGGTCTGGTCTGGTCTTGTCCTGTCTAGTCTTCTCTGGTCTAGTCTAGTCTTGGGTAATCTTGTCTGGTCTGGTCTGATGTTGTCTGGTCTGGTCTGGTCTGGTCTTGTCCTGTCTAATCTGGTCTGGTCTTGTCCTGTCTAGTCTTCTCTGGTCTAGTCTTCTCTGGTCTAGTCTAGTCTAGTCTTGGGTAATCTTGTCTGGTCTGGTCTGGTCTGGTCTGGTCTAACTCTAAACACTAAACAGATCACTTCTCAGGCAGCAGACATGTATGACTACTGTTACTATGACTACTGTTACTCTTCTGTCCATCACCACATTAAGCCCCGCCCACAAACGATCTGATTGGCCCAGCAGATCTTAGCTGGAGCAGAGTCAGTTCCTCAACAGAGAGACTCCAGCTCAGTGTTTAGTCCTTGTCTCTCCGTCACATAACGTTCCAGTTTCATTAGTTTAGTTAAACTCACTGTAACTGAATCTAAATCAGTAAAATACTGTTGTTTTATTTTTCATTCTTTACCTGCAGCTCATGGTTGCCGTAGGAACGGGAAGAGTTTGGGTTGAAGTGTGGGAGTCAACTCAACATCCAGAGGAAACACAGGTGAACCGGTGCACTGGGTAAACAACCTCCACGTCTCCACGGCAACAGAGTGCAGCTAGGATGGAAAACAACAGCAGCAGCTCTGGACGGATGGACGGATGGACGGATGGATAGATGGACGGATGGATCAGTCCACGTGTTATTGATCAATGTTTAACTCTTGTCTCTCTCGTCCTGAAGTGGAATCGTCTTCGTCTTCTTGTGGTTCGTGTCTCGTGGTTGAGGACAGAAAGCAGCTCGTGTCCTGCCAGAGAATTCAGAGGAAGCTCCATCTATCACCCAGACAAGGAAGGATGTCCAGGGGACTGAAGGTGGAGGAGTTCAAGGTAACCTCCTGAATCAGAGAGGACGTTTAATATCTGGAATAAATCTGTTCTCTCTGAGCATCTCTGCTCCACGTGGAGTAAACATCATCAAACATGGAGGTAGAAAACTAGATGAACCAAGATGGAGTCCATGTGGACAGAGACGATGGAGACGTGGAGACATCTTGGTCATCTTCTAAGACTCTAGACATTCAGGACATGGAGGAGGACATGGAGGAGGACTTCTTCTCCTTCTCCACCCTACTTCTTCTTTTCTCCTTCCCTTTCTTCTCCGTATCCCTCCCTTCTCCTCCACTTTGTTGTCCTCCTTCTCCTCTTTACTCCTCCATTTTTCTTCAGCTTCTTCTACTCTTCTTCTTGTCCACAACCATTTTCTTCCTGTTCTTCTCCACCCTCCCCCTACTTATTTGTCTTCTCCTTCTCTTTCTCCTTTTCTGCCTTCTGCTCCTTGTGATCTTTCTTTGTCTCCTCCTCCTCCTTCTCCTCCTACCTTCCTCTACTCCTCTTCTGTTTTCTTCTTCACCTTCTTATCCTCCTCCACCTCCTCCACTTCGTCGTCACCTTCTTCTCCTGTCCTCCTTCTTGTCCTCTACCTCCTCCTCCTTCTTCTCCATCTCCTTCTCCTGTTCCTCCTTTTTCCTCCTCTCCTCCATCTCATCCTCATCTTTTCCCCTTTCTCCTCTTTCTCCATCTCCTTCTTCTCTTATTATCTTCTTCTATTTCCTTCCTATCCTCCACTACCTCCTCCTTCTTTTCCACTTTGCCATCCACCTTCCTCTCCTGTTCCTCCTTCTTGTCCTCAACCTTTTTCTCTTTCTTCTCCTCCCTTTTCTTCTCATTCTCCACTTCCTCCTTCTTTTCTCCCCTCTTCCTTCTCCTCCACTATGTTGTCCCTCTTCTTCTACTCCCTCATCCTCCCTTTTCTCCTCTACTTCCTCCTCCTCCTTCCCTTTCCTCTCCTGTCCCTCCTTCTCGTCCTTCTTCTCATCTTCAACCTTTTTCTCCGTCCTTTTCTTCTTCTCCTCCACTTCCTTTTCCTTATTTTCTTCTCTTCTATTTTCTTCTTCACCTTTTCCTCCTCTGCCTCTTCTTCTTCTTCTCTGTCTCCACTTCCTCCTTCTTTTCTCCCCCATTTTCTTCTTCTCCTCCCCCTCCTTCTGGTCCTCAGCTTTTTCTTCTTCTCCTTCTCCACCCTCTTCCTTCTCCTCCACGTTGTTGCCCTTCTTCTTCTACTCCTTTATCTCCTCCTCTTCCTCCTTTTTGTTCTCATGATAATTATAATTCTTCCTCCTCTCGTCTTCTCCGTCGGCCCGTGGATTAGAACCCAGAACCTTCTGGCTGTGAGCTTTGATTCAGTGAAAGTAAAATCTATTTCTTCAGATCTCTGCAGCTGATTGGATATTTATCGTGTCTCAGTTTGACCTCACAGTTTAAGAAAAGTCAAATCTAATGTTGTCTTATTTAAGACAAAGAAGTGACGGTGGTCGAGCTGCTCCATCGTCTCAGAGCTGGATCAGATAGAACGATGCCTCACGACCTCGGAGCTGAATATTTGCTCTATTAGAGGAGAAATGGACGACGGGCCGAGCCGCCGCTGCTCCGATGGAAGGGTCAAAGGGTGAATCAGCATTTACAAAAGACGAGCAACACGTGACACAGAAACTCAAACAGACGCTGAAGTTCACGGCCCTTCGCGGCCGCAGGGGGAGGACACATTTATCTTTATCTTTCTCTTTTTTTTTCCTGTACTACTGGAGCAAAGGCTAAAGGAGAGGAGAGGACACGAGAGGGAACACACAGTTCCTCCCTTCACTGAGGAGGAAACGTGGCGCAGCCTCGACTAATACGGCAAACAGAATTATCAGAGGATAATTGAAGTGGACGGAGAAAGAATACGAGAATCAGAACGAGTATTCTGTTCTTCAAAAATAAAAAATGAATGAAAGGAGAAATAAAAGCCCGGGCTCCATCTCCTCCTCCTCCGCTTTGTTAACGTTGTGCAGTACGTCACGTTTAAAGTATTCAGACACTCCTCGACACAAACTGGCTGCAGCTACGACTTCAGTTCCTCCTCGTGTGAGAACGCAGATGGAGAAAATCTGACGGATTCAGACTGAAGGTTTTAAAAACTGTTTGAGCTCGGAACGCTTTTAAACCTGTGACATTTAAAGGCCTCTGACATCAGAACGTGACAGAGACGTCTTCAGACTCCTCTTGGTTTGTTTTAACGAGAAAAATACAATGAGCTGCTTTAATTTAAATGTCTCAGAGAGGTCACAGGTTCGATCCCAGAACACGTGAGCTGCAAATACAGGGGACCCTAAAAAGAGATGAAAATCCTCAGAATAAATCCCACAGATACTTGATCAGTTTGGGATCTAGTGAATTTGGAGGCCAGGTCAACACCTTGTGCTGTTCTTCATGTTTTTTTTTTAGTTGTTCCTAAAGTGTTTTTGTGTGTGTGTCTGTGTCAGGCTGCATCCTGCTGGGGATGGCTGCTGCCATCAAGGAGTGTCATTGCTATGGGGTGGGGGTGCCTGGTCTGGTCTAGGTGGGTGCTACATGTCTAAGTAACATCCACACCAATGAATGCCAGGTCCAGAAGTTTCCCAGCAGAACACTGAACTGTCACAAGATGAAGTCGATGTTATTCACTTCTCCTGTCAGTGGTCATAATGTTGTGGCTGATCAGTAGTAGAATCTCAGTTCAACCTGCCTCCTTGGTCTGACTCCTTCAGGAGCGTTTGGTTTGTCCCACACATGTAAATCCATTTATAAATTACCAAATCTTTTTTCTTCTTCTTATGGAGGTGATTTGTTCGATTCTTATTTCTGAGAAGCGTTGACCTTCTTGGTTCTTTCTGAAACTATCCACAAAAAGTCAGACGAGTTTTAAAAGTTAACGAAGGTAGTAGGAGAGTGGACGGGTCACCTTGGCTGCACGCAGACTGAAATGAGGAACGATGACTCTAATGGAAAAAATAAAATGAATCAGATGTGAATCCACTGAGGTCACTGAGAGCTGAACAAACCTGAAGACTAAAAGCATCAAATAACGATGGTTAATTAGTGAATAAGCACTTGAATAAAAAAAGGAATAATAAATTAAATTGATTTATTAAAGTGAGTTATTGTCCAGTAGATAAACAGATTATTTATGGCTGCAGGTTAAAGCTGTTGAACTCTGGCAGCACCAGGTGGAGACAAGAGGAAGGTCTGGAGAGAGGACGCTGAACATTTAGGTCAGTATCACAGAAATAAAACACAGAACTGTCCTGATGAGCCTCCAGCTTCTCTCTGATTATTTGATCTTGTACAGGTTCTATAATAATTCAGTCTGGAGGTTTTTATTGGTGCTTATTTATTTATTTTACTCTCTTTCCTGCTGCTGCTCCTGTTTCCATCTCCTCTGAGAATAAGTTAAAGTCTGGACTCAGGTCACAGTGAGTTGTCTTTATTATCATATGAACATGCAGCGTTTTACTTCTCTGGGTTTTCACCGTCTTTCTGTTAAGTTTCCTCCTCCTCCTCTTCCTCTTCCTCCTCCTCCTCCTCCTCCGGTGCGCAGCGCCGCCGGCACCTCTCCAACAGGGCGTGTCCTCCCTGACGTCCACAGACGAATCCAACCTCAAACCTGGCGGAGAGAGAGAGAGAGAGAGACGGAGCTGAGAGGGGATGAGCGGAAACGTTGATGAGTCTCAGGAGGAGAAGGAGAAGTTGTTGGAGGAGTAAACGCCGGATGCGTCTGCTGCGCGCTCACACTTTCACTTTTACGCGCTCCTCTTTTTCCTTCTTCTTCTTCTTCTTGACGTTTAACAGCAGCGACGTGTTTGTGGACAAACCGAGTGAAGTCCAGCAGCTGCAGCAGCTGATCCTCTGCTCCGACCTCCAGCTCAGGTTTGAGACTCTTCGTTGTGTTTTTTTTGTCGGACAGGTGCAGCCGCTTCACGTGTTGACTGCCTGATTGACTCCAGTTCACTTTTAAAAGAACAAAACGACCTCATTATTGATTTAAAATCATTTTCTCTGCACGAAACTACTGGAGAAGTGTCCGCAGTTGATTTGAGCCAAAGGAGAATCAGATATCTGTGATTAAACAAACTTTAAGAGACAAAAGCAGGAGTGGAGATAGATGAGCTTTCTTTAAATTCACTCTGAAGGATCAGACTTTTACCTTCAGCAGTAAAATGGAAAATGATTTAATTTGGGTTTAAATTGACTCTTGTCTTTTAGAAAACTCTGGATCATGATTATCCTTTAATGTAAACTCTGTGTCTTGCTGACACCAGTGGTTTTTGTTTTAATGATGTTATTGAGGACTGTAAATGTAGAGCTGTGTGGAACAGACTGTTCATTATTTTATGTTACATTATAAAAGGCAAATAACCAGAAGTACAATTAATCTTTTCATCATATCATGTGATTTAAAGCCGTTTGAATCTGTGTCATCAGGTGTGAATCACTTTCCCTCCACATGTTCTCCTTAGATTCCTGCAGAGCTTTAACGTGTCTTTTATTTTTCTATAATTTCCCGACTATAAATCTTTTCTCTTTTTATTTCTCTGCTCTCTTAATCTTTCCACGCTGCTACTGATTAGTTTATCACATCAACATAAAGCCGTCCTATCAGCTGCTGCTCCTCAGCGAGGATGTAAGCCTGGAAACCTCGCCTCCACGGCCTTGAATCTGCTCACTGTGTCACTTTTAATCTGACTCTGGCGGTAAATACCAGATTCCTTCTCCGCTCACCAACAACGTCTCTGTGGGGGAGTCGAAAGTATGTGAGGATGGAGGGGAGGATGGAGGGAAGTCCTGCCGTTACCAGAAATAAGAATTCAGGCTGCGAGCACATCCCCTTCCGTTGCCTTCCTCGCTCCGATTGAAAAGCATTCCTCAGGTTGGCGCCGGCAAACTCGCCAAGGTCACGCCGCTCGCCAGTTCCTGATCTCCCACCCGTTCCGGGCCACAGGCCGTCCCGCGGCGAGCTTCCCGGGTACAGAACGTAACTAAAACATGGTGGTGGTGGTGGTGGTGGAGCAGAGTGTTTGTGTCCTCGCTGCCTCGCTGCCTCGCTGCCTCGCTGGGTGTCTTCCAGGCAGGTGAGGTCGTCACGGGTGGAGGGTGTCACGGCTCGGGTGGAGGGTGTCACGGCTCGGCTGCAGCGGCGTCACGGTGTGAAGTATCCGGGTGAGATGAGCAGCAGACGTGTTGAGAGCAGTTTGTAGGAGAAACGAGGAAACGGATTCATTCACCGAAAACCTTCGACGTGATGGAGACGACCTGCAGAGAGCAGCTGCTACCTGTCCACATCCAGAGTGAATGCTGGGTAATCTTAATGCACGACCTTTGACCCCTGACCTTACGACTAACCACCTCTCTGCTTGTATTTAACTTCGTACGACGATCAGCGACACGTGAAATGATTTATTAGAAATAACAAAGATATTCTGAGATAGTGGACGCCCCAGGCTCTGGTTGCCTAGGTAACCCCTCCTGTATATTTCCCTGCATCCTGCTGGGAACAACATTAAAACACTCAGAAAGAGACACAAAACAACCGTAAAGATGATCACAACAGCCCAGAAAGTCACATAGAACAACCACAAAGGTGAATAAAAAGACAAGAGACACAAAATGAGCCGAGAGTGGCACAAAATTTCAACGACGACGCTCAAAATGACGACAAAGAGACACTAATTAACCTTAAAAAGCTTTAAACGACCAGAAAGTGACGGCAAACATCCGATTCCTTTCCCTCTGAGTGTTTTTTTTCTTCCTGCGCGTCCTGGAACGGGTGATGATCTGCTCTGAGTTTTATTCCTGGGCCTTTTTATAGCTGCTGGGTGTTTGAGGATGCGCCCAGAGATCTTTTTGAAAGTTTTCCTGAATGTTTTGTGTGTAAACTGTCGTGTTTGTGTTTGTGGAGGATCATCAGGGCTGTCGTTCTCTCACTCATCATCAGATATTAAAACACGTCCAACTCAACCAGATTCAACTCCAGCTGGGACGGGCCGGTCTCTACGGGGCACCTCTGCTGTAGGATGTCTTTTCATTAACCATTTTAAAGGTTTGTTTTTCAAGTTGAACTGGAATTAAAAATAGAAATTACTCACCTAGCAGCTAATCTGTGATTACAGTAAATACAGCTGTAACTCAGCCTTAAGGCTGGAGGAACATTAGAGACAGAACTGATGCACATTACATGGATCAATATGTCTTCATCCTGATCAGTGGCTGTGATCGGAGATGAACCGTTACCATGGAGACCAGATAAAATGATCTGATCAGACTGCAGATTATTGACAAAGGGGCTCTGGTGCCATGGAGAATCAAATCTGCTGGAAATAGAACAGAAGAAGAAGAACATTAAGAAGCAGGAGTAGAAGGAGTGACAGGAGGAAGAGTGTTTCCTCCTCCACCTTCACCTCCAGTCCTGAATGTCTTGAGTCTTAGAAGACGACCAAGATGTCTTCACGTCTCCAACGTTACTGTCCTCATGGATTCCAGCTTGGTTCATCTACAGCAGCAGCAGCAGGAAGGAGATGGATGAAGAGGAGAAGAAGAAAAATTTGTAGAAGAAGAAGAAGAGGTTGTGGAAATATGAGAAGAAGAACAACACGGAAGGTGAGGAAGGAGGAGGAAGAAGGGAGGAGTATGTGGAAAAACAGGAGAGGAAGGAGGAACCGGAGGAGGAGGTGAAAGATGGAGGACCTGGATGATCTCCATGTTTGATCTGATTCAGGAGGATTTCATTCAGACTGTTAGAGGACCACTTGTGTCCGGATGTGAGTCGGTTTCTTCGTGGTGGAAGTGAAGCCATAATAATCAGTCTCAACGTTCCTCTCCTTATCTTCATACGAGCAAAATAAAACACTCTGTTCTGATAAATGAAAATAACCAACGAGGCCTTTAAGCTTTCACCGCAGATGGTTTTTATTTCTGACGTGTTCCTTATTGCTCCATCACTTTAATTATTTATAAATTAACTGTTTTATCGGAAAAGTGCAAAATGATCTGAACGATGTGATATAAACTCCCAGAACCTGAAGTGACCAGATTAAAGAGCTTCTTTTATTAGAAGAGAAACGTTTGACATCTGCAGACAGACCTGAGATTACTGTCTGTTATTTAACAATTAATTAATGCTTTATCAAAATGGTCCACAGTGAATGCTAAGACTCGGAACAACCTTAAATTACTCAAAATGACCATAAAGGTACCGTAAGACAAACATAAATGGGATTAAAGGGAAACTGAGACACAAATGAACCTAAAAGACGTTCACAGTTACCACATGGAGACTCTAAACAACCTTTAGAGTGCTTAGAATTACAAGAAAGAGTCGCACAAAAGCCTTAAAAACGATCAAAATTACCTGGAAAATGAAGTAAAACAACCTTGAAGACACTCTAAACGACCACCAAGATGAAACAAAAGACAACAGAGAAACAAAATGACCCGAAAGTGGCACAAAATTTCAACAAAAACGCTAAAAATGACACAGAAACAACTTTAAAGAACTTTAAAATGACCAAGAATGTAACACAAAACAAACATAAAGATGGATTAAAAGGAAACTGAGACACAAAATGGCCTTAAAGACGTTCAAAACGACCACACAGAGACTCAAAACAACCTTTAAAATGCTTAAAATGACCAGAAAGTGACGCACAACCACCTTAAACCACCTAAAAAACGCCCAAAACTATCAGGAAAATGAAACGAAACAACCTTAAAGACGCTAAAAATCACCAGAATGTAACGTACAACAAACATAAAGATGGCTTAAAAGGAAACTGAGACACAAACTGTCCTTAAAGACGTTTACAATTACCACACAGAGACTCAAGACCTCCTTAGAAATGCTCAAAACTACCAGGAAAATAAAACAAAACAATCTGAAATTCCTCTAAATGACCCCAAGGTAACACAAAGCAACCTTTAGAAATTCAAAATAACCTCAAAACACCCATAAAGACGCTCAAAATGACCAGAAGGTAACATAAAACAAACACAACAATGGATTAAAAGAAAACCGAGACACAAAATGAGCTCAGGGCGACTGCGTTCAGTTACTCCAGTATTTTATTTTATTTGATGACTTCCTTTTAAAACAAGCGAGCGGACTGAAGGACTGACAGGATGTGTTTCTGAGCTGGAGTGGCAGGTAGATGGAGCAGCAGCAGTGACAGGTGACGGCTAAAACCACTCCACATCCCGACGCTGTAATCAGCCCGTCTGTACCAGGAGCACCTCCTCCCTCCTACTCCTGCCTCCTCCTGCCTCCTCTCGCCTCCCATCTAATCCACCGACCTCCTCATTCAGCACGGCCTGTCCTCCAGCAGCTCCTTGTCGGCTTTGTGAGGCTCTGAGAATGGGGCATAGAGGCCGGCTGATGGTTTTGAGGGGGGTCTTTGTGTTTCGGTATGCGCCCCTGGCCTGCAGCCTCGTCCTGAAGGGAGGAGGCGTCTTTTAGACTCGAGAAATAAACATGTTTTTAATATACCGGCTTGGAAGCTCTCTCTCTCTCTCTCTCTCTTTGGGAACACGGTCCTCTTTTCTGTCACTTTCACAGATTGATGTGTTGAGATATTTGCGCCTGTGAACACAGACTTTGACCTCATCTCTTATCTTGTGAAGGCGGCCGGTCTGAGCTACATGTGTGTCAGAGACGGAGGCGTCCAGGTTTTATTATGGAGGAAAAAATAAATCACATTTCTGGTTGTGGACGGTTGTTGTGGATGTGTTGGACAGACTTTTATTTTATCTTTTATTCTCGCTGGACTCTGCAGGATTTTTCTGGTCTGAGGCGTTCATTCATGAAACACAACTTTATTTCAACACTTTTGTACCACATGTCGAAATTTGTGTCGCAATTTAAAATGATCACAAAACAACACACTAGTGAAGACACTCTAATGTAAATAATGTTGAGCTGATGTAGAAACAGCGTCTGAAAGGTGGTGATTTATCTGATGATCACTGTGGAGGATGGAGTTAGTGACCGACTACAATGTCAAAATATTAGGAACACATATCAGAGTGATTAGAAGCTAAAGCTGAACCAGAGCCTTTCAGATTTAAAGCTGGACTGTTAGAATCTTTTCACTAGTGTACCTAATGATCTGGCAGCTGAGTGAATATAGTAAATATATACACCGATCAGACATAACATTATGACCACCTTCCTAATATTGTGCAGGTCTCCCTTGTGGTGACTCATCAGAGAATGGACATGGGCCTTCTGAGGGTGTCCTGTTGTTAGTGGGGGGGGGGGGCTTTGAGGGGAGGGGCCTCTGTGGATCATCCCACAGATACTTGATCAGTTTGGGATCTAGTGAATTTGGAGGCCAGGTCAACACCTTGTGCTGTTCTTCATGTTTTTTTTTTTAGTTGTTCCTAAAGTGTTTTTGTGTGTGTGTCTGTGTCAGGCTGCATCCTGCTGGGGATGGCTGCTGCCATCAAGGAGTGTCATTGCTATGGGGTGGGGGTGCCTGGTCTGGTCTAGGTGGGTGCTACATGTCTAAGTAACATCCACACCAATGAATGCCAGGTCCAGAAGTTTCCCAGCAGAACATTGAACTGTCACAAGATGGTTTAAATGTTATTTACTTCTCCTGTCAGTGGTCATAATGTTGTGGCGAATCAGTGTCGCTAGCTTAGCTTAGCATGTCGATTGTTGATCTGCTGTTGAACCAGATTCTGACTCATTGGGCGTGTTGGTGTTTTCTTCTTCTTTGTTTGTTAAAATCTTAAAAGCACCTTTAAAGATGTTCAGCTGATTGTTAGAGACCGAGTCCATCCAGAACATTTGCCTCAGTTTTTTTTCCAGTTCCTTCCTGTGGAGAGATAAATGAAAGGCCAAATCACTGGTGACATGTGGAATGAATAAAAGGCAGCGTTGCATTAAGATTGTGCCCTTTGACCCTTTGTTGCCTGGCTGGTGGTTTACCATGGAAGGCTGCCATGAACACCAGTCTGTCCAAAGCTCAAACTTCGGCACAGACGTTCTTACAAAACACTTTTACAGAAAGCGGTTGAGCCACAGAGCCTGGACAAGAAAGTCTTCCTCGTGTTCCCGATGTCGCCTGAGTCTTGAAGTCGGCCTCTTGTCGGTGAGACGTTTAACTTCTGAGATTAATTCGGCAAATCGAGGCAGCGAGTGTTTAACTCGGGAAAGTCGGAGGAGATATTCATTACAGGCGTGACATGTCAGCTGGAGTGTAGACAGTTCGATCATAATCACGTCTGTTATTGTGCATTTTGTGTTGATTCTCTGACTCGGTTTAATTTCCTGAATCTGACGAAAAAAAATCTCGATCTGTCTTGATTTTCGCTGAGGGCAGTAAAACGTTTTTATTTTGCATATCAGTAAATTACATCCTTATCAGCAGTCACTCCTAAAATATAAACATAAATATGCTCGTGTTGGTTTGTGCTTTTTATTTTTGTTGTGTTGCTGCATCAAATCGCTTTAAACCAACAAATCGCAAAATCTCTCCAGAAGCGTCCGTCGCCCTCGTGAAGTTCTAAAAATAATAGTCGGCTTATTGTAGGTTTACAGGTTCTTATTGATGAGACAGGACTAAACCGACTTCAGAGACGCTAAAGACGACGTAGGCCAACTGTCTGGACTAAAAAATTGCACTTGAACGAACCATGAAGATTACAGCCAACGACCAGCTGGTTCATACCAGCAAATGACAATAGTCTGGATTCATCATCCAAAGAGGAAACAGGGAGAGCTACTATTAGCTGGGAGGCTAGGAAGCTAGGGGCAGCTACTGTTAGCTGGGAGGCTAGGAAGCTAGGAAGAGCTATTATTAGCTGGGAGGTTGGGAAGAGCCACTGTTAGCTGGAAGGTTAGGAAGCTAGGAAGTGCTAATGTTAGTTGGGAGGCTGTACTAGGAAACTAGGGAGCGCTACCGTTAGTTAGGAAGCTAGGAAGCTATGAAGTGCTACTGTTAGCTGGGAGGCTAGGAAGCTAGGGAGTGCTACCGTTAGTTTGGAGGCTAGGAAGTTGAGGAGAGCTAGTATTAGCCGGGAGGCTAGGAAGTTAGGATGAGCTACTGTTAGCTAGGAGGCTAGGAAGCTATGAAGTGCTACTGTTAGCTGGGAGGCTAGGGAGAGCTAGTATTAGATAGGAGGCTAGGAAACTAGGAATAACTACTGTTAGCTAGGAGGCTAGGAAGCTAGGAAGTGCTACTGTTAGTCTCTCCATTGGGAACTGATTCTGCTCCTGCCAATCAGATCATTTGGGGGCGGGGCCTAATGTGGTGATGGACAGTAACAGTAGTCATACAAGTCATCTGAATTAGTTTAAATGTCTCTGATTAGTTGGAGGACTATCTCTTATCAGTTGAAACTTGTCCCATAATGTAATCCAGATGTTAGCAGACTCTGATTCTGATAAAGAGCTGGCGTGTCTACACCAGGTCCAAGTTATCTGACATCAGTAATGTTCTTAATCAGGAGCTGGATCTTTTGCAGCAGCTCCTTCTCATAAACTGAATGAGACGATCCTGCATCACAAACGCCAGCGACGCGTTCACTTGCCCCGTGTCTTTTGTAACGTCATGAGTTTCCATCTTAATCATCAAGGAAGTTGCCCTGAGAACTGCAACTGGAACTGGGAGTTCCACAATACCTGCGTTTACGGTACACACTGTTATTTATAATATCAACACACGATAGAAAAACTGCTAAATATTGAACCTTTTATCTGCGATTAAATGAGATGTGGAGGTCGACGTGACGTGATCAATGAAAGCTTCCAGGCTCTGGTAGGAGCTGCCTTTCTGCACATTAACAGAGATGTGATTACTTTTACACAAACACTGAACATTGTTTTGGTCACTTTGAGCTGAGCTGCACGCGCTGACTGTTTTATTTGCACGGTATCAGACGTGTTGAAGCAGATTTTAATTAATTTGCTAATAATATTAATTTATCTCTGCTGGCTTCTTTATTTTAGCATTTCCACTTATGCTGGACTTTAGAAAGCAAAAATATATAATGAATAAATAACATTTAATAATAATAATAATAATAAATATAAAATTTCTGTGTGTGTTGATAAAATTAAACATTTAAAGTGACACTGAAAAAAATTCAAAAAGTTAATTTTCCTATTAAGCCATAAAATACATCACGAGCATTCCTCAGTAGCTAGAGGTTACTTTCGATCATTTCATTGACCTATTTATTTTTAAACCTTTGCGTTTACCATTTGTTTGTACTGTCTGACTTTTGGCCACAGTTGATGTTGTTGTGCAACTAGGATCTGATAAATGAGAACAACAGCAGGGTTTTCAGGTTCCTCACTCTCGAAGATTGTGTCTTTGTGATTAATCAAATGTTAAAATCTTCACAGAGAAGCTTTTTTTTTTGGTAAATAAAACCTGATCCACGGCCATGTCTCTGAGTCTGCAGAGCTGCCTGCCACTGTGGCTTCCATCCTGGCACTGATTAACCAGCGCACGGCTTCTCCGGCTCGGCCCGGAGAGTCTCTGGCGTTTTGCAACCGCCGTGATTATTTTGCTCTTTTATGTTTTGTTTCTGGAACAAAAGCTCCCAGTTTAAAAACAGTTAATAAACACCGAGTCGCTGTCTTCACCTTCGACACAGCAGTCCGTTGCGTCATTTTCACGTGTGCTCTGTGAAGAATCTGCACATAACAACAAAGTCTGTGGGAACTCTTCTTGTGCATGTGTTACCTAGCCACCCAGATGAGTGATTTGATTAGTGATATTTATATATATTTAGACTGTGAATAATTTTAAATGATGATGCCTCTTGTAGTCTTGGTTACTAGACAGGTCCAGAAACTAAATCAAGAACTGCTTAGTGCATATTTTCCAGAAGATTTGAGGACAATCGACAGGACGGCAACACAGAATCAGTGAGCCTAGCTTACTGTTAGCGCAGAGGCTAGGAAGATAGGATTAGCTTCTGTTAGCTGGGAGACTAGAAAACTAGCGAGAACTACTATTAGCTGGGAGGCTAGGAAGTTAGGAAGAGCTACTGTTAGCTGGAGGGTAGGGAGGTCAGTCATTTATGTTACCTATCCACACAAAGTCTCGTAGAAGAATTTGTTAGCGCATATTTTCTAAAAGGTACGAGGATGATGGGCAATTGACAGAGGCTACGAAGCTAGGAAGAGCTACAGTTAGCTGTGATGCTAGCAAGCTAGGAAGAGCTACTGTTGGCTCAGAGGCTAGGAAGAGTTACTTTTAGCTGGGAGGCTACGAAACTAGGATGAACTACAGTTAGCTGGGAGGCTAGGAAGAGCTACTGTTAGCTCGGAGGCTACGAAGCTAGGATGAACTACAGTTAGCTGGGAGGCTAGGAAGAGCTACTTTTAGCTGGGAGGCTACGAAGCTAGGATGAACTACAGTTAGCTGGGAGGCTAGGAAGAGCTACTGTTAGCTCGGCGGCTAGGAAGTTAGGATAAGCTTCTGTTAGCTGGGAGGTTAGAAAGCTAGGGAGAGCTACTATCAGCTGAGATGCTAGGAAGCTAGGAAGAGCTACTGTTAGCTGGAGGGTAGAGAGGTCAGTCATTTACGTTACCTATCCACACAAAGTCTCTTAGAAGAATTTGTTAGTGCATATCATCTAAAAGATACGAGGGCAATTGACAGGATGATGGGCAATTGATAGAGGCTACGAAGCTAGGAAGAGCTACAGTTAGCTGTGATGCTTGCAAGCTAGGAAGAGCTACTGTTGGCTCAGAGGCTTGAAAGAGCTACTTTTAGCTAGGAGGCTACGAAGCTAGGATGAACTACAGTTAGCTGGGAGGCTACGAAGCTATGTAGGGCTACTACGTGGGTCGTTCATTTGCGTTACCCATCTACACAAAGCCCCTTAGATAAATGATTTTATCAGTGATATATTTAGAAAACTGTGAAATAATTCTAACTGGTTATGCCTCTAGTAGTTTTGGTTACTCTAAAGTTCCAGAGACCAGATCAAGAACTCTTATTTACTAGTAGATATGAGGACAATCAGCAGGATGACGACACACAACCTTCGCTGCATTCCTTGAATGTGTTTGTTAAAGTTGCTTTCGTCACATTTGGTCCACACGTGCTGCAGGAGGATCTCACATTGTCCTCACTCTGTAAAGGAAACATGTATTATCTGGTGGTGTTATGTGGTTTCTCAGCCGTCCTTGATTAACAGTGAATCTGCTGCTGGTAGGAAAGACTGTCCCGGCTCAGCGCTGGTACAGTCTGATGCCGTCTAGATGATATGAAGGCAGGACCAAAGAAAAGAGGATTTGAATTTGTTGCGTCTGGTCTTTTTCAAACAAACTGAAGGTTTTTTAAGACATCATGTATACGTTCTGTAAAAAATAAGTCATTAAACATGTTTTTCTCTGCATCAGTTGAAACTCACCTCGTTGTGAAATCCAGATGGAGTGTTATCAGACGCGGTCGGTGGACTTTTTGGTATTTAGAGTTTGGTTTTAGACTCTAAATAAATAAGAGTTTATTTGATTTAAAACAACTAATATGTTAAACAAGTAAATTTATCCTTTAATCTATGAAACCAGAAGGAGGAGTAAAGGTGAAAATCAGAAGGCAGAAGGTTTTTTAGGTGAAGAAGAAGAAGTTGTTTCCAGAAGTCTTTCCCAGTAATATTTCTGATGATAATATGAGTCTGTCGTCCCCAGATACACCCTGTGTTATGTGTTCTCTTCATTAGGACACCAGCCAAAAATAAACCGAAATGATCTTTAATTACTCTCATAGCTTCATCTTCTGTGGCAGCTCTGAACGGAGGCGTTAATGTTTTAGAGTTGTCTGATAATTGACCGTAAGTCATCGTCTGGAGAGAATTCTGGTTCAGCTGATGAACGCTGGGATGAAGTGATTAGATTTTGGTCAAAGGTCATTGTGATCTAAAAAAAAAACCAAAACTATTTTCTTGGGGCAATCACTCAACAAATCATATTCTACAATACGCTAAAATGAAGTGATGACATTTTAAATGAACAAGGTCACTGAGAGATCATGATGTTTTACAGTTTCTGTGAAACATTCACTGCATGGATTCTAGGAATCTGACAGACTGATGGAGACTGGTTGGTGGAGGAAGAGGAGTGAGGCGGTGATGATACTAACACATTAAAGACCACCTACTCAGCAGGGGTGATCTGTTCTAATCTGAGCTTTGTCTCTAAAGTAAATCAGATCTTAACGTGTGAGATCCATCAGAGACAGCAGCTGGTACAATATTCTACTGACCACATGATGGCGCTGTTTATTTACAGACACACAAACTGAGATCAGATCTCAAGTGCTGGCTGGGGACGCATGTGGAGACACATTTATATTAAGACCAGGGAGATGGACATTTGCGTTCAGACTACTGAGGTCAGATGTTAGCGTGAGGTCTGAACGCGGTCTGAGAGCATCTTTGATCACTCTAAGTTTATCATTTCTGATCAGATGACTCCAGCTCTGAAGAGGCTGGTTTGTGATATTGTTTAAATGTCTCAGTGGATTAATTGTCTTTCTCTAATTATCTGTTCCCTCTCTGCTACAGGACCTGTCTGCAGAAGAAGATGCAGTAGAGGAACCAGGTGCATCGTCTTATTATCCATCACCTCCACATTTCCAGTTCATTCCCCCTGACATGGCCTCCTCCCCTGGGCTGGATGCGGACCCGTTACCCCTGCTTCAGCTACAGGAGGTGGACTCCAGTAAAGCCACTGAGAGGCCGAGCTCCCCAGGACTCCTGCCCGTCATGTACAGCCCTCCTCTGGGCGTGGACAGCCACACCGTCTGCATTCCTTCTCCATACACGGACAGTAGCCACGACTACAGCAACGGACATGGACCTCTGACCTTCTACAGTCCGTCCATGCTCAGCTACACCAGGCAGCCCATCACTGACAGTCCATCATCTCTGTGTCCCCCGCTCAGCCCCTCTGCCTTTTGGCCGTCCCACAGTCACCCCAACATACCTTCGCTCACTCTGCACTGCACCCAGCCTCTCGTCTACAACGAACCCAACTCACATTCAGGCTGGCTGGAGCCCAAAGTCCACAGCATCAACCACAGCAGGTACGACAGCGACCCATCGAAGTTGGGACGTTTAGTTAAACTAAATCCAAACATGAGAGACCTAGTTTAGCTCCACTTACGACCGTTTAGGGGGAGAATTGTTCAATTTTGACACCTTTTCCCGCTATTTATTCTGTAAACCACTGGAAACCCTGGCTGCCATAAGACGTGTCACAGAAATTTTGTTCTGTGCTTCCAGATCAGAAAACATTCATTTCAGCAGTTTAATTAGTTACAGACACTCAAAGTAAAGTGAGGAAAAAACATTTTAACAACAAATCTAATTCTCCAGATGCACTTGCTCAGTCTTTAAGCTACATATCTGGATGATTCTCCAGCTCACAGAAGAACTTTCAACAGTTCCTGAATGGATTCAGTCGCTCTTAGTGTCTTCTGTCTCTTCCTGTAAACCAGACTGACTCCGTGATGCTCTTACTGCTGATAACCGTAAAGCTAAACTTCTGCTTTGTGCACCTCCCCAGATTGCGATTGATTTGAAGTGAATTCTCCTACACACCATCTACTCTGACGTCTTCTTTCTGTTGCAGTGATTTTACTAAAACTAACGGTTGTTCAACATTTATTAGCTCCACTAACAACAGAACGATGCCAACACACAAGCGGACAAGTGTAAATTCTCACAGCAGTGTCGTTTCTGCTCATGTTTGGGCTCGTTGTCTTGCTGCAGAAAGAATTTCAGATGTTCAGACGTCTCCCAGACGATGCAGCTGGTTCCTCTAATGCATCGTCTTCTGCAGCCTGGTCCTGTAGCAAAGACGGAAGAGATAATTAATAAGATAATGAACAACATGTGCCAAATCACAAGCAAACGAGTCACTATGGAGATGTGTCCTGAGTGATCTGATCAGAAGTGGCTCAAGACTCAAGATGCTCTCAGACCCTGTTCAGATTAACATCTAAACTGGTCCATCTATACGTCCCTGTGTCTCCACCTGGTCTTAATATAAATGTGTCTCCACATGCGTCCCCAGCCAGCACTTGAGATCTGATCTCAGTTTGTGTGTCTGTAAATCAGCAGCGCCATCATGTGGTCAGTAGAATATTGTACCAACTGCTGTCTCTAATGGATCTCTACCTACTGCTGGATCAGAACCATCAACAGCTGCTTGTTGACCTGGAGACATGATCCAGATGTTGGAACAAGATGGAAAGACTCTCACATGTTAAGATCTTTATTTCTTCGTCTTCTGATGTTTAAGAATCTAAACATCTGGGGAGCTCAAAGTATTTTCACACGCCACTGATCAAACCCAACCTTTCAGATGGGCTAAGACATGCACTGTTCCATTGATCTAATACCTTCTATCTTATACCTGTTATCTACCTGTAGTGAGATGAGAACTTCATCCACTGATGACGAAGTTAAAACTTCAGATTCAGTTTGAGCTAAGTTGCAAAGAGCTGCAGGTTAAGATCGGTAGATTTGTTTTTGTTGGATGCTGTTCGACCACGCTGCTCTAAATGTCTCTTACCTTATTACCTGATTGCTTTTCCATCAAGCAGCATCCTACTTGCTTTTTGAAAAGTTGTACGATTTCCATGTTTCTGTAGTCAGATCATTTAACCGTGGTGGATACTATCCGTGGGAGCAGCTGGTGGTCATGATCTACGTGGTGATTAATATACCGATTATGTTCCATTGACAATTTCCTGTTTGCCTGAAATGTGGAGACATTCTCAGCAGCGACGTCTCTGCAGGAGGGCTGATGATGACAGGTGGATGATGGACTAACATTTCTAATGTCAGGTTGTCCCTGTGTCTCTTCCTGCAGCGCCGCCATCAGCTGTAACAAGCTGCTGGGGAAGAAATCGGAGGACGGAGTAGAGAGGGCGAAGGAGTCCTCGTGTTCATCGGCAGCAGGGAAAGCCGACATGCACTTCTGCGCCGTGTGCCACGACTACGCCTCCGGTTACCACTACGGCGTCTGGTCCTGTGAGGGCTGCAAGGCCTTCTTCAAGAGGAGCATCCAGGGTGTGATCTCTTTCTCTGTCCATGAATCTAATCCCTGTTTTTTTTTTTTTTTTTTACCTTCTCCTAATCCAAGAATATAATCCTTAAACTCTTCTTCTTTCTTTAGGACACAACGACTACATTTGCCCCGCCACAAATCAGTGCACTATCGACAAGAATCGACGTAAAAGCTGCCAAGCCTGCCGCCTGCGGAAATGCTACGAAGTGGGCATGATGAAGTGTGGTAGGCTTTGTTTTTATTAGCACTGAGGTTTAAAACTTGATGTTGGTGAAAAACTATAAGAATTTATCTGAATACAACAGACTGTCCCCGTCTGCCAGTCCAATCACAGTCCTGGTTCAGCTTTAAGTCCCCGTGTTCACACCTGGTCTTAATATAAATGTGTCTCCACATGCGTCCCCAGCCAGCACTTGAGATCTGATCTCAGTTTGTGTGTCTGTAAACCTCAGAACCATGAACAGCTGGTTGTTGTCTTGGGGACATGATCCAGATTTTGGAACAAGCTGTTCAGGTACATACTGTATCTTGTGTACAGTATGTTGTATTCTTTTATTTATTTTTGAGTCCATGGCTCCCGTCTCATCAGACACTGTGCTCCTCTGATCAGGCGTGAGGCGTGAACGCTGCAGCTATCGAGGAGCTCGACACCGTCGTGGTGGAATCCAGTCTCGGGACGCCAACGGCCGGGGTATGGTGAAGGTCGGCCCCGGTTCTCGGGCCCAGCGGCATCTCAACCTGGGACCGCCTCTCTCCCCGCTCGCCTCCCTCCCCCAGGTCAACCACCTGCACCACTCAGCCATGAGCCCGGAGGAGTTCATCTCCCGCATCATGGAGGCCGAGCCTCCAGAGATCTACCTGATGGAGGACCTGAAGAAGCCGTTCACCGAGACCAGCATGATGATGTCCCTCACCAACCTGGCAGACAAGGAGCTGGTGCTCATGATCAGCTGGGCCAAAAAGATCCCTGGTAAGATCTGGAGATGAATCCTTCTCATTGTTTTCTGAACTAAGTCATTGATTTCCACTGTTGTTGAACCCAAACACTTTGCTGAATGCAGAGTGTACATTTTCACTTTAAACACGACTATTCTTCATTATCTCTCAGGTGTCTGATCTAATGAATTTAAACTTTAGTTTTTCAATGTATTTTTCCCAAGAAATATATTTTCTAAATCACCCATAAAACGTTTTTGTCCAAGCTCACATTTTGCATCAGTAGCATCTGCAGGACGTAAAAACAACAACAAACAAACAAACAAAAATAATAATTTGATTTAATAACTTGTGTATTTAATTTCATTTAAATACTATACAATTATAATATACAACAGAAAATATATATTTACTTTTTAACTTTACTTAAATAAATAAAATAAAATTCAAAATAAAATAACAAGGACATACCTTTTTGTTATTTAATAAGAATATATTAGAATTATACAAAAAAATAAATAAATTTGATTATATGCACCTCACCTGGAGTAATAGGTTTGTTGGGCCTTACATTAAATAAAATTATTTCTAAATTCATATTTTTTACTTATTTATTTTTCTAAATCTAATAAAATCTTTATTTATTTTTAAATCTAATAAAATCTTTATTTATTTTTTAAATCTAATAAAATCTTTATTTATTTATTTAAAATCTAATAAAATCTTTATTTATTTTTTTAAATCTAATAAAATCTTTATTTTTTTAATCTAATAAAATCTTTATTTATTTATTTTTTAAATCTAATAAAATCTTTGTTTATTTATTTTAAATCTAATAAAATCTTTATTAATTTTTTTAAATCTAATAAAATCTTAATTTTTTTAAATCTAATAAAATCTTTATTTATTTATTTTTTTAAATCTAATAAAATCTTTATTTATTTATTTTTTTAAATCTAATAAAATCTTTATTTATTTTAAATCTAATAGAATCTTTATTTATTTTTTTAAATCTAATAGAATCTTTATTTATTTATTTTTTTAAATCTAATAAAATCTTTATTTTTTTATTTTTTTAAATCTAATAAAATCTTTATTTATTTATTTTTAAATCTAATAAAATCTTTATTTATTTATTTTTAAATCTAATAAAATCTTTATTTTTTATTTTAAATCTAATAAAATCTTTATTTTTTTTTTTAAATCTAATAAAATCTTTATTTATTTATTTTAAATCTAATAAAATCTTTATTTATTTATTTTAAATCTAATAAAATCTTTATTTATTTATTTTAAATCTAATAAAATCTTTATTTATTTATTTTTTTAAATCTAATAAAATCTTTATTATTATTTTATTTTTTTAAATCTAATAAAATCTTTAGTGTTTAAATTATTTTTTTCTATATATTTTAGTTTATTTTGTCTCCTCATTCTAACCCGTTCGTATCCAGCTGTACTGATCAGTCGTCTCCTGGCGCCCCGGCCCGGTCGGTGTGAAGGTTGAGGTCAGGGTAAACGTCTGTCACATCAACAGTTTGAGGAAAGCGTTAAAAGAACCCGTCGTCCTGATCATCGTGTGTCTGATGATGTTTAATCAACAAACTGAAACAGAATCAGAGGAAACGCTGCAGATCTGAATCATTTTACAGTTTCAACTAAACGTAAACATGAATGATGTTAACGGCCATCTTTTACGTCTTTCCTCCTTCCTCTCCTCACTGTCTTTTTTCCTCTCTCTCTCCTCTTCCTCTTCGACTCGTCTTTTTTTCCCCTGTTCTCCCTGCTCCGCTTAGTCTCCTCTTCCTTATCCTCTTCCTTACCCATCTCTTCTCCATCCCGTCTTCCTCACCCTTCTCTGATGCTTCTCCTCTCCTCTTCTTCTTCTCTTCCTCTCCCTCTCCTCTTCCTCTCTTGTCTCATCTCCTCATCCTTTCCCTCTTTCTCTTCATCATCCTCTTCCTCTTCCATCTCCCTCTTTATCTTACTCTCCCTCTCACCCCCTCTTCCTTACCCTCTCCTCTTCCTCTCTCATCTCCTCTATTCTCCCCTTCTTTTCCCTCTTGTTCTCCTCTCGTCGTCTTCTCTTCTCCCTCTCCTCTTCCTCACCCTCTTCTTTTCCTCTCTCATCTCCTCTTCCCCTCTCCTCGCTCCTCTTTCTTCTCATCCTCTCCCTCTCCTCTCTCTGTTCATGTCCTGTCCTCTCCGTTCCTCTTTGTCTCATCTTCGTCCCCCTCTCCTCTCTCCTCCTCCTCCTCCTCCTCCTCTTCCTCTCTCCTTTTCCTCTCTCCTCTCTCCTCTTCCTCTCTCCCCTCCTCCTGTTCCTCTCTCCTCTCTCCTCTCTCCTCTTCCTCTCTCCTCCTCTTCCTCTCTCCTCTCTCCTCTTCTTCTCTCCTCTTCCTCTCCTCTCCTCCTCCTCCTCTCAGCCAGTGTTCATCTCAGCAGGTGTCTTTCTCAGCAGAGGTGTTAATATGAAGGTTTCACAAAGACTCTCATCTTTTTGAATGAAGCCGTTCTTTGGTCTTTACCATTTTTACCAGAATATTATTTTTTTTCTTTAAAGAACCATTTTTCCTGATTTCCCGACTTTTTACTCGTCTCTCAGAGTGAAGTGAAAATGAGCGTTCATTGTCTGCTTCATAAAAGACTGAGACAGGTGAGGACGCTGCTGTCAGGAGAATTAGCTCCTCTCAGATCCTCTCCAGGAGTCCAGAGGCTGCTCTAAAAAACTCTTAGACTAATCTGAGATGAACGAGACCTAGATGTGTAAATGTGTAAATGTGTCGTCTCCAAAACTATTTTCATACAGTTTTGTAGAAGTGTTTTATTTCAGACATGTTCTTTTTGTATAAACTTAACTTAACTTCAGTATGTGTTCTGGAGTCTCTCCGTTGAGGAACCGATTCTGCCGGGCCAATCAGATCATTGGTGGGCGGGGCTTTTTTCTCTGATTGGTTGAAGCTGTAGAAAGAGAGTCTGTTTCCATGGAGACTGAATCCAATGAGCTCATAAAATATATGTGTTTACATCAAAACATGAGTCACTGTAGAACTTTATCCATGAAGACGTTCTGATGATGAGGAGGAGCAGCACATCTACTGGAAATAGAACAGAAGAAGAAGAAGGAGGAGAAGAACAAGGAAGTTGAGAATAGGGGTTGGTTGAAGAGTAGAAAGGGAGGAGGAGGAGATGAAGAATGAGGAGGTTGAAGGGGGAAAATGGAGAAATGTGAAGAGAAGAAGAAGAAGAATCAGTAAGAATGGATTTATTCCAGCAGTTAGGAAAGATCCCCACCAGGACCTCTAGACCTGACAGGAATCAGGACTGACTGATTGATACTGAGTCTCGTCAGACTGAACGTTGTCTGATGCTCCAGTTCTTTCCTCTCAGGCTTCGTGGAGCTGAGTCTAGCAGATCAGATCCACCTGCTGAAGTGCTGCTGGCTGGAGATCCTCATGCTGGGTCTGATGTGGAGGTCGGTGGATCATCCTGGAAAACTCATCTTCTCTCCAGACTTCAAACTCAACAGGTGAGGGAGCTCAGGATTTACACCAACAAGCCTCTAGAGCTGCTGTTAGCTGGGAGGCTAGGAAGCTAAGGAAAGCTACTGTTAGCTAGGAAGCTAAGGAAAGCTACTGTTAGCTGGGAGGCTAAGGAAAGCTACTGTTAGCTAGGAGGCTAGGAAGCTAAGGAAAGCTACTGTTAGCTGGGAGGCTATGAAGCTAGGAGGTGCTACAAATTCAGAGTTGGACTTTTGTGAATCAGCTGATCAGTTAGTTTACAGTTTATTCGTGTTGTTGTAGAAATATTTGTGGGTTTGAATGTTGTTGTGGGTAGAATGAATCTGTTACTAGCTGCCGTCAGATTAGCAGCAGTTTAGAGTCTGATATTGACGGCAGAGTAACTTTAAAGGATGAATAGTTTTATTAAATGTTTTATTTAGTTGCTGTGGTTGGTTGTATTACTGTAGTTGTTGATGAAATCTAAACTCTCCTTTAACATCTAGTTCTTCTTCTTTGCTCTGTTGGTTCAGTGATGTTTCTCCTTAACTTTTATCTTTTATCTTCTCCTCGCTGACCTTCAGACAGCTCTGGTTCTGGTTCTGGTTCTAGTCTTGGTTCTTTAGATTCACGGTGACCTCAGTGTGGATTAACTGATGAACAGTAAACATCCTGAAACCTTTAATGAAATCATCTTTTCTTTTCTGTGACTCTGTCGTCATAATCTACTGATAATCAGATTAAAACCTGATCAGATCAATCAAGATGAACCAAGCTGGACGGAGACGTGGAGACGTGGAGACGTGGAGACATCTTGGTCGTCTTCTAAGACTATAGACATTCAGGACTGGAGGAGGACATGGAGGAGGAGGACATGGAGGAGGAGGACATGGAGGAGGAGGACATGGAGGAGGACATACTTCCTGATTCTCCTATCTCCTCTTCCTTTTGTTTCTTCGCCTCCCTCTTCATCTTATCCTCTTCATCCTCTTTCTCCTCCTTTTTCCTCCTCCTTCCTTCCCTTTTCCTTTGTCACTTTAATTATTTTTCTTCTTCCTCCATCTTCATCTCCTCATTATGCCCCTTATTCTCCTCTTCATCCTCCTTCTCTCTCTTCCTCTTCTCCTCTTCTTCAAAAATGTCTTCTTTTTCCTTCTCCTCCTCCTCTCTTCTTTTTCATTCTTCCTCTTCTTCTTCTCTGTCTTCCTTTTCTTCCTCCTCCTTCTTCTTCTTCTTGTTCTCTCCAGACATGTCCTCCTGTCGTCTCCTTCTCATCAGTTTGTCTAAAAGGTTTTTGTTCTTTCATGTTTGCTCTCTGAGCTGCTCCTGTGTCGGCGGTGGGTTGACTTCAGTGTTTGACCTTTCTCTCTCTCTCCACTGCCACGGAAACTATCGGCCCAGGCTTAGCTCTGCCTTCATGTGTTTTCATAACACGGATTTATTTCACTCAGACGAGGGGGGGGCGGGTCAGGACGACATCCTGGATGCGAGTGTTGTCTTCTAATTATCTTCTTTCATATTCGTTATATTCACATTTTAACTTGTGTCAACTTTAAGAGGAATAATGAAGAAAATCAACATGAGACCAGATGTGACGAATCAGTTCATAGTCTGCAGTTATCAGCCATAAGATTATGACCACTGGCAGGTTGTTTATCATGGATCATGTCAGTAGGTGGAGATATTAGTCAAGATGAACACTTTGACGTCAGAGTCGACGTTAGAAACAGAAAATAAAAGTTAAAGTGAAAGAATTTGACTAAAAAGGACCAAACTATGACGTCTAGACGACTGGGTCAGAACAACTCCATGGTCCTGGTCTACAGAGATCAGAACCAGAGACAGGAGGAGGAGGAGGAGGAGGAGGAGGAGGAGGAGGAGGGAGAAAAAAGAGGAAAAGGAGGAAGAGGAAGATGAAGATGAGGGGGAAAAAGACGATGGGAAAGAAGATGAGTAGGTGGAAGAAGAGGCCTCTCATCTTCGTCACGAGGCTCAAAGAACTTCCTTCATCTTTTAACTGAATGATTTTTCCTCCGTTCATTTCTTTCTCTCTTTTTATTTGTCGTTTCTCCTGAATGTTTCTCTGTCTCTCTCAGGGAGGAGGGCCAGTGTGTGGAGGGCATCATGGAGATTTTCGACATGCTGCTGGCGGCCACCTCTCGGTTCAGAGAGCTGAAGCTGCAGAGGGAGGAGTACGTCTGTCTGAAGGCCATGATCCTCCTCAACTCCAGTGAGTTTCACAAACGGAGGGAGAAGTTGATCCTGGTTGGTCAGCTCTGGTTCCTGCTCTCAGTGTTTTTCAGTAAAACATCAACAACTGATCAAACTAAACTAAACATCTGCGTCTCTGTAGAGGACAGTTGGTCTCTAGTGGACGTCCCAGGCTCTGGTTGCCATGGTAACCCTCATATAAAGACATCTGCCTCTTCTTATTCTGGGTTTAGTTGACGCTCCAAGCTGCTCTCATCATGGTGGGTCTGGGGGTAGGAACCAAAGTGCTGGACGGTGTTTCCTTCAGGGAAACGTTCTGTTTTTGGTTTGGTTTTTTTTGGGGGGGGGACTCTGCGTTTGAGTCACATGTCAATCAACTGGATCGTGGCTCCCATTGGTCAGTTCAGCTTGGTACCGCCCTCTCTCTCTGTGTCTGGTCTGTTCAGAATGTTAAGAATCATTTTTAAATTGATGGAGAAAAGTTAAAGAAATATATTTATTATTATTATTATTTCAGTCTCAGACACATAATATCAAAAAAAAATGGTGATAATATGGTAATATGTTGTATATATAAATAAGGCCTAACAGATGATTGAGGTATTATTATTATTATTATTGTCTGTGATGGTTCATCTGGTCGTGGAGCAGTAAAGGTTCTGACCCTGGGTTTATCTGGACCAGGGTTCAAGGTGAAGTGACCCGTCTGGTTTTGAACGTCTCATGTGTTTCCAGCGGTCACCAGGTATCATCCAGGTGACCGACCTGTCCCCCTGTCCTCCTGTCCTGTCCTGTCAGAGTTTAATAAAGGTTTCCTCTCTAACGAACACACACTGGATCCTCTGCCAGACTCCTGTTGACTCTGCTCCACTGCAGCTGGGGGGAGGAGGAGGAGGAGGAGGAGGGAGGTGGAGGGAGGTGGAGGGAGGTGGAGGGGGGAGGAAAAAGAAGAACAAACTGTGCAAGAAGTGAACAATTTGAAAAGTCAGAGAAAACAGGAGAGGAATGTAAAAAAAGATTTATGAATGTGGAACGCTGTGGCTCAGCTGTCCTCTAGACGGGACGTCCTCCTCTCAGCTGTCCTCTAGACGGGACGGTGATCTACGGCTCCTCCTCTCTGCTGTCCTCTGGACGGGACGTCCTCCTCTCTGCTGTCCTCGAGTGTTTCAGCTTTTGACCCAGAAGTAGAAACCTTGTAATCTTGTAAATGTCATCGTTTGGTTTTGATGAATTTTCTACTTGATGGATCAAAACCAGGAACCTGGATTTAGTTTTTAAATCTGACAGAAGAGACGTCTCTGTAGAGGTTTCTGTTTATCTAGGGAGGAAGGAAGGATGGACAGAAAGAAGAGCATGAGACGTGTAATGATTCCTAATTGACCTCCTTGTCCCTCCTCGTCCCTCCTTGTCCCTCCTCGTCCCTCCTCGTCCCTCCTCGTCCCTCCTTGTCTCCTGCAGACCTGTGTTCCAGTTCCCCTCAGACGGCCGAGGAGCTGGAGAGCAGGACCAAGCTGCTCCGTCTGCTGGACTCTGTGATCGACGCTCTGGTCTGGGCCATCTCCAAACTGGGCCTGTCCAGCCAGCAGCAGACCCTGCGCCTGGGCCACCTCACCATGCTGCTGTCCCACATCCGACACGTCAGGTAGGACGGGGTCTGTCGACGGGTCTCAGGTGTTTAATGGTTCCAGAGCTTTTACAGGTGTCATTGTGTTGCCGTAGTAACAAGGGCATGGACCACCTGTCCACCATGAAGAGGAAGAACGTGGTCCTGGTCTACGACCTCCTCCTGGAGATGCTCGACGCCAACACGTCCAGCGGCGGCAGCCAGGACGCCTCCTCCTCCCCGGCCTCCGACCCCAGCGACGCCACGGACCCCGTGCTGGACGGACACCTGCAGGCTCCGCCCCTACAGTCCACACCCCCGTCTCGCCCGGACGACAGGTGAGTTCCAGAGGTGGAGGAAGGAGGGAGAGGAGAGAGGGAGGAGGATAGAATGGAGGGAGGGAAGGAGGAAGGAAAGATGAAAGAAAGGGAGGAAGGAAGGATGGAGGCAAAAAAAAAGAACGTAGGGTAGAAAGGAAAAAAGGATGAGAGGTAGGAAGCAAGGTAAGGAAAGGGAAGGGAGGGTAGGAAAAGAGGAAGAAAGGAAGGAAGAGTAAATAGAGAATGAAAATAAGCACGGAAAGATGCAAAAGAGGGTGGAATAAAGGGAGGGAGGAAGGATGTACGCAAAAATGAAAGAAAGAGAGGAAGGATGGGAAGGAGGGTAGGAAAAGAGGACGGAACTGAATGAATAGAGAGAAGGAGAAAGAAAGGACAGAAAGATGGAAGGATGCAAGAGAGGGAGGGAGGAGGACAGAAGGTAGAAAGGAAGGATGAGAGAAAGGGGAAGGAAGAGTGAACAGAGTAGGAAGGAAGGAAGGATGGATGGGTGTTAGGGAGGAAGAAAGCAAGGTAAGGAAAGAGTGAAGTGAGGGTAGGAAAAGAGGAAGAGAATAAATAGAGAGGGAGAAAGAAAGGAAGAGTGAATAGAGAATGAAACGAAGTAATGACAGAAAGATGGAAGGATGCAAGAGAGGGAGGAGGACAGGAGGAAGAAGGGAGACAAAAATAAGAGTAGAGGAGGAATCAGCTGGGACAGAGAAGAAAAGAAACCGAATAGAACGAGAAAAGAAAGAAATAAAAGGATGAAAGGATAGAAGGATGATGATTGGGACGGACGGAAGGAAAGAAGAAGGATTCCTGAATCACTTTAATGTTTTTAAACTTTTTATTTTTCTCATTTTATTTCAGCTTCATCTCTGAGCAGTGGTCCCTGGACGTGGGGGGGGGCCCGGGCCCCTCCTCGGACTACATCGTCTCTGACCGGGTCGTCATGGAAACTACCTTAGATGGGTGACATGGACTGCCCCCCTCCCCGCCCCCCCCTGCCCCCCCCCCCTCCCCGCCCCCTCTGCCCCCCCTTAAAAGACCGAGACAAAAACTAAAACAAAAAACACAAGTGCTTTCGTCGTGAGGTAAAGTTTTTTATTTTGTTTCTTGTCCAGATGTTTTTAGTCTTTGGGAAAAAAACAAACCAACATTTTTGATCGACTGTATATTTTGTGTGTTTGTGTTTTTCCTGTGAACGTGCACTAGATGTTCAGGAGAACGTCGCTGCTCCTCTGTTTTGATATCAACTGTTTGTATTTCTGGTTTTCGCCTCCAGAGGTCGACTCAGCTCGTCGCGTCCGTAAAGGTTTCTGGTCGTACAGCTAAAAAAAAAAAAGGGCACTGTTCTTTCACTCTGGTGTTTTTCCTTCTTCTTCTTCTACTGTTGTGTACTTTGGTGTTTTGCTCTGAGCCTGTTCGTGTTCAGGGTTTTCTACTCTTTGTACGTAGCGGCGGCGCTACGAGGCCTTTAAACGAAACGACTGTTAAAAATATTCTACTGTTCATCTGGTGGAACTGAGGCTGAATTTACACAACGTCTGTTCCTTCAGTTAAATCCTAAACATTATAAACGTCTGTGCTAACCTCACAGAATAAACATTAGCTTTATATGAATTAAAACGCTGCAGATTTACTGGTTGACACCTGTGACCTTTTATCAGTTAGCTTAATGTGCTAATTTGTAAAACCTTACATATAAATGTCCCCGTCCCGTCTAATTCCAACAGATTCGGTTTATTTTGTACCTTTTATTGACATCATCAGCAGAACAAACTGTCCCTCCACGTTAAAGCCGTGATTTTAAATTATTTTCCGAGCAGATTCTCACACGTGTTGTTTTTTTTTTTCTCCTCTGACTTTGTCCTTGGCAGACGAGCCGCCGGCCGTTTGTCTCCTCGCGACATTTAAAAACCGTTTTCTTTGACTCGTGTTCAGACATCAGTCAAGTTAGTCCCAAACGCACCATTAAGACGCTTCTTGGACGTCCCGTAGTGAGTGGTGTCGCCGGTGTGCCAGTGTAAATTCAGCCTCGGAGCCAGATTATCAAACTGCCAGATATATGTTGACTGTCCTCTGTCCGTCCTGACGTCTGTGGCTTGTGCTGCATGAACACACACGACTCTGGAAAGATTTCTGTTTGTGCACAACACGTTCCTGTCTGGGATCGGATCCTGTGGAGGGGTTTTCTTTTTTGGGCGTCACAGAAAACACAACAACCACAAATCATGGCAAACATGGTTTATTGTCAGTCATCGCTACATCCCATAATATACCAGATCACAAAATAAATCAAGCTTTACACACGTCTGGGTGCTGGTTTTTGTTCTGTTGATCGTTGTGCGTTCTTCAGGTGAATCATCGTGAACGTCGCAGACATCGACGGGTTCTGATGTTTTAACCTTTTAAATGTTTGACGTCTGCAGGACTGAGCTCTGAGTGGAGGAGGAGGAGGAGGAGGAGGAGGACGGGTGAGTCACAGACATCTAGATGTTCTCAGGTTAGCTCTAGTGCATCGATATTATCTGCAGCCAGAAAGTTTAAAGCTGCACAGACTGAGTTAACTGTTAAATAATAACAGCTAGCAGCTAGCCTGAGAGCTACGCTAACGCAGCTTTAAACTCTGAGACAAAGTTAAGTTTTCTGTCACAGGAAAATATCTGGAGCCAAAAATAAGCTTGATCCAGATGTTTTTATTTCAGACCACGCTCAGAAACAATCATTTACCTCCTCCTTCTCCTTTTCTCAGTAGTTTTGCCGTAAATACAAGAGTGATTTATTAAAAACGACATTAATCTGTCGGCTACAGAAAGGCAGGTCTGTGTCTCAGATCATCAGATCCCTCTAGAGTCAAACAACAAAAACGTTTCTGTAAAAAAACAAAAACATAATAATAATAATGTGTGTGCTATTAACAAGTGGTTTCCTTCTGTAAAAATAGCTGCAGTGATAGAAAGTGGCCAGTGACGTCTGGATCCTCGGTGCTTTGGTAAAACCGTTCTTCATGGTTGAGGCCGGAGGTGAAGCTGCTCAGAGTTTAGCTTCATTTATTTATCCTCCTCAGCGTAGCGCCCTCTAGTGGCGTCCTCCAGTAACAGCTCCACCTCCGGCCTCAAACGTTCTGTGAGTTTAGAAAACATAGATATCAAAATTAATCTCAGAAGCTCATTTTTTTTCCAGCTGGGACGTTAAACCTACATTAACCCCCCCCCTCAGAGCAGTGATATGGCTTCGTCTCATTTAGGACAATAAATAAATACATTTTTAAATAGTGGGGCGCACGCTGAGGCCGGTGCTTCGTTCTGGTGGGGGGGGGGGGGGGGGGGGGAGAAGGTGCTTTTGACCCCAACACTGTTTAGGGTTTAGTTTGTTTTCATGTGGGCGGGGGCCCGTTGGTGTAGCGCAGCATGGGGTAGAAGGAGCGGGCGAAGTTGTTGGACAGGGTGCAGCTGTAGTCCTCCTCGGGCAGGGGGACCAGACAGGCCACGACCAGCAGCGCCAGGAAGACCAGGTGGAGGGGGAAGGCAGCTCGGAGCACCCGGTAGAAGAAGGGCCGGGGTGGGGACGGGTCCCGTCTCTGCTCCCTGCAGGAGGACGACGCATGGGACAGGGGGTTAGGTTCAGACCGTTTATTAACATCTGTCCTGCTTCAGGTGAAGAACTGAAGTTAAAACTCAGAGGAGACGAAGTTAAGTTAATAAATCTTTATACGCTCGTTAGATCAATAACAACTAAAAAGTCAATTCTTAATATTTGATAAGATTATTTTACAGGTTTTAGTTGCATTCATTTGCTGACTTTAGTCAAATCTAACATGTTAACATGAAGACTCCCTCCAGCTCAGAGTCTTTAGGAACATAAACCTGATTTATCTGCATCCTTTTAAACACTGTTGGTAATCAGAATAAAATTCCTGTGAGAGGAGGAGGAGCTTACCGTCTAGTTGCTGGTTGCCTGACTGTAGTTGCCTGTAGACCAGCGTCGTCCTGCAGCAACGAGTCAGAGATGAGTCGGTTATTAACCAGAATAAAGATCAGCTCTGAGTTCAGCTCAGTGTTTGTTACTGCAGCTTTAAAAAGAGTCAAATCTACGTCACCTTCAGCTGAAGCTAAACATTCAAGCTAACATGGATACGATTCACAGCTGGGAGCGTCTTCATTACTTACTTCTACTCAGATTAGAAAAATCTATTATTTAGTTTATAAAAATGATATTCACAGTTATGAGACAGAGAAATATCTCTGCATCACCTGGACAGTCCTCCAACTAAACTACTGCTACTCCTCTGTCTGTCACCACATTAAGCCACGCCCCCAAACGATCTGATTGGCCCAGCAGATCTTTGCAGAATCAGTTCCCAACAGAGAGACTCCAGAACTAAAGAACTGTTCCAGACTTTAAACGTATTAGATCTTCTTTAAATACGTGTCAGTGTATTTAACTAGTCTGTGGCTGTGGCGCCCCCTGGTGGCCTGATGCTCAGTACAGTTCATGTTTCTATGTCGACTGTAAACGGATCATGAATGTTCCAGGTTTTACCTTCTTCAGTGGGACATCTGAGCTCAGTGTTCCCAGACCAGCGTGGTCCAGCTCAGAGCCGGTCGAGCTGGTTCCCTGAGACACAAACAAACAGATGATGAGATAAAGTGAACTGGTTTAGTTTCATTCATCCGTTGAGTCATTGACTCTGTCTGTGAGGGGTGAGGGGTGAGGGGTGAGGGGGGGGACTCACCAGCCTCCCCTGCAGCGTGTGCAGGTCTGCAGCCACCCGTCGCAGCAGGAGGTGCAGCTTGTTGCCGATGACGTGGACCTTCTCCTTGGCCTCCAGGCTGTCCTCCCCCGTGGCCTCCAGGAGGAGCTGGGAGGAGATGTCCTGCAGCGAGGACACCTGACGACGGCGACTCAGTAGATCCTCCTGAAGAGCCTGCAGGGGGCGACAGAGAGGACAGGACCTGTGAGCGATCAGCTGATCCTGCTACAGCACCAGAACATTCTTCTCTAAAACAAAGGACTAAACTACAACCCAGGAGAGACAGCTGTCCACCTCCACCTGGAGGACAAAGACGTCCACATTCTATCCTGAGGAGACAGAAGGTCTGGAGCTCTCTATAGACTGAGGCTCAGCCTGATTACTTCCTGTCTTTATTGGCTTAAAAGTTAAAACAATGAGTCTGTGGACATTAACGGCTCATCATCAGGTCATTAACAGACTCTAGTCATGTGACCTCCAGGTGGACTCCGCCCACAGATGTCCCTGATAAAAACCTGCAGAGCTGAACACGTCTATCATGGACGACTGAGGATGTTCAGACAGATAAGAACAGTTAACTGGTCGTTACCGTCAGGACGTCCCGGAGCTCGTTCAGACCGGACTGTGAGGTTGAAGTGTCGTTGACGTTCACAGCACAGAGTTTACTCTCAGCCTGAGCGAGCCACAGCAGCAGAGAGTGCAGCGTCTCATGAAACTCCTGAAGAAGAAGAAGAGGAATCAGAATCAGAATGACGTTATTTATTTCCAGCTGTGACGTGAGAGCAGAGGACCTGGAGGTCTGACCTGACACTGCATCAGAGCAGAGTGCAGCCTCCTCTCCCAGCGTCCCAGGCCGCCGCACGCCTGCGTCCAGCTGTGATTGGCCGAGCTCAGAGCCTCCTGCAGCTCCCTCAGCTCGGCGCTGTCGCCCCGCAGGAAGTGACGGCTGCTCAGGTTGACGGAGATCATCAGACACTTGTAGCTGTTGAAGGATCTCTGCATGTCCTGAGCACAAACAAACCAAACGTTTCATCTTCTCTCACTTCTTCTTTTCCAACTCCAGCTGCTGGCGCTGACTTCGTTTCACCACAGGACGATGAAACTGGCTGCAGCTCTATCAGGCTGACTCGTTGCCGTCGGTTACCTTGAGTTTCCGGATGTTGACCTCGACGTCCCGGACGCTGGTGGACGGTGCGATCCTCTGCAGCCGCTCCAGCTCCGGCAGCACCCTGCCCAGCCAGGAAGTGAGGTCACAGAGGTCAGAGTTGAGCTTCTGCCACTGCTCCAGGTCCAGCTGGACGTCCGACTCGCTGGAGAACCTCTGGGCTTGAAGCAGCTCCCAGCGCTCGATCACACCTGAAGAAACCAGAGTGAAATCAGGGTGATGAAGAGCTCCAGAACAGAACTCCCTCCACATCTGCCACCGTGCTCATCTGTTCATGAACGAGCTGAAGGTTTTGATAAGTTGATGTTAAGACAGAGGCTGAGAGTTAAACCCTAAAGATCCAGCGTCTGTAGAACAGTAGGTGTTGGAGTCACGACCCAGTGAAGCTCAAACACAGACAGTTTGAGACGTCTTCACACTCCTGTTGGATCAGGTTTAAAAAATAAATTCTATCTTTGTGGCTTTATTTTAAAACATGCAGAGGAAATAAATAAAAAAATAAAGACCCTAGAACAACCTAAATGTTAAAGCGTGCAACATTTCTGCAACGTTCAGGTCTGATTTCTGGATGTGCCGTAGCAAATAGTTAATCTTTTAGCGGTGAATCCAGTCTTTGGTTGATTTAAATCTGAGCTTTGGATCGTTTTAATGCTGAAAGATGAAAGTTGTTGGTCAGTGGATCTTTGCTGGAGCTAATCACTATCAACAGAGAGAATCGAGACAAACTTTCAGCCATTAAAGAAAATGTTCTGGATTCATGAATATCTAAAATAAAGCTGAAACACAGAAACTGGACTTGTAGAGTTTATTGAAGACAATTCGTTCAAGTAGCTTCTTCTGAAGAACTGAACAAAACATCTTCAAAAAACTCCAGAAACTCCTGTTGTCTTTGTTTCAGCTTGTTGACCTGGAGGACTGAGGTCAGCATCCAGACATTTCTGTGAAGTTGTTCGTCAACAGAGAATCTAACAGGCTAAAGGTTTCTGCTTTTTTAACCAGTGACAGAAGAAAGATTCCACTTTTTGATCTGGGAACATTTTGTTAAGAAACTTAAGAAAGATACTCCTTGAAACCAGACTGTTTCTCTACAGCTGGTCTGAGTTTCCTCTACTGCTTTCCAGATTGACGCCTCTCTCTCTCTCTCTCTCTCTCTCTCTCCGTGGCTCCACCTCTGTCAGCGTACCTGTGCTGGTCTGCTTGTTGGCCGTGCTGCAGATCAGACCTTCATCCTCCAGCTCCTCGTCCTCGTTGTCGTTCAGGATCAGTTTGACTCTCTTGACGCTGTCGATGCTGCCGCAGCACTCTGACATCAGTTTGGCCTGAACACAAACACACACGCTGTGTTAAAGCTGGAGCTGCTTCAGACCAGGAGCTGGACATGAAGCTGCTCTGCCCCGACGCTTACGTAGCCCTGCGGGTGGAAGGGGGTGCTGGTGGTGTGTTCAGGGGACGAGCTCAGACCTCGGATCATCTTTCGGGAAACCCGTTTCCTGTCTGGAGAGCCGGGCTGGTGCCAGCTGGGCGTGTCGGTCACGGACTTCACTGCAGAGAAAGAAGAAAAATAAGCTTTAAAAATGTTTAAAGATTCTTGATTACACTTATTTATTTAAAAAAAATCTAAGCTGAAAGAAGAACAACGGGACATTTCACCATCATCCAAGTAGCTTCTTCAGTTTTCATAAATAAATAAATAACTTCCCTCCATCATTAAGAGCTGAAGAAGAAACTTTAGATGTAAAGTAAAATGTCCTCAAGAAAACTCAATCACGTCCCGTTACCTTTGTTGTTTTGATAGCAACACAAACACCAATCATCTGACACATGCATGAAACAACATGTCTGCCAACAACATGCAAAAATAAAAGTGGACTCCAAGCCATCTCAGAGCATCATGCAGCTCCACAAACATAAACATGGTGAAATATCTGCAGATCTGCTTCATCAGATCTTTAAGGTAACAGACGGAGGTGGATGGATTAGACGGGATGCAAGGGCCACGGTTGGGATGTGGGGTTGCTAGGAGACAGGATGTTGGTCAATAATAAGCACAGAGCGGTGCGGTGCGGGGCGGGGCGCATGCAGGAGGCAGAGTGCCTACCCGAGGCTGCTTTCACCGCCCCGACGGTCGCTTTAAAAAACGACTCGGAGCTTTCTGTGACCTTCACGTCTGTAAGAGAGGGTGGAGGTTAACGCCTGCCCCGTGAGGGAGGAGCTAGATCTGAGGACGTCCTGACTACCTGACAGGGCGCTGAAGAAGGAGGCGTCCTCGTCGTCTTCGTGCGACGACGATCCTCCCACGTCCACGGTGTGATCCCACTCCAGAGGGATGGAGTCCACGCTGACGGGCGTCTCCCGCCCTGACCGCTCCAGGGGGGGCGCCAGGAGGTGGCACATGGTCTGCCGTCCCGCTGAGGCTCCCCCTGCTGCCTGAACTCCCTCCTCTTCCTCCTCTGTCCTCTTCCTTTCCTCCGTCCAGGACGTCCTGCTGCTCAGGTCAGGGGAGTCGTCCAGGTCTGTGTCGCGGTCGGACGTCTCCCTCTCCTCCTCCAGAACCTGCAGCTCAGAGAAGAAGAAGTTTTAAAGCTTTGTTCAATCAATCTTTAGACTTTCATTCTGACTCCAGCTCTAGCTCTACTGACCGGCCGTCTGTTGACGAGGCGGTGATGGAAGCGGGCCACCCTGCCGAACACCTCCTGGCAGTAGGAGTGCAGCTCCTCCAGCTCGTCCTCGATCAGCACGGCGTCCAGAGGAGCGCTCTTCTGGATCAGGTTCTCCCCGAACACGATGAGGGCGTCGATCTTGTTGGTGTTCAGGGTGATCTCCTGCTGGAAGCCCTGCGCAGGAAAGAGAAGACCGTTAGAGAAGACCCAGAGAAAGAACCCGGTTTAGACCTGAGGCCCAGAGCAGCCAGACTCACGTTGAGCTGCCGCATCTTGTCCTCGACGTCGCTCTCTGAGAAGTGCTCCACGTTGGTGAGCTGCAGGTCCATCTCCGTCAGCCAGACCAGGATCCCCTCACGAGTTCCCTCAAAGTCTTCTCTCTGAGAGGTGAAGTGCTGAAGAAGACACAGGTCATCATTTCACTACTTTAGATTCAAGACAAAGTTAATACGACACAAAAACTAAAATCTAACTTAGATGAAGTCATGTCCTCCTTGTGTCCAGTATCTGCTGTGACCTCCTTGTCACTAAATGTTTCTGGTAACAGCTGATCAGTGGTCTACAGCAGCTTGGAGGAATTTTAGCCCATTCCTCAGAACAGAACCACTTCAGTTCTGAGATGTTGGTGGGTTTCCTCACATCAACTGCTTGCTTCAGGTCCTTCCACAACATTTCTATTGGATTAAGGTCAGGACTTTGACTTGGCCGTTCCTAAACATTCATCTTGTTCTTCTTTAACCGTTCTTTTGTAGAACCACTTGTGTTCTTGGTTCTCGTTGTCTTGCTGCATGACCCAGTTTCTCTTCACATTCAGCTCATGGACAGATGTCCTGACATTTTCTTTTAGAGTTCACTGGTAGAATTCAGAATTCATTGGTCCATCAATGAGGACAAGCCGTCCTGGTCCAGATGCAGCAGAACAGGCCCAAACCAGGACATTAGCACCCCCATGTTTGATGGAGGGATGAGGTTCTGATGCTGGAATGATGCAGTGTTGGTTCATCTCATTTAAACCAAACTATTCTACTTTGGTCTCATCTGTCCACTAAACATTTGAACAATCCCTGAGTTTAAAACTAAATGAGGCGCTGACGTTCATTGGAAATATTGGCTCATATTCCTGAATAAACAAGTATAATATTTCAGTTTCTTCAAACTTGTAGAGTTTGTGTCCAGAAATGTAGAAAACTGTGCAGGACGTAAATACTTTTCCCCGTAGACAACGTGTGTCTGCACAGAGCTCATGTCATGATGCAAGGCCTCGTCACCGTCTGAGAGGTGACCTAAATCCTGAGACGCCGCTCAGATCAGCTGCTGATATTTGATTTCTGCTCCTCCCGCCTCACCTTGAGTCTGCGGAGCACGGCGGCCACCCTCCTCTGCAGGCCGTCCCACCGCTGGTTCCCCTCGTGCACCATGACTTTGAGCTTGCTGGCGGCGTCGGTGCGGTTCTCCCGGGCCAGACGGCGGTACTGTTTGTTGACCAGCTCCAGCTGAGTGAGGCGCTCGTGAACCTGCCGCTGGAACGCCTGAGACGACAAAGATCAACGTCCTCCGTTAGAAGAGACACTGAGGAGTGACACCATGGTGGTTTATCTGATAACAGCTGGAAAACTACACGAGGAGGAATCACAATAAAAATACAACAAACAGGCACTCAGACATTTTTGTGATTTTTACTCCAACAGTGTGTTTATAAGAAGGAGGTATGAAGGTCCTTCAGAGATTAACACTGACGTTAGTTAAGGATCATAGAGTACAGAACAAATATTGGATTTCTCTGTTGAGAACTGATTCTGCTCTGGGCCAATCAGATCATTTGTGGGCGGGGCTTAATGTTGAGTATCATATCCTGCTAATAATAATAATGATGAGTCTGAATGCACTGAGCTAGTATCTGACTGCACACACACAGGTCACTAGTATGTACTTAGTAAACAACACTATTTAAGACTGGATCCCTGTTGCCGTGGAGATGAAGGCAGAGTCCAGATTACGCTAATCTGCGTCTCTAATCCAGAGCGACACATCGAAGGTTACCTCAACCCAGACTGAGACAAAACAGGAGGTTCAGTGGGAGCTTCAGGTCTTTACATTTAATGGATGTTAAAAACATTTTTCATTATCTACTGGCATCTTATGATCGTACATGATCTGTCTTTGTTCTTATTAAATTGTTGCCTCTCTTCTCAGACGTCTCTTAATCTGGTTCTTGTACAGTTACAGTCAGGGCTGATCTTTCTATTATCTGTCTACAGCAGATATTCATGGATGTGATCGTGTTATTGATCGGTCTCTGGAGGCACAAGGTGTTGACCTGGCCTCCAAATTCACTAGATCCCAAACTGATCAAGTATCTGTGGGATGATCCACAGAGGCCCCTCCCCTCAAAGGCCCCCCCACTAACAACAGGACACCCTCAGAAGGCGCATGTCCATTCTCTGATGAGTCACCTGCACAATAATAGGAAGGTGGTCGTAATGTTATGCCTGATCGGTGTACATGTCTTCCTTTACTCCTCTTTAAAACAATCTGCCCTCTCTGGATAAAAAGCGTCCTGCTCTGAAGGAGTGTCCTTTGTTTTTAAAGTGGAGCAGCTGATGGTGTTTTATCTTGAACAGGCTCCAGAGGACAGCGGTGGGACCTTCACCAACGTTAAAACTTCTCCAGGTGCAGCTGCTCTTTGTTTATGATCCACTCTCCTCTAGCAGCTTCTAAGTTTCCTCCTCATCCTCCAAAACAACAGCTCCAGTGAAACTTGCTGACTACAGTCTAGAGAAGATAAACTCTTCAGATTTATACGACCAGCAGGGATTTAAAGTGTCGACCCGCTGCCAGAACGACCCACAGGGACATTAAACTGATCTTTCTATCGACTCTTAATCCCTCCCTCTGCAGCGCTCTGGAAAACAAAGTGAAGGACTGCCGACCTCAAACTTCTTGAGTTCCTCCTTGGCGCTGGTGTAGAGGACGTTGGCGGAGTCGGGGCTGGCTGCTGTGATCTCCGCCGTCCTCAGCCAGTCTTCAAAGCGAGAGTAGTCGTCCAGGAACTTGCACCAGAGACGCCAGGTCTCCTCGATCCTGAGGAGGAGGAGGAGGAGGAAGAGGAGGAAGCAAATTAAACCTTTTATCTGTATCTGAGCATTCAGCAGGGCAGATGTTGAGCAGCTGATTGTAAAATGTGTTTCTATCTTAATAAACTGATTCATTTCACTGTGGTGTAATGAACTAACCTAAGGCTTCCCTCAGTCTGAGTCTGGAGCCGTTCAGACCTGGTTATTTGAAATCTGATCACAATTCTGAAAATACTTTGTTCTCCTCCATCCTGTGAGGCTTGGATCACAGATGTTATTCATTTCAGTAAATTGGGAAAGATGAAATGTGCTCTGCACGAGTCCACTTTTGAGTTTGAGGAAATTTGGAAACCGATTTTTTCCCCGTATTGAAACTCTAGAGTTCCAGACTCTTTTTATTTTAAAGTATTTATTTGCTTTTTATCATTTCACTGAATTTTTAATGACCATTTCCTCCCTGTTTTGTGTGGAACAGTGTGTTAGTGATGGGTTCGTTCTTTCTGTACTTGGTGGTAAAGGTAACGGGGCGTCAGGGCGCTCACCTCATCCTCCTCTCCATGGACATGGCGCAGATGTTCCTCCAGCGGCGGTCCAGGCTGCGGGTCGTCTGCTGGATGGAGTCGTTCTCTGAGTCGCCGCCGCAGGCGTCGGCGTCGTGGAGCAGGACGTCGCACAGCGTCAGCACCGACGCCACGCTCTCGGTGTGCTGCTCGATGTCCCGCTGCAGGTCCTGCAGGTCAAAGACACACAGAGACACTTTGATCAGTTTGGTTGAAGTCCTCAGATTATTCTTTAGACGACACATTGTCCAGCTTTCCTTTCCATCAGCAGCTGGTATCAACTGAAGTACGGATGTCTGAAATCTGAATCTGTAAATGTATGATTATCTCTGATCAAGTTTATATTTACGACAACGTGTATTTAGAGCTTTGTAGGACCTTTATGACATTAACCTATTTATACCTGTTACTACTTTATCTCTGTTAACTGTTTGAGTTCTCTGTGTCCATGTGACTTTGTTCCTGATTTGTTTTCTGGATCTTCTTAAAGCTGTAAAAAAATTAAAACCATTTTCTCAAAATATATATATATTTTTTATCTTTAATATTTTTCTGTTAATATTCTGTAAAAGTATTACAAATGTTTTCTTAGATATTAAAAAATAATTTTAAATTAAATTTAAATTTTCAGCTTAATTTATTTTTCCTGTTTAATAATAAAACTTTTGTCACGAGGGAAAATTCATTTGTGTGAGAATATTTTCCAAAGTATTAAAAATAGGTTTTCAGTAAAAATAAAATGTCCCTTTTGTGTCAAGATAATAGAACCAGAATATTTCAGTAGTATATTTAGAATTTTTATTTTTATCCCTCTAAGTTTTTTTCTAGGTAGTACAAAGGTTTCACATATTTTTCAATAGAAATAAAAACATATTTAAATATTAATTATTATTTAATTATTATTATTAATTTTCCAATATTAGATGATCATTTGATAAATATTCTCCATATAACAGGTTTATTATCTGTTGGTGTCTCTGATTTAAAGATTTCATGAATGAAGCATTTAGAGAATAAATCTGTACATTTAATGTATTTTTTATTTATTATCCGTCGCCTCTTGTTTTGTTCAGAGTTCTCTCTCTGGGTTGCCACGGCGACGCGTGAAGGCTTAACAGAGCCTATCCATCCTTCATCCGCTAATGGAGAGACCTGCAGCTCTTCTTATTTTCTGTGCCACATCTTCCTCTCTCTGCTCTGAACAATGTCATCATGTTTTCTTTCTTCTTCTTCTTCTTTTTTATTTATTTATTTCCTGTCTGTCATCCGTCTCTGTTTCTCTGCTTTGTAACTGGGGCCGTTTCTTTTTCTTTGACGTCTTTTTGTCCAGATTCAGACAGGACGCTTAAATCTAAATTATTTTAGAGATATTCAGCGTTTCTTTTCTTTTTTTTTTCTACTGCCATCACATGAATTAAAACCAGTCTCAGAGCTCCTTCCTTACTTCTCCATTATTCTGGACAAAACCTTCACATGTTGTCATGTTATTTTAAGAGTCAGCAGCTTTTTTTGGGATTAAAAACGTCTCATAAAGCACTGGGGCTGACATGTCTGAGACAGAGTGGAGCACTTTCAAAGTTTAGAAATCGTTGAGGCAGTGAACTCACGCCAGCTGAGCTAGGACGGCTTTTAGGACACAGGCTTGAATCCTAAAAGTCCAGAGTGAGCAGAACAGTATGAGTCAGAGTCACATGAAACAGAAATCATTAGACGAGCTGAAGAGGGTTTTATAGCCACCTTTGTTCTACCTTCCTGCTTTTACAGCACTAAAGTTCAGCTTGAATGAATGAACGAATGAATTGCTGTTAAATCAAGTTTAAAACTAAACTCTTCTACTTTTATTTTAAAAATTAAAGTCAGCATGCCTCTGACTTCGGGATGGGCCAGTCCAGATCGTAACCAGAAGCTCTATCCTTGTGAATATTTCTCTCTCTGAACCTTTCAGTCATTTAGTGGAGTAGCGCTGCAGCAGACGACAAATGGACCGACAGGCTGAAGTCCTTTTTTACTTTTCTTGGACCGCCTCCAGAGCCCTTCCTCTCAGTGCATTTACCACCTCTCAGCCCAGCGGGACAGCTTCCTCAAGCACCACTCCTCCTGGGAGTTCACTTTGCAGCCCTCATTACACTGCTCCTCTGTTACCCTGCTCCAGACCGCTGCAGGACGTCCGTAGAGAAAAGGGTTTAAAACGAGGGGAGGTGGCTCCCCTACTCTACCTGGTACGACTGGGACACAGAAACATGTCCAAGCTCTGGAGCTTTATAACGTTTTTCCTGATCCAGAGTTTTATTTGTCTAATCATGAACTCAGAAAGTCTGCGTCTGTCTAACATCCCGCGTGTTCAAACATCTCCCGCTCACCTGCTGCTCGGCCAGTTTCCTCTGGATCTCGTCGCTGTGGCAGACGTTGTAGACCACCGGCTTGGCCAGCTCTGCCTCGATGCGAGACAGCCACGTCCTCAGGTTGCTCATGTTCTTGTCGAGCTGCTGAACGGTCACCAGAGTCTCCTTCAGCTTCCTCACCCTGCAGAGAAACAAAAAGAGAAGATGAAAGATCAGCCAAAGGTCTAAGATGTTCTTCCTGTCGTCAAAACATCCACTGAAGCTTTTGTTAAGCATTAACCAAACAAAAGGGAGACGGTGCGTTTGTTAGGGACTATTTTCAGTGGTGTATTAATCATTTTAATGAAGAAAGTGCAGAAATCTTGACCACAACTTCGTCTAATGAATCAACAGGTGAACATAAAAGCTGAAAATGCTCTGTGGATTACAACTTTAGTGAACAGCAGCTTTGTCTGACAGCTACAATCCTACATTTATATCTGCATGTTCAGGCTTTTTATGGGTCTGCCTTAGAAATTATTAAATGATTAATGAAAGTACTTCCAAGAAGCTTTGTAGAGAAAGGTTTAAAATAGAAGAGACCTGGTGCAGATTTATTTTAGTGGTTTGTTTCAGGAGTCAGTGCAGAGACACAGAGAAACATGTGGTTCGGGCTCTCCAGCACAGATTAGCGCTGCGATCACTCTCACATGTGACACCAGAGGAAGCATCGTGGCCGAGCTGCAGGCTGACCTACATCTGACTGAGAGCTGGGTGTTGTCTGGGAGAGAGAGGCTGCATTCCAGGGCAGCTCTCTGGTCCCTGACCTACATCAGTTCATTCCTCCACAAGAGCCACCTCTGAATATTAGTCGTCACTGTGGTGGAACAGGAACACGTTCACAGCTGGTTCTGGTCTGTTCTCTGATTTAACTGAACTCATTTGAAGGATTCTGATGGTGATGATGGTGATGTCTTTTTCTGAGGATTCCCTAGACTTGTTTTAGTTGATCTGTAGATACTTGGGTTAAATGCTTTTACTGACTGGAATGATGTAGCCCGGGAACCAGGCTGAACTTGTGTTTGCAGAGTAAAGTTGGTCTGGAGTCTCTCTGTTAGGAACTGATAATGCTCCAGGTACCAGACAGTGTGTCTTTTCCAAAAGCACAATATACAGCGGATAAAAAAACGTCTATATTAGTAAATCTGCCACGTGTCGTTGTTAAAGCTATATTTGATTGGGGGCGGGGCTTACAGAAGAGTAACAGTAGTCATAGACGTCATCTGAGAAGATGTGGAGTTGAATTAGTTTTTTATCATCAGTCTCCAAGTGAAAAATGTTAAAAATAAAATCCTAAAATCTCTCTGTGGCTCCAGGTTCTCTTCAGCTTGATCGGGACTATTTTAATTATTCTTGAGACGTGTCTAAAGCTTGAATGTAAAGGGGTCTGACTATGTCCTGAAGCAACTTACTGGACTCATCTACTGATATCGAGTCCGTCAGGTTAAAACTGAACCTTCAAAATAATAAAAATAGAGGAGATGCTCACCTTACAGAACACCTGAAGGAGCGCCTGGAGGTTTATCTGCAGGTTTAGATTACCTGATCATGCTTACAGTTGCTAGATCAGCTCTTACATTTAAATTATTGCTTGGCTCAAAACAAACCTCCCCCCGGTTGTTCTGCAGAGCGACTCAGACTCATCACCAGATCTTCCTTTAACCTCGTTCCTCGTTCAAACATAAAGCGGTAATAATAACGCTGGTGTCGTCCAGAGCTGCAGGAGCAGCACCAGCTGTGTGTATCATTCATGCTAGTTCAGATGATGCAACAAGCGTCTGTGATGCTGATGCTGCAGGGACAGACTGGAGGTGTCCTCATGTCTCTACTGTAGATGATGGTAGATGGACATTTAAAGAATCACACACACACACACACACCTGCTGTCCCAGCTCATAGAAATACCACCACACACGAGGCATGCTGCACCGACAAAGCCCGACCCATCCCCCCTCCTTCCCTCCTTCCTTGCGTCTCCTCGTCCCTCCACCTCCTTTTTTGTCTTTATCATAACAAAACGTCCCCTTTCACCCGCCCTCCTCTGCAGCCTGACGCCGGGAGCATCGGGGGTCGCGATGAAGGCTCGGGATCGGGGCGAGAGAGAGTACTTACAGGCTGGTGAGGAGGCTACTCCACGGCGGTGGCTCATCCGCTAGCGAGCACTAGCCCTCCATCTCTCCCCCGTCCTCCCTCCCTCCCTCCCTCTCCTGCAATCTGCCTGTCCCCTCCTCTCTCCTCCTCTTCCAGCTTTTACAAACAGCTGGATGCAGTAACAGGTTCACTCAGAGATGCATAAAACCAGCAACCAGCATGTTTTTTTAGAAAATCTGTTTGTCTACAACATTCAACATTAATGTGATGAATTAATGTATTTAATGGCTTAAAGTAGAATTCATTGGTCCATCAATGATGACAAGCCGTCCTGGTCCAGATGCAGCAGAACAGGCCCAAACCAGGACATTAACCCCCCCATGTTTGATGGAGGGATGAGGTTCTGCTCAACATCAATGATTCTGTTTTCCTCTTCACATAAACCTGCAGCTCCACGCAGAGACCGAGTAAAGACAGAAGCCCATTAAACTTGAGCAGCTTACAGGTGCAGGACCGAGACGAAGCCGCTGACACAGACAGACCCAGCGGGAAACCTCAGACTGGAAAACCTCCATCTGCCACTGTCTTCAGAATCGAATCCTGCCCACTGGGGTTCAGAGCACTAAGAGCAAGTAATGCACTAAAGGTCTGAATGATTAAAACGGCAACAGGTGGAGGAGGAAGAAAGAAGAACGAGGAAAAACGAAAACAAATGTAAATCTAAACCTCTTCAGAGACGCTACATGAAAAACCGTCTGCTAAAGTCGTTTCAGTGTCTGTTATTCAGTGTAAATGGTTACTGGCTTTATCTAGAAATGAGACACCTGGAGCACAGACACAAGCAGCTGAAAGAGTGATTTAAAACATTATTAACTGTGTTTAAATGATTTATTTAGACGTTGTTTCAGTCAGCTGGTGGAGCAACAACAAACATGTTCAAATTTGGTTCATATAAATTGTTAAACTAGTGATAAATATGTAAATATATCAACAGATGTGTTGGGAGCTTCATTCATTCTTCAGTCTTTTTGTAGGTCAAGTTTAAAACCGACGGCGGCCGAGAGAGTTTAACGCACTTCAACTGAAGAAAACACGCAATAAAAGAAGCATAAACAACAACGGAATGTTTCTAGAGGAGACAAAAAAGGTGATGAACAAGGCCGAGACATGCTTGATCAAAGATAAATGATGTTTGTTGGAAATGAACTGAAACAGGTTTTTATGTGGAGTCAGTCACTGTCAAGATGGAGACGACCAGAGACGCTGCACTGAGCTTCAAAACTTCAGGAAACATGTGGACGCTTCATCCATCTTTAAATACAGTCATAGTCAGGGTGATAAACGTCTAGTATGAGAGATTCTTCAACTACATGTCAGAGTTAGATAACGTAAGAGAACTGACCCTTTGGTTGGATCTGATTGGTCTGCTAGAGTTTAGAGTTATCAGGGAGACGAGACAGCTGACGTTAGCAACACGCTCACGCTGGCAAATACTGGAAAGTTTTATGTTTTTCATATTTTTATGTTTGTCTAGCAGTAAGACAGGAAGTCTGGAGCTCTCTGATTGGTGGTCAGCAGACCAATCAGAAGGCCAACAGAGGGTCAGTGGTAGTAGAGCTGGTAGATCAGCCTCTCACTCTAAGCTTTATGATGTTTAAAGCTGCTGACATGTGGAACTAATAATGAAATGAACTTATTTAAAAAATCTTCATCTCATGATTCCTTATCAGCGTTTTGCTTATTATAAACTGAACAAACTCAAATATTCTGATGAAATACACAGTTAACTTGCACTCTGGGGACACGTGACGTCTGTTGTCATTTGTGCATCAACAGAATCGTGTTGCCTCCTCTCTAACCGATCTGGAAAAAGAACAACTCCTCTCTAAAATCACAGCAGCTTGAGACGATCCTCTTCTTCAAACTTCAACAACTTAAGAACCCTAGTCATGACAACAAGCTCTGTGACCACCAGCGATAAAGCCCTAAACAACACGAGTGTAAATAAAGAGTGAAGGGCTCGAATAAATTGAGAAACAAAAAGCCTGTGTGGTGGTGAGTTAAGTGAACTCATGCAGGTGTGAGGAGACCGAGGAGAAGCCTGTTTGTAAAGACAAACATCTGCCTCGCCTGCATCTTATTCAGACAATGAGTGGAGTGGATGGTGGCCCCCGAGTGCTGAGGGCCCGTCGGCACAAAGGCTCGTGTCAGCAGACGGCAGCTGCTGGGCCGGGTGACGGAGCAGCCGGTTTGTTTTGGGGGACAAAGGCGAGCGGCGGGCCAGCGTCAGCGGATCTAATCCCACCGCGAGTCAAACCTCAGCGGTCATCTGCTGCGGCGTGGCGAGGCGAGATAAAGACAAAGGCTTCAGAGTCAGACATCAGTGACTGTGAATCAGCTCCTCCTCAGCTCCGTCAGGCCTTATCCAAACATGTGACACAGTGCTGCAGGACTCTGGCTGAACACCAACCACTGAGACCACCACCAGATCACTGCAGCTCTGAGAGGAGGACGATTTCCATAAAACCCTGACAAAACATTAGAGGTCAAACATTGGTGACTGGTCAGCTGACCACCAATCAGAAGGCTCCTTCCCTTTGTCAAGTCTGGACTTCCTGTGTTACTGTCGCCAAGTTAGACAAACAAAAAACAACTGATGAGCCACAAGCGTCAACAGTTCCCAGAGTCATAAAGAGTACGTCCCAGACAGGTTCATTACTTGGGGTCCTGTTAATTATGCATAACTTTAAGCTTTTATATTATTGTATTTCCGCTCTGGGTTTGGACATTGTGTAGCTAGCATCTAGTGCTTGTTTTAAATAACAGTGAAAAGGTAAAACTTCTGCACACACCAGCACATTTCAAAGCTGATGGTTTATGATGGTTTTAAAGCTTTGATCAGATCTGTCCAGTGTTATAGTGGCTCAGAGAATCATGCATGAGAGTCTGAGTCTGGCTGGATTAGACCGATGGGGGGTTTAGTGAGGGCTGGAGCCCACTGATCTATAAAGCCACTTCTATTTACAGCCTCTCTGACACACACACATGTACATACACAAGTTAAGTGGCTGGAGGGCTCACATTTTAAATGAATCACATGGTGGTGGTCTCTATTTGGTGGGAATATAAAGGGTTGGATATGTAGAGATGGCTGGTGGTCATGCTAAGCCGCTTGAGGAGACAAACTCCCCACATTTATCTGCTTAGTGGGGTTTTAACGTCCTCTCTACAGACGACATCCACACAGAGTTTGATGTAGAAGAGCTGGTCTGCTCAGATCTCTGATTTAAAAACTGTCCCGTGTCAGAGAGGTGTTCTCCACGTTGCTCAGCAGCAGATTCCTTCACAGCGATGAGTCTCGTGCCTCAGCAGCAGCAACTCATTAACAGGCTTAACCTTGTTATGCTGGGGCGGGGGTGGGGGTGGGGGAGGGACGGGGTCACTATTGTGTGTCACGCTCTCCAGTCGTTCTATTTTTAAAAGACAGAGGTCACGTCTCTGAACCAACAACCTGTCACCGTGATAAAGAGCCCAGCTCTTGTCCTGGTGACTGTTCACTGAGTGCGCTCACTCTCAGGCCGTGGCCTCGCTAAAATAATTAGGATGTTATGACAAGATTAAGATGGTTTTATGCTTCTGTGTTGGATCTAGATAGAACCTGTGCCGCTGTTAGCGTTTAAACTATATTATATTAATACATTATAGCAGCTAACTCACCTGTAACAGAACAACTACTGTCATTAGGGATGACCCCTGTCAGGATCCAGGTATTTTTAAAATGACTGGATCGATATTGGGCTTCAGCCAAGTCTGATCTTAAGGAGTTATTCTTTTCAGGTCTACAAACCAAAACCACGTCCCTGTAGCATCAAATCTTCTCTCTCTTCGTTGGCTAGCGTCAAAGCAGCCAAAAATCCACTAAACTGAAGTGAGTCAGCAGCTAGTAACTAGATTAATGTGGATGTGTGGTGAGGTGGTAGTAGTTGATCATCTAAACAGAATCCATGGAGTCCACTCAGTCAAAGGCTGCACCCAAACAACAACAACAAACACTGAACATTTAAAAGAAGAAGAGAAAAGTTTCCTGGAGACAGCGTCAAGGAGAAACATCTTCCAGAGAGGGTTAGGGAGTTTATGGCAGCGTTGGATGACCAGAACATTTCTGGAGTAGAGAACACAAGGAACCAGCTACCCTCTCCACACTACATTAACTTTGACTGAAAGATTTATTGGACTGAATCCAGTCCACTCTAGGAGAAGACAAGGAAGACAAGGACAGACTTTAGGAAGACACAGGAGACCAACTCTAGGAGAAGACAAGGAAGACAAGGACAGACTTTAGGAAGACACAGGAGACCAACTCTAGGAGAAGACAAGGAAGACAAGGACAGACTTTAGGAAGACACAGGAGACCAACTCTAGGAGAAGACAAGGAAGACAAGGACAGACTTTAGGAAGACACAGGAGACCAACTCTAGGAGAAGACAAGGAAGACAGGGACAGACTTTAGGACGCTACAGGAGACCAACTCTAGGAGAAGACAAGGAAGACAAGGACAGACTTTAGGAAGACACAGGAGACCAACTCTAGGAGAAGACAAGGAAGACAAGGACAGACTTTAGGAAGCTACAGGAGACCAACTCTAGGAGAAGACAAGGAAGACAAGGACAGACTTTAGGAAGCTACAGGAGACCAACTCTAGGACATTTAAGATGGGCAGATATTCAAAGAGTGGATGGTGTCTAGGACGCAGGACAAGGGAGAATTTTCTGAGAGAAGTGGACGAGGATATTAATGTTCGATCAGTTGGAGTTGACAGTGGGATGTGGTGCAGATGCAAAAACAATATTTCATCTATTTATTTCAAACACACCTCAGCTGTTTCTACTTACAACACAAAACACACTGAGATCAACCAGACAGTCGACCACGTTTACCCGTATAAACACGTCTGCAGTCAATAGATTTCTAAGCGATTCAAAATAAAGCACAATGAGAAAACAGCTGTATGTGTGAACACTGTTGTACAGAAGCAGAGCAGCCTGGGTCAGTGAGCAGCCACCATATGGCAGCTCTAAGTCACTCTCACGGAGGATAAGTCGCCTCCATCCCGCTCTCACTCTGCTTCATGGAGTCAGTTCATTTAGCTCAGATGAGTCCATGCGTCGTCACTAAACAGTCAATCATCAGGCTGCTGCTTTAAACTCACTGTCCTGTTGTTTGCCTCAGATGTAATTGCGGTGCACTCCAGCATCCTGCAGCCGCTCCGCTGCACGGCAGACACACGGCGGGGAATAATTACTGAACTGTTTGACTGTGGGGAAGTCAAATTTACCAAAACAGAACAAGAAAGGCCTAAAACTGCTCCACTAATGCATGATGCTGGTTTCTGAGATCAGTGGAGTTAGTGGAGAGAACACGTAATTGTCAAAATGAAGCAGGTAAATGACTGATGTGATGGTACTGGATAAATAGTGAAGATAAAAATGTAACTTAGAGCTCTAAACATGGACGAACACATGAGATAAGATGACAGGGTTTCATTGGGTACGGATGGTCTTTGAAGACGTTTGTCCATCTTTTCCACAAAAGCAGGGGGACCCAGAAGCGGGCCCAGGTCTCCCAACGCCCCCTTTTTATTATCGTCTTCTCCCGTGTCTTCTCCTATTTTTTTTAAAATGATTTTTTATAGGTATGTTTGTATTTTATTCTTCTTAAAAGCACGGCTGTGATTTTATTCTCTAAAGACTTTTCTTTTCTTTTTGAACTCTTTCTGTGCAGGAAAGAAGTTTACGCATAAGATAAATGCAAAGTTTAGCTGTTTTTCGTTCAGATGTACGAACCAGAGTCGGCTTCTTCATCTCATTTTTGCGTGTACCAGACCTTTATAATAAATCATCTGCAGACACAGAAATAATAACTTCTGATTAAAGAAGCTGAGACGACCTCTTTTACTTGACATTCTCTGCAATGAACCAGCGATTGAACCGATCAGCTGCTGACTGAGCTGATGCAGGAACGTAGCAGCAGCTCCCTCAGGGCTGGAGGGACGTCTGTATTTATGGATTAATAATAATAATGTCCCTCTATCCTCTGTCGGAGCTTTTCCTGCTCTAATCTGCACCAGGGTAGAATAACATCTGTGCTCTGCTCGCTCCACAAGATAAAGCTGCACGTGTTGGAACATGCAGCAGCAATAAAAAAACAAACACTCAACATGAAATCTAATTTGTGGAACTCATTCAGAAGACTTTATGTTGCAGAGACACTAACGTGACCTAATATGGCTGCTGGTGGATCCCACCCATGTCACCATCAGGGTTATTAACTGGTTTAGGACAAGTTCTTTCTCCAAGAAACTGAACTGAACTGAAGATGCTGCTGTTTCTGGGGAGATGCAGGTCCTTTAATGTGTTCATTAGGCTTCTACAGATGCATCATTGAGATCTGTGGTGCCAACAAACTGAACAGGCTGATGAGGAAGGCTTGCTCAGCCATCATGAGCAACATAACATCCTAACCTCTCTACGTGGAGCTGTAGAAGCTCTCAGTGCAAGCCTCACAGAGTCCAGGAGGCTCTTTCTTCACCACCCAGAGCCCCTCGTCTCAACACATCCCTCCAATCTGATCTGAAACCTGCCGAGCCAATCAAATCAAAGCGTTTCCCTACCTGGCCTCGATGTGGTCAAACAGATGCTGCCAGCGGTCGTTGACGTCCTTCAGCTTGTCGTTGATCTCCGTCTCCTTCGTCTTGTTGCTGGCGGTGATGAGCTGCTGTCCCAGCTGCTTCAGGTGAGTTTTGTTCTCACTGAACAGGTTGATCTCCTCCATGCAGTCCTGGAGGAGGGACAAACGTAAAGGTCGACATTTACATTTAGATTATACAGGTTTACCGTTTGATCGTGTCTCTACAAACACAAATGAAGTGACACATTTTTATTGTTGGAGGTGATGCATATTTTGGAACAAGCAGTAAGTGCCTCTCTCCTATGACAAGCACACACGTTAAGTTATTATTTATTTATTTATCTCCGTGTCTTATGTTATTTTAGAGACACAGCTGGGATTGTAATAAAACCTTGAAAACTTCTATGTGCAGCTTCATTTCACTGCTGTGCTAATGCTAGCCAACAGCTACAAGGACAAAATGTTTTATATTCTAAAAGATAAATAAAAAGATTTAACATTCACTGATTTTGGTTCTTTTCCAAAAACTACTGCCCCGAGTCTGTGTGCCAGGATGAAGCTCTAAATTTAAAGCTCAAGGGGCTGAAAAGGTTTCAGACCCCCCTCCAGTGCAGTTAAGTTTTTTATTACCCTCCACCCCCCCCTTCACGGTCACAGTTAACAAATAGAAGGGGCCATAAGTTCAGCACCAATAGACCCTCGTGGTCCTGCTGGGGCAGAAACAGCTGTCGTCACTTTAACAATCAGGAAGAGATTCACGGCTCCGACTGCAGAGCTGCTCCAGTGACGCAACAACATTTAACGATAAAAACAAACCACACACCAAAGTTTTATGGAGGTCGATAAAGCCGTGATGCTGCTGCTACAGTTCTGGAGCTCTCCTACAGTTTGGATGGTTTGAAACTTGTTAATGAAGCTACAGCCTGACCTGTGTATAGAATAATCAACATCACTGTGAGTGTTGGGCCGACACACAGCTCCAAGCTCTCTTCTCTGGTTAATTCTTGGTTATAAACTAGTTTAGGACTTGGTTATGGACTGGATTAAAGCTGCATCTCTTCAAGTTACTTAGTTCTTTTAAGGGCGTCTGATGTCTGAATGTCTGTACTGCAGCCTCCCACCTTCTTGAGCTTCTCCACCATTTCCTCGATGTTGAGGTCGGAGTTGTGCGCCACCTTGTTCTCCATCTGCGTCAGCCACTCGCACAGCTCCTTGTTCTTCTCGTTGAAGATGATCCAGGCGTTCAGACGGTCCGCGATCTCCTGTTTCCGCAGAGACACCTGAGAGGATTGCACCACAGATATGACATAAGCTCCTTTACTGAAAGATGATTAGTTGTTCTGTGTTTGATCAGCTCTAAGTCTGGTTATGGTGCAGGGACTCTAATAACATCTGAAACTTCAAACACTCTAGCAACAATATAAATGGTTATAGACTGGTTTAGGACTTGTTATAAACTGGTTTGGACATGATTGTACTTTAGATTTAGAGCAGGACTCTTTTATTAGAATGCATTCACTAGTGTACCTAATAAACTGTCCCAGTAAAGCCATTCATAGTCAACGACCAACTCAAATGTAAACACACCAACTAACAGTGAAAGTGATCACCTCCCCCTCCCCCTCCCTCCAGAACTCATTTTAATACCAACGCTCCTCTTCCTGAAGCCTCTCAGCTCATTACTACATTTCTCCAGTGTCACCATCTGTTCCCTCATTCCCACAATGCCCCTCTCCTCCCCCCTCTCCCGTCACACCCCGTGCCTCCTCCCAAACCTGTTGGTCTCTCTTTAGATTTACTAACTTAACTCTTCATTAAAGGCTTTGAACGCTGACGACTGGAAAAGATGCAAAGACTGCAAAAAGTCTTTTAATGATTAAATAAAATGAAGGAGGCTTTTAGTTTCTCTTACGTTTGTGCTACTTTATGTCTGAGCTGACAGTCATTTCATTTCACTGTTAACACCGTGTTAATCCTGCACATGACAAATAAACTTGAATCTGAATCCTTGTTCTGTCCTGCAGCAGTGTGAAGAGTTAAACTGTGTCAGTCGACCCGCTGCCCTCCCAGAACACACACCCTCTACCAACAACGCTGTTTAAAGCCGTTTAGGATATGTTAGCTTTGTAATTATTTAGCTAACTAAGCCTTCAAAGCTCGTCTGAAGCGCTCACTGTTGGTTCTCTGATTAAGAAGCAGGAGTTTGCATCAAAAAAGTGAATTTGTTTAAGTTTGTTTAACCCTGATTCTAGAAGTTGTGAAGTCATTTAACCAGAAAAACAAAGATCTTGTTGTAAAATAAACTTGAAGGATTAACGTAAAGAGAGAGAGAGATAAAAGGCTGGAGTTTGGATAAAGCTGTGATCTGCAGAAACTCTGAGCAATGAAACTGTCAGCTGGACCTGTTGGGGAATCTTGATTAATACCAAGAAACAACAACAAGTCCAGTAGTCTTTGTTTATCGTTTGTTTTTTGACTGAGAACCATCTCATCTCTATCTCTATCTCTATCTCTACAGAGATGACGCTTCCATCTCCAGGAGCCGGTGCAGGTCACTAACCTTCAGGCAGAGTTCCTCCCACTGGCAGTGAAGATGCTCCACCTGCTCCTGCAGCAGCAGGACGTCGTCCGCGATGATGTACTGGGACAGGTCCGTCTTCATGGTGCTCAGCTCCGTCAGGCTCTCAGCCCAGTCCTCCAGGGAGTCCTCGTTCTCCTGCATACCATAACACGCCGGCCGGCCGGCACAACAACAAACCAGTAGTCAGGGTCGTCCCCCTCCAAGGCTCGTCCCACTACCGTCCTCCCCTGACCAGCCCCCTTTATTTCTCTTTCTCCTCCTATATCTGTCACTTCTTTTTTCTCTTGTATAACCCCGCCCAGAGAGGATTAAGGGACACGGGCAGCAGGCCGGGGCTGGGGGAGGGGTTGGCAGGAGAGGGGGAGGGACGGGGGTGGAGGGAGGAGTGGAGGATAAAGGCTCTGATGGGTCAGAGAGGATGAAACTTGACTTTGACTCAAGTTTTCCTGACTGTCTGTCAGATGGTTCCTATCGTTTACGGCTCGTTATCGCAACTTTAATTTATCTTGATTTTTACCAAGATCAGACTTTAGAAGGCTGAAGAGCTGAAGATGTGGGAAGAGTTCAGTAAATATGAACTTTATCGTCTCTATCGTTGTTGCAGAAAGTATAATACACATGAACATTTAAAAGAATAGTTTGACATGTTGGAAAATGTGTCTCAATGGTCCCGTTCAGACTGTTAACATCCATCCAGGCCAATACAAATGCTACTGTCCATCTCTATGTCCCTGTGTCTCCACCTGGTCTCACCTGTCCATCTACCTGGTCTTAATCTAAATGTGTCTCCACATGCGTCCCCAGCCAGCTCTTGAGATCTGATCTCAGTTTGTGTGTCTGTAAATCAGCAGCGCCATCATGTGGTCAGTAGAATATTGTAGCAGCTGCTGTCTCTAATGGATCTCTACCTACCGCTGGATCAGAACCATCAACAGCTGCTTGTTGACTTGGAGACATGATCCAGATATTGGAACAAGATGGAAAGACTCTCTTGTTGATTCCAGTAAAGATTAGTTTCAAGTTTAGTTTGGTTCTCAGCTCCAAGACCAGAATCCTTTAAAAGGCTCTCATTACTGATGAACACTGATTCGTGTGATCATTTCTAACAGTGGTTGAATGAATGACACCAGATCAGTGTTCACACCTGGACTCTAGAGACCAGATCAGATCAGGATGGATGTTAATGTGAGGTCTAATAGGGACCAGTAAGAAGGTCAATAACCAAATATTCTAACAGGTCAAACTATTCTTTTAAATTTTCAGGTGCTTAATAAAGTTAAGATTCTCCAAAATTCCACGTGTCTTAATGATCAATAATAGTTCCTTTCCTTTTTTTGTTTAGGGTTAAAAATCTGAACTTGATTCAAATTCAAGTTTGTAAAGAATCTTCTCTGCTTCTATGATTCTAGTGTTTTCTCTTTGACTTGGTTTCTTACATTTCTCATTTATTACATGACAACATCTGGTTGGATAAAATCTGCTGCTTCTCAATGAAAACATAAATAATTCTTAGTCGTGTTTATTCCTGTGTCATGTTGTAGAAACACATCTCAGCAAAACTAAGCCTGACTCTGACTCTGAGGCTCAGTCTGCAGTGACAGTTTATCTTAAATTCCTCTCTGTACATTTAAAACCCTTTCATTTTCTACCTTGGTGAATTTCTCTGCGCTCTGCAGCTCGTCGTCGCTCTCTGGCATCGCCTGGTTCAGCCTGGTCTTCATGTCCTTCAGCTGCAGCACGCTGTCCGTCAGGCCGGCCTCGCACTGCTCCCAGTTCTGAGGCAGCAGACAGAACCAATCAATCATTAATCAGTCAGATCAACGCGATGGGACGTTAAGAAGCTGATGGGCTTTGAGAACGACCCCCGCTACGCTCTTTGTCGCCATGAATTAATGTCCGCTGTCATTAATTAGATTGGATTAAGCTGCTCTGAGAGAAAAAGGTGTTTGTTCAAAGAAAATCTCATCTACCTGCAGCTGATTCAGAGAAGAAGAAGAAGAAGAAGAAGAAGAAGAAGAAGAAGAAGAGACTCCTTCATTCTCTGTTTGTAGTATTAGTTTCATGGATTGGAGCAACTCAGTTTAAATTCACTAGACTGAGCCTCCAACCTTTTTTTTTTCTGTCTAGAACCCATTAACCTCTGCTGTTGGAAACTAAAGGAACTCATTTTGGCTCAGTTGCATTGAAGCTTCGTACTTGCAGACAAGTCTAACTGGTCTCAATATGTTCCACCTGGAGCCACAAATATTTAGCGGTCTCCTCTCATCAACATCCTCCTCTGATTTCTACAATCAATGCAAAATAAAACAATAAATAAAATGGAAAAATAGTTGATTCTACAAATAAAACAGAGAAACACAGCCCTGCTGCAGACCAGACATTTAAAAATGAACAAGTTTCATTAAAAGTCACCTTGATGATGGCCTCAGTCAGATCCATCCTTCTGCCCAGCAGGCCGTGCAGGTCGTCCCACTGCTCCTGCAGCGTCCCCAGGTCCGTCTGCAGCCGAGTCTGGGTCTCCTCGTCCCCCATGGAGAAGAGCTGCCGGCCGACCTCCAGAGTGTGGATGAAGCTGCTCTGGTACCTCTGGAACAGCAGCTCCGTGTGCTGAGGAAGGAGGAAGGAGGAGGAAATGAGTTGGAAGACGTGGGGAAGATCTGGCCTTTTATAGCTTCACTGACGATCAATTAAATCCCTTCACTCTCCTCATTCAGGATAATTAAAGGCTCAAAAAGAAAGTAAAAGACTCCCTAATCTCGTCTTTATTCTGATGTAAATTCAATCAGCAGCTATTGTTTGTTCTAGTCACTGGGTTTGAGGATGTCTCAGTACACTGAATATGACCAGTCCTGCCTGAGTAACGTTTCATGTTCCTCTTATTCCCTCTCGTTTTCAGTCTGTCTCACCTGGAGGTCGTGCAGGGAGCGTCGGAGCTGCTGCAGGCTGCAGCGGGACGGCCCGGCGGGGGGCAGGAGGCCCTGCGTGTCCGACAGGAACCTCTGCAGCTTCCTCAGGCTGCGGCTGTACAGGTTCCAGTGCTTCACCAGCCCCTCCACCAGGGAGCGCCGCTGGTCGGCCCGCTGCACCGCCCCCTGCCAGTGCTCTCTGAGCTGGGCCAGCTTCAGGACGAAGTCACTCCTGGACACGTCAGAGCGTCACGATGACATTAAATACTCACCAGTAGAGCCAGATTCTATCATCAGCTAAAACATTAGAACAGTTTATGTGTTTATCTGAGTGGAGTACAAGTGACTCAACAGACTTAAAAACATTCTACAGCTGCATTTCTGTAGCTTTGAGCGTATTTGACAAGTTAGAGTTTGAAGTTTATCTGAAACAAATGAGGTGAGCGAATTAAATCCCACCAGAGAAGCTCCTCAATCAGGAGGAGGTGCTTTAGCTCCTCTTACCTGTCCTCCACCTCTCCTCTCTGCAGCAGGTGAAGAGCTTCAGTGATGACCGAGTGGAGGATCTGGTGGCCGATGGACAGCTCGGCCTGAAAACGCTGAAGCAAACGGAGACGGATCAGGATGATATGTGTGTGTGTTCTGAGTGTTTCTCTAAAGTCGGGTTCACGTTCGATACCTTGTGGGTGCAGAGCTGCTCCCGGAGGCCGAGGTAGGAGCCGGACACGTCCACGGCCAGACCGTCCTCCATCCTCTGGAGGAACGACATCCAGCTCTCGCACTTCTGCTCAAACGTCTGCAGCCTCAACGCCTCCGTCTGCAGCTCACTGAGAACACAAAGAACGGCTTTAAAAACCCAGAAACCCTCAGAAGTTTGTTCTCCTACAACCTTTACTGCATCCATCAGGTTCTACAGGAGAATCTGAAACTAAAGAGGACGGGAGGTTTTGGAAAATCTAATCTAACTTTTCTGATTTCCTGTTTTTGGCTTAAAGATGCAAAAAAACATCCAATAATTTAGATGAAATGTTACTGAATCCAAATCACTGATAATGTCTTTAGTTACTTGAAGAGGAAATATCTGAACCTAACTGTATGAAAACCACAAAACACACATTTAAATCTGTACTTTCATCTGCTGATTAAATACTTTCTAATATGATTAAAAGCTAATAAACATGGCTCAGGTCATTTATTCTGTTCAAACTAAGATGGTTTGTCACGTAACAGATGAACTAAAAGAAGCTGATCAGCAGCATTGAGCTTTATTCTCTAGTTTCCAGTTTATTTTAAATGTTAAACACGTGAATCTTTTTTGTCGGTGCTCGTTCGTCCAGACCTGCAGGCCTCCTCGGCTCTGGCGGAGGCGTCGGCCCAGCGGCGGTTGAGGCGTTGCAGGCGTTGCGCTGCAGCGTCGCCCAGCGTCAGACTGAGGCTCAGCTCGTTCAGCACATCCAGGTCAGCAGACAGGCCGCTCAGCTGCAGGAGGCCAGACTGGAAACATATGGTGGAGTCAGAGAGATCACAACCAACACAACAACAACAAACAAGAGTCTGGAGGACGGAGCTGAGGAGCATGAAGACGACATGCTGCTCTCCATCAGGCCTCTGATCGTCTAAACACTGATTCTCCACAGTAACTGGATGATTTATGAGCGACTTCTGAGCCTGAATTTCTTCTTCTTGTGCTAAACCTTTAAACTCGACGTCTGAACGTTTAGAGAAATTATTTTTAGCTCCTCAATATAATAAGATATAATTAAAACATGAAAACATTTAACACAAAAACGACACTACACACATCAGACTCTCATTCATTCATTCATTCATTCATTCATTCATACCTGGTCTCCCGTCTGAGCCACATTCTCCAGACGCTGCTCCCAAACCCTCAGATTTCCCTCCAGTGACTCCAGCTCGTCTCCAAACTCCTGCAGCAGCTTAAGCTCCTCCTACAGCAGACGCAGATGCAGACACGCCACACGGCTATAAGTGTCTTCATTTATAGGTCAGTGTGACGATTAGCAATTAGCAGGGATCAGCTGTGAACCGTGAGCAGCCACAGCGAAGGAGGAGAAGCAACAGGTTGCAGTAATAAAGTCAGATATTGGTTTGTATCTGATGACTGATCTGACGTCACCAGTCACTGACTCATTGACTCATTCATTCATGAAACTCTACCTGCAGATGACCCAGCTTCCCTGACAGCTGCTGGCTGAGCTGCAGGACGCCACGGGACAACAAGCGGCTCTCTGATTGGACCAGGCCGACGGCTGAAGGCTCCAGGTGGCCAATCAAGTCCTTGGAGGCCTCCAGCAGCTCCTCCAGGCCGGGCTGCAGAGTGTCGGTCCTCTCCATGAGACTCTGGACAAAGGGACAGACAAGTTAAAGACACGAGGAAAGCCTGGACTTAGTCATTTATACATCCAGTCAGAACTCCAAACTCTAAATACAAGCTAAATGTTGGAACATTAACGGTAAAGGAAGCTGTTCTTTGACTAGTTTTTTGAGGATCAGATTTTATATCAGATCTACTTCCCTGGTTGAACTGGCCTCAAACATCTGCATCCAGATGTGGTCGACAGTCCTGAAGAAGGCTTGTTAGCGAGGAATTACAGGTTCAGAGTTAAAGATTAAACTCTCCTGGAGATATGTGTTTGTGTAAATTAAGTACGTCAGTAATTGGACGACAGTTAAACCAGGGAACTGGATCTAATGTTTCTGCTACAGGTGTCGCTGGAGTTTTGACTTTTTCTGCAAAACTGATCTTGATCTTGAGGAATAATTCTGAAGGAGAGACTCCTTGAGCCGCTAGCTCACCTGAACATCGTGTGTCTTGGCGGTGAGCTGCTCCACGGTGCTGTGTCGTCCAGGTGCGTCGCTCAGCGCTGACGCGACGTCTCTCTGCAGCGTCTGCAGGCGCTCTGAGAGATTTGCAGCCAGCCGGGCGTAGACGTCCCACACCAGCAGGACGTCCTGACTCTTCTGGAGCTGCCGGCTCACAGATCCACGTACCTCGGTCCAGCTGGAACAAAAAACACACACAGCAGAGTTAGTGTGTGAGAGTTTATCGTTGTGCGTTGATGTGGTTGTGTGCAGGCGTCTGTCTCACGTCTCTCTGTCTCTGTTCATTTGCTCAGCGGCGGCGGCGGCAGCAGCAGGAGCAATGTTCCCTCTGAGGGAGGCGACGGTTTGATTCAGGTCGTCCCACTCTGCCTCAGACGCTTCCGCCTCCTCATGAAGACGCTGAAACCAGCAGACAGACATAAACATCTACAGCTGGATATAAAACAACAAGAGAAGGAGCAGGTCTGAGTCAAACACCTGAAGCTTTTCATGGAGCTGTCTCTGAGCCTGCAGGCAGAGCTGAGGGCCGCAGAAATAATCCAGAGCCTGGGACGTCCTCAGTGTCTTCAGCCTCATCTGTTTCTGTTTCGTCTCCACGTCGACCCACAGCTGCTGAGTCTGGACCAGCTTCTGCTTCACTGATTCATTCTGGAAAATACCAAGAAGAGCTCACGGTCTTTATGTCTGTGGAGGTTCTCAGTCATCAGGTCAAAGTTTATCTGAAAACACTAAAGAGACAACTGGACTTGGTTGGGTTTCTTGAAGACGTTTCATCCCGGTCTTCAGTCCAGTTGTCTTTCTTTAGCGATTTTAGATGAACTCAATCTTCAGATGAGTAATGAACTGTTGTTGTGTGTGTGGAGTGTAGTTTACCTGCTGTGTGAGAGCTGAACAGGCCTGGATGGACGTTTCAGTCCGAGACATAAAATCACAGCTGCTGTTTTCTCGTCCACCACAAACCTCTCTGTCTCTGAGCTCCTGAAGAGCTGCAGACTTCTGACGGATCTTCTCCTCAAGGTCCTGACACACAGACACCAGTTAAAGTCTGTGTTACTGCAAAGACAAAAACCTAATCTCCTGACCTGTTAGAGCACAGATGGGACCCGTGAGCTCACCTGGCAGGTAGCGACGCTCCTCTGCAGCTCCGTCTGGCTCCCGGGGTTCTGAGCCGAGTCCATCCAGAGGTTCTGATCCGAGATCCAGCTGTTGATCTGCTGCAGTCGGGCGTCCCGCTCCGCTCTGATCCTCAGCTCCTGCTCCGCCTCCTGGATCTGAAAAAGGAAAATAAATCATTTTAACTGGAGATAAAATAAAATGAAAGTCAAAGGATTGTGGAGACGCACTGTAGTTAGTTAGATTATGGTGTTGGATGGTGGATAAAATATTTATTTGGATTCCTGGAGCAGAATCAGTTCCCAACAGAGAGACTCCAGACTATTTGGAACTATTTGCAGCATAAACTGACATTTGCTGCTTCCTTTCACCTCAGTGTTGAGTTCCTCCTGCAGACTGAGCCACTGATGGTTCAGACGATCCTGCTCCTCTGCAAACCGGTTGAGCTCGTAGCGCCCCCTCTGGTCTTCCTCAGTACCACACGTCTGTAGAGGCTGGTTGATGTAGTCCAGTGTGGTCTGACGGGCCGACACCTCTGTCTGACACGCCTGAGAGATAAGAACAGAGACATGAAGATCGAGGACTCAGGTGATTTACTCTGCAGAACATCCGGTCCTCGTCTACCTTGCGGTGCTTTATGAGCCGGGTCAGATCAGAGTTGGTGCAGGACTTCTGGTCCATCTTGCTGCGATGCTCCTCCAGCTCGGACTCAAAAGCTTCGAGCCAGACCTGCAGCTCCTGCAGCGCCTCCTGCTGTGTCAACATCTGCATCCATCGCTGCAGGAGGCAGAGGAGGAGCAAGGTCACTGTTCATTCATTCATTCATAAATCAAACTTACAACAACAGACATGACTTATTCTAGTCATCTTAGAAAATATAGCTCCAGTCTTATCGTACAAATTTATATTTTATTTTACTGATTCACACGAGAATTTGATGATATTTTAATAGATCTCAGCGTTTTATTAGTTAGATTTATTGTTAGAGTTTTATTTGTGGCGATGGAGGACATCCCTCCCACGAGCAAAGACAGAAAAGTTAGAGGCAGAGATAGATGAGAGTACAAATCAAAAAATAGGTGAAAGAGAAGAACAGGAAATAATAAGATGTGCAAAGAGAGAGAGAGATGAGAGGCGATGAAGAAGAGGGATGGAGGAGAGCTGAGAGGAGAGGAGGCAGTGAGTGTGAGGAGAGTCCTCCAGATGGCATTGTGCTGCTCAGCGGGGATGTTTCAAACTAATTGGAGGCAGGAAGACTGAGATGTGGGGTTTGAAATATCAAACCGCTCAGTGCTGCTCCACGCGTGAAAAGGCTGGAGCTGACATTTAGAAATGTTTTTTTAGGGTTTATGGAAAGACACGAGGAGGGAGAGTTGGTAATGTGCTTCACGTTTTTAGAGCGCTCAGTTTAGACTCAAACTAAATCAAGCTCGATGGTGAAGAAGAGGAGGCTGAAGAGGAGGCTTCGTGTGCTGATGGATAAATCTCTTAAGAAAAGTTCAGTTCCATCAGGTGTTCAGTTCTGGGTCTCGGTGTCTTTGTTATGTCCGCAACTCTGAATAAAACAGTTACTTTTATTAAAAAATAAAAGCAAATTCTTCCTGCGGGACAGATTGAACCCTCTGGCGTCCGGTTTTGGCCCACAGGCCGTATGTTTGACACCCCTGGATTAAGGCATTTGTTGAGACGCGCCCCATAAAGAAATCAGATGAACCCAGACTCATATTCTGATAATAACTGATACAGAGAGACTCCATCCTTCAGCTGTCATTACCTGTCGTCTCTAATGTAATGTCATGTCCTCCTCACCTTGTGCAGAGCTTCTCGGGTGGCGTGCACGTCGCTCTGCAGCCTGGACCAGTCCAGCTCCACCTGTCTGAGCTGGGTGTTGATGGAGCAGAGGTCTGGGTCTGAGGGAGTCACTTGTTCCTCCTGATTTCCACTCGAGGCTCCGTCTGCTTCTCTCAGCTGAACCAGCCGTGCAGCAGCTCCGACCGCCGCCGCCTTCAGAGCAGATCTGACCTCCAACTCTTTGGTCAAAGCCTGAAACACGTAAACGTCGTCAGCGAACTTTTCAGCGCAGCCACACGTTTAACAGTTCCGAATATTAAAATGTCTGCTGAGCGTGTCTCACCACAGACTGGAGGAACAGCTCCCGTCTTTGCTCAGCATCCGATTCCTCGTTGACCGAGAGCTGAGTCCATTCATCGATCAGCTGTCTGGCTCCAGACATCCAGTCGAGCAGAGCAGCAGAGTCGCGAAGGAACCTGATCATCACACATTTAAAATAAAATCATCAGTGAAACCTTCTGGTCCAGGTTGATCTTCTTCTGTTTTTCAGATGTTTCTTCACCTGCTCCTCAGCTTCCTCTTCTTGTCCAGGTCTCTGTGCTCTCGCTGCAGCCTCTCGTACAAACATCTCCAGCGTGACTCTGGTTCACAGGTGGACACTCCTCTGCATCCCGCCGCCTGCAGCCGCCGTCCGGCCTCCAGCATCCGACTGAACCGAGCCTTGTTCTCATCCAGGACGCCCCGCAGCTCCTGTCAGAAGAACACCACTTCACATCAGTGCCCCGGACGCACAAAGTTATCCTCGCCTCAGATTATCAGACTTAATTTAAAATCTGTTAGCATCATCTGCTACACCTCCCTGCTTTTTAATTTTTGACTTATTGCACCTACGGTCTTTGCTTTCGAAAATCGGAAATTAAAAAAAAGGAAAACAACTGTTATTTGATTCTTGTTTTAAATTCAAACACAAAAATTCAAATTCAAAAGTAAAGTCACAAAAATAAACGTTCTGGTCTCTTTTTTCACAGATCTAAGGACCAAAGGTAAATTCACTGCTTTAGTATTTCTTGGTTTTGCTTTTTAAATCGAAAATTTTGATTTATTTCTATATTTTTTAGTCTAAAACCAAACTTGAAACACCACTAAACCTACACAGACCCTCCCAGTATTTACTAAAAATGTTCTTTTAATTCTCCAGGAAGGAAGGAATAAATCCTGGCTCCATGGAGCTGCAGCGGCTTTAAAGGTGCATTTTTAAATAAAAAGGAGGCGAGTGAGAGGGGAAAGGTTTTAGAGGGACAGAAAATAATAATAATAGGACAAACGAAGACGACTGGGATGGACAAGAGAGAAGGAAGAAGAAGAGAGATGCAGAGAGACACATGTATGGATGATGAGAGGAATCCTCCACATGCTGGACACAAGACTTTAGACTGTTATTAAACTCTGACCCTCCGTCCTTCTGTGTGTTTCTGTTGTTGATTTGAGAAGAGGGAGAGACGAGGGAGAGACGCGCCTCCGCCCCAGAACAACGAGGAATATGAAGCAAAATGAAATTTAGTCGGAGGGTCTCTGCTCGGGCTAATAACCCGCATCAGAGCAGAGGAACATCGCGTACCCCTACAGAAAACAACCCATGGGCTGCATTTAATTGAGCCAATTAGGTTTTGAGTGCAATGTCCAAAGTGCAGCATGAAAAGAGAGAGAGAGGGAGGAGAGGGGGAGAGAAGGAGGGGGAGAGAAGGAGGAGGAGGGGGAGGGGAGCGCTGAGTCCTACTGTCGGTGAATGAGATCGTCAGAAAGAACACACTAATTAATAAAATTCACCTTGTAGACAGAAAGCTTCTCTGTCGGCTGCTCGTCGTCCGTCTTCGGAGACGAGGCCTCGATGTGTCTCAGCAGGGAGTCCAACCAGGAGCTGTCCTCGTCCCACTGCGACCACACCTGAGACAAATCGTTCGAGACAAAGACTGATTTTTTTATCCTTACCTTTCACCCTCATCTACAAAAAACATGTGAAAACAAGAGAAACTGGACTTGTAGAGTTTCTGCTTTCACTAAACATCCAGGTAGCTCCTTCAGGATCAAGACACGTTCCTCCAGGTCCAGGTGAGTATCAGGTCGTTAACAGACTCTAGTGATCTGAGTTTCAGGTGGACCCCTCCCACAGACGTTCCTGTTTAAACCCCAACCCCCTCACCTGTCTTTTAGGTGTCAAGGCTTGGAGGAAACGTCTTCTAGAAACTCAACAAGTCCAGTTTCTCTTGTTTCATGAAAGCTGATTATAATGACTCTGATGCTTTTAATGGCTGTTAATCATCTGATAACTGGTCTCAGACGGTTTAAACTAAAATACACTAGCTGATTAATTTCTGACAGTTTTATAGACACTTTGCTTCACGTTAAAGAAATTAACTGCTGGAAAAAGAAAATACAAGCTCTCCTTTAAAAGACAACTCTTCTAAATTGAATCAGAGATGGAAAACCTTTTATAAAGGGGATATAATTTATATTTATACTGGTTTTATAATAAAATAAAGAGAATTAAACTGTGGTTCATGTCCTACCTGTAATGTCTCCTCCATCCTGGTCCCTTCGTCCAGGCCGTGCTGCTGCAGTCGGAGCACCTCGTCCTGCAGTCCCGTCACCACACCCTCCCACCTCTGGAGGGCGCCGTCTGGGACTCTGTCGGTCAAGTACTGCAGGATGTGAAAGTGATGGCCCAGGAACTGGAAGAACTTCTGAATCAGATCACACCACACGTTGAGAATCACCTTTTACCGTCTGGTTTTGAAGGAAACATGTTTTTATCTTGACACTGACCGTATGGCTGCAGAGCTGCTGCTGGAGCTGAGCCCTGCTGTGGAGCTGAGCCCTGCCGTGGAGCTGAGCCCTGCCGTGGAGCTGAGCCCTGCCGTGGAGCTCCATGTCAGGCTGCTGAGCGAGGCGTTCAGAGCCCAGACGGAGCAGCTCCTGCAGGCTGTGGAGCAGCCGCTCGTACTGCTGCTGCAGCTCCTCGCTGCTCTTCAGCTGCTGGCGGCGCGAACAAACTCCACCCAGAGCAGTGTCCAGCTCCGCCTGCACATTAGAACCACTCAGTGTTTTATCAGCACGACTAAATGTCTGAACACCACGGCAACATACCTGCAGCTGTGTGGCCTCCTGGAGCACCGAAGCAGGGAGGTGGTGTCGTTCAGCCTCCTCCAGGAGGGAGTTCACCTGCTCCACCTGCTGCTGCAGAGACTCCTGCATCTGAGCTCCAGCCTGGTTGGAGAACAAACACATGTTGACTGTGATGGAGGAAACACTGAGGAGCTGATAAATGACTTCTGGCCCTAAACTGGTTAGAGCATCATGTTAAAATGGATTAAAAGGATCAGTGAACGTGATCAGCAGAGCGACGCTGATTAACTCGACCTCTGTCTATGAAGTTAAATGTTTAAAGTCTGGAGATGATGTTTTTTTTGTCTAATATTCTATTGTGTGTTGTGTGGTGGTTGAGGAGGGTATGAACACTTTAAAAATGGACAACCTCCAGTCACTGGCGTCCCACTCTGTCTTAACTTATGTCTTCTGTAAACTAAACTAAAAATACTGGGTTTAATTCCTTTAAAATAGATAAACAGATGTTTTTTGAGTGACACAAGCAGCCCGTCTCCATGGTAACAGTACCTGTGGTTGTTGGTTAAGGCCGTTAGTCAGGAGGTTAGAGGCGACGGCTGCATGCAGCTGCTGGAGGCGTCTCTGTTGGTTAGAGGTGAGTTACTGAACCAGACTCAGATGATCTGATGGAAACGTTGGAGGTTTTAAAGGTGAAACCTGTTTCTCTGCAGCGTCCTCCTGAACGTCTCTGAGCCGCTGCTCTCTGGACGTCAGCGCGTCCAGGACCGAGGGGAGGAGTCTGCAGAGGTCGTCCAAACACTGCTGAACGCGCTCTGAGCCCAGGACCCGGCTGACCTTTGACCCCTGGGACACCAGCTCGCTGCTGAGGGAGACCGTCTCTGCTGAGAGACTCTGGAAGAAATCCATCCATCATCTGTTAGCGCTCTGTTTCCTCTGGAGGGATGCTGTCTTTCTATCTTTCTTTCTTTCTTGTTTCACTGTCTTTCTGTCTTTCTTTTATTCTCTTTCTCTATGTCCTTTCTCAGTCTTTCTATGTTTCTGTCTTTCTTTTATTCTGTCTTTCTTTCTCACCGTCATTCTTTTTGTCAAGTTTTTTCTTTCTTTCATTGTTTCTTTCTCACTGTCATTGCTTCTTTTTGTCATCTTTCTTTTATTCTTCATCTCTGCATCACTGTCTTTCCTCCTTTCTGTCATCTGCCTTTCTTTTTTCTATTTCTGGATTTATATCCTTCTTTTTTATTCTTTGTTTCTTTCTCTCTCTCTCACTGTCATTCTTTCTTTCATCCACTCATTCGTTCTTTCTTTCTGTTCTAAACGTTAACAGTGATGCAGTTTTGGATGCAACGTGACCTGGATGACTTCTTCCCCACTTCATCTTAAACCAGAATCAAAACGTGAACGATGTGAACCAGTCGACCTCCACGTTTGTCTCGACTCACCTGCAGCTGCAGCAGCTCCAGCTGAGCGTCTTCTTCACCTGTCGTCTGGACGGGTGAGTGCAGCAGGTCGGTGATGGAGGACAGGGACAAGGACGCTCCGTGCAACACATGAAACAAACCCTCGTCCAGCGTCGTCAGGCGGCTCGGCTCAGGAGACGCCTGGAACCAGACGTAGAGATATCAGGAAGGATCAGAAAGTTCAGAGGTTTGTCCCAACAGGACTGAAGAAAGTAGGAAAAGGAGAAAAGTTGCTGCATCTTGAGTCAGAACTTTCTAAAAACATGAAACAGGAGGAAGAGGAGGAGGAGGAGGAAGATCTCTGCTGTGCTTCACTCTTCTTTCATGTTTGTTTCCTTGTTATTAAGCGTCATGTCACGCTGGGCGTCCTCCGGTGAGCGATGAAAGGAGGAAAAGATTTCATCTGAGGAGCAGCAGTTTGAAACGAGACCAGATTCTGTTTGGAGTTCATTCTTCACCTTTCAATGTGAAAAACTCAAAGCAGCCTCGCTCTTAACTCTGAACAACTTTATACCTTTAGGTCATTTGGTTTATTAAAAATGACCCACGTAAAGTTGTCCTGAGTTAAGAAACTGTCTCTAGAGTAGGGGACAGTTTCAGTAGCAGGCTGTCCACCACAGACTGTAAATAAAAGAGATGGAGAGATTTTAACATGGAGGTCTATGGGTTGACTGATGGAGCCTCTAGTGGACGATACAGGAACTGCATCTATTCTTTCTCATTCTTTAATATTCTTTCTTTCTTAGTTCCTTTCTTTAATCTTCTCTCTTTATTTCTTTGTCTCTGTTATTCTTTTCTGTTCTTTCTTTCTTTCTTTCTTTCTTTCTATCTCTGTCTTGTCTTTATCTTTTTCTGTCTGTCCTTTCACTTTCTCTTTATTCTTTCTCTCTGTCATTCTTCTATCTTCATTCTTTCTTTCTTTCTTCCTTTCTTGGATTTTCTGTCTCTGTCACTCCTTTCTATTCTTTCTTTGTTCATATTCCGTCTTTCTTTAATATTTGTTCCTTCTTTCTCTAATTTTCTCTCTCGTCATTCTTTCATACTCTGTCTTCCCCAGACACTGACTCACTTTAACATCTTGATTCATTCTCTTGTATAAACAAATACACAAGTATAATATTTCTGTTTCATTCATCATTATTCTGCAGACTCATGTAAACACCAGGGTGGTTGTAGTCAGTAGTTGAATCCTAGTGACCAGGTGTTGTGACCCTGGTTCCTCTCTGGGCGTAGTGAAGGTAAACGTCTCCAGCTCTGCTCCTCACCTGGTTCAGGAGCTCTGCAGACCAGAGGCCCAGCTCTCTCAGACGGCTGATGTGGCTCTGCAGCTCTTTCAGGCTTTTTGTACCAATCATGCTTCCTGCTGTTCCATCAGCGCTCTGCCCCGATGAGTCTGTCACCTTCAGAGAGAGAGAGAGGGAGGGAGAGAGGGAGAGATAGGGAGAGAGAGGGAGAGAGGGAGAGAGAAAGAGAGAGGGAGAGGCTCTAATCAGGCCCTGCGGGAGTCCCACCGTCCACGGCTCAAAGGAGGTGATAATCAAGCAGGAGACAGCACCCATTTCTCTCCTGTTTCTCTTTTGTATCTGAAACGTGATAATGAAGCCGCCGGCAGCGATGGAGGAGGAGAAGGAAGAGGAGGAGGAGGTGGAGGAGGAGGAGGAGGAGGAGGAGGAGGAGGAAGGAGAAGGAGGAGGAAAAGGAGGAGGAGGAAGGAGAAGGAGGAGGAAAAGGAGGAGGAGGAGGAGGCCTCACCTCGGACGGAGGAAGACGGCGTCTCTCCTCCAGAGACAGCAGCCGGCTGTGAAGATGGTCCCACTTCCTTCGAGCAGAGTCCTCGTCCACATCGGACTCAGCGGGGGACGACCTGGAGGAGAGACGAGGGAGAGGGACATTAACTCCACATTCGTCTGTCTTTAATTCTTTCTCTTTCTTTCATTCTGTCTTTCTTTTCTTTCGCAGCCTCTCTTCATGGATTATTCCTTATCACTCTGTCTTTTCTGTCTTTGTTTCATTTCCTTTCTTTCATCTGCTCTTTTTCTTTTCATTATTAGCTTTCTTTTGTTACTGTTTATCTTTTTTATTCTATCTATCTCATTGTCATTTCTGCCAACTTTCTTTCTTTCTTTCAATCCTTTATCTGTCAACTTGTCTTTCATTTATATTCTTTCTTCATTATTCTTCCATTCTCTGTGTTTTCTCTCTATTTTTCTGTCTTGCTTTTTTTATCTTTTTGTTCTCTCTCTCTTTCATTTTCTTGTTATTCTTTATTTATTTCTATCTCATTTTCTCTCATCTCTTCATTGGTTCTTTCTCTCTGTTGTAAATGTGATGAATCTCTGACTAAATGTTTTATTGTCTCTGTTAAAGGTTCTTGTGTTTTCTCCGTTTAGTCTCTAGAAAAGCAAACAAACTAAAGTTGTAGTGGTTTAAGATGAACTGATAGTGTAAACTCTGAACGATGCAGAGGGATGAAAGAGAGCGTTGCCTTGGTAACGGCTGGTCCTCCTCCTCCTCCTGCTCCTCCTCCGGTTCGTGGCTGCAGAGGCGAGCTCTGCTGCCCTGCCTGGCGATGGCCTGGGTCAGTCCTCTCTGCTCCGTCAGCTCCTGCTCCAACTCCTGCTCCACACAAACACAACTCATCAACAGGACGGATGTTCCAGATGTTTAAAGTCCTGTGATGTTTTAAAACAGCTCCTAAAGTGTCTGGTTTATGCGACCTTTAATCTAAACCCGATCCGGTCTGGTACCTTCTGCTGCTGCAGGCTGCTCTGTCTCAGCAGCTTGTTTCTTGGAGATGAGAAGATCTCCTGGACGCTGCTGCTGCGCTTCAGCTTTGACTCAAGGTGGCGCTCTGTCTGACGGGCTGACGGCTGAGAAGAAGAACACACGATGAAGAAACAAAACATGCGAAATGTGCAAAATGACATTGAAGACATTAACTAACAGTAAGTGCTGTCCTTTGGGTTCACACAGGTTTAGTAAGAGTTGTGGACATAAGGCGACACTGAGACATAGAACTATACATTGCACTTCTTCTTTTTCTTAAGAAATGTCCGGTTGTTCTTTACATGCATTGTAATAGTGCAGTTCATTAAATGTAAACACTTTCATAATAAACTTCTTTGCACTAAAACAAGGTAAATATGTGGAGTTGTTGTTATTTCTAGGTTAATACACTACTGTGTTACTGGTCCAGGACCCTTGAGGTCAAACTGTCCCGTATGTGGCCCCAGAACTAAAACGAGTTTGTCTTAACTGTAGAGGTTGATAATTAAACGTTCAGATCTTCAGCCTGGCCACGTTTTTAAAATAAAAAACTTCCGCTGAGAGCGACACCACTGACGACGTGCTGCTGAGCCTCTGACGGTTTGTTTGCAAACCTGTTAATGATTAACCAGTGGTTTCACCACACGTACACATTCAGCCGTTACCCTCCTCAATAAACTACAAGTCAGCACATTCAAACCAACGGTAGAATCACGTCCAATAAAAACACTGTTTATTCCCAGTGTCAGTAACGTTGTGTCTGATTAATAAGTGATAAACTAAAACGTCTTCTAGATTAGATCGTAGAAAACACCCTGATAGCAATGATATCATTCTGAACTCATTCAGCATAAATAGAACCAGGCCCACTCTCCATCTGGACATATGGAGAACCAAAGAACCCAAAGTGTTCCACGTTGGGTTTTTACCTCTTGAAAGGGAATCTGGCTACAACATCCTACTGATTCCACTACAGGAGGCAACGTACACACAATTCAACCTTTGGACATTTTATTTAGCCTGGACATCATCACATTCTACCATTGTGATCATTATACAATCCATGTTGTTCACACATGTAACTCCCCAGTGAAACATGTTCTATATTAGTGTAAAGCTACCTATGACTACTACATGGCCTCACTGTGTTTGTTATCTCTAGTAACACCATGGTATCAAAGACCATGTATAAAATCAGACTCAGTCAAGTAAGTCACCGTGTGGTTCATAGTTGATGGTGAATCAATAAAAGCTTCGTCTGATACCTGCTGCTGTGGCTCTGAGTGGCTCCTCGTCCTCTCCTCTTCCTGTCTGTCCTGCAGCAGCTGCTGGAAGGACACCAGGTTTGTCTTCAGGAGCTCCAGTTTGGAGGCGAGGAGCTCGGCCGCCTCCTGCTGGGACCCCACAGCTCCCGGTTCATTCTGGGGGTCGGCGGCCGGGCCGAGCGCCGAGAGACTGGAAACCTTCTGCTCGATCTCCAGAAACATCTCCTGTTCATTAAAGGGTCAGTTTCAGTTTTTGATTTTAGTTCATTTACTTTCACTTATACTTCTTTCAACGAGTACACTTCAGTTCTCTTAAACTCTTTTCAGTGATATTATTTTTAAATCCCTAATTGTCCCTTTTAGCAGTTACACTTGTGACATGGTGATACTTCTTTCAGCATCTGTCCTTTAATGAGCTTTGACTCCTTTCGCTGCTCAGTGTTTACACTTCCATTACTCTAAGTCAACAATAATATAAGACTTTTACGTTAAATACACATCCACCGTACTGACTGCAGTTATTTAGTAGAAGAACTCAAGCCAGATAGTGTTTTAAATCATTATCTGGAGTCTCACTTTGGACCGTTTCATTTTCTTTTTACGCCGTTATTAAACTTTTACGACCTCTTTGACCTCTTTTCCCGCTCTCTGTGACTCTGGTGTAGTGAAACCCATTCAAATAGATTGAGCTCAGTAGGTGACGTCTCAGAGGTGAACACACATGAGGCGTCTCTTTCAGGACATTTGAATGGGATCAGCGTCGGTTTGTTTATCCAACAAAGCTTCATTCAAATGTGACGTGTGACCGTGGGACGGTGTTCAAGCTCTGAAACTTTAATGGAGGCTCGGGTTACGCTCTCAGGGACGGCGGGACGGCGGGGAGGGAATCCTGGGAGGAAACAAACGCTGGAGCCTGTGACGACATGACGACTGACTGAAGCACACACACGATTTTAAATCACACCGTCAAACTAGAGCTCGATTAATCGCACATTATTTCGCTTTTTTTTGTACGTTCACACAGATGCAAACTTGTCTGAGACTTCAGCGTTGATGTGTGTCCTGCAGCCAGATGCAGACGTGAAATAATTGTTTCTTAACTGAGCTGACAGGAGCTGGTTATTGTGCAACTTTAAATGTGATGTGCACAGAAAGCTATGACTGGTATTGTTATTATTATTTATAGCTGACGGTGGTGGAGTAGGAGGAGGTGGAGGAGGAGGAGGAGGAGGAGGAGGAGGAGGGGGAAGACTTCGGATCAGTTTTAAATCAATCAAATCAAAAAAACAAATAAGATAAAAATAATAAAACACAAAGAACTTCAATTAAATCTCAATTATTTTCGCAAAACTCCACAAAGGAGGAGGAGGGAGTATTTTTTAAATCTATTTAAACAAGATACGAAACAGTGAACGCACCACCCTCTGTGCACATAGTTGCCGTTCTCAATCTGTGGTTCGCGGTCCACTCAAGGGGCCACAATGAAAACCTGGAGGGGTCCTTCAGGTGATTGTCATTTATCTACAGACTTTGAATTTAACCTGATGAATTAATAAAAAGCTGATGCATCTCTCAGTTCCTGCAGTTCCTGCAGATCTAAATCTCTAAAGGAGATTTAGATTCAACTCTGTGAAGCTTTTAAAAGTTTAAAATGAGGAAACAGTCACGATTGTTAACTTCTTTTACATTAATGACTTTTAAAACCAGCAGGTCCTTTTTTATTTAAACTGTATCTATATGTGCTTTTAGAAGGAGCCCACTTTTCACCTGCAGATCCTGGGAGTGTCCTGGACCCTGAGTGGGCGGGGCTTACCTGGCAGGTGAGGAGTTGCTGCTCCACGCTGTCCTGCATGGTGGTGGTTGAACCCCCGGCAGACGCTCGGCTCCTCTGGGCGTCCTGCAGCCACAGCTCCAGCTGGCCGACCCTCTCCAGACACACATGGAGGGCGCCTTGTCGGGGGCGGGGCCCAGGCTGGGACTCCTCCGACCCCTGGGACACAAACACAACACACCCGGCTGAGCGTCTCTGCTCCAGGGTCACAGGTAGAGGAGAGAAGAAGGAGAGAGAAGGAGGAGGAGGGGGGCGGCTCTGAAACCAGTCTGAGTAAACGACGACTGACTCCCTCTCTGTCTCTCTATCACGTCCAGTTTGCCCGGTTATCTCTCCGTCACTGATCTTTCTTTTCCCTCTCGCTGCTCCACCCACCTGTGGCAGAAACCACTTCCTGGAGCAGTGACAGGGTGACAGAAAGAAGAGAGGCCTCAGGCTGCAGGGGTGGAGCCGAGGCAGGGCACGGAAAACAAGCACCTCCCGGCTTCCTCCTCAGACTGTTTGTAGTCGCTGATCGTTTGTTTTGTTGACTCATCTTGGTTTTATTGTCCTGCAGCTAGGGCCTTTCATTTCCCTTAATCTGCTTCCTTATTTTTAGGTTCATTGTAAATGAAACATGTCTGAGCCGTGTGCAAGCAGCTGGAGAGGAATGTCACACTCTTTACATGTCAAACCAGTCAGCTGGGTTACATGTGGACATTGGAATGATTTCAATTATGTTTGAAACAATCAGAAGAGAGGAATTTAAATTTAATTGTGTCTCAAAGCAAATAAAATATTAATCTCTGAGCAACTAAATGAATTAAAGGCGGATGATTCATTGTTGGACTTTCATTGTATTAATACGGATTTTGAACTGAGACCAGAGCAGCAGCAAACGAATCAAATCAAACTGCAAACTCTCGTAAAACCAGTTGAGGAGTTAAGTATGTGGTTATTTAGCAGGAGTTGAATCATCTCAATCACCTCTGCATGGTTAGAGGGTTAGGAGGACGTGGGTCATGCTGGAACACTGTGCAGATGTTTGCAGATGCAGATATCACCGTCTACCTCGCTGCTCTTTGAGATCCTCCGTGTGAATGTGGATAGAAACTGCTGTCATGCCCCCCCCCACCTGTCCCATCGTGACCTCCGGACACAGACACAGAGAGACGGACGAGTGGATCACTGTCCAGGGTTTATTTGTGGTTTTATATGCAGACAGAGTGACAAAGACAGAAGAGGAACAGTGTGGTACAGAACATGCATTGAGACGTGAGGCTGCGTTCAGGTGAAACTCCTCCATCAATTTATTATTTCCTGAGTGGAATAACTGATCCTTTGAGGACGTCGTATAAACGAAGCTTGAATCAAACCAAGTTGTGAGTGGCGTCGTTTTCACCTGCCGACAGCGGCGTGTTAATCAGGACTCACATCAAACCGGTGCATTTTCATGGCCGACATTCGTCTTAAAAAAAGGGAAAAACTTGAAAGTATAAAAGCTGAGGACGCTCTCCTGCAGCAGGACGCTCTGTAAACAACACACTCCACTTTGTTTCTGGAAGTATAAATGGTTTATTTGAACAGGTGTCTGCTCTGTGTGCTGGTAAATGAAACCAGAGAGCAAATGAAAACAACTTGAAATCAGCGTTCTCTGTACGATACATAATAAAAACATGGCTCACAGGATGCGTCTATTAATACACGTTATAAAAACAGCAGAATGAAAGGCTCCACACAGACCGTCAGACACCAGCCACATCTCAGCGGAGTCGACAGAAGAGGCGCTCAGTAACCCTTCACGTAAACACACAACTAAACTCTTTGGTTTAATGACTTCAATCTTTTTCTGCGTTTTATTTTTTATTTTTATTTTTTTTAAACGCAGCAAGAAACACTGAAAATGTAAATGTAAACAAAACGTCCACAGTTGTCAGGAGTGGACACGCGTAGTCCTCCGCCATGTAAATGCACTGACGGTTTAACATTTCCAGTCTCTGGTTTTAAATGTGCTCTAGTCGTCTAGAAGTGTCAGAAGGTTGCAGCGTTTGTTCTAGAAGGCTCTAGAGGAGGAAATTAAGGCTGGATTCTGAGACGAGACTAAAAAGGTTTTAAGCTAGAAGATGTTTTGAGTTTGAGAAAAAAAGCTTTGGCTCTAGAAAAATGTGATGAGAGCTTCAGCTAGATCAAACATTAGGCAGCTTATACGTTCTAGTGTTAAAATACTGTGGGCGGTAAACATCTTTGGTCTAGGAAGAATTTGGTAGATGCTCTAGACATCTAGAGGACATCTTAGAAAGACTGGTAAGGAAGGAATCCATGTTGTAGAATATACGAGGAGTCGTGAAGTGTGTTAATATAGAAGTTTTGTCTGTATGAGAGTTAGGCTTTAATTCTGTAACACAAATAAATGACAACTCTGAGGTTTATTCGATAACAGGCAGTCGAATCTAGCCCAACTCTGGAAGTCGTGCTAGACTTCGAGAAGTGAAAGCTCTAGATCATCGTTTCTAGATGAGTTTCAGAAGATAAATGACAAGGTTTATTTGATAAGAAGCAGTCGAACCCAGCCTTGCTTTGAGGAGATTTTTGGAAACAACTCTGGAAGTAGTTCTAGGCTCTGACACGACGAGAGGAAGTTAAAGTTCTAGATGTAGGAACACATGGTTTCTAGAAGACACTGGAGGTTGTAGAATAGGTTTCAGATGATAAATGAGAAGGTTTATTCAGTTAGAAGCAGATGAATCCAGCCAAGTCTGGGAGAAGTTCGAGACTTTGAGACGACGAGAGGAACTGAAAGTTCTACATCTAGGAACACGTGGTTTCTAGAAGACGTTGGAAGTTCAAGGATGGGTTTCAGAAAATAAATGACGAGGTTTATTCAAATCCAGCCTTGAGGCGTCGAGAGGAAGTGAAAGCTCTAGATCTAGGAGACTACACATCTCTGCTGGGAGCCAGAGCTGGATGTGGAGGACGTGTTTACCATGCTCTCTGACAGTGACTGGGTTGTGACTGTGCCCAGGGGTTTTGATAAAGCTTCGGATGGACTTGCTTCTGTGGGGCCCTCAACATCCTGAAGAAACATGAGCAGGGTTAGAAGATCAGTCGGTCAGTCAAGTTAAAAACATCCATCATTTAGTGTCCGCAGGTTCGTCACACAGTTACTCGTACACTCTGTTAAAGAATTATGTCACATGATGTTAAGGAAGTTAGCTCGTACAACAAATAAAACCTTCCCTCAATAATGTAAATGTACACGGACAAATGGTTCACCAACTTTATAATCAGGAATAATTAAAAGATGACGCTGGAGACATTTCAGATCTTGTATTATTGCCAACAAATGCAACGTCTAAATGAATAATGCAGATATTAATATAGTTTGACTCCAGGCTGGTCAGATGTTTGCTGCATGTCATTTTTTATAAATGTACATCTTTACTACATTTTCTACACCGTCTCCTTCAACCTTTTAATGATGAAATGATTCTTGTTATTGAGCTCCTTTCATTACTGACAGTAAGATCATTTCAGAGTTCAGTTACCTTTTCATCTCGTGCAGTTTGTTCAGTGCTTTTTCCGCCGGCAGCTTCAGACTCTCCTGAGACAACCAGAGGCCCCTGGCAGCAACAATAGTATAAATTATAACAACTAAACCAAAATTGCTGCGAGAGAAAATAAAAAATAAAAGCAACCCTAACTGCCCAGTGCTGTCAGACGGATTAGACAGGCTGATAGCGCCCTCTAGAGGAAGAACAACACCCAGACAGCGTTAAAGAGGAGAGCTGGAGGCGTGTGCAGGATGGGGGATGTAATATGATGAGTAGGGAGATGGTAATGGAGGGGAGGAAGGTGGAAGGACTCAGGTCAGAGATTAGTCAGAGAGTTCTGGATTGTTGGGGCTTGTGACGTCAGGATCAGTCATATGGTCTCAGGTGTGCCATCAATCATGAGAGTTTCACATCGTTATGGAATGTTACTAATCGTGCACGACCCTGGGTCACAAGGAACTCCAAATAAAAAAAATAAATAAAGAAGAAAAAGTACAGAGAAGAGCGGCTCTCGGTCTTCGTTACCTCTGGTGAAATGCTCAGGAAAGTATCCCAGAGCCACCACATAAGACCTCCTCCACCATGGTCCACTCTCTGCTGCTCACTCCCTGAATTCTGTCTGGCTTCTTGAGCCCGGAGCACGCCTGGATGCTCCCGCTGCTGACACGTAAAACATGCTCATGTGCAGAGTCGCGAGGAGGCGGGAGTCAAAAGCAAATATCTGGGACAGGGAGCTCGATCAGAGGACGCTAACCGAAGCTACAACGCCTCTGATGTGGAGTAAGGTCTGCTCATGTTAGCTCGGTGTCCCAGTACCTGCACTTCTGACAGTATGTACTCAACACATACTCACAAACACTGACACATAAATTAGTTGCATGACACATGCAGAGGAAACACAACGGGACGACTGGTTAATGGCACATGTCAGGCTGGGTGTCCATGCGTGTGAGTTACTGAGGAGTTTACAATTTTGGATTTGTCTCCAACGTTGTATTAACATCCGTCCTGAGCAACCAGATCTCAACAGACCACCTTAAAGTCCAGGTGTGAACACTGATCTGGTGTCAGTCCACATGTGGAGGTGGTCTGGGACACATGTGACCTCCTTCCTTTGGTAGTGTGAACACACAATGAGTCCTGGGTCACATTAAAGACCACCTACTCAACAGGGCTGATCTGAGGAAGAGGAGTTTAACTCATTCATTCAACCACCTTCTCTTTTCCTTCCCTCCTTCTCCTCCTTCATTCCTCCCTTCCTTCCCTCTTTCCTTCCTTGTTTCCTTTCTACGTTCCTTCATTCCTCCCTTCCTTCCTTCCCTCAGCAGTGATTCCTATGAGGATGGAATCTTCCAGGGTTCAGTTCTAATCTGAGCTTCGTCTCTAAAATAAATCAGATCTTAACATGTGAGAGTCTTTCCATCTTGTTCCAACATCTGGATCATGTCTCCAAGTCAACCAGCAGCTGTTGATGGTTCTGATCCAGCGGTAGGTAGAGATCCATTAGAGACAGCAGCTGGTACAATATTCTACTGACCACATGATGGCGCTGCTGATTTACAGACACACAAACTGAGATCAGATCTCAAGAGCTGGCTGGGGACGCATGTGGAGACACATTTAGATTAAGACCAGGTGGAGACACATTTATATTAAGACCAGGTGGAGACACAGGGACGTAGAGGTGGACAGGTGAGATCAGATTGATCCAGGTCGGATGTTAATGCAACGTCTGAAATCTCATATTCAAAAGTTTTATTTATTAACTTTTTTGCTTCTACATTTCTCAGTTGGACGTGGAGGCGAGAGGACGGTGAACCGCTGGTGTTTCTTACCTGGGAGCTTCGTCTCTGTTCAGGTGAGGACTGCTCCACAGTCTGCAGCGTAGCTCCTGATCTCCTCAGTATGTCCTCCTCAACGTGGACTATTCTGATCTGGCCCTGCTGAGAGACAGATCATAAAATACACTTATTACTCAAACTAATCTCGGCTATGAATAATATTACTACACTTTCTACATTTTAAAATGGTAAATCTGAAGACTCTGCTTAAGCTCTAACTCACCTCAGCCTCTTCAGAAGTAGATTTTTGGAGTTGAGAGGTCGTCTGTTTGTCCGACTGAGATTTAGTTTGGACTGGAGTTGGAGGAAGCTGGATGAACAGAGCTGGTACCTTCTACAAAGAGTGAAGCAGAAGGTTCAGAGACAACAATCTCTAGTTAAACTACCTGACTGAATACCTGATGGATTTATAGACTGACCTTCTCTAGTTCCAGCAGCAGTGTCTGGAGCTGGTCCACGACAGTGAAGACAGTCAGAGTCTCTTCTGCCTTCTCTGGAAGACAAAGGTCCGGTTTACACTTCTGGATCTCAGCCACCGTTCTCCTCATTGACTGGATCCTCTGTTCAACCACCTGCACATGAGGAGAGCATTCAGAAAAACAGAAAATGATCATTAATAACAACGCTATATTTGTCTGAGCAGCTCATGAACAGATGCCAGGTCTCACCTTTAAGCTGTCCTCTCTGGGGCTGGGGAAAGTCTCTGGAGAGGACAGTAAGGTCTTGATTTCAGACAAGTCATTCTCCATCCGCTTGACTTCACACTCAATGGCCTCCACCTCCTAAAAACCAGGACATTAACAAACATAATTAGGCATTTGAATAATAAAACACCCAGAAGGGTAGATTCAAATACAACTAAAACAATAATAAAGTCTCACAGCAGCAGCATGTTCCAGCTGAGACAGAGGAACCGTGAAGCAGTCTTGTACTTCGGCCACTTGGCGATCGGTTTTGAGCAGCTGCTCCTGGAGAGTTGAGATGTCATAAACCTGCGACATTTCCTTCAGGACTGAGCTGAAGCCCTGCAGAGTGGTTCGAATCTGGGCCGAATCGTCCAGCACCATCTGCACCACAGGACAAAGAGGAAGTGTGTTCAAAGACGTCGGAACATTCAGTTGAGGTCCAGCGGAAAATATCTGATCTTTACCGACCTGCAGGGCGTGAACGTGGCTGCTCAAACATTTAGCGGTGGTGTAGCTGCAGGGTGTAGAGAGCCACGACTGAGCCTCCACCATCCAGCTCTTTGAGCTCTTGATCATCTCCTGATGCTCCTGGAGCCAAGCGTGAATCTGACCAGAAAGATTCACCTTAAATCAACTGTACGACCACAGGTACACAGCTACCAAACATTTCAAACAGGAAACCGGTCCCGATCAGACCTTACTTTAACATCTGACCTGGACAATCTGTTCACAACTGTCCATCTCTAAGTTCCTGTGTTCACACCTGGTATTAAAATGTGTCTCCACATGTCAGCACTTGAGATCTGATCTCAGTTTCTTTTTTCCCCTGAATGAACCAGAGACCAGCCTTGTTGAGTAGGTGGTCTTTAATGTGACCCAGGACTCATTGTGTGTTCACACTACCAAAGGAAGGAGGTCACATGTGTCCCAGACCACCTCCACAATGTGGACTGACACCAGATCAGTGTTCAAACCTGGACTCTAACCTGAACACTAGAGAACAGATCACCCAGGATAGATTTTAATGAGGCCTCACTCTTTAAAGGTTCCCTGAATTTACATACAAAGCTTGATGGTTTAAAACAGTCATTACATCCTTGGTGTTTGACACCAAACAAATATGTGTACATAACAACTGGTGAATTAAAACTGAGGAACCATAAGCCAGGAATTAGGAAAAAAAAAACAAGATAATAAGAGTACAGAGAGTACTAAAGAGAATAATAAGAGTTCCTGACCTTGCTGAGCAGGGTGGTCCTCTGCTCCGCCTGTTTGGCCAGCAGAGAGTGGAGCTGCTGGACCTCCACCAGTCTTTCTGTGAGGACCAGTGTCTCCTCCGGCTTCTCCAAGTCCTGCATGTCCACCTCCAGCGATGCCAGACAGGAGTGCCACACATCCAGCTCGTCCCACACGCGCTGGATACAGGTGGACATTCATTGGTATTAATTAATTAATTAATTAAGTTATTTATGTATAAATAAATGCTACGTATCTGATATGTTGAGACACACAAATGTACTTCTGATGGATATTTTGACAGATTCTTAATAATAGTCTAAAAGTCTGTTAAAAGGGTTTTTTAACAACTTAAATGTATTTTACATTACCTAAAAACAAACCAGCAGTCACTCCTAAGAAAATTGTTGTATTTATTTGTTGATGGATTGATTTCTGAGCTGATAATAAATCACATTGTTCAGCCCTCGTAGAACGTTTGCTGCTTTCTATCCTGCTGCAACGTTTTGATTCAGACCTTCTCCTCCTCCTCCTCCTGGTCACCACCCACCTTCTGAGTGAACTTTGCTTCGATCACAGAGGCGCTCCTCTGTTCCAGTCTGTTCTGAACCGATCTTAGGCCAACCTGGATCTCAGACAGCTTTGCCCCCAGTCTGTGGACAGGACCACTTTTTTCCACCGCCACTCCCACCTGACGGACCAACCAGGGACAAACATCAACAAACAGGTCATACCGACCTCTGAGTCAGCTGGGCTGCTATAAATGAGTATTTATTCAAACCATTAACCTTCGTTAATCCTGTCTGAAAGAAGAACTCAACAAAGACTCTCTAGCTCAGATGCTAATGGCCAGCATGGCAGCAGTAGTTTGTTTCTGCACATATCAACCTATAAAACTAGCAGACCTGACTTTTACATTACAGTAAATCAGACTCAGCGCTATGCATGATAATTAATGACAACATATTTTCCTAATTACACTGATTTAATTTCACCCTATCAATCAGTAGCATCATTAGTTTTCATTATTTTATTACTTGTTGGTAATTTAACCAGAGGATTAATCAAACTACTCAGAAAATCATTTCAACAACATTTTAAAAAACACTAAATTAGTTTTTATTTGTACCTTCACTTCTACTTGCTGCATTGACTTTGTGACTTCCTTCACTTGGCTGTCGATGTCGACCGGGACCAGGGTGTACATGTCTGAGTATTTCTTCTTCACGCCGTCCATGATGCGCCGCAGCAAAGCCTTCTGGGTGCACAGCTGACTGTGGACCTCCTGACACCACACAGAGAAAAAGGGACATCAAAAACTTGAGTAAACAGGGAATGTTCTGCTCTCACTGTTCGACCTGAACTCAGCTAAGCAGACAGATAAACTCGTGGACAAATGACAGTCGTATTGTCTTCTTTATTGAGAGTATTTCCTTCAAATGCCAACAGAGTGAAACTGCAAGAAAATTATAAAACACAATTTTACGATGCTTGGTTGTGATATGAATATGTACATACTTAAATGCATCTCAAATATGCAAAAAAAAGAACATTAACTCCATATGGCACCAAACCAGATTTTCCAGTAATATAAACATAATCAATTGCAATAGATGTAAACATTTCTAAACATCAAGATGTCACAATCACATTGTTTTTCCATAGTCCTTGTCCTTAGTGTCTGACAGGAGCAGCACGGTGTCCGTTATGGGTCTCAAGTAAGTTCTGCACGCTTCTCCAAAGGTGATCTTGACTTTGACTTTCCTAACCTTTCCACCAGGACTGGGGAAGGTTTTCACCACCACACCCATGGGACATTGGTTCTACTCGACCTGACTATCCTTTAGCAACACAAGGTCCCCTTCTTGAAGATTAGGCCTTTCTGAGTGCCATTTCCTTCGACCTTGAGGGCAGAGAGGCATTGGTTTTTCCAACGGTGCCAGGTCCTTTTCATTGAAATCGCCAGGGGGAGTGGATGGAACTCCGATCTTCTGGGTAAGGACGGTAGCTGGTGTCAGGGTGAGCTGAAAGCTTGGATCGGTGGATACTGTGACCAGCGGTCGTGAGTTGACAATGGCTGTAACTTCTGCCAGGAAAATGAACACCTCATGGGTCAATTGCTTGAGTGTAATGCCTGCAAGCATCGAGTCAAGTATACACCTTGTCACACCGATCATGCATTCCCAACTGCCTCCCATTTGCGAGGCGTGAGGTGGGTTGAACACCCAAGTGCATCTGTTGTCGCTCAAGAACTTCTGTATGGCCTCATTGTTACAGTGTCTTGAGTCAATACCAAGCTTTTTGCATGCACCCAAGAAATTGGTCCCAGAGTCAGACCTCAACTGTTTGACCGGGCCGCGGATGGAGAGAAATCGCCGCAGTGCATTGATGAAACTTGAAAACTCCATTGACTCAATCACCTCAATGTGTATGGCTGTTGGAGCAGCCTCCTCGAGTTCGACGGAAATTGACTGTCCAGGGTCCAAATACATCCACTCCAACATAAAAGAACAGGGGGTCCATGCACAGACGGTCCATGGGTAGGTCTGCCATCTTTTGCATCTCAGTTCTCCAACAGAAGGATTGTTACATGGTGACGACGAGGAATAATGAGTGGGTTTCTTTCATCACTCTCAAGATTAGCTAGCGACAACCGACCTCCAACTCTGAGGCAACCTGCATCATCCAGGTACGGGGATGACTAACTGAGCTGGCTCTGTTTTGGGATCTCTTTCCCTGCTTGGATACATGCAAAGGCTTCAGGGAAGGTCTTATATTGAAGACTACGTATGATTATACTCTTAGCCTTCGCAAGATCTCCTGGGCGGGATTCTTTGCATGTGTGCCAACCTTGACAATTGCTCTTGCTGTTCCCTCGTTTGAAGGTGCTAGCTATGTGGACCAGTCTTGCCATGGTTCTTGCAAGTGATCTCCAGGATGAGAAAGACTCAAAACGTCTTGGATCCCAGGCAGACTCCACAACTCGAGTGGCACAATACACCACCAAAAGAAAGACCTCAGGGTCAGAGTCAGGATTAACCAGATTGAAAGATGCATCAGCCCCATCCTTGTCTGGCTTCAACAGGAAGTCTGGCCCCTTAAGCCACATGCTAGACATCAAGACGTTTGCAGGAATTGACCTCGAAGCCTGGTCAGCTGGGTTCATGTCTGTGGGAACGTAGTTCCATTGCTCTGGTAAGGATGACTTCCTGATTCTCTGAACATGGTTACTTACATAGATGTAGAATCTTCTGGACTCATTGCGAATATACCCTAGGACGACTTTACTGTCGGAGAAGAATCTCACAGAATTGAACTGAACATCCATCTCCTCCATGAGCACATCCACAATTTGTACAGCCAGAACAGCTGAGTGGAGTTCAAGCCTTGGAATTATCACCTCTGGTTGTGGTGCAAGCTTGGCCTTACCAAGTACAAATCCAAGTTCACTCTTATCTTCTGCATTTGTGACTTTAATGTAGGCCACAGCTGCAATGTCCTGAGTGGAGGCGTAACAGAAAATGCACAACTCCCTGATCGTGGAACAGCCGAAAGAGATGGAAGTGTACATCCTCGAGATTCTGACATGTTCTAGATCTTTGAGCGAGTTTCTCCACTCACACCACTCTCTGAGCGGGTCGTCCCACTCACAAGCCTCTGTGGTAAGCTCTCTCAACAAGGGTCTGCCTCGTATGCCAACTGGAGTTCCAAACCCAAGGGGGTCATACAGGCTATTTATAGTTGATAACACCCCTCTCCAAAACCCCTGCACAAGTCTTAAGAATACATGGAGAAGAGCTTTTGGTGATGGTAAAAGTATCAAAGAATGACGCAAGAGTAGAAGACCTAAAGCTGGGGTTATTTCTTATACTGGCTTTATCTCTAATGAAGGCAGCGAAAACACAGAAAGCAGGGAATGACACAAAATGCTCTTGTTTGTACCTTGTTCCATGTGTCATCCATTTTTCCTGCAGCCCAAATGGAAGCTTGTCAACTATAGGATGAATTCCATGTGCGGTATCGAGGTAAAGTAGTCCCGGTATGTATCCTTCGCTCTTGGCAGAGTTTATTTCTAAGAGAAGGTCCCCTAGGTCACGTAGTAGAGGGGTGTCCTTGTTCATGATTCTGGGGAAACGTTCTAGCTTATCAGACAGAGCCCTTTCCAACACTCTTGCAACCTGTCCCACACTTTGGCAAGTCCAAAAGACGGATTGTTGATGTGCGCTGCTCTGAGGCGTTCTGCATGTTGAGAGGACTCATCACCTAACCACTTGGTCAGCAAGTCGAGCTCTTCACTGGCCGTTAAGTGCAAACCATGTGTGACATTTTCTAAGGAGGATTTCCAGGCCCAGTAATCACCCGGCTTGTCGCTAAACCTTGTATGTCCTCCAGTGAGCAACTCCCGTCTGGCCAGGAATCTGGTGAGGTCAGATATGTTTGGGATAGCTGAGGGACTCCTAGGTTCCCATGGTTCTGAGGCAGAGAGACTTGTCCTCCAGAAGTGTTTCTTCCACTTTGAGCTGTGGTTGTTTAACTCTAACTTCAATTTCTTTTCGAGCAAAGGCTGCTTTTGCTCGTGCAGCCTCTGCTTTGGCCTGTGTATTATCTGCAGCAATGCTGGCCGATGACTTAATAGAGCCCTTTGATGATTTTGTTGAGTGGGTGCGGACTGACATGGCATCATCATCTTCGAGCTGAGACATGTTCAAGTTCTGGGTGTGGACGACGTGTGAATCCTTCGGAAATTTTGTTGCCGTTGATGAAATGTCTTTTCACTGTTCTGCTCTCACTGTTCGACCTGAAAACAGCTAAGCAGACAGATAAACTCGCGGACAAATGACAGTCGTATTGTCTTCAGTTCTGAAGAAGCTACTCGGATGAGTGGGGAAACGTCTTCTCAAAAAAAAAAACTCTACAAGTCCAGTTGCCTTTTTTGAACCTTTTTTTGGCTATACCATGACCTGGATGAATGAGAACCTTCACAGACATTGTTAATACTCACAGACAATTCTTTCCGTAAAACAACAAAGATGGATGGATGGATTCAGATTCAGGCACACTTCAGTCACCTCTCCTTCTATCCAGCATAACTAAGATCTGCTTCCTGTTTCCTGTCTCACCTTCACTATTTCTATTGGCTATTACAACACACATAAAATGAACCCAAAAACAATAGCACCTCCTGCTGGCGGGAAGCCAGCATCCGCCAGAACAGGGAAGATGACTTTTAACAGCCTAACAGGAAACACAACTGACCATAACCCATAAAAACACAGTTTTATTTTATTTTATTTATATTTTCTTTCTTAAAACAAATGATTAAAATAAAAAAAATAATATTTGATTTTATTTATTTTATTTTCTTAGTTTGTTTATGATTTTACTGAATTACACTAAATTTCCCTTGTCTCTTAAATTATTTTAAATAATTTTTTTGTCCTGACTATTCCATATTTTCAGTATTTTAGTAAATTAATTGGACATCAAAGTGTTGAGTAAACAGGGAAGATGACTTAACAAGAAACACAACTAACACTAACCCTTAAAAACATTTTTATTTTATTTATATTGTTTCTTAAAACAAATGATTAAAATAAAAAAATATATATATTTTATTTATTTTATTTTCTTTGTTTATGATTTTACTGAATTACACTAAATTTCCCTTGTCTCCTAAATTATTTTAAATATTTTTTTGTTCTGACTATTCCATACTTTCAGTATTTTGGTAAATAAATGCATAATTATTATTATTATTTATTTACAAATTTAAAACAAATTGAAATTGATAAAAATGTGATTATTTTTATTTAATTTAACATTAATTTTATTTGCTTTGTTTACGGTTTTACTGAAGTAGACAACATTTATCTTGTCTCTTCATTATTATGAATGATTATTATGATAATTACTATTGCATGTTATTAGTATTATTAGTAATCAATATATTTTTCTCTCTCTCCTTCTCCACATACACACACTGCGTATAACCTCTTGTGTTTTGTAAATGTTCTGTCCCAGTTGTTTTGTCTCTGTCCTATAAGTGTTTCTGTTTGTTTGTCTTCAATAAAAAGCAGATTGTGTCTTCGGTCTTTCACAAACATCGATGGTATTCTTGTCGTTTTGTGTAACTTTTCACACTTAACACATCTGAAATCTTGTTTAGGAATAAGTCGACAATAACCATCGACATCTCTGATAAAATAAAACCACTCCTTTCATCAGAGTCTTCCTCTTCAAGTCCTTCATTTCGACAGTAGTTAAGAAACTCGTTTCAGCTCAACAATCGACTACTTCACATTAATAACCTACGTTTAAAAAGCTAAAATGTGAGAGATAAAACAGAGGAGTTATCTACCTGCGTGTGAAAGCGTCCGACGCTCGGCTGCACAGGGAGGTGCATCTCGTTATCTACTATGGGAAACTGAGCTTGTTTGTGCGCGTGATACAAAAGGAAGAGAGCTGAGACTTTGCATGAGAGTGGAGGAACTGTGTGATGGGAGTGTGATGTCTACAGCTATCTTTGTGAGGACCAACTGGAAGAAGAAGCCGTTTTAGGTTTGGAAAACCGTGAGGAAAATGTGACCTTTTAATTAGTCTTTATGTTTTAGGTAAATCAGAACGAAATCTGTACCTTCTAGGAGAGTGTGTACATTCATAAAGATGAGGATTTTTTTTGTTTTTGAAGGCTAAATTAGGGTTAGGGTTAAGTTAGGGTCCAGGTAATGTCCTCACAAGTATAGAAGCAGATGTGTGTGTGTGTGTGTTGATGAAATGACTTGGCTACAGAGGCCACCTGGATGATCCACTTGCAGCTCAGAACAAAAGGTGTCTGGTACAAGAGGAGGGCAGAGGGGGGTAGAGGGGGGTGGGAGTGATGGGAGGACCGTTGGGAGATGGAGGGGGATGTTTGGCTCTTTCACAAACACACACTCTCTGCAGAAGGGGAAGGGAAATGTGTGTGTGTGTGTGTGTAGTGAAAACGCTGGAGTGGATGAGTTGTTGGCCTCTGCTCAGGTTTCAGGACAAAGGGCAAAGAGATTGTTGGGTTGTTGAGGTTGATAGAAGCTTCTGGGCCCGAGGCCAAACATTTTATATTTACTGGACACTCGCATTAAACCAAAATAACCGCTCACATAGAACACATGCCAAACATATTGATAGCATTTGGAACCTAGCTCGTAATCTTAGCATTACATTAGGGGGTCGTTTTGTTCGTTCTTCCTGAACGCCAGAGAGGAGAGCCCCACCTGTAGCTCTTGTGTACTGTTGCTCTGCTCCATCTCTACCAGGAGACCATCTGCAGCCTCCAGCCAAACCCGGACCTCCTGCAGCTCCTCTCGGACCTTCTCCCTCTCCTCCAGCTCCAGCCTGGCTGCCAGCAGACCCTCCATGCTCCTCTGCTTCACACTGTCAACAAATACAAACACAGATTTAACTGCTTTATAACCTTTATAGCTTAAATAATGTCCATGGAAGTCAGAGTGAGAATAAGAAACAGAGACTCATGCAGCCTCCATCGTGGTAAAGAAGCTATTAGGTTAAATAAGTTTCATCTAAGTACTTTACTAGTCTCATATATTTAAACAATTAACAGCTATTCTAAATCAGTCTGGTCTCAGATCTGAACCAGTAGATGAACCATATATCTAGCATCATCTCACCTGCCGTACTGGTCCTGCATCGCCTGCAGATGCTGACAGAGAGGAATGGGAGGAGCCTGCTCCAGGTGGGCGGGGACACCCAGCAGCCTGGCGGCGCGCAGTTCCAGAGCAGACAGGGCTCGGTGTTCGCAGTCCAGTCTGTCCTGGTACTGTTCCCAGGACTGCAGCATGTCCTGAAGCGCCTCGGTGGGGGCCTTAACCCTGGAGCCATCGGGAAGCTCCGCCTCCACCTGCTCCAGAACCACTGAGGCTTTCTCCACCTGAGAGGAGACTGGTGAGTTTAGAACATTGTCTGGGTTGTAATGGAACAACATCAGTCGAGTAGCTTTTCAACTTACGCTGTTTGAGATATCGAGCCATTCTAAGATTCTCTGTTTGTTGCGTGTCTTCAGCTCCGGCGTGCAGCGATGTAGTCTTGATATCCGTCTCCAGAGAGCAGCCACCGATGCCTCCCTGCCTCCACGGCAGCGCTGCTCGGGGCACCACTCTTTCAGCTCGTCCAGACGCCTCACCAGGACCTCCACCTCCTCACACAGAGCCTGGACACGAATGTCAGTAAAGATTTAATTTGTGTTTGTAAGTAAAGCGAAGGGCGTTAAACCTCGTCATACATACTCTGAGCTTTTCCTCCTGGTCAGCACAGTCATCCAGACAGGTGAGTTTTTGAGAGAGACACTGTAAGAGTTGGTTCTCTGCTCTCTCCACACTTTGGATGATCTCATCTTGGCACTTGGTGTGAGTTATGTACTGTTCTGCACACCTGAAAGACAAAAATTAAGAACTGTTAAAATGAAAGTTAAAATTAGAAATGTTTGGATCAACTTTTTTTGGACCAAAATCTCGATCACGATCTTTTAATATTGAGTATGAGCCTATCCAAGTCCCTATCTGATCCTAAATGTCCTAAAGTTTGTCCCCTGTCGATTTCTAAAGGATCTCCTTCTTCTTCTTCAGTTTGATCTTCTTCAACCTTTGACACTACAGGGACGTGGTTTGGGTTTATGGCAGACATAAAACAAATAACTACAAAAGATCTAGCCAATCCAATTCATTCATATTAAAAATACCCGGATCAGCCCAGATACCGACAGAAACATCCCGAGTTAAAATGCACTTGTGGCGGCTGGTGTCTGATGTCTGGCATGCTTGGACATCCAAAGTACTTTATGAGCCTGGTACCTGCAGAGACGCTCCAGTCGTACGTGGCCCTGCGCTTGGAGAGTGGACATCCTCACCAGGAGCTGGCTCAGAATATTCTCCAGGAGCTGCTCCGCCTTCTGTGGGGACAGGTAAGGATGCAGAGTGACGTAGTCCTGGAGTTTCACCACGTGGATCTGGAACTGCTGCTGCAGTGAGGCCAGGGCCTGCTGGGTCTCCTCCAGGGCATCACAGCAGAGACCGGCAGATCCATGTGGTGGCAGCATAGAGACCTCGATGTCCCTCAGGAACTGTGCTGCTTCTTTAACAGCACAGGTGTAGCTTCTCAGAGACGCCTTGGCCTGGGAGATGTTCTCCTGAAATATAAGGAAATACTTTGTTTTAAAATTCATGCTGGAATAATTGTTGTATAAAGGTTATCTAGAATAACATGTGATTAATAGAGTTAAACTGGGGTCGTTAATGTGCTCATTATTTAGTGAATTAACTGTCAAACTGAACTTACCATTTGTGAGTCACATTCACTGAGAACTGCTTTCTTCAGGTTTGTCAGATCTTGAGATCCACTTCTTAGTTTCTTTCCTTTCTTTTGCTCCAGAGCCTCCAGCGCTCTCATTCTCGACTCCACAGTCTTTTTCAAAGACACAACTCTCTTGTATTCTTTGTTAACCGCTGCTTCATTTGGTTCTATGTCAGGGACTTTCTGAAGCTCTTGCTGGGTTCTCAAGAGGAAAACATGAGCGGCTTTCTTCTCCGATTCAAGGTCCAGCTCCTTCAGAACGTCCCGCTCGATGATGCTGAGGTTGTTGTAGAGCGTCATCTCCCAGGTATCGAGGTTCTTCTCGTTCTGTTTGAGTCTCTGTTGCTCTACGGTCATCTGTGAGGGGTAGAGGTCACCAGTGATGGTCTGAAGTTTGGAGTAGGCCTCCTCAATCATACCCTTCATCAGAGGAAACTGGACGAGGAGGCTCAGGTAGATTTTGTACTTCTCTTCTATGTCCCTGCTGTCTTCTTTAGTCTGGAGAACCTGCTCTTGAACGTTCTCCCTGAGGTCCTCCACACACTGCCTCATGTTCAGGTACCTCTCCTGATCTTTGGCTTTCACTTCCAGGGTAACCATTTTACTGTAGAGTTCAGAAACTACTGAGTTCAGCTCTCTTATTTGTTCCTGGGGAATCCAGGGCTGAAGAAGGTCGACCTGAGACTTGTGCTCCAGAATCATGTGTTTGAAAGGCTCCAAAGCTTGAAGGGACTCTCTTGTAATGGGGAACCTGTATCGGCTCAGATCTACCAACAGCTGCCTCAGGCTTTTTTCAACTGTGACCAGGTGTCTTTTGCTTGAATCTACAGTCTGGATAAGTTCTTCCAGCTCTTTTTTGTTGTGTTTCTCATAGCTGGTAATAGCTCTGATGTCCTCCTGGAGGTTGGTTAGCTTTTCAAAAAGCTGACAGTTCTCTGTGACGCTGAGTTCAGAGGCGAGGTCTTTACTCTTCATTAAAAGAGCCTCGCAGAAAGCGGCTTGCCTCTCTGCCTCAGATAGGGTCTCCTGGATGTGACGAAGCCTGCGATCAAGTTCGGCAGGGCTGCAGAGCTCACTGTCTGCACCCCTTGAGGCCTCTCTCTGCAGGTGGGCCACAATCCAGGAGTCTAGGTCAGCAAGCTGCTCTGATAGCTTCTCTCTGGTCTGCAGTCCTGACTCGATCTCCTTCATTGCCTTGGACAGTTTGTCAGTGGTGGACGTTGAGAGTTCTTCGAGGCATCCCAGAGACGTGTGCACCATGGGAACTTCTTCAGCCTGGTCCAGCTGTGGAAGGAACTCGGTCACCTCCTCCACCAGTGACTCCAGCTGGCCCTGTTTGCTCATCACCTCAGACTGCAGCTTCCTCAGGTCTCTGATCTGCCGGTGAACCTCCTCCGGGAGGAGAGCGACTCTCTTCCTCCTGCCCTCGATGTCGCTCTCTGTCTGCTTGGCCCAGGCAAAGCCGTCCCTCATCACCACGACTATTTTCTCCATGATGGGGTTGCTGCTGCTCTGGGTTTGGGAGGACACTTGCTCCTCTGTGTTCTTAAGTTTGTCTTTAATCTTCTGGAGTCCCTCGTGTATCTCCTTTGCATCCATCTCCCACCGTGAGTTGCAGACCAGCTCCTCTGATAGCTGCTGTAAGTTGAGGAATGTTTGCTGGGCGGCTTTAACCTCTGCATTTGCCTCCATCAGCAGCTGCGCCTTCTTGCAACTCCACTGAGTCCCTGGAGGAGACTTGGCTTCGAGGTCTTTGCTGATTTTTTCCAAGTGTTCGTGCAGACCTGATAACTCTGACAGGAGACTGCTGCTCTTCTGAGAATAGGTGTTTGCGTGATGGAGCTTGCTCCCCACATTCCTTTCCAGCGCGCTCCACTTTTCTTGTAGGTTCTTCAGCTCAGTCTGTGCAGCTGATCGCTCGGACTGGCTGAGGTTAGGACACAACTTGGTATGGATCTCAAGCAACTCCCCGAGAACCATTCGGTCCTCCTCCAGACTTCTCTGAAGGGAACACAGTTGCTCTGCCTCCTTAGAGCTACTCTCCTTTGGTGACCTGGAAGAAAAATAGTTGAAAAGCAGATTGTTTACAGATAAAGGAAGTTGTAGATAAATGTTAAGGAATGCTAACTAATTTAAAATTCAAGTTTGAGCAGCAGAAATGAAAAAGGAAACCTGTGGGAGGACAACTCACATGATCACGTCCAGTTCTGCCGTCCGTCTGTTCAGTGTGCTCTTGGATGTTTGGATCTGTCTGCAGTAGTCAGTCACCAGCTGCAGCAGGGCCTCTTTGCTCTGGACAATAGCAGCTGCATCTTGAGCAGCAGTGCTCCACTGATCCTCCAAATGCTCCAGAGCGTCCCTGTTGTTGGCGTCAGCTCCTCTCAGCCGAGCGACCAGTGACATCTGTGCCTGGGCAACATCTCTGCACTCCTGCACTCAGCAAAACACACGATAAATGCAGAGATATTAAAAGGGCTAATGCATATTTGTGTGTTTTATTACCACCTTTAAAACAGGCTGGTACACAAATACATTTAAGATGCCCACTTCTGGAGGCACTTCGCCAGCAAATCCAGCAGCTGCTATGAATCACCAATATTTCTCTTGTGAGCCATTCGGCCTATAAGCTCACCTGAACCTCCTCCACCTGCAGGGCCACGGCTGCTGGACTGAGCGCAGCCGGGCGGTTCTTGCAACTCAGGATGTTAGACACGAGTCTGCACAGACGACCATCCAAATCACCGGTGGATGTAATCAAAGACTCCGGAGGATCTTCTAGTGGTCTACCCTGCACAAAGACATACATCAAAAAACAGGTTAAAGGTCTTTTGAAACGCGCGTCCCTATCTTTGTGATCTCAGTTGATGGTAGCCTACCAAAACTAGCAAGCTGCTACAAGCCCTGTGGCTACAGATTACATTTGAAGAAGCATCACCCTGATATTTATATAGCCTCCATCTGAGTCTCATCTAAATACTTTACTAGTCGCACATATTTAAAGTGTTAAACATTATTATCACACATATCATTTTACATCATCTAGGAGTTTTAAGCGACATCTAGTGGGAGAGTGATACCTCAATGAGCTGACTGTTGGGTCCTGTCCCTGCCAGTAGCTGTATCTCTGTAAAGATGTTCCTAATAACAGATCCTTTGGGTTCCTCCAGAACCGGTTTCTCAGTCTCGGCATCACTTCGTTCTGCGTCCTGAGGGGATGATCCTTCCAAACATGTTATCTGGCCCGTGATAATGTCAGAGGATGACTTCTGAGCTGCCTGCAGTGATGACGGAGTAAGGCCGTCACCGCTGAACACCTGCTCCTTTAGCAAACATGAAACATTAGTATTAATTCAAGTAAAAAATGTTTCCCCTGAGCAAAGAAAAGAAGCTCATCTCTCTCTGTGAAACAGGTTTATCCCATTTGAAGGGCTGACAGAGCACCAAGTGTTCCTCGCTGTGACTTGCAAGATAATTGTATGATGTATGAAGTAGCTCCTATTCCTACCCCAAGGCACTGAAACCTTTCGTAGCACAGATACAGTGCAGCTTAAACGTAATTGCACCTTTGAGAACGTTCTGCTGTTCTGCTTAAAATGAAACAGAAATATTGCTTTAGTACATTTATTTATTCAAGAAAATAACAATTTGTGCATATCTGACTGATCAGCAGTTACCGGAAATGTTTAGTTGCTGTTACTGCTGCACAAGTAGGTCACAGCAGATACTGGGAACAAGGCTTCACTTACTTTTACAGATATGAACAAAAGATTAGTTTTTCTGAATAAATAAATGCAGTAAAGGAATATTTCTGTTTCGTCTGTGTAAACTGGGTTCTTCTGTTTGTTCTGTATGTTTTTTTTCAGTTCCACAGCCCCAGTTACATTAAAACAAATCTTAATTTAAACTTACATGACTTTAGTGTATCATATAAAAGCTTATCAGTATTTCATTTGACCTACCTGTGACAAACTCACTCTCTGCAGCCTCACTTCACTGGTGGTTGTGCTCATCTGGAGAGGTTTTTCTACACTGACGATCTTTTCCTCTTCCTCCTTTTGTTGTTTTATCTTTAGTGTTACAACGGTTGAGTGTTCAGACAGGAACTCAGTAACGCTTTCTTGCACATTAGTCATTTCAGTCTCAGGTTTGTCAGGCTGAACATTAACAACAGTCACATCTTTGCTTTCTTTAACTGTGACAACCTGAGTAATTGATTCTACCTGCGATTCCTTTTCTGTTGAGACGGTTTCTCTCTTTCTATCACGCTTTTCATCTGAACTCTCTGGTGCATCATGAATGTCACGAGTCAACACTGCAGGATCCTTGACCTCTTCAGGTGTTTCCAGTGTGATTTTGGAGGCTTCTGGCTGAGTAGTTTGGCTTGGATCGACCATGTCTTGTTCAGATGAGCGTATTTCAACAAACTCTTGGTGACCTTGTTCCTTTACACTGATCTCTGGCACAGTCTTCTCAGCTGCAGTCTTTTCTGGCTGAAGGGCCTGGGTTTCTTTTTCACCCTGGATACTTGTTTGATCAGTTTCAACTGACGTGAGTTCAGTGTCTAGTGTTTCTGGTTCCATCTGGATTTTCTCCACCATAACAGACGTTTCATCCAGGCTCTGGGGTTTATCATGCACATCTTCTGTGGGAGGTATCCTGTCCTTCATGTCATCTTTGACCTCTGCAGGTCTTTCTTGTGTTGATTTGAAGACTTCTACCTTAATCATCGTTCCTGGTTTTAGAGTGTCTTGTGCAGTGAAGCTCATTTCAGCTGCAACAACAGCAGATTCATGTTTAGTGGAGTCGCTCTGAGACACATTCTCTGGCTTTTCATTGCTGATTTCTTCTGGACAAACTATTTTTAATCTCGGCTCTTTTTCTATCCTGACAAGGCCGTCTTCAAGCTCTTCTGGACGTGTTTGTTCGTCTTTCAGGCTGTCATCCTTGACCACTTTACTTATATCCTGCCTGCTTTTTGAGACATCCAGCTCAATTACTGTTTCTGGTTTTACAGCATCTTGCTCAGATAAGCTTATTTCTGTAAATGTCTCTTTGTCACTTGGGTCCTTTGCTGCAACAACAGCAGATTCACGTTTAGTGGAGTCGCTCTGAGACACATCCTCTGGCCTTTCATGGCTGATTTCTTCTTCCACTCTTGCTGTCTTAGGTGCAGCCTCCTCTGGTTGAAGTTCATCTGTACTTGCATCTTTGTTTTCAGGTGTTTCTGTCACTTCATCACCCTGGACACTTGTTTGAACAATTTCTAATTTTGGTTCTTTTGCTGTCGTGACAGAGATGTATTCTTGCTCTTCTGGATGTGGTTGTATGTCTAGTTGTAGAAGTCTCACTTCAGGCTCCACCTTGACTTCTGTAGGTTTATTCTGTGTAGTTTCCAAGATATCTACCCCAGTCACTGTTTCTGGTTTCACTGCGTCTTCCTCAGATAGGCTTATTTCTGTAAATGTCTCTTTGTTACTTGGCTGCACTGCTGCAAAAACACCTGATTCAGGTTTAGCAGAGTCACTCTGAGCCACATCGTCTTGCCTTTCAGTGCTGAATTCTTCGTTCACTCTTGCAGTCTCAGGTGCAGCCTTCTCACCAGTTGTAGTTTCAGCTTTGGTTTCTGGTGTCTCATTCACTTTTTCACCCTGGATACTTGTAGGAACCACTTCTAATCTTGGCTCTTTTGTTATCATGGCAGAAGTGTCGTAACGCTCCTCTGGACTGGTTTGTACATCCAGTTGTAGGACTCTCACTTCAGGCTCCACCTGGACTTTCTCCACTATAACAGATGTTTCTTCCTGGCTTTGGGTTTGATCGAGCACATCTTCTGTGGAGACTTTCGTATCATCTTTCAGGCTGTCATCCTTGACCTCTTTACTTATATCCTGTGTGGCTTTTGAGACGTCTAGCTCAATCACAGGTTCTAGTTTTACATTGTCCTGCTCTGATAAGCTTATTTCTGAAAACGTAGTCTCTTCATTTGGTTGCACTGCTGCAAAAACTGTGGCTTCAGGTTCAGTGGAAGCAACACTCTCTTCCTTTTCGACGCTCTCGGTTAGAACATCAGCTGCAGTCTTATCTTTGGTTTCTGGTGTCTGTGTCACTTCTTCAACCTGGACACTCGTTTGAACAATGTCTAATCTTGACTCTACTGCTATCATGGGCGAAGTGTCTTCACGCTCCTCTGGACTAGTTTGTACGTCCAGTTGCAGGACTCTCACTTCAGGCTCTGTCTCGATTTTCTCCACCGTAACAGACATTTCCTCCTGGCTCCTGAGCACATTATCTGCTCCAGGCGTCGACATTTCAGGATGTTTGTCTTGGACTCCATAGTCTGTGACCGGTGTGGTTTTCAAGACCTCCATCTTAGTCTCAGGATGGCTTGGTTTTATTATATCTTGCTCATGAAAACTTATTTCTATAAACTTTGTGTCGTGTGGTTGTATTAATTCAGAAATAAGAGAGGTGGGTTGAGCGGAGTCACTCGGAGCAGCGCTGTCTTGACTTTCAGATTTACTTTCTTGAACCTCTGTCATAGTCACCTCAAGTGCTGCTTGTTCTGGCATTAGATCAACAGTCACCTTTTCTGTCTCTGTTCTGGTTTGATTGCTTGTTTGAATGATATCTATTCTTGTCTCCGTTGCTCTCGTGTTATCATCTTCTTCTGGACTGGTTTGTATATCTAGTTGTAAAAGTCTCACTTCAGGCCCCAAGTGGATTTTCTCCATCATGACAGACTTTTCATCCAGGCCTCTGTATATGTCATGTGTCATCGGTGTAGTCTGCTGTTCTGGGAGACTCTCTTCCATGATCGGTTTCTCTTGTGTGTTTTTTAAGAGCTCAGTCTCAGTTTGGTTTAATTTCAACGTATCTTGCTGATATAAGGTTATTTCTACATATTCTGTGTCTGCATCAGGCTTTAGCGGAGGTTTGGAAGCAGGAGGTTGAGCAGAGTCACTTGCAGTCTCACTGGATTGAAGTTCACGACTGATTTCTTGCACAGTTTCGCTCTGGATGCTGGTTTCAACAATCTTTGCGCTTGGCTCATTTGCTAATTTGACAGATTTGTTTTCATTCTCTAGGACGGGTGGTTTATCTAGTTTTAGAGTGCACACTGCAGGCTCTTCGTGGATTTTCATGACGGATCCATCACCCTGGCTGTTTGGGGAATCCTGAATGTCATGTGCCGACACTTGGACATAATCCTTAACCTCTTTCATTTGTTCTTGACGTGTTTCCTCTATGTCAGCTGACTTTTCACCCAGGCTCTCACATGTGGACACTGTTGGAATGTCTTTTTGGAAATCATTTTGATCATCACCTCCGAGTCCTCCCTGAAGGGTTTCCAATAGTTTTCCATCTGATTTGGCGACTCCTTCATCGGGCAGCTCGAGGACCAAATATCTCTTTTGAATCTCGTTTGAATCTGGTGTGTTTTCCCATAACTTGTCAATATACTCTGCAACATTTGGAGCATCTGTAGAGTCAGAAGGGAGAGGTGGCTTTGTTTGAGACACTGTTGACTGGACAATGGTTTGTTCTGGGGTCTTTTCAGGCTCCTGTGCCTCCAAAGGTTCAGATGATGTTACTGAAATATCCACTCTACGGGAATCAGATGAAAGTCCAAAAACTTCAGATGTGTCAGGAATCTCAGTTTGAATCTGGCCCTTGATATCAAGTTCTAAGGAAGCCTCTGGACTCTCTGACTTTCTTTCAGGTGCTGAAAGCTCAACAGAGTCTACCACATTAGTTTCAGTTGGTGCTGTGTCCACCGGTGAACTTAAAGCTGGTTTTCCACTTTGAGTTTCTGTCTCAGTTTCCTCACACGTCACAAGATTCTTTGACTCCCTCTTGGTTTGCATAACTTCTGTTTTTTCCAAGTCTGGAACTCCAGTTTGCTCCCTGGACTTCACAGATTCAGAGACTTTCTCAGCCCCAGTCAAATCTGAAGTAAAAACATCCAGAGAAGTTTTCAGACCCTTTGACTTTCTTTTCGGTGGTGAAAGTTTTCCTTTTTCAGTTATTTCAGTTATTTCAGTTGATACAGTGACTGCTTCTGGTGTTGAAGATGGCTTCTGACTGTCAGGACCTGGAGAAACCTCTGCAGCATAATGTTCTGAGGAAGTTAAGTGACTGTCAGGTTCTTCAATGCCCAGCGTTTCATCCTGGCGAGAAAGTTCTGGAGAATCTTTTAGACTCTTTATCTTTCTTGTGATTGGCGAAAGTTTGCCTTCTTCCACAACAGTAGTTACAGTGATTCCCTCTGCAGCCCTTTCACTTTCAGGTTCTTTTCTAGCTTCATCAGGCTGTAAGTCATTATTCTCACCAGTGGCAGAGAACGACTCAACAGCTGAGGAAACATCTGTTATGAGCTTTGTTTCTTGTGAAACGACAGCTTCATCTTCCTCTAAAGACTTCTGTGTCTCAACAACCTTGGCAACCTTGGTAGTGACTTTTGGGGAAGGTTTCAGGCCCCTTGACGTTCTTTTGGTCGGCGAAAGCTTTCCTTCTTTCACAACAGTAGTTCCAGTGAGTGGAGAGACTGGCTCTAGACCTGTGGAAACATCCAAACTTTTTGACTTCCTCCTGGTTGGAATGAGCTTTGTTTCTTTTGAAACGACAGCTTCAGTTCCCTCTAAAGACTTCTGTCTCTTAGGTTCCTTTGTGATCTCATACTTTGTCACAACCTTGGCAGCAACTTTTGGAGAAGTTTTTAGACCCTTTGATATTCTTTTGGTCGGCGAAAGCTTTCCTCCTTCTACAACAGTAGTTACAGTGACTGTCTCTGAAGTTGATGGAGTCCTTTCACTTTTAGGTTCAGAGACTGGCTCTAGACCTGTGGAAACGTCCAAAATGTTTGACTTCCTCCTGGTTGGTATGAGCTTTGTTTCTTTCGAAACGACAGCTTCAGTTCCCTCTAAAGACTTCTGTCTCTTAGGTTCCTTCGTGATCTCATACTTTGTAACAACCTTAGCAGCAACTTTTGGAGAAGTTTTTAGACCCTTTGATATTCTTTTAGTCGGAGAAACCTTTCCTTCAGTATTTACAGTAACTGCCTCTACCACTAGAGGAGTCCTACCAGATTCAGGTTCTTTCACTTCCTCAGTAGGCTCTAATTCCTTAGTTTCACCAGTGGCAGAGACTGACTCTAGAGCAGTAGAAACATCTAAACTTTTTGACTTCCTCCTGATTGGTTTGAGCTTTGTTTCCTGTGAAATGACAGTTTCCTCTAAAGACTTCTGTCTTTCAGGTTTTTTAGTGATTTCTGTCACAACCTTGGAAGCAATTTTTGGGGAAGATTTCAGACCCTTTGACTTTCTTATGGTTGGTGAAGGTTTTCCTTTTTCCACAACAGTAATCTCAGTTGATTCAGTGACCTTGTCTGGGGTTGAAGACGACTTCTGACTGTCATGACCTGCATTTGTCTTACTGATGTTTGATATAACCATAGTTTCTTCTACTGCAGCAGCTTCAGGCGTCTGACTTCGGGTTTTTTCTACGTCACGTATTTCCTCCTTCAGAGGAACTTCAAGGGGAACATTTGGAGCAGCAAGTTCTGAAGGAGTTATCTGACTGTCAGGCTTTTCTATGCACTTTGTGTCCACAGTGATCTCAGTTATTGTAACTACTGTCCCAGAGGAAGTCACAGTATCAACTGCCTCCACAGTTAGAGGACCCTTATCAGTTTCAGGTTCTTTCCTTTCCTCCTTAGGCTCCAATTCCTTAGTTTCATCAGTGGCAGAAACTGCCTCTAGAGCTGTAGAAACATCTAAACTTTTTGACTTCCTCCTGGTTGGTATGAGCTTTGTTTCTTTCAACACAACAGTTTCCTCTATAGACTTCTTTCTGCCTGATTCTTTTGTCACAATCTTGGTAGCAAGTTCTGGAGAAGGTTTCAGACCCTTTGACTTTCTTTTGGGTGGTGAAAGCTTTGCTTTTTCCTCAACAGGAATCTCAGCTTCAGTTTCCTCTAAAGACTTCCATCCCTCAGGTTCTTTTGTGATTTCTGTCACAGCTTCAACAGCAGGTTCTGGGGAAGTTTTCAGACCCTTTGACTTTCTTTTGGGTGGTGAAAGTTCAACTTTTTCCTCAACAATAATCTCAGTTGTTACTGTGACCATCTCTGAGGTTATAGATGTCTTCTGACCATCGGGACCTTCGTTTGACATCCTTCTGATTGTTGTAACCTCAGTTTCTTCAACAGCAGAAACTTCAGTGATCTGACTGTTGGACATTTCCATGCCCAGTATATCCTCCTTCTGTGAAAGTTCTTGAAATATTTTTGTGGACGAAAGCTTACCTTCTTCAACAGTAGTTACAGTGGCAGCCTGTTCAGTTGAGGAAGTCCTTCCCCTTTCAGGTTCTTTCCGGGCTTCAATCGGCTTGAATTCCTTAGTTTCACCAGAGGCAGAGACTGGCTCTAGAGCTGTAGAAACATTCAAACTTTTTGACTTCCTCTTGGTTGGCATAAGCTTCGTTTCTTGTGAAGTGACAACTTCAGTTTCCTCGAAAGATTTATGTCTCTCAGGTTTTTTTGTGATTTCTGTCACAACCTCTTTCTGAGGAACTTCAAGAGAAACATTTGGAGCAGCAGGTTCTGGGGGAGTTATCTGACTGTCAACCATTTCTATGCTCTTGGTTATAAGTTCTGAGGAAGTTATCAGATCCTTTGACTTTCTTTTGGTTGGCGAAAGCTTTCCTTTTTCCACAACAGAAGTTATTGGCTGTGGAGCTGTGGAAACATCCGAACTTTTTGACTTCCTCCGGGTTGGTATGAGCTTTGTTTCCTTCAAAACGACAGCTTCAGTTTCCTCCAAAGATTTCTGTCTCTGGGGTTCTTTCCTGATTTCTGTCACAACCTTGGCAGCGAGTTCTGGGGAAGTTTTCAGACCCTTTGACTTTCTTGTAGTTGGTGAAATCTTTGCTTTTTCCTCAACAGTAGTACTTTCAGTTGGTCCTGGGGTTGAAGACTCCTGACAGGTAGGTTCTTTCTTGACTTGTTCAAGATCGACATCAGGTGATCTAACACCGGTCACAACAGTCTCATAAGTTGTAGAAAGGTCACTGCTTTCGGACTCTCTTCTAGTTGTTTCTTCAGTAACTTTAGTTTCTTCCACAACCATTTTAGATTGTTCTCCAGAACCTACTGGAGTCTTCTGACTGTCAGGCACTTTGCTGGTGAGTTCAGCTGGAACATCAGATGTTGATGGGACAGAAGAGACTGGCTCTGATATACCTTCAACAGTGGTTGTTACTTGTAGTCTTTCTTCCATGTGGGTAGTAATGGTTTCCACCTTTATTTCAGCGGCTGAGGTCTTGGGCTTTCTCCTGGATGGTACAGGTGTAGTTTCCACACTGACAACAGGTGCAGACTGCTCAGTGACCTCGTCACCTCGACCTCGTTCAGGGATATCTAGCTTGACACCTTTTACCTGTGCTTCTTGAGAAATGCTGTAAGTTTGTGGCATAATAGATTCAGAAGCACGTTTCGCTTCTTCCATGAATGCAGACACAGCAGGTGTTTCAGTTTTAGCCTCAGGTTGAACATCCTCAACAGAAACCGATGTTTCACCATCAGCTGAATTGTCCGTTACAGAAATGTTTTGCTGCAGGTTATCTTGACTCTTGTTCTCAAATGTGCGCTTGATTTTTCGTGGTGGTGCAGTCACCTCTGAGGTCTTCGTCTCCTCCAAATTACCATGAAGGATGTCTGGTAGATTTTGTTTACTCTTTTTATCAAGGTCCTTAACCGGAAAGATGAAAAGGGCGTTAATTACAAAAAATTCACTTAACACTTCATTAAAGATGAGCAATATTAAATTCAATGATATGTAGGATGATCAAAGTTGATGTTTATGAAGTTAAATTCTAATATAAATACCTTCAAGCTCTCATTTAGAGTAGCTTTCTGCTTGTTTGCTTCTCTAAGCGTCTCTGAACCCTCTTCCTCCAGTTTCTCAAAGAAGTCCGGTGACAGGCAGGCTTTTAGAAACTGCTGGTGAGAGAGCGCCTCCTGCAGGTTCATCTGCAACTTTTCACCTTCCTCTAATGTCGACTAATACCAGGAGAAAAAAAAATGTTAAAATAGTGCATCACAAGTAAAATGTGTACGATATAGAGCATGCACTGTGAATAATACTATGAGCAAACAGATCACAAAATTATCATGGGAGCTTAAAATAAGACGCTTATAAGATGAAACGGTGCATTACACATAACCCTACTCTCAAGACTTTATTGATCAATCATTAACCCAACTTTAATAAATCTGAGCATAGAATAAAAAGAAAAGCTGTTTTGTTACTGAAACAATTTAATGCATTTGTTATAAAAACAGTAAAAACATTAAAAGACAGAAACCTGCAGAGATGATATTGACTCTGACGGTTTGCTGTGGTTCCACTGCTGCAGAGCATGAATGCAGTCCGTCAGATAGCCGGCTGCGTTTGTAGAGCAGGAACTCTGGTGCTCACTCAGCCTGGACTTTAGGCTGCAGAAAATAATAAATTTACATTTACTGTAAACACTTCTGACACAACTAATAGCATGTACTAAAACAAAAAGGAGGAAATGTATGTATGTATTCATGTGATTTCCGTTGCATAGTTCAAGGAACCAAGGCAACGAGGTAACATCCCTGGATTTCTCAAACAGGTTATAAATAAAAGAGAACTCTTCGTTTTTGATGTAACTGATCAAGAGCAGCGTGACCCACTGAGGCATGTCGCTGGCATCTCACGATGATTGAAAGGCAAATTGAAAAAGAGCGATGCCAGCTGAGAATCCATTACAAAACATTTATTCAGGCAAGAGTTTAAGGACGAGTGTGTATGGATTTGTTAGACTCTGTGCTCGATATTGAGTGAAACAGAACAAATGAATCAAACTAAACGCTGAGCCCGTCTCTTATCGCTGGCTGTCCTTTTGATCTGGGTTCAATCAGAGTCTTTTTGTTTGTGCATTAGCCTGATTTATGTGCAGCAGCAGGAAGGAAGGGTCATTCTGTGTGCAGCAGGATACCTGGCGTGCTGCTGGCATAAAGATTCAACCGTGCTGATAATTTCTGCCGGCAGCTCGTTGACGGGAGATGTCGACTTGACTTCCTGGTGCAGATCATGAACCTTCACAGACAGCTCCTCAAGGGACTTCTCACAGTTCTAATAGGAAGTAAAAACAACACATGAGTAATATTGACCTGTCTGCAACGGTTCGTATTAGTCAAGTGGACTCAGCTGTAAAATTTGCTTTTTGTGAGGTTGAATATAAAGCGGTAACAACCTGAAGGCTGTGCCAGTGCTGCTGAAGCTGAGCGATGTTATTCTGTGGTTCACTGTAACTGAGCGCCTGGTCCAGAGATCGGAGTTCCCACTGCAGGGCTGCAGCTCTCTCCTTCAGCCCCGTGGCCCTCCTGGCCAGCTGGCGGTCCAGCTCCTCCAGCTTCGCCTCACAGGCCGACAGCCGCTCCCTCACCTCCTGCTCCGAGACGGCACACAGGTCGTGGAGGTGACTGACCTCCAGGGTCAGGGAGTCCTGACCTCCGGCGGTGCAGAGGCTCAGCAAACGGTCTCTGGCAGAGTCCAGCTCCTTCATCTCTCTCTGCTCCCTGTCCACTGTCTGGAGCAAAGCCTGACTCCAGGAGAAGGAGGAGGAAGAGACCCAGATCATTTAAAAGCCATAACCTTAGACTTCTGCTAACTAATATTCAGAACATTCAAAGGTTTCTGGGTCGACGGTTGTCTCTAGAAATGGATGAGCACATCTAAACACTAATTACAGAGTTTATTTAAAAATAAAACAGCTAGCTAAAATTTAAAGGTACAAAGAAAAAGACTGGGTTTTAAAAAAATCAATGTTCTGATTCAAATCAATCTGATAACAATTCATAAAATCCTCTGATCCGATTTTTAAAATGATACGCAATTTTCCGCATCCTCTCGTTAGAAATCTCGCTGCAGCCTCACATGAGTAGCCTTCTGATATCGTGTGAGGGAAATCCACAAACATGACACAAGCTCCAACTCTGGGAGCACCATCAGACCTAAAATCTGACTGGATTTAAGAAGCATGATGACAGAGGAGAGCTGCATAAAACTAAGCCACATGAAAGAGGAGAAACTAGAGGGAAAATACTGTGGAAATACCACAAATCTCACAAGCAAATTGTTTCCAAACTAAAATATCTCTGATCGAATCGATTCAGGAAATCAGCAGCAACACAACATGAACACAGTATTATCCAGTTAGTGCCAGAGGCTTCTCTACGGATTCCAACGATCAGCTCTGTGTTTCTATTTGATTTTCTGACCTTCAGGGTGTTGACAGCGCTGAGTAGAGCCGGCCTGTCTGCTGGAGGAGGTCCCAGGCTTTTAACCTGCTCCCTCAGCCAGTCCTGAGCTGCTTCATGCTGCTCCACCAGCTGGGTGCACTGCCGCTCCGTCACAATGCCTTGCTCCAGGTTTGTTACAGCGACCTGAGAACAGCAGCAGGTGGATTTACACACCAGTAGTCAAGCTATTCCTATTTATCCACCATATATTCTTCATAGCTAACGCTGTGTAGAGAGCTGATGTGAACTCACAGTTAGTTCTTTCAGCAGAGCAGGGATGGATTCCTCTTTGGCTGCCCAGGACGGATCCGACCAGCTCTGATCCTGAGTGACTTCAAACAGCTCTGCAGCCTTGTGACGAACAGAGAAATCAATTAAATTCAAAAACACTTTATTTAACTCTGATGGACAATTAAAACACAGTGACAATGATTAAACTCAACAGAATGATCAGCCTAGAAGACAGACATACTTTCTGTCAGTGTTCATTTAAATCAAAAATGGCTGCAAGTTGTTCTGGAGTCTCTCCATTGGGATCTGATTCTTCTCCGTTGTCCCTGTGAGGTCTTTACCTGTGTGCGGACGTCTGAGAGGACGGGGGCCATCGCTGTGATCTGGTCCAGAAGAGTCCGGGCCTGTTCCACGGCCTGTCTCCGCTCTCCCAGGCCCGGCCAGGGGAAGACGGTCGGCAGTTTGGACGTCTGCCTCTGGAGCTCAGACAGACGGGTCTCGGCCTGGTTCTGCTTGTACTTAAAGGACACCAGGCGATCCAGGACGCCCTGCAGCTGACTAATAGAGGACAGACAGAAAGTAAAAAAAAATCAAGGCCCCAGAGACACGTTTATGATTGAAAGCTTAACTCAAAGAGTAAATTGTTGATACTTGGGTTTTGAAAAAGACAAACGGTCTAAAAGAGCTCCTTCTACCTCTGCGTCTCCTCAGCGGACGTCAAAACTGTCCTCCACTGCTCCTCCGTCTCTCCGACTGTCTGCTGAATCTCCAGTTTCTTGTCCTCGTCCAGCTCCTTGTGGTCACAGAGACTCTTTGCTCGTCTCTTCAGCTCCGTCACTTGAGCGTCACCGTTTGACTTAGAGCTCAGGATGGACTAAACACCATGAACACAGAGGTTTTTCACATTAGATATACAGTATACAGTGTCATCTTGTCTTTTGCTTAAGATCATTTTGTCACAATATATTTTACCTTTGCAGTGTTCAGCCTGTCCTCTATCTGAGCCTTGCTGCCCTGAGTTCCGCTCCCCATGGAGCTGCCCTGTCTCTTCAGGCCTTCGACCCAGGATCTAGTGCTCCCTGCATGGGTGCGGAAGGCCTCCAGCTCCCTGGAGAGCAAGTACTGGACCTCAGCTTCCTTCAGAGTGTCCTCGGCCGTCTGCAGGACAGTCCTCCACTTCTCCTCCGAGTCTTCCACTGTCTGCTGAGCTTCTCGTCTTTTGTCCTCCTCCAGGTCGTCCTTGTCATGCAGACTCTGGCTTTGTCGTCTCAGTTCTGTCAGTTTAGCGTCTCCCTCGGGTTTGCAGCTCAAGATGCTCTGAAAATAAATATACTTCTTAACTATAGCTCTACGTTCATGGGGAAAAATGAAGACATTACTTATGTACAGAAAGCAAACTAAATCAGACGTAGAGGTTCTGGTGGTAACGTTTCCCAAATGCTGGAATAAATCCACCCTCTCTGAGCATGTCTGCTCCACGTGGACTAAACATCAGGTGAGGAGTTTCTGGGAGGGACAGAAACATGGAGGTAGAAAAACACGATGAACCAAGATGGAATCCATGTGGACAGAGACCATGGAGACGTGGAGACATCTTGGTCGTCTTCTAAGACTCTACACATTCAGGACTGGAGGGAAAGATGGAGGAAAACTTCCTTTGCTTTCCTTCGTTTCTCTTATGTACTCCTCCTCCTCCTTCTTCATCGCTTCCCTCTTCTTGTCTTCCTTGTTCTCACTGTTCACCCCCGTTCGTGTCTTCTATCTTTTTTGGCTTCTCTTCCACCTTCTTCTTCCCTTTCCCCTCCTCCTCATTCTTCCCTTCCTCCACACCATCCTTCTTCTTCTCCTTCCCCCTCCTCTTCCGTCTGCTCCTTCTACTCCACTCTTCTTCTCTTATTTTTCCAGTAGATTTGATGCTCCTCATCATCAGAACCTCTTCATCAATTAAATTAGGAAACACTAAATGAAATGCTCTCTTATCAGAAGGATTGTTCAGACTGAAGAAATACCGCCGGTGTAAATGTACAAATGCTGTGTGACCTTCATTGTTCAGACTGACCTGTGCTGTGTTTATGGTCTGTTCTGGATCAGTGTGACGGTCCAGAGACATCAGGCTCTGCTGCTTCTCCTCCAGCCAGACTCTGGTGTTTTCTCTCAGGGCTTCAAAGTCTCTGAGCTGGTCGTCCAGAGCGCACCGTCTCTCAGCGTCACACAGGGCCTGTTTAGCGTCTCGGAGGACTCTACTCCAGCGCTCCTCGGAGCCTCTCAGTTTTTGTTGAATCTCCTGTTTCTTGTGTTCCTCCAGGTCCTGGTTACACAAACTCTGGCCTCGTCTAGTGAGCTTCTGCAGCTTGGAGTCTCCTTCAGGCTTGGAGCTCATGATGGACTGGGGGACGAGAAGCAAAGTAAAAAGGTCTGACTGAAGCTTAATTAACTTATGAAGAACCCCACAACAATCAAACATCATACAGGCTGAAACTACTGCTACAGGAACAGTGTGAGCAAACAGTTCATCACACCTGACCTCTCAGCTCACCTGTGCAGCGTGCAGTCTGTCCTCAGCTCTAGTTTGGCTGCTCAGAGAGTCCAGTCGTTGTTGGACGTCATCAAGCCAGCGATCAGTATCCTGCTCATTACTGTCAAATTCCCTCAGCTGAAAAGAAACAGACAGAAAATGAATTAGGCTGTTTTACTTAAACTACAACACTTAGAGGGGAAAAAGAAATTGGATTAAAATGGTTCTTATATTTAAAGTAAAATCTGAGCAGATTTAGATTTCCTGTCATAAAGGTCAACATGTTTTAGATCAAACAGTAAATATTATCTGGACCTACGTCAGACTAGGATAACAGAACTTAGACTCCTGAGTTACATCCAAACATTTACATTTACAGATTCCTTAGAGCCTCTTTACAGGATGATCCTCAATAAGAGCAACAAGGTTTTGGATAACGATCCCTTCTCTCACCTCCAGCGTCCTTCTCTCCGTCTCCTGGACAATCTGAGCTCCTGCAGCAGCTTCCGTCTGTTGGGCCGCCTGCAGCAGCGTCCTCCACCGCTCCTCCATCTCTCTGACCGTCTGCTGAACCAGGATCTTCCTGTCCTTGTCGGCATCCTGATGGTCACACAGACTCTGGCCTCGTCTCCTCAGGTTGTTCACCATGCAGTCACCCTCAGGCCTGGAGGCCAAGACGGTCTTCAAAGAACACAATATTCATCAGATGAAAAAGTCTTAAAAGGATTCAGTCAATGCATTTGTTGAAGCAGACTGCAGTTCAACAGACCTGAGCTGTGCTGCATCTCTCTTCAGGAGGCGTGTGACTGCCCACGGACTGAAGCTTCTGCTGTCGGTCTCTGATCCAGGACTCAGTGCTTTTACTCTGAGTGTCAAAGTCATCTGAAAGGCCTCGGAGCTCTGCTTGTCTCGCCGCCTGCAAAACTGTCCTCCACTGCTGCTGTGTGAGCTTCAGCAGCTGCTCCACCTCTGGTTTCCTGCTCTCCTCCAGGAGCTCAGACAGACTTTCACCTCGTCTCTGCAGGTCCAGCAGCTTGGACTCTCCCTCAGGTTTGGAACTTAAAACAGCCTGAAGGTGAAGAAGAGATGGAGAGGGATAGGAAATGAATCAAATATGATGTAATAGACTGGCTTAACCATTGGGACTTCATTACATCTTATTCATTTTACAGCCTGACTTGTGAGCTCACCTGTACAACCTGCAGCCTTTGTTCAAACTGCATGTGACTACTGAGGCCCAACAGCTTCTGCTTCTGCTCTCTGATCCAGGACTGGACGGATTCACTCTGGCTTCTGAAGGCATCAAAGTCCCTCTCAGTGGCAGCTTCAGTCTGGGCCCGGTTGAGAGCCTCCTCTGCAGCCTGCAGGACTTTCCTCCACTCCTCCTCGCTTTGTCTCACTGCTTCATGAACCTTTTGTCTGCTGTCCTCGTCCAAACGCTGGTTATCACACAGACTCTGGCTCTGTTGCTTCAGATCCTGCAGCTTTGACTCTCCGTCCGGCCTCGAGCTCAGAGCAGCCTAAAAACAACACACCACTTCAAAAACAAGCCTTGAAGATATTCTACAAATTACTGATCCACACGAAATGTTAAACTCACTTGCGCAATCTGTAGCTTTTCTTCAATTTGCATGTGACCATCAGAAGACTTCAGGTTCTTATCGTGGTCTCTGATCCAGGACTGGATGCTTTCATTCTGGGTATGGAAAGCATCGAGCTCTTTGTGTAACAGCGCTTCTGTCTCTGCGGCGTTCAGAGCATCCTCGGCCGCCTGCAGCGCTGTCCTCCACTCGTTCTCTGCGTCTCTCACTGACAGCTGAACCTCTTGCTTCCTGATTTCCTCCAGGCCTTCCTGCTCACACAGACTTTCACTTCGTCTTCTCAGGTCGTTCACTTTGGAGTCTCCATCGGGTCTGGAGCTCAGGATGGCCTGGGAAAATAAAAGAAATCCTTAACAAACATCTTTACGCTTTCTTTCCACCACATTTACTGTGAGCTTGCAAAAGTTTGCGAAATACATCTATCGCTCTGTCTATCCTTATTTATTGTGAGAATAGAGGTTATTATAATATCATCTTCACCAACCAGTGCTTTGGACTTGATCTCCTCTGTCTTGGTGTCCTTGCCAGGAGAGGTGAGGGGTTGTAGCAGGTCACTGATCCAGGTCCTGGTGCTCTTTGCCTGAGTAATAAACTTGTTGTATTCTCCATCCAGAGCGATCTGGACCTCGGCCTGTTTCGTCAGGCGAGCCTCCAGGTTTCTGTATCGCTGGATCAAGTTATCGCTGTCCTTCAGGAGGCTTTCAGATCTGACGCCTTGCTTACGAACGGATGCCAACAGCTCGCTGAGGGTCTCAGCTCGGCCGCTGCCACATGGAGAGAGAAACAGAAATGTAGACGAGTGGAAAGGACAGAAGGGTCTGAATCGGTCTGTGAATCAACAGCTTTAGGTTTTATACCAACCATTGTTGTAGTTTATTGATGAGTCTCAGATTCTACTATTACCACGTATTTATCAACATTAATGTAAAATGCAGAAGACCTGCAGATGAAGTATAGACTCCAGCTTTTAATTTCTAAATTAACATATTGTCTTGTGTTCGATTTACTCTAAAAATATCAACTATTATAAATATTCATTAAAGTTTACAGTATTTACAACAATACAAGTCATAAGTACACACTGCAGTGTTTGTGAATTATATTAGATAGACAGATAATAGTATCATAGTATCATCAATGACCACAGTCCGGTTGTTTCCTCACAGGGAGGCGTCGTAGAGTCGTATGGCCTCATCAACCCGTCTTCACAGTGACTGACGTTTTTTTCCTACATGTGAGTTGGAATATTTTAATTTGTGTGTGAATGTTGAAGATCACCTCTCATCCTGAAGGTCTTTGAGCAGCACTTTGACTTTCTCTGACACCGCAGCCTGTTTCTCCTTGTTCTGAAGCCACTCCCGGAAGCTGTCGTGCTGCTTCTGCAGACTAGGCAACAACAGAAAATGTTTTTTAACAGCACAACTATGATGTGAGCAGAAAAAGAAATATCTAAATTTGAAGATTAAGTATTGAGGGAATGAAAGGCCCGGTTCAGATCTGGCATTAACATCTGGGTGGGGACACACGTGGAGACTTAAAGATGGACCAGGACAGACTTTAACTGAAGGTGAGTAGCAGCTACCTGTTCAAGTCGCTGAGGAGTGACTCCATTTGTTTCTGCCTGTTGCGACAGTGGGCTTTGAACGTGGCCACCTCCTCCTGCTGCTCCTTCAGCCAGTCGCTGAGCTCAGAGAGCTCCTGGGGAGGAACCTGCTGGCTGGCTCTCTTCAGCTGATCCTTCAGCTGCTCCAGGCGTCGCTCTGCATCCTCAGCTTTTAAGAAAGCCTGGTGGCCATGAGAGAAAACATAAGGACTCCATCTACTCATCAGTGTTGTTTTCGTCGACGATGACGATGACGAAATTATTTCGTTGACGCCCCTTTTTTTCATGACGATAACGAGACAGTGACGAGCTAAACACGGCTCTTTGATGATGAAAACACGACTAGACATTGGTAAGCTTTCGTTGATGAGACGAGACTGGACGAAAATGTTAGTGGGTGTTTTCGTCAACAATGACGATGACGAAATTATTTCGTTGACGCCCCTTTTTTTCATGACAATATGTTGTGGGTGGTCTGTCAGACGCTCAACATGCATGACATTTCTGCCTATTGTCTGCCAAAAGCTAAAACGTATCAGCAATGGTGCTGCATCCTCCTTGTTTGGTCACGCCCACCACACGGCATCACGCCAGCATCTGTGCACATTCTGCACAACACGCCTGCCGTCTCAGTCACACTAAATGATGGATCTTAGTGGCAGCAGCTAGGGCCTTGGTGGTCAGAAAGGACGAGATGATCTGTGGCACGGGTGCTCATTACGTCGATCTCGAAGGTAGTGCGGGTAGATCGCGAAGGTAGTGCGGGTAGATCGTGAAGGTAGTGCGGGTAGATCGTGAAGGTAGTGCGGGTAGATCGCGTGCCACTGAAAACTTTTTTTAGATCTTAGTCTAAAACATTTATCTGTTGCAGCTCCAAAACAAACAGCAAGACAAACGTTCATCTTTATTTATTTTTACTTTATATTTGCAACATGCCCTCAGTTCAGCGGCACACATCCACAGCCACGCACAACTTCAACAACAACTCATGACTACCATCTTTCTTAAAGATAGCGCTTAAATAGCGCTGTCTGCGCTATTTTTGTAAAGGTGCAGTGCACCAGTTTTTCTTGATAAAAATAAAAACAAAGCTGGATAGAGCTTTTAACACTGCAGCACCAATTAATATGACTATATACACACCGTTACCATTTTATCTGTGTGTAATGCATAATCCTTATAGTAGATCAGAAAGTATTTGCTGTTCGGTGGAAAACTTGTCTGTCTAAAACCATTCCTTTGTTATTGTAATTATTTTTTTTTCTTTTAACTAAAATTGACTAAAACTAGACTAAAACATCACATATAGAAATGACAAAAATGTGACTAAAACTAATAAGCATTTTAGACTAAATCTAAAATGGCTGCCAAAAACAACACTGCTACTCATCTGATAATTGACATGAGCCCATCAGCTAGCTCATCCACTTACAGTCAGTCTCTGTACATATATTTCCACATCTGATCTGCTCTCAGGGTTCTCAAAGCACTCGTTGACGGCCAGCTGCAGGTCCTGGAGCCACTGCTCGAATGAAAGCTTTTCATCTGGGAAAATAGAGAAATGACTCTGTTACTGTGTTGTCCCTCAGCACATTAAGCCGAGGCCAGACGACGTTTGTTGGAGCATTTTCCAAACTCCACACCAACCTTTGAGAACTTTCAGCAGGCCTTTGTCTCTCTCCTCTCTCTTCAGGTGGATCATGTCTTTGGTGCGGGAGATGGCTTCTCTCAGTCTGCTGCCGTCAACGGTCAGCGCCTCCAGCACCTGAGGACTGGCCACACTGGAGATCAAACCCACCTCCTTCAGAATGGCCTCAGCCTGCTTCTCCTGTGTCTCCAGATCATCACACAGGTCCTGGAGCAGACGCAACAGACGTAAATCAGATTCATTCTAGCTCCTGGACTGTCTCCACTGCTCTTCCTACTAACGGCTGTGTACCTGTATCTGAGCTTCAACTTTTGGTCCTGAAGCATCAACCTTGGTGAGACAACGCTGGATGTTCTCCACGGCCGTGTGGCACTCCTCCATCTTCTCAGCCAGATGTTTCTTCACAGCCATCAGCTCCTGGAAGACGTCCGTGCAGTCAGTGAACAACTCCTTCACCTGCTCCATTCTCTTCCTCAGCTGGGTTTCCATCACCTGGAGGGAGAAAGGAGAAAAGAGAAGATTAAGCGATTATTGAAATATTGTTTAACACAGTCACAAACTCTGTGATAAAATAATCTATCAGCGTTTCAACTCACCTGCAGCTCCAGTGGAGCCTCCTGACTCTGCAGCATCTCCTGGATCTCTGCAGACTTCTTGTGAAAATGTTCAACGTTCTCCTCGCTGGCATTGATCTCATCCTAAGAGACAACATACGGTCACTGGAAATATTTCAAACTCCAAGTTACTAAAGATTAAAAATGCTTAAGGTGTCCCAGAGGTGAGCGCCTCCCTGTTAAATCCTATGAAGTGGGACACCTTACCCTCATGGCGAGCACTTGCTGTTCATCGCTGAATGGATGGCTCTCTGCAAACAGGGCCAGTTTGGCCCCGGCCCAGCTGTCCACCTCTCCTCCCAGCATCAGCTGCTTCTCCCACAGCTCCAGCCCCACTCGAAGGTTATCCATGTAGGCATCGGTTTTCTCTGTCACCTGCAACGGGACCAAAAATGAACGATGTTGAGCTATTCAGCTTAAATTAAAACAAAATGGCTAAAATGAGACTAAATTTCTGCCACTTTGAGTTTGAATTGTAAAACGTTTTACTAATAGAGCTGTTCTGGAAGCAGGAAGCAGAAAACAGTGGGTGGACACTCAGAGAGAGTAAGCTTCAGCTGAACGTGCTCCTACTGGCCGATATTCCACTTAAATAATTTGATCTGATCAGAGGACGCAAGCATCATCATCAGATCATTTCCCAAAACATCCTGCAGCCTCAGATAAATGGTTTCCTTTGTGACGTCCTAGGACCAAAGAAAACACCTCCAACTGGCTCCTTGCATACCATCTATGCTGGATGAACATCTACCTATCAGAGCCAGTCGTCCCTCAAAGTGAACAGACGCTTGTTTGTCTCTGAGGAGATAGAGAGAGACTTTTAAGCTCTGGCGCTCTAGTTGGAGACGACGTCCTGGTCCCTACTAGCAGCTACTGGACTTTATTTTATTGGGCTATATTTTTATCCCTAATTGGAACCACACTCTGAACAGGAACGAGTCAAAACAGGGACCTCTAACCAGCTGGGGGAGCTGTCATTTATTTACAGTTTGCTGGGACTCACTTAAAGTAGATGTTCAATAGAAGGTAAGTAAACTATCTACATATGTTTCAGTGAACAGATTCTTACATCCAGCCAGTTGTCCATCAGCGTGTCAGCCTCTGCCTCAAAGGGAGTCTCGCTGCAGTCTGGGAACTTCTTCAGCTCAGACTGCAGCTGTCTGCAAACGCTCTTCATCTCCTCCATCCGCTCCCCAAGACCTCCCAGCTCCTCCTTAATATCACCGATCTGAACAAAATGTAGACGTGTTCATATGCAGGACATGTGAACACACAGTGTTCTCAGACACATATAGAAGCCAGAGGACTAACCTTTATGATGCTTCTCTGCAGGTTGTCTTTGCCCATGTAGGAAGCCTGATCCCCGATCGTCTGCTCTGCTCTCTGGATGGTGTTGCTCAGGTGACTGCGGCAGGTCTGGAATTTCTTCAGGAGGTCCAACAGAGCGCTGTACTGCTTCTTCCTGCAGCAGGAATATTGTGTTTGTCACTTTGATAAGAGTCTAAACAAAACATGTGAAAATCTAGTGGCTTAACTTGCCATTTCTATTTCTATATTTGAGCTAACCTATCAAAAAAAGCTCTCTGAGTCTTCCTCCACTCAGTCTCCAGCTCCTGAAGGACATTTTCTTCTCCGCCCTGGTTCTCTTGTAGTTCTCGGAGGCTCTCAAGTTCAGAGTGCTGGGCCTGCAGCTGACCTTCCAGATCTGACAGAGCACGAAGCCTGAAAAGCACAAGATTATTAAGACATTATTTTACAAAGTCAGGATTCAGTCCTGCAGATGTCTGAATGTAAAAGAGAAAGAGTCCTGAAAAAAATTATTTTCTCACAAATAAAAAACATTGAATCACAAAGAAATTAAAACGATAAATCTTAGCAGAAGCACTACTGCACAAGCACAAAGACACATCACACACCTGTGTTGAACAGCAGGCATGGTCGGCTCTTTCAGGCCTTGAGCCTCAATCGTATCCTGCAGCTTCCTCAGCTCCCCCAGCATCGTCCTCTTCCTCAGGCCCAGGGATCTGCTCTGGGTCTCCTTGTGGAGGCCCTTCTGCTGGCCGGCCAGCCCACTGTCAGCCTCCTCCTGCCTTTTCAGGAGGGTGTTCACCATGTCCAGGCAGGAGGCTGGGACGGCATCGCTGGTGATGGTCAGCCGGGCACCCTGCAGGAGCAGATCCAGCTGAGGCGCCTTCTCTTTCAGGCTGTCGATGCTCTGTCTGATCTGAGCCAGCTTGGACCGGCACTCCTGCACTACCACGGCGTCACTGCAAGGGGCTCCTTGAACGCCGGAGATGTCTTCATCCACGGTGCGTAGTGACATAAGGAACCTGTCGAGGGCGCGAGCAGCTGCTTCGCTCTTGCGAACTTGCTGTCGGAGTTGGTCCAGGCTGGTCTTGTGAGTCTCGACCTCACGGGTCAGAGGGAAGCATTCTCTGGGGTCCAGGTCGCTGGATTCAGGATCCAGTCGGGACAGCTGGTCCAGCTCACTCTCAATGTTGTCATCTAGTTCCTTTGGCAAAATGAGATAAGATAATGATGACGATAATGAAACGATAAAGATAATCCTTTATTTATCCCACAGTGGGGAAATACAAATAAATAAATAAAGTGCAGTTTGAGATGAGGTGTCCATTAAGTCTACCACAGATAAAGACATAGATACAGTTTGTGTGACTGACCTTTATGTCCTTCAGGATGTTGGTGTTGGCCAGTGTGAAGGCAGTGATGTCTTTGGGCTGCCTCAGGTACCGGTCTAGACGCTCGCTGAAGTCCACCATGTGGTTCTCGGTGGAGTCGATCTGTCTGAGGGCAGCGCCCAGCGAGCTGCCTCTCCTCTGAAGGCTGGACTGCTGGCTGCGCCACTGCTCCTGCAGCTCCGTCCTCTCCTGCTCCAGCGAAGAGTTCCTGCTCAACTGGGAACACTGGTTTGTGTACTCAGACCAAAGAGACTCAGTCTCCTGACGCAAGAACTGAGACAAAAGGAGATCAACTCAAGATTACACGCTTGTCGTGGCGATTAGCTTGTCTGCTCCAGATGCTCTAATAATATTTTAATATTTGAAAAGACAAACTGATTTGAACCTGTATTTCTTGGAGCCGTGTGTGCAGGCCTTTCAGAGAGACAGAGTCAGAGGGAACATCCTTGATGCCCTGTTCATTTTTAGCCAGTTGGGCTTGAAGAGTCCGTTTATAATTCTCATATCTGGAGATTTCATCGGATGAAAAACAAAGAAATACATTTTTTTAATCTATTTTCAGATTGTTATTTTATTCTATCTATATTTTACGACCTGTAACTGTCACTTTATACTAGCAACTGCGACAAAACAATTACCTTGAACGATTCATAAAGTATTGTGATAAATGAACTCTACCTTTCTAAAGCTTCCTTTCTGGTGACTTCTTCTTCCACGGACGCCTGCTTTTCATCTTCTCTACTCTCCACAGAAACCGTCTTCACTGCCACCTGGAAAAACAGCACGTTTCAGATTAATTCACAGCTCAGGTACGAGCTCATGCGAGCTCATAATCAGCTCCCAGATATAAACGCAGATAACTAGAATTGTCAAACATGTCAAAACAGTGATTCATACCTCGGGTGAGACCTGAGGCGTGTCACTTGGTTTGTCAAATTCCTTTTGTGCGGTTAGATCCTCGCTGAAGCCAAGAGTAATCCTAAAAAAAAAAAATAAAAGTAAAAAAGTGCATGATGATTTTTTTTTTTTTAAGTATTTTCTTAATTTTTATGTTCACTGCCAGCGTTTCATTGTTTTACAATTCCTCACCTCGGTTCAGGGAGCGGTGCTTCTTGGTCTCCGCTGAACTGATGCTGGATGGCAGCCAGCCTCTTCTCACACTCCCTGAGCTGGGTCTGAGCCAGGCGGTGAGCGTCCTCAGGGCTCAGGGTGTCACACAACTCTTTCAAGGCCACGAGGTGCTCACCTGCCTCTGCAAAGTCTGCCGAGAAGCAAGCCTGTGCAGAAAAACAGTAAGGACGTTTTATTTGTGTCTTAGATTCAGAACAATATCCACAAACTGACTTAATTTTGACCCCTTTGACCTGATTATTAGCCTCTTTGTATATTTGTTAGTTAAGACAACTTGACAGAGAAACGACGACACACAAGCAAACCCCCAGACGCCAGCAGCCGACCGATGTACTGCACAAAAAAAACAAAAGAATGCTGTTTTTAATGATTACTGAAAGCGTAAGGACAACTATAATGAGTTGTTTTTAGAGCACAGCTTATCTAATTGTGCAATATTTTAACTTTCATTATTGTATTTCGTGGCCCTTTTCAAGTGTGTAACAAAAACAGCAGTCTCTTATAGAGCAGCCAGAATGAAGTGGGACAGGTGCCTGGTCCCTTGGAGGCACACAAAGAAAAAAGAGGAAATAGGAGGTGAAGAAGCAGAGCAGATAAACCCACTCCTTTGAAGCACCCTGCCAAGAGTTCAGCTCTGGTAATTTAGCTACCTGTGCTTGGTTTTCTAAGCGGGAGCTTAAGAGCATCTCACATCGCAGGGCTGCTGCGTTAAAGTCTTTCCTTGTTACTTCAAACCGTAATTGCTGCAAAAAGCCTGAGATCTCAGCTCTCACAGCCTGGGAGATATAAAACCAATTAAAATAAAACACATGACAAGTATTCAGCAAAAGGGTTAGAGTATGGATGCTTTAAATGTGTCGGACTATTTGCACAAGCAATTATTTGAGACATCTGAGAGTCAGAGAACAGATTGTGTGAATACTTGTCTGTTAACGGCAATTAAAATCACGCACATTAACACAAAACTCCCACAGTGAGTGTGTTTGAGCCTTACCTCCCACTGTGTCCTGACAGACTGGGTGAAGAACTCCATGTCTCTGAGCTGTGAGGAGGTACAGAACGCCTCCATGCCCTTGGCTGCTCTCAGGAACTCCTCCAGCAACTCTGGGTCCAGGGCCCTCAGAGTCTCCTGAAGAGAAAGGCAAAGATAGAACTGAAACTGTGTAATAGACAAAGGATCCGTGGGTGATAATCCGCAGATTATAACAATATAAACTCACTGAATATCATATTTAAGTACATAAATCATTGATAGTAATTAAATTTACCTCTTTTACTGACACTACTTCGGCCGATATGCGTTTGTCTTTAAAGACAGTGATGGCTTCTAGGATGTGCGCCTGCAGGCAGTGCTTGGCCTCCTCAAAGCCATTCCTGGCCAAAGCCTGGGCCTTTATGTAGGCCTCTGTGTAGGCCTGGGGGGGCGCTTGGGCCAGAGCAGGAGGCGTGATGCAGAGGTCTGGTGATTCGGCCTGGGTCTGAGGAAACACACTGACCTGAGAAAGGATGATGGTCTGGAGCTGCTGGGGTTGGAGCTGCAGAGAAGGTTGAGTTTGAGGTTTTGACTGTGGAGGTTGCTGAGTCTGAGGTTTTCCCTGTGGTGGTGACTGAGTTTTAGGCTGTGGCATTGTTTGGGCCTTGGGTAGTGGTGGTGACTGAACCGGAAGCTGAGGCTGAGGTGGCAGTTGTGGCTGAGGTTTGGGCTGCGACATGGACTGGGGCGTCTGTTGCGGTGGTGACGGAACTTTAGTCTGAGTTGGTGATTGAGCAGCAGGTTGTGATGCCGTTTGAGTCTGCACCTTGAGTTGTTGTGGTGGTGATTCAACCTTGGGTTTAGCTGGTGACAGAGCAACAGGTTGTGATGTAGTTTGGGACTGCACCTTGAGTTGTTGTGGTGGTGATTCAACCTTGGGTTTGGTTGGTGACAAGGACACGGACTGTGGTTGCAACTGAGGTTCTGGTACGGGCTGTGGCAATGATTCAACCTTTTGTTGAACTGGTGACTGAACTTTAGGTTGAGTTAATGATTCAGCTTCTGGCTGTGGTGCCTGTACAGCCAGAGGTTTGAGTTGTGCAGGTGATTCCCCTTGTACCTGAAGCTGTGGCTGCAGCTGGGACTGATGTTTCAGTTGGTGGGTGGGCTGCTGGAACTGAATATTAGACTGAGGCTGCTGCATCCTGGTATGGGGCTTTCCTTGTGCCAGTGGATGAGCCTGGATTTGTGTTTGGGACTGGAACTGCTGAGTCTGGAGCTGGGGCTGTGAGGGAAGCTGAGGAGGAGGGGCTTGATGTGGTGGTGGTTGGGTCTGAGGAGGTAGCTGAGTTTGTGGCTGAGGTTGATAGTGAGTTTTGATCTGATGCTGAGACTGGGGCGGACGGTAAAGCTGGGACTGTGGTTGCGGCGGTGCCTGAACCCAAGTTTGTTGTTGAACTTGACCTTGTTGTGTCTGAACTATGTTATAACCTCTCAGCTGAGGGAGTTGTTGCATGGGACTCTGGGGTCTCATTTGAGGCTGTGTTTGAACCCATGGTTGGGTTTGTGTTTGAGGCATCTGAGGCTGATTATAGGACGGCCCCATCTGGGGATATCCGTGGAGGCCAATCTGAGGCCCTTGCTGGCTCCACTGTGGTACAGCCTGAACGGTTGGATACGCCTGTGAATGCGGAGCTTGAACCACCTGTTGAGGGTACGGTTGGGGGAAGGGATGCCTCTGCTGGGGAACGCTCTGATTTTGTAGCTCTTGTTTGTCGGTCCACTGCTGCGACGGAGAGTGAGCCTGTGAGTAACCCTGGGGGTAAAGCTGAGGTTGTGCTGCAGCCTGTGGATGTTGGATAGACATTGGGGATGAGGTCCTGACCTGACTCCAAGCTTGCAGTTGACCCTGGGAAGCATGGACTTGTTGCTGAGCATGTGCAGTATATTGAGTCATAGACTGAGCATGACTTTGAGGGTAGGTCTTTGGCTGTGGATGAGTTTGAACCTGCACCCCAGACTGCGTGTGGGGATACGCAATCAACTGAGTAGTCGTTTGGGCGACAGACTGGGCATTTTGAGCTTGGCCCATTGACTGTGTAAGGGTTTGAGGCAGAGTAGGGGGTTGAGGGTGCATTTGAGGATGAACCATTTGTTGGGAATGGGTTTGAGACTGGGCCTGTGGCTTAGGGGAGGGGGGCCTGACAGGGGCCCAAGACTGGGGATGACTGCGAAGCTGAACATGGGATGGCACTGGAGGCTGGATTTGGCCCTGAGGCGGAGCCTGCAATAGGGAAGGTGTTCTGGGTTGAGCCCATGTCTGCACTTGAGCTACAGCTGGGCCGTGACCTAGACCCTGCGGTTGTAAAGACGTCTGAGGTCCTGGTGGGACATATGTTTGGGAAGGAGGCTGAACATGGAGCTGGGCCTGGGGTTGTGTCTGTGGCTGGGTCACTGACTGGGTCTTCACAGGGCCATGGGGCTGTTGAAGAACTTGTATCTGAGACTGGCTTTCACTTATTCTGGTTTGTGATTGGACAATAGTTTGGGATTGTGGGTGGGGCTGAGCTACAGATGCAGTCTGATGTTTAGTCTTGGTATGTGAATCTGGTTGTGCTTGTTTCACAGTAGGTTGTGGCTGTTGTTTTGGGTGTTCCCGCTGCTTTTGTTGTTCTTGCTGAGTCTGTTCTATATTTAGAGGTTGCTGTGTTTGTTTATGCTGCCCCTTTTGCAGTTTTTGTGGCTGCACTGTAATTTTTGCTTGTGCCTCAGCTGCTGTACGCTGTGAAACGATCTGCTCTGATCCCACCGTTTCTCTCTTTGATTGGAAATCCATCTGTCCAGACTGAACTGGGTCCTGAGTGCAAATCACTTCAGGACATGAAGCTGGAGATTTCTGTTCCACCACAGGTGCTTTCTGAAGCCAGGGCCGATTCCTTGCAGCCTGGGCCTTTCTGCTTTTAAGCTCCTGGGAACTCAGTGCTGTTTTCTTTACAGGTGGTTGCTGAGGTGAAATCTGCCCATGGGTCTCTGGTATCTGTTTAACTTGTGTTTCAACCTGTATATTAGTTACCAGATGCCGCTGTACTTTGCAAATTTCTACCTGCTGCTGCTCCATCTGTTGTTGTTCCTGCTTGTGCTGAGCTTGTGACTGTGTCACCTCCTGCTTGAATTCTGTCTCTATTTGCTGTCCTAGCTTAATTGCTGACTCTCTACTATGTCCATGTTGTACTATTTCTTGAAGTCCTTGTTCCTGAGTCTCTTGTTGTTTTTGTGCAATAGCCTCTGGCGAAGCTCGAGTCTGGACTTCTGGTGGAGACTCTGTCCTGGTCCCCTTCAGAGCTTGTGCATATGTATATGGCATTGGGGGAGAAGTCTTCCTTTCTTCCCTGTATTCTTGCACCACTATCTTCGGAACAAATGTTTCATGGCTGTGATGTGAAACTAACTTTGTCTCAGTCTGGTGAGTTGTCTGCCTGGTGTCTGACTGTCTCAGGTGTTGAGGCTTTGCTTTGGACTGGATAAAGACTTTTGAAGGTGGGCTCGCTTCTGGAGGGCTTCGGCTTCTGTCTCTTCTGGCACCCAGACTGCTCAGCATACCGACAACCTCCTAGAATTGAAAGCACACAAGTTTGAAAAACTGAATTTGTCATGTCCAAAACACAAGCTGAAACAAGGGCAACTGGACCTTGAGTAAGAAGCAGTCGTGAGTCGTGAAGCAGTAGAGCATCTGTGAGTGTTGCCCATCAGAAACTCACAGGACTAGGGTCTGTTAACAACTAGATACTTACCTGTAGTTAGAGGAATCTGTTTGGGTCCTGTTTCGTTTCTCTTATTTAAACCACTTACTTGGATGAGTGGCAAGACATCTTCAGAGAACACTATTAGTCCAGTTACTGCTATTTTAACCGTTGGATATATATTATCATATTATATTATATATATATTTGTTTTTTGGGATATAATATGACCTGGATGACCGAGAATCTTCACGTGTCATATTTTATTATAATCCTAATTCTCTGCTTCATTTTGTCATATCCTTACCGTCTGAAGAGCAGAAGACGAAAAACATTGATTTACAAAAAGACAACTAGCCTGTGATTGTGCAACAGCAGCTCGCACTCTGTCCTGCATGGCTGAGGCATGGAGGTACTGGACGGGAGAGCTCTTCTGACTTGTCATTACCATCACCTGTAGGTCCTGGTCCTCAGTGACCACCTGACCCTCCAGCTGTAGGCCACGGGAAATAATGACCTGTAGAAATATGTGGGGTTAAATAGTGAGTGGCATTTCCTCAAATGTGGAAATATGAAAACATGAAAGGAAATAGAGCAGAGCAACCTCCCTACTCTTTGGATCATCTTACCCGGGCTCGTGGGTCCTGACCCTGCTTTTTTTCTTTCCGATCTGTGGCCCTCAGCAGCTGATAGAGCTCCCGGGCCTCGGCCTCCCAGTGTAGGAGTTCAGCTAGTCGACTGTCGAGGCCAGACACACTGTGCTGCAGCTCTGCACACAACTGTTCTGCTTCAAACACGGTCTGCATCACCTGGGGACAAAAAAAAGGAATCAGTGGCAACGATGGGATTTGTTTCTATTTAGTAAAATAAATTATAATCAGAGGACTAAAACCAAGTAACTTGAATTCACTGAGCAAACGCTTAAAAAAAGAAGAGAAATCCTTCATACCTCAGGCATTGCAAGCTTTAGTTTCTGTAACTGATCCGCTGGCCATTCTGGAGAAGGTTCCAGAGCCTCCAGATCCACTTGTTTTATCTTCCTCATTAGGAACTGAAGCACAGAAACAAACAGTCTTGTTATTTACAGGAAAATGGCAACAACAGCTTATAAAATAATAATGCAATGACTGGCCAACCGGTTTGTACCTGTAATCGTTTCCTGTAGGTGCGTAAAGGACCTGCCATTACCTCCAGAGGCTCTTTAAAGATCAGAGTAGCTTCTCTGATCAAAGCCTGGAGGTCCTGAGAGCTGGTCTGAACGTCTGCTCTGGGCTCTGTTCTGCTTTCCTGGAGAAAAACATATTATTATAGAAAAAGACAATACAGAGACAGAGATTCACTGTTAACTGCTAGTGAACAATAGTGGTGTTTCAATGAAAACTGTTTTCCTACATGTCAGCACCCAAGATGACATAATACAATAGAACAGACTCATAGACATGTTCCATCCCTTTTAACAATGATTAATTACCACTAAAGCCTGTCTAATAAGTAACTCGAGACGCTACATTTAGTTTTGTTTTTTTCCTAAACACAAAAGTAAAGGTGGAGTGTCACTTTCAAGCGGGAAGCCACTCCTTCAAGAAAAAATGCGTGGGAATAAATACATCGACGGATTAGAGTACCTGAGGCCTGAGACATTAAGTTACTGAAATCCCTTCTGTCACATGTCACTTAAAGGCACATTAACTTAGAGGAAGCTACGTCAGCCTACTGGGAAAAAAACATCACCCAGACAAAAGAGAGCTGGCAGGAAGTTAATCTTATAGGGGAAAATGTATTTTCTCACATCTTATGGCAATTCTTTACTGGTTTAACACGGCTCTAACAGCATCTGATTTATCTCTTTTAACTTACAAAAGTGTTTCTCCTGACAAACTCGGCCCAGTGCATGTTGACTTTTCGCAGCTCCTCCATCAGACTCCTGCTGGTCTGAGGATCTGTGGACTCGATCAGGAAGTTACCCATCTCGTTCAGGTGGGCCTGCCGAGAGCCCCACTCAGCCATGGACTCAGACGTCACCTTAACAAACGAGTGAGTTTGGTTATCTTAACCAACGGAGGTAAAGGACAGGTAAAAGACTAAATAAATTCAGGCAGACTTTATACTAGACCATGCATTAAATTCTTAATGGAAGTAAACTTGTTATGATATTTTCTAAGTGACTGATACCTCTGGTCTGTGGTCATGGCTGTATGTCACAGATCCCTGCTCAAGCCACGCCTGCAGGGAGCTGAGGCAGTCACTGTAGGAGTCCCATGCAGACAGGACCCTCCCCATGGTGCCCTTCACTGTGGTCACCTCTGCCAAAACAACAGCAGTGTCCTCCTCCAGCTGCTTCACCTGTTCACTCACTTTGTGGTAATCGGCAGCTAAAAAGGACAAAAAAAAACCTACATCAGTGAAACCCTACCTCTCATTTGACATCTATCATGCTGTCACTGAACTCTCACCGAGGGCAGACTTGCTTGAATATTTCTCAGAAATCTGCTTCAGCTTACGAAGAGCTGCCTCCAACATTGACGGTAGCTCCTGTGTGTTTACCAGTTCCTGTGTTTAAGAAAATAGATTTTTAATTCTGCATCAACATCACTGCACATGCTCAGTGTTAGACATTTACCACTAGTGAGGTAATAAATCTAGTCGGGTTGCACGTTTGTCCTCAGTGTGGCCCCAAAGGAAAGGCCATCTTAACACATACTGAGTGAATATTATCACAAGTGCATGCATACTTTGCTCAAGCTAATGTTCTCAGTTTGTCTGTGTGTAAATAACCAGCGCCATCATGTGGTCACTAAATTACTGTAACAGCTGCTGTCTCTAATGCACAGGTTTCAAACATACAACCCACCAGAGAGTCTAATCTGGCCCACAGCAGTGGAACAATGACATAGAAGACTTCAATGAAAATAACTGCTATCCCTAATTTGTCCACTGTTTTAGTCAGAGAAGTGGACGGAACACAACACTGAGACCCAGGAGTAAACAGCAGATAGCAATGTGCCCAAACTACACTGTATGTGGCCCCCAAACTAAAATGAGTTTGACACCCGTGCTCTAATAGATCTCTACCTACCGCTGGATCAGAAACATGATGACATCTGCAACCGCTCTTGATCGTTAGGATTAACTCACATGCCATTCCTGCAGCAGCACCCTGACAGCCTCTGGTGAGATGTACGGTCTCTTCCAGATACGAAGCTTCGTCCTGATCTGCCCCACCAGGTCCAGAACAGTGTGGCGGTGCTCTCGGTACTCCAGCTTGATCCAGTGGTACTTAGAGGTCACCCTCACACCCGTGAATCTGGAGAATGTTAAAAAAAAAAACAGGAGGTTAAACTCAATAACTGAAGATAAGTTATTCCAAAGTAAAACTAATCAATTAAAGAGATAACCCGATGCTAATGCCGATGGAAGTTGTGAGGATGTTCCTGTGCTTAAATAATTATTGAGTAATCTTTAACAAATTCAAATTCCCAACGTTTGAAAGAAATGCTCAAATATTACGCTGAGTGGCATACGATACAGAATTCATACCAGCTGAACTGGGCAGCAGATTTAAACATCGGAAATTAATTTTTACTCTGTATGTTGAAACACGTCACATGATGAAATCCAGATTGATTCCAGCCTCATATTCTGATAAGAACGGAGTCTGTTTGTGGCCTCACCTCGTCTTCAGCTCATTCATCTTGTCAGCAGGAACCATCGTGTTTCCATACTCATCCTGGTTCTGGAAGGACTGGAAGGTCTTCAGGTGCTGCGCCATCTCCTCCAGACAAGCCTACAAAAACAGAGTACCTACATTTGTATGCACCCAAATATCTGTACTTGACTTCTTACAATCAGGAGAGGTTTTTTTTTTTTTTTAACCTAAACGTGGAACACGTGTATCAAGAAGTTAAGACAGATGTGGGGGAACGTTTACTTTGAGCTGCTCTTGTTTCTCTCTGGCTTCGTCTGCAGCGCGGCCGTGGTCCTGAGGGTCGCCCTCTTCCTCGGTCAGAGCCCTCTCTGTTCTCAACAGCCAGCGGGCCACTGAGTCCATGGGGGCTGGAAGACTCACGTCCAACTCAACCTTGTATTCACGCAACTAAATAGAAAGAAAGAAAGTCGGCAAACATTAAAATAATCGGTAGCAGTATGCGTATGTGTGTAAAGTGCTTTGAGTTCCAATAAGCAGAAAGAAGCTACATAACTACCAGACTATTTAGGATTCATAAATGATTTGTATAAACAGGTTTCACTGAAGCAAGTGATGTGAGTGTGAACCTTTTCAGTGATGGCGTCCCACGCCTCTCTGAGGGCCCGCTGCTCCTCGCTCAGCTTTGGTGTTCGTCTCATAGCCGTCAATAAGGGCATGATGGGCCGCCGCTGCTCGCTGAAGGACACCAGGAAGGTCTGCAACACCTGAGGGAAGGACAGCGTCCTCTTTAGAGACTCAGAGCAAGATCTATCTATCTATCTATCTATCTATCTATCTATCTATCATCTCGTCTGTTGTAAACGATATTGACAGCAAAATAACTTGAGGCATTCATTGAGAATCATACGTCACATAAATAATTTCTCTAATCAGAAGACAATCCACAGCCCCATTATACAATCTAGGCTATAAAAATGCAGTAATACCACGCTTCCAGCACAGCTTGATGAATATTAACTAGAAACGTACGTGGTATCTCTCTGAGTAGCTTTCTCCCTCGGTGGAGTCCCATCCCTCCAGCAGCTCGTCATAGGCCTGAACCAGCCAGCATGTCACTTCCTGTGCTTTGCGATCAGGTGTCGCCTGGATACAGGAGAAAAAAGTTATTCACTCATGAGGATGATTTTTGATTTAATTACAAAATAAAAAGTTGAAGATATCTTCTCAACACAGACTAAGAGGAAGAGATGTAATTAGTGCTAAACTGTGTTTCTACAACTTCTACAGTTTTAATTTATTGTTTATACGCTGTCCAAAAAACCACCAGTCATGAGTTATTATTCACAAAACAGCTGCCAATATTTCTTTAAGCAAGTCTGTGCACAGCAGAGCACCAAGCCCAAATATACAACACGTTCTGGCTCAGGCTACAAAGGGGATATCTGTGCTCACAAAAACAAACACTGTTGAGTCAACAGCTGCATTTATTCTACTTATATTCTGCTGCAAACGGGGAAGTTTGAGCCCATAGTTTCCGACATTTTTACATGCATATGGTGAGTGAGAAGCCGTTGTGTGGTAGCATTAATGCTGCTTAAAGCAAAAATCACTCTTTTTAAATAAAATTTCTATTTCTTCTTCATGCAGAACTCTAATTCCTGTGGCCTCTTCCTAAACACTACACATAAACAAGCTGGTATCTTGTCAGAAACATAAAACGAAGGCCGTTGTCGCCGTCCGATCCGTCATGAGTTCTGAGACTGGCGATAGGAGCAGGCTCTGCTGCGCCACAGACTCGCCCCAGGAGTGTTGAATTCATCTCATGGGGAGGCAGAGAAAGAAACACGCCCTTGTTGTGGTTTTGGTTTCCCTTCCAGAGAACAGAGCAAACTAGTTTGATGCTGCATGATTGGTCCTGCTTTAAACCTTAATACATGTAAGAATCTGAGTCGTCCTGGCGCTTCTTCAAGAGATATAAAACGACAGCGATAAGATCGAAAGTTACTCCCAGGTGTCAAGGTTCGGTGCGGCTGATTTATAGCGACAGTAATGAGGCTGAGACACGCAGAATGAATGCAGGAAAAAAAATGTTTCAAAGCAGAGCAGCTGCTATGAGGGCTGGCACACGTGTCGTTTCACACATGTTAAGATATCATGTGGATTAGTTCTTCAGAGTAGGAATTTCTTCATAAAGTATTGTTAAATAGATCTTTGTAAATGTCAAGTGTTCACTAATGTGGCCTTCTACTGCAGCAAAACGTTAGTACTGAAACAATATGTAATTATTGTGCAGATGTAAAAGATTATTTAGTCTGAGGTGTCACAGAATCTACTGCTGGTTAACAGGAAGGAAGGACGGCGAGGTGGAAGGTGAGAAATAAACCAGAGGAAGGTGATGAAGGTTCGGTCTACCTGGCGAAGAGGTGAAGCAGAAATAGCAGGAGTGTAGTGAACAGGCAGGTTGATGGGAGAAGGACTTTTAGGAGGAGTCAGGTATTGTGTCTAGGAGAGGAGAGGAGAGGAGAGGAGAGGAGGTAAAGAACAACATCTGATGCAGAAAATGAAATGTTCTCCTGGAAGACTGTGTTCGCTGGCAAAGATAATGGCTGGATAATTTAGCATCGGAGTCAAAGGCCCCGTTCAGACCTTGTTTTAACATCTGAAGCTGTAATTCATTTCACTCTCAATGATTTATCTGAGAGATGAAATAAATTACGACAGTTACAGCATGTTGGGATCAGTGAACATTCCTGCTGAACTGCTGAACAGAAAAACTGCACATGATGAAATAAACTGCAGGACGTGAGCTGGTAGATAAGCACCACAGCTGAACACATGGAAGTTAAGAACAATACAACAACTGTTCTACAGGAAAACACGCTGCCCTCTGCTGAATTTATCTAGAACGAAGGATCCCTGCTTGAACATGTGTCCTTATGTAAACAGGATGATTCAGATATTACATGAAATGAAGAAAATACTTCATGAAAATACTTCAACACATGTATTTAACCCCAACTGTATAAAACCTAAATGTAATGATGTTTTGTTGTTATATATAGTTTCTGCACAGGGCTTTAAGTTGGGCTCAGCTGCACTTTAATTGTTAAGTGTGAACAGCATTAGAAGCAGTTTAGGAATCTGCTTTATACTTTTATATATATATAGAGAGAGAGAATAATAAACTCTGTGTGAACTTGTTTTCTACACCAGGAGCTGACGGGACATATTGGACTCTACTGACCTGCATGTCTTCGTCGGTCACTGGCAGGTCCCTGGAGTACTGCAGGAACTGAGCCACGTAGGTCATGATGGACTTCTCATCAGGGTCTCGAACGTCCACATCTGCATCAACATCACAGTCCTCCATGATGAGCCTCACACAGCAACACCACTGTCTTTACAGCCTTACACTAAGACATAGGAGCGCTTCTGAAGCAGGGGGAGTTTAAAAGTGGAATCTGAAGAATGGAGGTGCAGCTCTTGTTGTCTTTAAAAAGCCTGCTAACGAACTAACAGGCGGCGCAAATGAGACCAATGAGGTTTTTTTTATACACGGCTGAAACAAACAAGCAGTGAGCGAGTCAGCAGACTCAGATCAGATCGTCAGCCACTTGCCCTCAGGCTCGCTGGGTACGTCTCTGTCTAAGCACAGCTACACCCATCACACAGTCACAAAGACTCAAACGGCACCGCCGCTAAATGAGCCTGTCGGGGAGGGAAATGGGGTAAAAGAGTATTTGGAGCAGAGCAAAACGCATGAAGGAATAAATCAGAAATTCACTGGAACTTCCATGGAGGGGTAGAAAACCGACTGTGGACGTCAGGGTGATGAATCACAATAAAAAGTTAAATAAAACGGTTAAAACAAGGTCGATCCAGGTGAATCGCTGTTCCCAAATATCAGACGGTTGTCAAAATATTTTTGAAAGTTTGACAAATAGTTCTTTCTCCAGAGCTGAACCTCTTTGACGTGTTGCAGAAGAGGAAGCACAGATGTTTTAATGATGGCTCAGCTCCATTAAGTGAACCAGCACACATAAATACAGGAACTCCTCAGAAAGGAATGCAGCCATCATTAATATACCTGCTCTTCATGTGAAGACAAAATATAAATGTGTTTTTTGTTGTATCTTCATCAATTCACTCGGGATGCTGGAGTCAGCGTATGAAAGGAAGACACTACCATGTGCAAATTTGGCAGCGGAAGATGAAAGTCCAACGTAGGCGGGCTGCAGGAGTTTTGGAGCCAGTTCCACCACAAGGCTGCTGTAGGAGGTGGGCATCAGAGGCCAGGTGTAGTAGAAGACACTTAAGGAGCACAGAACGGGCCAAAGGAAAGGAGAAGAGGCCACCACACGACACCCACCCAGGTCTGATCATTAACCTGTGGTGGGTCGGTCTCGGCTGAGAGTGAAGACCACATGTTTGGGTCTGTTTCGCTGGTTCCAGGGCGACTTGTTATCATCTTCAGTTTCCATCTTTTCTCTGAACTTCACACAGTCTTGGAGTAACATGATATTTAACAGGATGTTTGATACCGTTAACAAGTCAAATATGATATTTAGTAAAACACCAGACTGAAACAGGAAGTGGAGCCGGGCTGTTCACACCAGACGTGCATATGATAACAAGACAGAAGACTATTGGGACAATGTTTAGTGGACAGATGAGACCAAAGTAGAATAGTTTGGTTTAAATGAGATGAAACAACACTGCATCATTCCAGCATCAGAACCTCATCCCTCCATCAAACATGGGGGTGCTAATGTCCTGGTTTGGGCCTGTTCTGCTGCATCTGGACCAGGACGGCTTGTCATCATTGATAGACCAATGAATTCTGAATTCTACCAGTGAACTCTAAAAGAAAATGTCAGGACATCTGTCCATGAGCTGAATGTGAAGAGAAACTGGGTCATGCAGCAAGACAACGAGAACCAAGAACACAAGTGGTTCTACAAAAGAACGGTTAAAGAAGAACAAGATGAATGTTTAGGAACGGCCAAGTCAAAGTCCTGACCTTAATCCAATAGAAATGTTGTGGAAGGACCTGAAGCAAGCAGTTGATGTGAGGAAACCCACCAACATCTCAGAACTGAAGTGGTTCTGTTCTGAGGAATGGGCTAAAATTCCTCCAAGCTGCTGTAGACCACTGATCAGCAGTTACCAGAAACATTTAGTGACAAGGAGGTCACAGCAGATACTGGAGACAAGGAGGCTCTGACTTTAACAACTAACAGATTTGAATTATTTATTTAATTGAATTTATAAACGCACAGAAAATGAAATGTAGAAAATTCACTTTACAGTTTGAAGGGAGACAGATTACTGACCATCAGGATCCAGCAGTCTGGGGATCCTCAGCTCCTTCTCTGCGATGCGGAAAGCTTCCTCCAGGTTCTGTTTGTTGCTTCTGGTTCTGGCTTTGGAGAGATCCACCAGGTCGGGCCGCAGAGCGTACAGGATCGCCAGGAAGACCACCCCACTCCTCCAGGTGGCCTTGAAGTCTTTTACATTTACTGAACAGCCGGCTCTGAGGGAAACAGAACACAGTTATATTATTACTGTCATAATAAACGCACAAAGATCTAATGCCTGTACAACTACTGTTAATATTATCACTTCTTCATTTTTAGTTTGTGGGGCTGCTACACACACTGAGTCAAAGGAGAAATAAAATAAAAAACTTAAATTAAATCAACATAATAAAAAAATCAGCATCTCTTTGCTTATGGATGTCATCCAACTGATTGAGAGCTCACTTGTGGCACTGCTCCCGGACCCAGAGCAGCAGGGCCTTCTTGGCAGAAACTCTGAAGCGGTTGTGCAGCGGCGACGCTCTGGGAGGAACGGGGCTGCTGCTGGCCGAGCGGCTGGACAGGGTGGAGCGGGTGTCCAGGCTGGCCAGAGACTCCATGGAGGACTGACGGGAGTCGAACGAGAGGCAACTGGCCAGCTCCTCGATCTGAGAGACAAACAAAGGAGTAAAAGTTTTAAGATAGATAGAAAGCTAGATGGATAGGCAGGGATTTGTGGCTGGACTTGAAAAGAGTTTTGCAGATGTTCCAGGTGTGATTGAGACGTGTCCACACAGACTCAGTGCTGTGACTGAGGCCAAATGTCCTAAAGGAGGTGAATACTTATTAAAATACCTACTTTACTTTATATATTTGTAGAAATCTGTTTTCACTTTGACAGTAAAGATTTTTGTTTCTCAGACTAGCCACACGATATTGACCACGATTCTTTCACCTCCAAGGGAGTGAGTACTTTTGACAATAAAGTACTTTAGACCACAAAGACCAAAGGAGAAACACTTAAAGGTGAAGAACTGGGCAACAGGAAACAAAGAGAAATCTCACGTGATACTGAAGGATGATGATCCATATGAGGCCCAGGATGATGGACGGTTTACCATCGAGGATGTCAGGAATGTTTATGTTGACTAGCTTGATCTGAGGAGAAAACAGGAAAACATTTCAAACTTTGACAAAGTCTCTATTGTCACAATCTCTTTATTTTCTGGGGAAAAAAAAAAAACAACTTTAATCAAAGGTCAGCAAATACGATCTGTAAATAAAGCAGAGTTCATCGACTTGTATTTGATGCTTCATTTACCGATTTCTTCTTAAGGAAGGAGAGGGCTTTCTCTATGTTGCTCCTGTGCTGAAACATTCCTCTGCCTCTCTCACGGCTCTGGAAAACACAACCAACCAACCGGTGACCAGTCAGTCAATCAGTCAGTCAGATGAATCCTGACACTGTAAATCAGAGCTGGGACTCACGATGCGCTGGCCGCTCATCACCTCCAGCAGGTCCAGTAGTCTGGAACCATCACGGAAATCGTTGAACAGATCCATGACCGCACACGGCGGCCTCCTCTGTCATAACACAAACATATTTTATTTGTTTTATTTATAACAAAGGTTTCATTTATGGTGTCACTGTTACACTGAAACCAGACACGTGGAACAGATGTAGACAAGAACAACTTAGGCCCCGCCCACACGTCCTCCAGACTCACTCGCGTTCTCGTTGAATTAACACTACGCCCTGATCTACCTCCACCAGCTACAGGGAAATGTTGGACTGGACTGGAGGTCACCATTATGTCACATCCTGTTTCTATAACGTCAACTAAAATGAAACGTATCCAAAAAAATTGACACTTGAACATTCATCAACATTATATTAACTACCAAAAATGACAGAAACCATCTTTGAAAAAAATTATTTGACGTGTTTTAGTTCGGCCCAAGTCCCATCCAGTCATAGATAGAGGAGGGGGTGGAGCTTATGACTAGAGATGCACCGATTACAATTTTCCCGGCCGATTCCGATTTCCGATTTTTCATTGAGTTTGACCTGCCGATTCCGATTTCATTTTTTCTAACCACTTTACAACACATACAAAGATTTATTTTCTCTTCTTTAATAGAATATTAATATTATCTTTTCTTTAATAGAACATTTTTTGAACAGATAATCGCTATCACTATAAAAATAGAACTAAATAAATTACTCCTGGTGTGGGGGAAAAAAAATAAAATAAAATAGGCCTATTTGTGGAAAAAAAATATGTAATATTTGAGTTACATAAAAGCTTTTTATTTGTTTTCTTCCTAATTGTCCTTGAAATAGTGGTCAAGAACCCCCCCACCCCCAACACAAAAATGGTTTGGCCACTGAACAAAATTTGATGTTGCCGTTTGATTTGAAGTTCAGTACGCTCAAAATGTCCGGTCAGCATAAGTCCGGTGCTCAGAAAAGGAAAGAAAATATAGGCCTTAAAGATTTTCTTAACAAATATTTTAAAAAAGGTGGTGACGGTGAAGCTGGGACTAGTAAAGTGAACGTATGTTAGAAACAGCGCAGCCAACGTTTACCAGCCTTGTAACGTAAGCTAACAGGCTAGCTCTAATGCTAACGTCCATTAGCTTGTATAAAAGCCCGACACAACACGTTATCTTTGACAGAAACAGTTGAGTTTGGTAGCTCCGCCAGAGAGGATGAGACAGAGAGGAGAGAGATCCAGCTGCAGTCAGGTGACAGAGAGAGTGATGCGGGAGGGGCCCGCTGTCTCGGAGCGGAGGGACAGAGTCAGGCTACAGGTGAGAGAGAGAGTCACAGTGATGGAGGGGGGGGCATCTAAGATTATCTCGTCCCGGGCCCAGGCAAGACCGTCAGTTTGCCTGCGTATGATGCTGATGTTGCGCGATGTAAATTATGCGGCGCCCGAGTGCATTTGACCGGCAAAAAATCGGCATATGTCAAACTGACCGGCTGGTCTCCGGTCATGGCCGATCGCGTGAAAATCGGCCGATTCCGGTCACCAGCCGATAAATCGGTGCATCTCTACTTATGAGCTATACTGCAGCCAGCCACCAGGGGGAGCTCTGCTCGCTTTGGTTTCACTTTTGAGGAGCTTTCATAGCGTCCATCGTTCAGCTGTCTAAAGTCCAACACAACAAAGTTCAATAGTACGAAAGAATGAGAACACAGTTGAATCAACAGGTTTCTCAATACCTGATCTTCATAAATATTAAATTTAGTGCAGGACTGTTATAAAAGAATGCATTTGCTAGCGTACCTAATGATCTGGCACAGTGCGTGTAACAAAACTGATGAAAGACTACATCATTTGTATTAATGTAATAAAAAAAACTTTCCCCATAACACAATCTAAATGCCGTAAAATCTTTTTGGGCCAGAAATCTGAGAAGCGTGATTGCTGCGGTTTATTTAGAACGAGCGACGTCTTCACTCAGCCCTCGTGACGTCCAATCAAAACCAATTGGTTAAAGCGTCTACACGCGGTGATGGAGATAAAAACAGGGCTGATTGTTAGTTTCTGAGACGATGACGCGCAGAAGGGGTTTTACTGTTTCCATCTGACAGGACATGTGTTTATGATATAACCTTAACAGAGAATATTAGTGATTTATGAGGCAACAATGAGATTATTACTGACACCACATGATACACACCTGACAAAGCCTTTCACAGTGTGACCTATATGGGCCTTAAGGAAAACATAGACTTCTAACTCTTCTAACATGTTTACATTTTACAGTACAATGACCTATTCTGATTTGTGTAATATAAAAACACATTTATTAAATAGCTACATTCACATTTTTTTAGACTGTCGGACTAAAACTTTATCTGGGCCAGTATTAGTGATCAGCAGTTACCAGAAACATTTAGTTACAAGGAGGTCACAGCAGATACTGGAAACAAGGCTTCACTTAGTTTAACAACTCACAGATATGAACAAATTATCAATTTTCTTGTACAGATAAACAGACAAGTATAATACTTGTGTTTCATTTATTTGGCTGGGTTCTCTTCGTTTAGTTTCAGGACTTCTGTGAAAATCCGCTGACGTTTTGACTCAATCTTATGCAGAAATGTAGAAAATTGTGAAGGAAGCAACTGCACTCCATGTATTTCAAACCACCAAAACTAACCCTGGTTTTTCAGGACTTTCCAAAGTGGACACCGATGTTTCTTCAAAGCAAACCACTGACATGTGACCTGAGACAGAGCTGTAATGTGAACAGCCACTAAAAGATTAACAATTTCAGTTCACTGGCCAAGTACCTATCAGGGGAACCAGAGGGATCGGTGGCTGGATTAAGTGGGCATGGTTGTGGCCGTCTGTTGCTGTCTGTCTGTGTGCCATGAACCATGCTCCTCAATGCTATTTTTATGTGCCCCACTGTCACATTCACAGCTGACCTCCAACATGAGGTGGAAACAGAGCTGACAGTGTGCTGCTGTCTCAGGTTGGGGAACAGTTAGAGCTCAAGGTTTTTTCCTGTTAAAAGGGAGTTGTTCCTGCCACCGTCGCCTTCAGGCTGCTGCTCTGGGGGTTTCAGGCCGGATGGTGTAAATCGTCTTGAGACAATTTGTATTGTTATTGACGCTATATAAATAAAGTTGAATTGAATCGAATATTTTTAGTAAATCCAGGCCGTGTTGAGTCAAGCTGTTGACTGAGGAAACCCCTCATGTTTTTTAGGGTGCAGAGCTCTGGTGTAGTGTTTTAAACTAAGCACTCATCTAAAATTAGCTCTTATTAAGGGTTTTCCATTTTTATTTGATCTGTCTTTTTATTTATAAGCTGAACACATGGCATAATTATCAACAGACTCACTGTTGAGCTGCTTTTAGAAAGCAGCGTATGTATATTCAACACACTAATGTATCCACGTCAATCAATAACAAATGAAATTGTTCAGAAATGTCGTCTCTTTGTTTCAGGCCTCTGACTCTCACCTTTGCCAGCTGAGCATTGACCCAGTTGGTGAAGGTCCTCTTCTGAATCTGTTCTTGTTCCACTGTTGAGGAAGAACAAACACACTTCAAATTATAGCCTCACACATTCAGACTATACTTAAATTACTGTTATTAACAGCAGGTGTTGTAATGTCTCTTTGCTAAAGGACCATGAACTCAAAGCAGCCTGAATGTGCAGCGTCTTCTTCAGGCAGATTTATTCAGTGCTTGCTGAACACGGCCGACTTTCATTCTCTTAGCTGCTTTAGTGTTTTATATTTACTCCACCATACTATATGCAAGCATCCATCCCCGGTGGTCAATGGTTTAAACTCTTCCAACACAGCGTCACACCGTACATTTATGCTGACACAAAGACACACACGATGACTACTATTACTGCAACTACTGCCGCACTACTCCACTACTCTAGCTTCCTCTACTACAATTTATCACAACACACAATACAAAAGGATTAAATAAACAGAAGATATACAGAATCTTCAAGTGGGGCTTTAAACTATACAATTAGAACTAAAACTGTCTCAAAGCTTTCACCACATGAGTGTGCACATGATTTAAACTGTAGGCAGTTAAAGAGCTCTGTGTATTTATTGTGTAATAGTGTGTACACGACTAATATCGTTGCCTTAAAAACAGACTATTACTCCAGGTAACACCCAGAGTTTGGCCAATCAATTTGGAAAACCTTTGGGCATATTCACACACAAGTATTTAATCTGTGTGCTGCCTGAACAAGCAGAACACGCCACTTCACAAACGAAAGCCGCAGAAAAAGGATTCAACGTAGCGCTGAAAACACCGCTCACTAAACGAAGCCAAGAATATCACTTTGTTTTGTTCAGCAAGAAATAAGTTTTTATCAAACATCTGCACATAAAGGATTTTAAAACAAATAGAAAAGAAAAAAGCATGCGACATGTTTCTGATGTGCAAAGAAACATGCAAAAGAAAACAGTCTACATCAAAATGTGCAAAGTTGGTTCTATTATTTTAAACTAAAATACAGTTTATTGAGTAAATGTTCAATATGTAATTGCATGATAATCAAGAAGGACATAACTGACAAACAATAGTCAGTATAGATATGTTTCAGTCATTAAAATGAATTTGTTGATTAAAGGAAACGCCAATGTACAAAAAGTAAGCAAACTAAAGTCAAGTCTAGTTAATCAGATGTTTTGTCACTAAAGACTCACCACCGTAAAGCTCCATGACCTCATTCAGGTAAGTGACAGTAAGTGGAGTCTCACATATGAATCCTGTCCACGTCCTTCACTGTCCTCATAACAACAACTTCCTGACTCCATGAACATCTCAGTCAGAACATCCTTTAGTTACAAGGACGTCACTGTTCTTCAAACTTCCAGCGTAATGAAGCCATTTAAGTCTGACTGCTGCTTTTATACGTCTACAAAAACACTACGTACAAACACATTTTATGGCGTTAGGAGCTATGAACCTCATGTATACTCCTTATTCCTGCTGCTAATCATGTTGAACTTCTTCTTCTCTGGTTTGGCTTTAAAGACAGAACTTTCACTGAACAGTTTCCCACCACGCCAGCAGTTCTTCCTCCTCCATGCTCATATGGAAGTTTCACAGCAGGCCACCCCCTGACTTCAACTCCATTGCAATCTATTGTTAATCAGATGAAAATGAATGAATGATGACTAATGATTGGTTTTCAGGGGATGTGCAGTAGAGCACCTTCTGCTGTGGGCTCCTGGTAAAACAACGGTGTGCTTCTCAACTCAACTGGAAACCACATCTAACTGCTGTTACATCAGCTCATCATATTTTGCACTTAGCTAACAGGCTAACCAGACTGTTAGCTAACTGTTCCCCTCCTGTTAGCATAGCTGATTTTCTGAGCTAGCCTTAAAGTGGTCTTACTCCATCTATTCAGTTACCCTGTTAGTGTATTTCAAAGGAAAATCTGCAACAAATGCAAAACGCAAGATAGAAAAAATGACAATTGTAGAGCAACAGCTCCCCAATAATTATGCCCAAAATGACAAACATTGCTGGTATTCACTTTGCCTTTAGTCACACTGTGATTCCACGCCTCCTGTAAAGCAGACTTTTATGTGATTGTCTCCTAAATGTCACAGCAGTCCTCAGGGCTATGCTGCTCTCAGTGTCTCACATTGAGTCAAGGTGCAGCTTCTGGATAGGAGCCAAGCTTTGGGTCTGATTTAGTTGCTTTATAAACGTGTGCTACACTGGCCGTTAAAAACACTATTAAACATGCACCCACTAATCTACCTACGGTCATGGCTCCTAAAATAATACAGGTGACTAAAGAAGCAGATGCATGTAGGACCCTGGCCCTAAAACATAAACTTTCATTCAAAAGACTGAGAAGCTTTTATTTGACTTTTAATTCACAAAAAACCTTTAATCAAATCTATCAACGCTTCAAACCGTGATTAACATAATGTTTGTGTGTCTCTGTAGAGCTACTGTCATGCTGCAGACATCGCCTTTACACTACACTCCTACTTCTATTACTAAAGCAGTGAAAGTCGCCACAGACAAATAGAAGAACTCACCCTTGGTGGGATAACTCATGCTGATTCAGCAGGTAACCAGATCTGGTAAACATCAGTGTCAACCAAACGTCTTTTTCCTGCCTAAACACATGATTTAACTCACTGACTCTGCACGCTGCAGATCTCAGCCGCAGCAGAACAGACAAAAACAGAAAACTGATTTTGAAATTAGTCTGAGAGTAGTTCTTGTCTAACCAGCTAACAGTCTACATTTCCACGCTGCAGGGAAGCAGGTGAGCACAGCTGAGCTCCTCCTCCTCTAATCTTCAGGCCTGCCCAAACATGACCTGCAACAAGCTAGTCCTCCTGCAGCATCCTAGCACTTCATGCTACGTAAGCTGGAAAATAGAGTCAAATTCAAATGGAAAGCTGAAAGTGAAAATTTAGATGACTGGAAAGATATGCAAAACTTCACTTTCTTTTACTTTCGTGTACTTTTTGGTATTTCAGGTTTGGTGTTTTGAATCAGGACCTTGTGAATTCAGGAAATAAGTAGTGACAGCCAGCCCTAGTGAGATGTAGGATGACGATACACACACCTAATACTTGTCAAATAAAGATGAATCTGATCAAGGCTGTGGGTTTTCTCCCTACAGCAGCAGACAACACATTCTGCTCAGGTTTCTTCGGGCAAAACTTTGATCTTCTTAACTGTTTTGTCACGGTTGTTCAATCTAAATGTTTCACACGATAAAAGCGGAAAACAAGTTCTCTGTACAAAGACATATTTGTTTAAACCTGACTCATTTAAACACTGAGAACAGTGTCACTTCATCCTTTCTGCACAATGTACAATGAAGGGAATGAGGCGGCTGCATAGAGAGGAAGACATACCGGTATTTTAAAGAGAGAATAAGAGATACAGAAAATGTGGAGCAATCAAACTGTTAACATCCTGATGTCAAACATGGATCAGGAGAAAGGTGGACTGGAAAAAGAAGAAACAAGCGCCATCTAACCGTCTGCTACCTCGCCTCCAACACCAGAGAATCTACTTTGACAAAAACAAAAACTTTTTGCAGCAACAAAAAAAAAAACAGAAGTAAAACGTTCTTAAATCTTTCTGTAAATCAACAAAACTTAATTTATAATAGTGTAAATTATTAGTAGCTGACTCTATTAAGTGCCCCCCCTCTACTTTAAAGACCAACTCATACTACTGAGAACAGATTACGTCGCAGGGAGAACACAATCACACCAGAGGCCTTAGTTCAGGTTCAAAGTTTTGCTTCAGAAGTTCAGATGAAAACGCCCGGGGAGACAGCGATATGATGAGCGAGCAGCGTTTTATTATCTCCTCTTTCTCTCCAAGAGGCTCTTTGCAGCGTGACTCAAGCCTCTCAGAGAACAGAGATTCAGTTTCAGAAGATTAAACCAAGAATCACCTCAAAAAAAAAAAAGAAAGAAATGATAAAAGTGAAAGAAGACGTAGCCGACAGTCATCCAGCTTCTTCACTGAATGGGACACGCAACTGAGACTTGATAGTTATTTTGCTGCCACAGTAAATTAAATAACGACGCAAGGATTTTTTCTTTCTTCACCTCAAACTTCTTTAAGGGCGAGCAGAGACCACAAACAATCACAGTTTATCTTAGAACTGACCCTGCAGCAGCATGTGGACGTTGTCGATGTCCAGGGGGATGGAGCCCCTCTCCACCACATCATCTCTGGAGTAGAAGTCTGACGACATACTTTCTCATCCGCAGACTCCCGGCAGCATGGCCCCCCTCTGTCTGGAAGACACAGAGGAACAGAAACATCAATGTTAGCGTCGTCCAGTGAAGCAGCAGAAACTAAAACATCACATCCTCTCTCATGAGATTTCAGACTCTATAAACTTTCACGCCAAACGTTTCTAGAAACCAAAACTACCAGACCAAACTCAGGAACAGGAATTATGTATCAGTCTTTGTCGGTAAGGCAAAATAACTTTAATGTTAGCTGCCAAAAAAACAAAGAAGAAGAAGGTAAAAAAACTAATTAGTGTCTAAAACCACACTTGAAATACCAAAAACGACGTAGACTCTCTAGAGCAGATGCTAACAGCTAGCATGGCAGCACTACTTTCCAGCAGTTTGCTTCAATAAAACTGAAGCTCATAGATTTCCATTTACAGGTGACAGCAACCTTCAGCTGATCAATATACAGCTACCGACAGCACAGTGGTGAAGTATTTAGCGGTCGGATAAATTATCAACAGATTAATAGATGAATGAATGTACGCATGTCCACATAATAAAAACAATGAACCAGCAGAAAAGAAACAACAGAGTCCAGGAGGAGTTCATCTTTTACTGAGCACTGAAACTCTGTCAGGTGCTGAGCGTCTGGCTGAGTTTGGTCTTGTTCCAGCTCGCCCTGCGATAGAAATAATTGAATCCGAGAAAAACGTGACATTTGCATATCTTTCCAAAACATTCCTGAGCTGAGGACACGTCTGTTTTGTCCAGTGTGTCTTTTACTCTAAACACAAACATGACTGACGCAGCAGTTTAGGAGAGGGGACAGGTGAGCACGCCTAAATTAAACGGTGTGAAATAGCACCATGCCTCAGCGATATGTCAAACCAAATGTCAGATCAGGTCTAACAGTAGCTGCTCACGTATTCTAACCTGCCCGGAGGGACAGGACTTCATGGGACAGTTAAAAACTGAATATTCCTGCATGATGCAGCAGGCACTACTCATATTTCACTCCCTGTATCATTATGAAATAAGGGCAACTGAACTAATCTCAACTTTGAAGCGACGGACAGTGGGAGCAACTGATACAGCTGATTAAGATGTGACACAAACAGAGTTTCATAATTGTTTGACAAAATAAAACCACAACTTAAGTTCCTACCACTACATTCTGCACGCTGACAGCAGCTTGGAGCCTCGGATAAACCCAGACGAAGCAAAGGCACCACCGGCAGTATTTACTTTTGAAATAAAAGAAGAGCTAATTCTGCTTGATCATTTAGAAGCATTTAAATATACAAGAAACATATAACTCATCACTGAGTTTAACAAAAGTAAGCAACTGTACAGAAGGTTTAATTGTGAAGGTGAAAATAAACAATCTAGACTTAAGGCATCATGTTAGGTGCAGCATTAATAAAAAGTTGTCAGACCTGCCTGTTAAAGCTGAGTTTTATTTAAAAAAAATATCTGAAACAAAAACAAAAAATAAAAATAACTGATGCACATATTTAGAGAGAGAATAAGAGATACACGTCAGCGTTGACACACATCTTGTTACACCTGCTGCAGAGCCTGAGGGCAAAACGCTCAGTTAGTCCTGAGGTTTGACTGAGGAACAGTCTGTTTCATATGTGGCCAACAATTCATTAAAGTGAGTTTTAAAGGAGTCCTAGAATTCAAAACCACATTTACGTTGTTCCTGTTGAATTTAGGCTCCGAGTGGTGTCTAAGGACCACACCAAAAACTTCACCGCCTTCTCCAGCCTGCTTTCGTATGCAAATTCAAAATTAGAAATGGCCGTGTTGAAATGGGCAAATCTGAACAGAGCTCCGATATTACGTAATAGGCGCCCAGCCCTTTTGGATACACCCTCTCTCATTTGCATGTTCCAGCCCACTGTAAGGGCGGAGGCGTTAGCTAGCTAGCCCCAGCGACAGCTAACCGCAGTTTCTGTCAAGAGGGATACGGTATGTCGGACTATGCGTGTAAGGTTCCAGGATGTTTGGGGCAGGTCAAGACTCTACACAGACTTCCCCAAGAACTCAACTGTCAGCGGGAATGGTTGATGTTCATTTACAACCGCGTTCCACAGAGCTTCAACCCGAGGTTGGTAGTTTGTTCTGCCCACTTCACCCCGGAGTGTTTCTCCAACCTCGGACAGTATCAAGCCAGCTGTGTCGCCGGGATAGCTCAGTGGGTAGAGCTGGCGACCCATGTGCCGAGGCTGAGTCCTTGCTGCAGCAGCCTAGGGTTTGAGTCCGACCTGTGGCTCTTTGCTGCGTGTTATCCCCTCTCTCTCTGCCCCCCTTTCCTGTCTATCTTCAGCTGTCTCTATAATAAAGGCAACAAAAAGCCCCCAAAAAATATATTTAAAAAAGTATCAAACGATTTTGACACCACAACAGACATCCGTAAGTATCACGCTAGGATCTCGTGTGTTTTGTGTGTCGTTAATGACTAATGTATCAGCTATTAGCCATAGTAGCTATCTGTATATGATTTGGCTAGCTATCTCTACGGCTATCAGTTTGACGTCTTGCGTTTTTGTGACTAGTTTGTATGACAAATGGCCGGTTATGGTTAAGGATATGTTTTTCCCTGTTTTTTCCCCGTTTGTGGACCATTTGTGGCAATGCAATCGATCACCTGTTGTCATTATATGGATTGAAAACTAAGTTTGCCCGGCTCGAAAAATACAGGGCAGAATTAGTGTTGCTAATTGGCATAGCGTTTGCTAACGCCGACGAATTTGACTAATTTCTTTCTCAGCAGTAAACGTAGTTAGGTTAGCTATCGATGGCTTTGGCGCTAGCTTCAGTTGCAGGTTTGACACTAGCCAACTGTCATTAAAACAGAAGAAGATGACATTTGGACACTACAGTGACGTGGTTTTGGTTTATGGCAGACCTAAAACTAATAACAACAAAAGATTAGGTTTGGCTGAAGCCCGATACTGAACCGATCATCTTAAAAATGCCTGGACTGAACCTGATACCAACGGGGACATTCCTGACAGAAAGAGACTACTGAATGTACACCTAATTACATGAAATCACATAAGTGGGTCACAGTCTGTTAAAGGTTACCCCCCCACAGAGCTGTTCAACCTCTACACAAGAGCACTGCTGCAATAAGCACGTGCTGTTTCTAAAAACACAAGCTAAGAACTGAACCACTGCCCTTCAGTGTTAATGTGAGCACACGTGGGGGGACTTCAACCGCTATAGCACGGCATGTCAGATATCCCAAGGCCCTGTGTCAGCTGCAGAGCTAGAGTCCGGAGGGAGGTTTGAGAGTCACTGAGGAGAAAGGAGAGGGTCCTGGAACTAATTGGACTGTTATATGTGCTATATATACTATATGCACACTGTCTCTTATGCATATATGCATTAGCAGCAGGTAGCAGAGGTAGGCAGGTTTCCCTGAGCTGTAACAAGTTACGATGCTCAGCTCTAATAGTAGAAACAAGACTGTGGAAAAACCACAGGGTGGGGGAACGTCAGGAGGCCACAACAACAGCTTCACATGCTTTCTAAAATGTATTTATCCACGGCCCACATAATTATTTACAGCAGCAGCCTGTGGGCAGACGTGCATTCGCTCATATTCACACCTCTGAGCTCCACGAGTCAGCTGATATTACAAACCCATACAAGAGCCAGGACTGCAACCCAAACAAGAGTATGACTCATATTCCACATTCATTCACAATAAGTGAATCCTTCCCTGAAGGTATAAGAGAAGGGATAGTGCAGCAGTTTAAATCTCTCAGAAACTGTACTGGAATAAAAACATCATGTACAAAACCTAAGATTATTATGAGCTCGGCCTAAACTGTAGTTTGGGATATCAGGAATATAATAATATAATGAAAGAAGGACAAGAAGGAAAGAATAAGGAAGGAGGAGGATTAAAGAGGAAAGAATAAGAAAGAAGAAAGAAGGAAGAAGGAAGAGTAAGAAACAAACCAGCAGAAATGGATAAAGAGCAGAGAGCCTCCCTACTTCTCGCCAAAAGCAAGTTAAGAGTAATAAAAACCTGAAAGCTATCCCTTAAAGGTCCATTTAAAGCAAAACAACCAATTAATTAGTTAAAGGAACAGTATGTAAGAAATGTATTTCAATGAATCATAAAATGGCCCTGATATGTCACTAGACATGAAGAAATCATGTTCATTTCAAATACTTATATCACTGACAACAGTGGTCCGGCCAGGATATTGTCATTTAAAAGTGAGAGTTGCAGCCCTCAACTGATGTTATTGTTGTCATGTTGTGTTTTGGCCTGAGGCGCCACCCTCCACCTATCGACCAATCACGAAGTCAGTAGAGTTTCGTCATCCGGGTTGCCAGCTCTGCTCTAGTTACCGCAGCTGCAGCTACGAACGTGTCGGATAAAACATGTATAACGTTACGAAACCTAAGACCTCGTTATGAATCCGAACTACGTCGTGACAAAGTCCGAAATAAAACAAGGATTTGTAGGAGATGCCTTTGAAAGATGGAGACGGCTGAAAACGGAGAAGAATTTGAAGACAGACGCCAACGTTGCTAATTTTCTCCTGGACAGGTAAGATTCATCTGGCTAACTTACTTGTACATAATGTAAATGGACATTTCAAATATTCACGACAGTCGAACAAAGTTATGCATGTTCGTGCAAAGTAACGTTACGTTAGCGCATACAGAGGAGGTGGCTCATCGAATTGAAAAGGTAAGGAATTGTTTGGGAAATAAAAACGGCGAGTCGTCATTGCTAACATTAGCATTAGCATTATGAGCCCGTTTCTCTGTCATTATGCTGAAACGCCGAGGAAAACAACATTAGCACGTCGATTATGGCAATGTGAAACGTAATTGAGACGTATTGAGTAGCCTAACGTTACCTCGGTAACCTGGCAACCTCGAGACAGGGGGGAGGTTGGAGGGGATACACCGTTCTACAGTATTTAGAAAGTGATTGCAGTACCAGTTTTGGCCAGTTTTGGCCACAATCTTACATACTGTTCCTTTAACTATGAAAAACGTGCAACTAAATATTTTAATCTATTAACAATAGATGCCAATAACATGTCAGCAACAGCTTCTGCAGCTTCATGCAAACTGAAGATAACCGCAAGGAGACGGACATAACTTCTATTTACATTATGCAGCCACAGCTATTTTAGAAAACCACAACTTAAGCTCCTACCACAGCTGCTCTTTATTGTATTTAAATGTTTCTTCACCTAGTTGTTGTTGATGATTACTAACGGGTTTGTTACTGGTTAACCCCTCAATGACCCACCTCAGTGCCCTGAAACAAAACAACAATATGTACACTTCACCAAACCAGGAGGGAAACAGGACACATCATGAGTTCCTCCAGTGTTGTGAAGTTGTCTTAGATCCATAACCTTCTAAAACCCTGTCACTGATACTTGCTGGTCCCACAGCCTCCTCTCTGAGTGACCTTTCCTTTCATATTTCAGTCCTACCTCTGAGCTAAAAGGAGCTAAGGCAACGCAGCACAGACTGAACCTATTACTATTTAACTCAACCTACACCATAAACAAATATAAAGTCAGGACCACAGATTAATCTATCATTTTATGCTACTTTCACACTTACACGCAGCAATAGAGCAACCACAAGACATTTTAATGGAAGCTGTCGATATGAAGCATCCGAACGACACCTGACACTGTTCGCTCAGCGGCATATCCAGCGTGTACAGTAGTTGTAAACAGACACCGGTGGAAACCTCCTCTTCCTCATTCCCCTGCAGCCTCAGCTTTGATCCGTACAACTTTCACCTGAGGTTTCCAACCCACCGTCAGTGTCGTGACTCCACGCAACAACAACACATTCTTATTAGATGTCTAAGTGATTTCCAGCAGGTCTTTGTACTCTTTGTGTCAGCCTGAGCCGTAAATCAATAGAGAGTGTGTTGCTGAACCTGTCACACAGAAGAACTTTCACAGACACACCCCGTCAGACGCGATAATAGCCAAAGGGAGAGGCAATCTGTGCTCTGACCCGACTTAAAAACACAAACACAGAGGACAATATCCTGCAGGCAGACTTTAAGATGATTGCATTTTAATATATTTTAGGTCTTTCTCTTGGATAAACAAACAGCAACAAAAGTTAAAGAACAATAACACAACTAAAGTACAGGACACAAACATATAAAGCAAACACCCTTTGTAAACAAGCACTGAAAATAATTAAATCATATCCATCTTTGATTTTCTTTAATTCCATTATCCTCCAGACCACGTACGGCAGGATAATGCTCCCTGCCTCAAATCACAAATGTTCCAAGAATTGTTTGGGGAACACAACAATGAGTTTTAGGATCTCAGTATAATCCAGCATCTGTGGGATGTTCTGGACGAACAAGTCCGGCCTATGGAGGCCTCCACCTCTCAACTTAAAGCGGGACGTTTCTAGAAAGTTTTAATATATAAAACAAGCAAAATCATGTTGTAAAATGATCAAATATCACGAGGCTGAAATCACTACAAAACAATTAAAACAGGTGTTAAACCACCCAGCAGTGTACACAAACAAATATGTTAACCATTCATTCTTGGAAGTATTGTATTAACCATAGTTTAAAGTAAAATGCAAACTACAGTTAGTCACTTAATCTTTGTACAGTGACTGTACAGCAACTTTTTATACCCTTTATATTTACTTTTATCTTACCTTTTTTTCTATTTGTCTTTCATCTAAGTAGTCCTGCAGTTGTAACAACTAAATTTCCTCTTGGGGATCGATAAAGTTTTGTCTCATTTTAAATGTGTTAAAATATACTATATCTAAACTATGAAACAGAATTCAAGCTGTTTTTCCTCTTCAAAACGTTGTGCATTAAATAGGGGGTGACACAAGACACAATAGAGCGTCACTCTGCTTAGACAAAAAAATAATCTCAAATAGACTTTAAAAACTAGAGGAATCAGTAAAAAAAAATGTTTGACGCTGATAAGAAAGTCTTTGCATGTCCTCAGACTGATCACAAGAGTCCTAAGGAAAACACTGAGGCCATGAACTTGTTCAGCCAATATTTCATTGAGCAATAACACATATCTCAACCCATGTAGAATAACAACTTTACCTTATTTAAGTAGTTTTTAAAAACCACTAAGTGGTACTAAGTGCTGTACCTTTGACTACAGGAATGTGAGATTGTGTCGCTGTTATGAAGCTGTCAGGGCCAGAAATAGTAGCAGGGAACACGTGTGTATGGGGCTGCTTTCAGATCAGTTCAGCCCAGAGGTAACGAGTCCTTGAGGAAGACCAGAGGACTTTACAATAAGCCAGATAACAAGTGGTTTCTCTGCAGGGTTAAGACAGAAACACTGAGAGTGACAAACCACTTACTGCAGGATCACTTTCAACAACTAATTCATTTCTTTACAGCTGCACATTCTATTTTTATTCTAAATAAAACATTCAAGATGTGTCTTGTACTTACATGCAGGAAAAAGAGTGCGTCTTTTGGGTGAAGATGGAGGTCCAGGCAGTAATGAACTCCAATGTGGAAGAACAGATCTGGCTCTGTTGTCGTTGGTGGTTTGACAGATCTGGAAGCGGCAGAGCTCCAGGACGGGCCGGACTGTCACCGGAGAAGCCAGAGCCATACCGGGGCCGAGCAGAAAAAAAACTCACTGGGACACTAAATATAGAAACCAGCCAGGGTTCAACACACATACCCTGCTCCTTTTTGGCACAGGCGGCTGTCACCGGGGTTAAAGGTCCAGCTCCAACAAGAGCAACATCTAACTTCAGATTTGATGTCATCTCAGTCTGGAAAGCTCCAAAAACCCGGGAACTTGAGGGCAATACGATCCTCTCAGCCACAGCCACTACAAAAAATACAAAAATAAATGAAGAGGGACACATGAGGACAGAGTATTTAAGAAAAACTGATGCCTGTTAGCTTTATGCTAGAAAGCGGAAGAAGCTAGCTAGCTCGATAGCTACTAGCTAAAGTAGCTATTTTAGCTAACATTAGACTTTAGGACGTTAGCCTAAGTTTACAAAAATGAACGGCTTCTCAAACTCCAAAACAGATGCAGTTAATTTAATTATAAGTCGTTAAACATTTTAATACCAGAACGAAACGTTAGAACTGAAATTAGTACGTTTGTTTGAAAAACTAGTTTTGCCCCGAAGTTCGAACTTAGCCGCGGTTTGTTTGGCGACGGTTGGAAGTAAAGCTCCGTGCGCATGCGTATTTGAGAAACGTCGCCACGTAGTCATGTGACTTGTCAGAAATCGTCAGAAAAACCGGAAATAAATTAAAAATAATATAAAAAACTGATTATTTGTTAAAAGATTAATTTCTTTATTTATATTCACACCAGATCCAGAAAAAAATGGTATTTGTGTTTTCAGAAATGGGGGAAAATATACCACAGATAAAACTTTGCTAAAAGTTTATAAATTTTCTTTATAACTGAGAAGGGCATGTTGGGATAAAATAAAGAATAAAATCCAATTAAATAAGAGAATGGAAATATTAACTTGTCTGAGTTATCATTTAAGAGCTATGGCAAAAATGATGCACTGAGTAGCACCATCCTCCTTCACACTTCTTCGTAATATTTACATGTTGATACTAGTTAATAAAATTACAGATCTATTGTAATTTTACATTATTAATTAACCATATGGTGATTTACATACATTACAGTAAACAGTATGTTTATGTCAGTATCCGTATAAGCCTAGTAAAGCCTGAAATGAAGTAAAAGTAGGACTACAGCACAGATTACAGTAGGATTTGCTTGAACCAGCTGCTCTACCAGGAGGCTATGTGTTTTACTGGGTGCTCTAGTTTGTGCTGAAGAGCTGACACAGAGGTCAGAGTTCATGCAGAGTTCACGCAGGCTGCCTCAGCAGTTCAGAACACCGCTAAGCCCTGTGTGGAGCTCCTGTGACCTGACAGATTCAAATGCTGAACTAGATATTTCCATCACCTCAGACACCAACATGCATGACAGGTTGTAGATTTTTTTTCTACACATGTAGGAAAGTCATTTAGTTAAAGCTACTTTTAGACAATTATACATGCTTGTAATATTAAATTCAATTATAATGAATAAAAATCACCTTGCTGACCTCCACATACAATAAATCTCTTTGAACATAAGGACTATTATCAACGCCAAAATATTTCAAACGTAGATATTGATGTTACGTGAATGTTAATGTTTGGAGAATATCACCAATGAGCACCAGAGGTCAGTATAAGATCATTTCACCTTCAGGGCTGCTGGTGTCTGCAGGTTAAACCCACAGGATTTCTATTTGTCTTTTCTTCCGGTGTCTTGTGTGAAGACAGGCCCAAGCATCACCTCTAATCTTTACAGCTACTAAACAGACTCAACAGTAATGCCCTTTTCACAGCAACTTTGTATTTATCTCCATGTTGATCCATGTCAATTGATAAAATGAATTAGAAACAGCATTTGATGACTAACTTTGATCAGATGCTATTTCTTAATCTTTTCAGCCAAACTGTAAAAGAATTAGTTTATCAGTGTTTTATTATTATACTATTTTACGTAATAACTGAACTTCACAAACCAAAAGCGTGACTGTACATCCAGTGACATAACTGACCTCAGAATGATTTCATTCAGAAAGTCTTGATAATGTGATTAGGAAAATCCTTAAATGCCTTTTTGTTTTGGTCCCTGGCATCAAGCTTGAAGAAGTTTTCTCTCTTTCTTTCACAAAACTATTTCTACGCCTTCATCTCAACCTGAAACTGCCTGGTACGAATTAAAGCTTTGTTTAAACTGCACCAACTCACTTCGTTTTTTGTCAGAAACAAAATGTTCAGGTTAATTACAGGACTCGAGATGAATGGATCAGAAACATTGGTCAAGCTCAACAATTAAAGAAACTAGATAGATAGCTAGATAGGCAGATAGATAGATCAACTTCTTGAAGAAGCCTTAGATCTACAAGTCTTACAATATTAATAACAGTATAAATATTAATATCTAAAATGTTCCTGTCATCCCTCTGGACACCAGCCTCAGAACTGAACTTGGACTTGGTCCAGCTCTTTTCTACGTGTCAAACCTGTCAAACGACTAAACTAAACGTCTTTTTTTTTTAACATCTCCAATTAACTTCATTTTTTAAATGTTCATTACATTAAATGGATCAGAAACAACTGCTGAGTGCAACTTTTTGAAGAAGGTTTATGGACATGAGGCCCTAAATCCTTTATATCAGCATCAAAAGCTCCAGAACCAAACTTATAATAATAATTTTCTTTGCCAAGTATTACACAAGTATTTACACTTGTTTCTTTTCTAACTTCTGACATCTGCCTCAGAACTGAACTCTGGTCACTGGCCTGTTTTTTAAAGCAAATTATGAAGAAGACGAATTTCCTCATGGAAATAAATGAACAAAAGATTAATCTGGTAAAACAGCGTGTGAATAATTAAATAAAAAGTACTGGATTACGAAAGGGCCTAAAGTGAAGATAACAAAAGAGAGTTGTGTTGGGCAGATCATTTCCTACTCTTTGGTTTGATAAGTGATTCTTTGTGACTGTGAGGAGACAGGATGTGAACCTGTCCTCCATATTTACTCTAATCTAACTTTAATTGCTTTGGCCCCAACTACCAACTTTACTTTTAAAAAGATTCATTTCCCAAACTACTTGAGACCGGTTCTGCTCGGCTGCGTCTGACGAATGGTAAATTCTTGGTGAGGTGCTTTCTCACCCAGATCAACCATCTCCTCCTCCTCTTTCTCCTCTTCCTCGTGTCATTGTCTCCTGTGATGCTGTAAAGCTGCAGACGACGTCCGGCTTTGTCTCCGTGTCTGCAGACGTGTCATGAATGTCGCTGCAACAAAGTACGAACACAAAGAGACAGCGTGTCAGAATATAAGGCAAACAGCAGAGCAGGAGCTCGGGGGTGAAATCATTACAGCCGGCGTGTGAGAACATGAGCCGGGTCTGTTTCTGGAGCCGTTCAGGTAGGAACTGAGTTGGAGTGTGTTGTTCCCCCTCTTCCGTGTGAACGACTGCGAACAAAAGACCAGACTCATTCCCTAATCAAGCTAATGGAGTGGGAAGAAGCCAGTGGCTGAACGAGATGGGCAGTGACAGGTAGAAGAGCCTCAGGGGTTGGCTTAGAGAGTCAGGAGATGAGGTGAGGACTTCAGCATCTTGACTGGCAGGACGCAGGGCGATAAAAAGCCCCGGCTTGTTCTGTCAGATCCTTTAGCAGATGGTTCATGTCTGACAACCACGCTGCAGAGCTTCAAAAAAGTTAGAAAGCAGAACCACTGCTGCTTGAAGGTTTTAAGTTCAGATCACAGACGGTAGCGGCACAGCTGAGATGACCCTTCAGAGGAGGAGGTCACACCGGTGAGTGGACAGCGACTGAAATATGTTGTTAAATAGATTTAATGTTTGGCTTAAAAACTGCTCCCTGATTATTATTTTTTGTTTCAACTCTTAAGCTCTGTGTCTGTAACTAACTCATCCATTAATGCACAGAGCAGTGAACACCCTCAGAGCAGCGTCTGTGGAGTTAGGTTCTTCTTCAGTCATGGACGTAGAAGGGTTTCAAACTAGTGACCACGAGCTACAGCTGGAGGAGACGGTTAAGACTCAGACTGACGTTAGACTCGTTTTATTTGCTCTGAATGAATTAAGGGATTTCTGTTTTTAAGGAGAACACATTTCTCTCCTTAACAGATTTGAATGCAACTTGAAATAAACTTCCTGTGCTGATAACCAACAACATGATTTGGACATCTAACTGCACCTAAAACATCTGACTCCTCAGTCTTTTAGAACTGAAGACTTGAATGAAACATCTTCAGTACTCTCTAAAAATCCTCATTTCAGCTTTGTTTTTGTACCATGACCTGGACTTCATCTGCCTCTTCTCCTTTGTCCCTCCAGCAGGTCTGGACTGGTGCTGGTCTGGTTTCTGCTCTGGGTCTCCCTACAACCGGACTCCCCCGGCGGCGTGTCGGCCGTCAACCTGCGGCGTTTCATTGGCTGTGCCGTCCGGGAGTTCACCTTCCTGGCCAAGAAGCCCGGCTGTGGAGGTCTGCACATCACCACTGATGCCTGCTGGGGGCGCTGCGAGACCTGGGAGGTGAGGAGGAGGAGACGCAGATACTGTACAAACACAAATACAGGAGATGGGATTCAAACTAGTGACCTTACAGACTGATGACACAACAAACTACCAGCAACATTAATCATTTATTTGCTCAGAATATTTGGTTCTAACTTTAATAAGAGGACAACTTACTCCAACTAAAACATTTGACTCCTTCAAGACCACAATCAGGCGAAGACCATTGAACTATTTAGCAGGGCTTACACTTTCCTCGTAGCTACAGAACAAACGTGTTGGTAGAAAACACCCGGGCTAATAAATCCCTACAGTGTCCAGCAGCATCAGCCTCCATTCAACGTGCTTTAACAGAGCTGCTGGTGTCTGGTCATCAGTCTGTAAACGTCTTCATTTAAGATGAGAGGAGCTGGTCTAAGCAGATCTCACAACTTTACTGAAACAAGCGTGCAGTTAGTATCAGCTTCCATCTGCAGACAGAGAGAAGACAACCTGCTCCTGCAGATGGAGAGATGGGTGATCCCCACGGAGACAATTTGTTTTGGGTTTCCTCCTCCTCTACAGGGAGGTGAGCGCAAGGTCGGCCGCCGGGCAGGGACTCAGACAGGGAGGCAGAGATGTCCAGAAAAAGAAAACCATAGATTCTGTGTTTGTGTTACTCTACCTGCATCTAACGGTTGTCTCACGGTAATGAGACGCTGTGTGAAGAGTAAATCTAGCACAAGAATAAGGAAGACTGAAGTGACAGCAGAGCTCTCAAAGCCTCTCCAGTTTCATCTGGAGCGCTGTGCTCAGTGGCGTGAGGCGTTAGGAGGATCATGATGGAGCTGGTGTGTGCGCAGGACGCCCCAGCTTTGTTTTTGTTGTACTCTCTGGATACCCTCGGGGAGTGCACTCATCTTTTTGTCTGCTCTACCCATCAGGGAGGTTAGAGCCCGGCAGAGAGACAGAGACAGAGAGAGAGAGTCGATGTCTCACCGTAGGGACAGTCTGGAGGACAGACACCGGGAGCTCAGGGGTTAAATCTGTGAACTACAACCTAGAGAAACTTTTATTACAGTTACACCAGATTAAATGTCTGCAAATAACAAGACCAGAGGCAATTAACAGAAGCTTTGCATGTGCCACAAATCCCCCAAATTACACCAAGCTGAAGAAAATAATCCATTAAGTAAGACATGTCTAATAAGGTGGATTTATTTCCATTTCAAGAGAGAAATCTGTCTCTGTCTGAGACGTAGATGTGACGGAAAAAGATAATATACAAAATAATATCTGGCTCCAGCGAGGACACTGAAACCAGAGGCAAACATTCAGAGTTACTTCATCCAACGACAATAATTAAGATTTAACAGATGTCGTTACAGTTTACAGTCTTTATGCTAAGCTAAGTGTCTCCTGGCTGCAGCCACATTAGTTTCTTTAAGGATAGTCACACTGCACTAAAGGAGAGTTCAACAGAGACCAGGAAGGTGCAGAACTTAGACCGGCGGTTAGACAGCTAGAAAATGCAAAATAAGTACATTCTTTTGATGCATGAAACCAGAAACTAGAAAGAGAAGTAAAGGAGAAAAATGACAGCTCCTTTAAAGTGAAGACAAAGCATGTGGAGCTCCCCCTGGTGGCTAGCTGCGGTATAGGTCATATAAGCCCAGCCCACTAACATGGAGGGGGCGGGGCTTATATGACCTATACTTGGGACTAAAACACAAACTAAAACACTGAAGTACACGTCACATACATTTTTATCAAGAAGAACTTTTGTTTTACTTATGTTACGCAATAAAAACAGGATGCGACATCACGATGATTGACAGTTGCCATTGACAACCTCGTGAAAATAATCAGTCCGTCGGAGTTAAACTTTAGTTTTTGTGAGATTGTCAGTAAATTAATGTAATTAGCTAGCTAGCTAAAACAACACTCCGACGTTAGCTGTGTGGGGAAAAAAGTCGGCACTTGGTAGTTAGCATTTTGAAAAGTCTGACTCCAGAATGGTGCTTTCTTTAAAAATAAATAAGTTCATAATCCAACACTTGTTTGTAACTGGTGGCGGTAGCTTCATACGTGCTAGTTAAAACAAAACTAGAGGTGGTAAAATACAACAGGTGTGATTAAATATTAGCAACAAAATGAAAAAGCCGGTGATGACTTTAGCAGTTCTTGATCAGAATGAGCTCAGAGTCTGTTCTCGTCCAACCAGAAGCCGGTCGTGGAGCCTCCCTACATCGAGTCCCACCAGCGGGTTTGCACCTACAATGAGACCCGCCTGGTGACCGTGAGGCTGCCCAACTGCCAGCCATCCATCGACCCGAACTACACCTACCCCGTGGCCGTGAGATGTGACTGCGGTGTCTGCCAGACGAGCACCACTGAATGCATAACCTCTGTGTGACGTCCTGATGGCCAGAGACTGTTCCTCTGGACCTTTGGTCTCTGGGAAATGTTCCTGTGTGGTTTCTTGACTTCACATCTAAAGCTCTGTCTCTGCAACCTAAAATCAAATACTGTTTCTGTCAGCTCAGACTGGAATCCATGTGTAATATTCTCATTCATTTGAACTCCTGCTCGGTTTCTAAATGAACAAAATGTTTGTTTAACCCCAAATAAATAAATGATGCTCAACCATGAACCTTTTACCTGACTTTACTGTATCATTAAGTAAATCAAACATTATGGACGTAAAAACACCAAGACATCTGATTTTCAGTGGCTATCCAGTGAATGAACAGAAAAAAAGTCTGAATTGTTGAATTTGAATTAATATTTTGATTTAAAACCATCCATTGAGGTCAAGTTCGTTCTCGATGGAATCACAGCAACTTGTCTTCCTACACAAAGCCATGTAATTATTGTAACTGACACAATTAATTAGTCTTTCAAAGAATAATCAGTCTTCGAGGTCGGGGCCTAACGATATGACCGCTCTTAATTACCGGAGCCGAGCTCTGTGGTCAAACTTCCTGCCGGCTGGTTGGAACTAACAGGGCAAAGAATAAAAAAAGAAAACAATCCCTCGGTGTTGTTATTCGTATGATTCTGGAGGAGAACGGGCTTTACGTAATCCCCCAGCGTTCACATGTCACCGAGGACCTGCAGGGATGAGTTTGAACTGCAGAGCTCAGAGGGAAACACAACTCTCTCCTGCCTCTATACACATAAAAAAAAACTCTTCATCTGTCTGTGTCTGGCTTTGTTCATGCTGCAGATCTTCATGCTTACTGCATGCTGCAAAAATATGTAATTTTACTCATGCATGGCTGTTCAAATGAAAGATGGGTAAAAAATAAACACAAATATTAAACTTTGCTGCACAAGAGACTTTTTTCTTTGACTTTCTTTAATTGCAGACGTTTTCTAAGCTGCAGTACCAGAAAAGTGTTCAGAGCAACAATAAGTCCATTTAAATAAAGAATGACTGACTGGTGCGTTTCATGTCGTTTCTTGTCTGCGATAAATTTTCAAACGTCAGAAGGGCGTTGTGTTCGCTTCTCCCAAACAAAAGATTACATGGTCTAAAAGCACAGCGGTATGAAGTGATTCTAGGCTGCTTCAATAAACTAAACAGATCACACACAATATTCACGAGTAATATAAATTATATTCTTACTGTTACCTTTTCAAAATGAGCAGAATTCCCTGCAAAATAAAAACCCAGGAAGTTAGTGCATGAAAGCAGCCATTTTGGAAACACAGAGGGGTTTTCAGATGCTTGCAACCTGCAACCTCACCTTTAGATGGCGCTGGAGCCTTTACACCGGCCCTTTAAAAAAAAAGTCATTCTTAATGCATGGAAATTCTTACTTTGCAAGTCTCCCTCACCAGAAAGAAAGAAAGAAAGAAAGAAGTGATCATGATCAGAACGTGTCTGAGATTCTGTCTGATCATATCTGCCTCAAATTTACAAATCTCTGCTCCCTGACTAAACATTAAGTCGTTGTTTTATATTGGTTTAAATCAAATTTAAATTTTAGCTGGTGGCAGAACTCAGTTTCACTAAAAAGACAAATTAGTTTTAACTCTGAATGCCTAAAAATAAGCTTGTTCTTAAAGTCTTTTTCACTTTTTAAAAGAAACCCGCCACATTAATTTTATAATCGGTCCTGCAGTTAATGCTTTAAATAATTTGTATTTAACCTTTAAATTTGTCTTTTTATTTGTTGTTATTAACGTAAAATACTCTGGTGTCCATGGTTTCATCATTAGCTCCTGCTGATTGTTGTTCTGTTGCACTTTGAGCTCATCAAAACTACAGTTAAATTATTTCATACCAGGTCCTAAACAACAGAAAAACAATATAAAATAAACTGAAATATTTTGTGCAGCAACAACAAGCTTTTACATAATATGTCAGTGAGTCTTTGCAGCCTCGAGCCCTGCAAAACTTAATGTCCAGAAACCCACAGCAGGACTTTCTACTGTCATTCATGAAAAGGAGCGGATGCATAAATAAACAGGAGTCTGAGTGAAGAGGCTTTTAAAGGGTGAGGAGGAGGAGGAGGTGCAGAGGTTAAAGAGAGGAGAGGTTAGCTGTCTGGGCTGTTGGCTCTCCTCCTGAGACCTCTCTCATCTTCAACAGCCCTGACAGGAGAGCTCCTTTAACGACCCCCGCTGTCCTAATCATTCCTGACATTAGCTCTTCCTCCTCCGGCTGCAGCTCTTGGCAGGAGGACTGTATCGCAGAGGCTGAGGAGGAGGAGGAAGACGAGTAGGAGGACGAAGAGGAGGAGGAGGAGGCTCTAAGTGAAACTGAAACAATCAGCAGAGGTCCCTAACCTGAGGTCTTCTACTTCCTCTGGGAGCATCATTCATTATGAACTGAGCTGCCTTCGTTCATCATGTTTAAACCAGTAGAAACATTTACTTACAGGAGGCTAATGCTGTCTGCTAATACATTAGCTGTATAAAGCTGCTAGCTAAAGATCCTATAGCCAGGCTGTGGCTCAGTTCTGTGTTGTCCATGAACCAGAAGTTTAGTTGTTCTATCCCCAAGTTGACAAACAACAACCTCTGCATCGATTGGATAGCCTCCCAGCTAACAGTAGCTCTTGCTAGCTTCCTAGCCTCCCAGCTAACAGTTGCTCTTCCAAGCTTACTGGACTCGCAGCTAATATTAGCTATATCTAGTTTCCTAGCCTCCCAGCAAACAGTAGCTCTTCCTAGCTTGCTAGCCTCCCTCCCAGCCAATAGTAGATCTTCCTACCGTCCGAGCTACTAGCAGTACTTCCTAGCTTGCTAGCCTTCCACCCAGCTAAAAGTAGCCCCTCCTAGCTTTCTAGGTTCCCAGCTAACAGTTGCTCTTCTTAGCTTGTTAGGTCCGAGCTAAAAGTAGCTCTTCCTAGCTTCCCAGCCTCCAAACTAACAGTAGCTCTTCCAAGCTTGTTAGCCTCTCATCTACTAGTTGCTCTCCCTAGATTGCTAGCGTTCCAGCTAATAGTAGCTAATAGTAGCATTTAGGGCAGGTGAGATGATTTTAGAGTTTGGCCTTTAATGACAGTTTCTCCGCTGCAGTTACATCCTGACAGTTATGAATTATCCAGTAGCTCCTGCAGAGATTCTTTCCAGGATGCAATGGGTGAAGCTGTGACGGCCTTTATTTCCATGGACGTGTAATAAGACGGAGGCGGTGTGGGTGGAGGCTGATAGATGAACTTGATTTTGCTGGAAAAAAACACATCTGCACAGCGCAGCATTATATTTTTTTTGGGGGGGGGGGGGGTTATATTTCCTCTGAATCGCCCTTTTGGGTTTGCTTTTGTTTTTTCTCGTTTGCAAAAGGTTTATGCCTGACAGCTGTAGTTACTGAGAAGGACACTTTAAAACAAAGTAAAAAAAAGCGCAATAAGATGTATTAATGTGGCTTTTTATTTGTTGTTATTAATGTAAATAATATGTGTAGTTTCAGTGCAGAGACAGTGAAGTTAAAAACATTATTTAATCCAAAAAAAGGAGGCAAAATTATAGAAAATAAACTGAATCAGCCAGAGACAGGAACAGAGTTTTAAATGCACCACAGAAATGCATTTTTACACAGTTCTTTCTCACCATCCCCCTCACAACATTAAAGCAGATCGCCTTCTGGATACGGCCTGTCACGTTCTGAGCCTTAAATACCACTGACGTATAGTATAACCGTGAGGGGTAGCAGCACGCCCACCTTCTCTGCAGGAGATGAAACAATAATGCCACTACAACATGAGGGGGTCACGCCGCCGCCACTGTACCAACCACGGAAGGCTTTACACGATCCCATTCAGCCAAAAATCTGCAGAAAAGACACGTATCATCCACGCCGTTGAACACATTTTGGCTTTTGCACTGCTGACGAAGCTTAATTTCACTGCTGCACGAAGTTAAAAGAAATCATTGCAAATATGAAATGATGCTGTGATTAGAGGAAATGATGCACGTCACATTAAAGCTGCAACATGAAATAAAGATTTTGATTCTGACACGGGCTTCGTACCCTAATTTAAATAGGGATTCTTCACATTAGGCTAGTAAGCTAGCCTTCCAGTAGCTAATTAGAATATTTAGATGTAAAACTATCTGCATTTAAAAAGAGACAAACACTAAAATAATGGATGGCTCCTTCAAATCAAACCGAAAATAAATTTCACATTTTACACAAATTATTTCAACTTCAAACGTTAAAAATAAAATCTGAAATCTCTCTTTCGATCTAATAATGATATTACTTTGAATATATATGAAACTAAAACACCAGCAGGATGATTGACAGTAAAAAGAATCTATCCTGGTGTAAATGAGCTTCAAAAGCGCTGCAGCTTCAAACTGCAGTCAGCTGAGAGAGGAAGCCTTTCACGCTCACTTTCCACCTGCAGCAATTAAACCCGTTTTCCAGGAGAATCTGCTGGCACGTCCCGAGCTGACGGGTGTCAGTTTGGGTAAAACGGTGCGTCTCCTCCTCTGTTTTCTCTGGAGCAGTGAGGCGACGCTAATGGGGATAAGCATGTGCAGACAGCGACGGGTGGGTTTGTCTGGGCAGAGCTGCAGCTGGATATTATTTTTGTGCCTAAAATAAAAATCTACTTTTCATGAACTCGAATGGTTGATTTAATTATGTCAGTTTAATTTTTCCACTCGTTTCCACCTTATTTGTTTCATCTGGTCTCTGATCGCTGATGGATAAACCTGGAGCTAAGTACTATTTAGAAGATTTGGATCTAGAATTTAAAATGAGACAGACACTAAAATAAAGGACGGCTCTTTCAAACAGAACTGAGAATAAACTTGCTAGTTTATTGCTAGTAGCCCTTCTTCACTTTTTAGCCTCCCAGCTAATAGTAGCTCTTCCTAGCCTCCCAGCTATCAGCTCTTCCTAAGGTCCTAGCTTCCTGGCTAACTGTAGCCCTTCCTAATTTCCTAGCTTCCCAGCCAACTATAGATCTTCCTAGCCTCCTAGCCTCCCAGCTATCAGCTTGTCCTACTGTCCTAGCTTCCCAGCTAATAGTAGCTCTTCCTAGCTTCCTAGCCTCCCAGCTATCAGCTTGTCCTACTGTCCTAGCTTCCCAGCTAATAGTAGCTCTTCCTAGCTTCCTAGCCTCCCAGCTAACTGTAGCTCTTCCTAGCTTCCCAGCTAATAGTAGCTCTTCCTAGCTTCCCAGCTAATAGTAGCTCTTCCTAGCTTCCTCGGCTCACAGCTAACAGCTCTTACTAGCTTCCCAGCAAACAGTAGGTCTTCCTAGCTTCCTAGCCTCCCAGGTAATAATAGCTCTTCCTAGCCTCCTAGCTAAGAGTAGCTGAAAACTAACCGTGACATTTACACTGTCTGCTGGTAATAATTGGACGCAGAGATTCAGATGCCTTTCTGGATTTGTTGGTCGGAAACGCAGGTGAAAACTTACTTTTAAAATAAAACGCCACAGCAGCAGCAGCAGCTCTAAGTCTGTACCCACACCCAAACTATCAAATTACCTAAATTAGATTTAGTAGGAATTAGATAATTTCATGTTACACTGATCCTCTTTAAGAGCCTGTGATTTGAATTCTTCTCACAAAGACAGAAAATTAGCAGAAAAGACAGAGATTGAGGGAGGAAGAAGGAGAACAATGAATATATAAGATGTTAAAGAGGTTAAGCTGCAGGGCAGGATGAAAAAAAACAGACGTGAAGTTTCCAAATTCTATTCCTGATTTCCAACAGAGGAGTCAGTTTAATAAGAGCCTGCAGAGGAAATCCAGTCATTAAAGTTCAGAAACAAGTGAACAACCTCTTCTCCTCTATAGCTCTGGTTTTACATGAACAGTGTGTCTGCGCAAACATCAGCATAATCTGACCTGAGTTTTACCTGTTCACCAGAAACAGGGGTTCAGGGTCTGCTCACAAGATCTTGTTCATATGAAGATTAAGATTTTCAAGGAAACTTTTCTTTTGAATGCAGGAAGGAGAGAGAAGCTAATTCAGCAGCGCTCACCTGGAACTGGTTGGTATGAGCCTTTTTTACTTCAGGTGAAGTTCAAGGGCAGTCCTGGATTCACAGCTAATAGTAGCTCTTCCTTGTGCCCGAGACTCCCAGGTGACCTAGCCTTCCAGTTAATAGTAGCTCTTCCTAGCTTCCTTGCCTCACATCAAACCCAGCCTTCCAGCTAACAGTAGCCCTTCCTAGCGCCCTAGCCTACCAGCTAACAGTAGCCCTTCCTAGCGTCCTAGCCTTCCAGCTAACAGTAGCCTTTTCTAGCGTCCTAGCCTCCCAGCTAACAGTAGCCCTTCCTATAGCGTCCTAGCCTTCCAGCTAACAGTAGCTCAGGAAACAGGAAGAGCTACCGGCTGGGGTGAAGAGTTATTTCCTCCAGGTGCAGAACGCATGTAGCCTCGTGTTGTGTTCAAATGCAACTTATATGGTCCTGACACAGGAGACGTCATTGCTGGTAGTTTGGTTTGTCTAGGCCTTACACTTTACTAAATTAACTAAATTAAGGTCCTAAAAGGATTTAAAAAGGACAAAAACAAAAATCTACTTTGCAGATGTTTCAATCAGCACATTTGCTTGAGATCAAACCTGACGTTTATCAAGCTCCTACTTTAATCTGTGGCCTTTCCTTTGATTCAATCCAAAGATCTTTTACAGTTCAGTTTGCTGGACTTCTCTAGCATGTTTAAGGATTAACTTTAATTAGTAATCTATTTGCAGTTAAGGGATTCACTTGTTTTACTATCGTCCTAACATTAAATAAAACCATCAGCAGCTACAAAGTGATGTCAGTGCAGTAAAAATACATTTCTGTGAAGTCGTGACCTTTCCGGTTTGTTTTTACTCCAACGGATCAATAGAGAGCGTCTGTCCTGCTGCGGAGAAGCTTCTCCTGTTGTTTCAACTGCAACCAGGTGCCAACACAGCTCGGTAAAGGTCATTGATTAGTTAATGAGGGTCTAAGAACAGAGGAAGAGACAGGAGGCCCGGTGAGAGTATCCCAGACGGATGTTTATTAATCTGACACTACAGTATCGGTGCAGCTGTAAAACAATACATGAGTCAGTGTGGGATTTCACTGAGAACATTCCAGCAGAAAGAAGAGGGAAAGCTTTTCTGAAGGGCCCCGTTTATTAAAACCAAACCCAACCGAAGCTGCGACTGATGAAAAATTAATCCTGCAGGTCGCCTCGATAAGTGAAACAATAAAAAATTCTATCACGACCCGGGAAATGACTTCCATTTCTTTTTATCTCCTGATGCAATATGCAGAATCGAATCAAAGACGGAGGATGGTTTTAATAAATGAGGCCTTTTCTGTCCCCGAGATCGGAGGATTGGCGGTGTCAGTCGGTCGGCTCAGACAGACTGTACATCATCATCATCATCATCATCATCATGATGAGGAGGAAAGACGGATGGAGGAGCAGGAGATCAAAGAGAGGAGGGAGAGAATGGAGGATCAGAGGGGTGGAGGTGGAGGGGACCGAGGAAGGAGGAGTTTCAAAGCGACAGGAGAGGATCGCAAACAGGTTTCAAGGCTGAAAGTGGTAAAGAAGAAAGTAGAGTCTTCAAACATCCCAGTGAAGATGAGAGAGGGGCTGCTGTTTGGGGGGGGGTTCGGGGGCTGTTATACATTCAAGTGGCTAAAAACCTGTGCTGAAAGGTGTTTGTGTTTGTGTGCAGGGCTCAGATCACAGGAGGAGATGAGCTCGCTGCTCATGTGTCTCCTCATAAACCTGACAACGTCTCAGGAGAACCTGCAGAAAAAGAAACGAGCTCCCCGTCCCGTGACCGCTCTGAGAAGTGCAAAGTTACTTCTTTAAAAATCTTAAAGGATCTAAACGCAACAAAGGATTACGGCTAAAGAATAAATGGCATGCTTTTATTTCATCGTTTAAACTCTTCTGGTGCAGGAGAAAGTTAGAAGATGGGAAGGTTTTTGGTTTTGGTTGGAAAACTGTCTCAGCAGGACGTCCTTTAAGCTGCTGCCACCGGGGGCGCTACAGTGGCACGTCTACATGGAAGTTTATCTTCTTTAATACAATAAAAATAAATAAATCATGTTTAGGCTGTTTGGGGATTCAGATAGCTTCACATAGTTTTGTTAAAGTATACTGGAAGTAATTTTCTCCCTAGCTGATGTTTTATTCTCTAAAGTTGAAAGCCGCAAGAAGAGCAGGGATAACATTTAAGATGACAGCTGATACAGATTTAGAGAAAGTTTATTTTTATGCAATAACTTAATAACACAGCTGCCGTGATGTTGGTACCTGAAAACGTTTTGGCATCTTTCTGAATCGTGAGGCTTTGTGCTTTCAAACGACGACGTGAAGCTGGATCTCAGAATAAAGCAGCAGACTGTTCTCTGTGCATGTCTGCAGGTCGGTGAGTGTTTAACGGCCTGCAGAGATGTCAAAGAGTTCAAGCTGTTTTTATAAATTCAGATGTGGGGCCAGTTTTCAGTTTAACAATGAGCAGGCATTCTGCCTCAGCAGTAGCCGGACTACAGGAGCTGAACATTTAGTGATGCCCTCAAAGAGTCGCGTCTTTATTTCTGTTCTAATGATTTTAAGGATTCTGCAGAGAGCTCTTCCTCCAGCTGTGCCGCTAAGCGACTTCCTGGATTCCTAAAAAGCTTTTAACATCTCCAGAGGAAGAGGGCAGGATCTCTGTGGGTCACGTCACATGCTGCCGTCTGCAGAATAAAGCTTCCGCTGCTGTGGCTGAACAAACGGGTCTGTGGTGCACGAAACTGATTCTGTTGAAGTCTAGTGCCTCTGTTTGACCTGTTCCTTAGGACATGGATCATTCCACCAGATAATTCAGACCCATTTTTATCAGGGTTTTTGTCTGGATGCTATTCTGAGGAGAACCACAGCAACACAGCAGGAGCTTCACCGTACCTCCTCATGAGACTTTTACCCGAAATTCTTTCATGCAACAGAAAATAGAGAAAAAGTTTTAAACAGTTCACATCTACGAAGAGTTATAGCTTCATGAAAACATATCTGCTCGTTCATTTCCCACGGATTCACGTCGTTAAATGAGTTTCAGTTTCAGTTTTTTAACTCTGTCAGTTTCTGTTTAAGTCTGAGCTCCTTCATGCTGATATGCTGCATGTACATCTAAACATGCTGACATGCTAACGGTAGCTAATTAGTACGGTGGCCCTGATGTGACGCAAAACGGCGACGCTAGCCGGTACCTCCAGAGTTTTGACTGTTCAATTTAAAAATAAACCCTCGAGTTTTCTGAAAAACCTGCAACCCAGAATCAGATTTTAAGATGCTTTCTATCAGGACGCCTCGGTTGGATAGCGTATGTGTCAGTGATATAAGTAAATACTAATAGATATACTCATGTTATCTCTATGTGAATCAGAAACAGCCTCCTTCATATAGTGAGAATCAACTGTTGCATAGCTGCTGCATGATATTCAATATAATGTGAGATAAGTGATATGAAGCGTACTATGCTGCTCTCCACACAGATGGTGGTAGCCATCATCAAAGTTTGGGCAAATCGCCTGAAGATGCTGCCGAGTTGCCCCTGAGCAAGGCACTTGCCCCTGATTGTGGCAGGGGATCTACTCAGAGGCAGCAGCAGAGAGAGAGAAAGAGGATTTTAAATAAAACGTTACTAAAGCAAACGGAGAAGAACCTGATGACTGAGACAGAAATCGAACTCGCCTTCAAACTGGTGTAAAACCAATTAGCTTCGTTTTCCAGTCCGTTGACAGTAGAGAGACACAAACGTGGATTAGTCAGGACGTCCAGCGTCGCCAGAGACGACAGGAAGGAGGAGAGTAGATGTTTGAAATCTCTGTTTGAGCTCATTAGACTGAGAGTATTTACCTCGCTGATTCTTTTCATGCACAGGATCAGACAACACAGAGTTTCTGGGATCGTCAGTGTGTCGTGAGTTACAGCGACGATAGGAGGACAGCGATTAAGCTGAACTAATCTCAGCTTTGAGGAAACGTGGCGGCGGACAGACGACCAATGGGTGGAGTTCCCTTTAAAGATCAGACTTTAAACCTATAAAGCAACTGTCTGAGTGTATTAATTTCAAAAAGTGTTATTATATTAGTTTGAGCTCATTAAATATGAGGCACTCTGACTGGCTGTCATTATATGAAACTCTTCTCACTGATACAAAGCATCACATAGCTGGAGCTAACCAGCTAGCCTCATGGACGTGGAGGAAACATCAATCGTCTTCTGGATTGTATAATGATCACAATGGTAGAATGTGATGATGTCCATGATAAATAAAATGTCCAAAGGTTGAATTGTGTGTACGTTGCCTCCTGTAGTGGAATCAGCAGGATTTTGTAGCCAGATTCACTCTCAAGAGGTAAGAACCCAACGTGGAACACTTTGGGTTCTTTGGTTCTCCAAATGTCCAAATGGAGAGTGGGCCTGGTTCTATTTTTACTAGAACCTTTGTAGAATATGTGTTCTTTGTGGTATTTCTATAAACTCTTGGTCCAGTTCTAGTCAAGGGCTCCATAGAGACCAAGGTCATAGCGACCAGCGTCCATAGCGACCAGGGTCCGTAGAGACCAGGGTCCGTAGAGACCAGGGTCCGTAGCGACAAGGGTTACAGAGACCAGGGTCCATAGCGACGAGGGTCACAGAGACCAGGGTCATGGAGACCAGGGTCACAGAGACCTGGGTCATAGAGTCCATGGTCCATAGAAACCAGGGTTCATAGAGACCAAGGTCCATGGAGACCAAGGTTATATAGACCAGGCTCCATAGAGACCAGGGTCCATAGAAACCAGGGTCATAGAGACCAGGCTCCATAGAGACCAGGCTCCATAGAGACCAGGGTCCATAGAAACCAGGATCATAGAGACCAGGCTCCATAGAGACCAGGGTCATAGAGACCAGGGTCATAGAGACCAGGCTCCATAGAGACCAGGGTCATGGAGACCAGGATCATAGAGACCAGGGTCCATAGAGACCGGGGTTATTGGAGATAGTCCTGATTTATTTTTAGTCTGTTTAGGACGAGTTTAATCTTCCAGCATCACAGGGTTTAAGAAGTCACCAATCGACACCAATCGACACCAATCTGCTGAGGAGGACACGTCCTGAGTTCATGACGTCCTGGTCTCTCTGCTGCCAACGTCCCACCACAGTTAAGTCTTACCCCGTTCTCTGCCTCCTGGAACCGACCAAATCAAATCAAATGAAGCTTTCATGATGGCCACCGTACACGTGTGTTCTTATTATTACCGTCTTATTAAATATGTGTGTCGGGGGACGAGTGCTGGAGGGACGAGAGACGGCTGAATCTCCCAGGACCTGAAAACACTTCTGACTGATCTGCCTTGTGTGAAGGAAAGGTTTCTCTGGGCCTTCAGGGTTTCAGCTCTCACACGATTCAGCGACTCCTCTGCATGCAGATCTAGAAAACCGATATCATGAAAAGAACATTACTCCACTTATTTATTTTTATATATATATATATTTTATCACTCGAGTGTTTTGCGGCGACGCTGCTGTCGCTGACGGAGCTCAAAGCGAGACGCTTGCCGGTTCAGACCGCCGTGTGTCGGTGCTGTAATTTGAGCTTCGTGTTATTTCCCCACCGCGTTCTCGTCGCCTCGGCTTTGACTCAAAGTGCATTCTGCCATCCCTGATTCATGCAGAGGAATGGAACGAAACATGGTCACACGGGGAAAATATTCTAGCAGCGTACGCGAGCGATGCATAGACACGGGGAAGAGTCAAACTAAACGACCATTTAAACTGAGGCAAGGGACATTTCAGTAGTCAAAAATAGAAATTAGTATAAGAAGCAAAATCACGAGTTAATATAAAAAACATACCAGAAATCTGCGTCCCTGCTTTAAGGGGCGCTGCTTCGTCACATCTGGGAGTCTGTGTTCATAGGGGGCGAGGTGAGTCAACCTTCTAGATCATCTCACAGGCAAAGAAACTAAAACTCTGTCTCTACTCAGAACCGACCCATGCACGGTCCCTTTGCCGGGACACCCTCTCAGTTACTCAGTGTTTATAGTGCTACCAGTATGCAAACCCTGAATGTCCACATAGTAAATTGAAAAATATTCCTATGTACAGTGTAGCTCAATAAAATGTCTCTTTAAATTCGATTTGCATGCAGTCAACTGCATATGATACAGGCAATAAGTACGTTGAGTTGTTGTTTCTTTGGCAGGCCAGAATCCAGCTGGACATGCATAGAGAGGTATGTACAATCAACAGAAAAACATCTGGGAGCAGAGTGGACGCTCGCTGTGCAAATGTTAGAGAAGCCAGTCTGACGTGAGAGAGCTGAGGCCAGCGGTGTACTCCCTCGACACCCCTGGTTCAGCTCTCTTCAAAGGCCCTCGTCCTTCTCCGAGTCCGGAGAGACGGGCCTGGAGACGGTGAAGATGTCCTGACGTTGGATTTTGGTTTTGGGTGTGGTGGAGGCGGACGGCGCCCCCGAGGACGGCCGCCTCTTCTCTGACAGCAGTTTGATGATTTCGGCTACCTGACACTCCAGGGCGCCCAGACGGCCCCCCAGAGACTGGATGTCCCCCCGGAGCTCCAGCCGGGTCTCGTGCAGCGCGGCCTGCAGGGCCTGCTCCGGGATGGGACAGAAAGGGTGAGGGGACCCCGTCCCCCCTGGGAGAGGACTGTGGAGGAGTGGGGTGACCGCGGCGGGGGTCCGTGCCTCCCCCACCCGGTCGATCCGCAGCTCACTCTTAGTGATGCCGCTGTCGCAGGAGTCCGTCTTACGCAGGGGGTTGTTGCTGGAGACCCCGCCCTCCTCGACGTCCCCGCTCCCCGCCGTCTCCTGCCCTTTACCGTCCTGAGAGAGCATCTCCACCGAAACGGCCTTGACGTTGTTCAGCCCCTCCTTCCTGGCCTCCCCAGGAGCCGTGTTGTTTTTCAGGCGCATCCAGCCGCTGACCTTGGGGGCCGGCTTCCCCAGAGCGGGGCTGTTGCCGATTTTGAGCCTGACACTCGGCTCCCCTCCCCCTCCCCCTCCCCCTCCGGCCGAGCTGGGCTGCAGCTCCATGATATCACAGTTGTTCTGTTTGGCGGGGGCCTCGCTGGGGTGGCTGTAGGCCAGCGAGCTCTGCATGGGCGTGACCTGGGACACGGTCAGCACGCTGCTGCTGGGCGGGGCCCCGTTCTGCATGGAGGCGTGGGGCCGCTGCAGGCTGAGCGGGAGCGAGTGCTGCAGGCTGGAGTGGCCCAGCTGCAGGGTGTGGGGGTGCAGGTGCTGGTGGTGCTGCTGCTCCACCTGCAGCTGGTTCTTCTCCAGGTCCGGCTGCGAGGCGGCCGACGCCCCCTGGCTGCGCAGCTCCTTCTGCTGCTTGAACTTCTGGAACAGCTTCCGGACGGGATGGTCCTGCGGGATGGTGAGCTGCACCTCGTTCTTCGCCCGCTGCCGCTCCTCCTCCTCCTTCTTCACCTCGCTGATCTTGCGGAATATTATCTACGGGGAAAACACAAAGAAATGCAGACGCTTATCAGAACGCTCATCCCCTCATATGAATGCTATGAATAATAATAATCCCTCTCAGGCGTTCCTCTGAGTAATCACAGGAGATAAAACCTTTTTCTGCTGCAAAGACAAAAACATATTCTTATGGAAATTTGTCTGGAAATGTGTCCTGACATTTTCACATGTCACATTCTTTCTGCAGAGCAGCGTGTAGCAGGCTTCTGGAGACCCGTGTTAAATCATCCGTCAGTGCTGCTACACCTCCCCTGTTTTATTCAGTCTGGCGCCAGAGTCTCTGCTGGCTCCCCTTACACACTAATTACATTGGGAATGACAGAAATCTCTGGCAGGCAGGCAGCCAGCCATCCCACCGGCTATCTGACTGTTATTCCTGCTTTAAACCATAAAGCCCCGATAGATCTCAAGCTGAGGGGAGTCGCCCACGTCGCTGCCCGTCCATAATCCACCTCCAGAACTTCCCTCCTTTCAGCCAACTCTGCTGCTGCTGCAGACTGAGCCAACACAAGCAGCCTGATCCGAGCTGCAGGAGACGCCCCCATCAGTCATCTCAAACCTCCACGGTTACCTGGAGGGACAACCTGAGAGACGAACGCTTTTAATTAAAAGCAGAGAGGAAAGAACAACGAGTCCCGTGTCTCACAACTAATCATGACGGGGCCTTCTGGTTGTCTTGGCATGCGTTACCAGCTCTAACCAGCACAGAGAGAACTCCTTCAGTCCGTTGGAGTGAAGCCTGGACGGCGCTCTGCTGTTTTGGTTGAACTCCTCACAGCCTCAGTTAAAGCATCACTTGTCACGTCTCCCATCAACTGAAGCGTCGCTCGTGGACACATTCACTTACGTCTGACCAGCTTCGGGTTGTTTCTGTCACCTTTCTGGGTAATAAGGGCAGAAACCTGGCCAGCGGGACAGCTCCACGTCGAGCCGCTCAGGGAACGAGGCGACATGCACATGACAAGAAACATCTGAGAGCAGCTGACAAAGCGCCCACGCAGAGACCCGGCCAAGAAGCTAATTTCTCATTCTCTCACAGGGACACAATGGTCTCCAGGGTTACGACGTTTGAACAGAATCAACCTTTCCAAACACTCCGGCTGTAACGGTGGCTCCATCAGCAGATGTTTACTCAGAGGAGACCGGTCAGACTGATTTAGGACGAGCAGGTCAGTCCAACCTCAGACCTCTGACTTGACCTCGAACCTGAACGTGTCCCGGGATACGAGGCTGAGCCGCTGATAACTCTGATCAGAGATTTAACCGTTTCCATGGAGACTAAATAAAATGATGTGACGAGATACACGTGTTTACATCAAAACATTAATAACATCTACTGGAAATAGAGCAGAAGAAGAATAAGGAGGAGGAGGGGGAGGAGGAGGAGGAGGAAGAGGATGAGAAGAAGGAAAATAAGAAGAAGAAGGAGTAGAAGAAGAAAAAGGAGGATGAGGAGAAGGAGGAGAAGAAAGAGAAAAAATTAGTAGAAGAAGTAAAAGGGGGAGAAGAAGAAGAAGGAGGAGGAGGAGAAAGAGTAGGGGGGTGAGAATACGAAGAAATGGGAGAAAAAGGAGCAGCAGAAGGACAAGGAGGAGGAGAAGAGGATGAGAAGAAGGAAAAAAGAAGAAGGAGGAGAATGAGAAGATGAGGAAGGAGGAGAAAAAGGAGTAGAAGAAGAAAAAGGAGGATGAGGAGAAGGAGGAGAAGATGAATCAGGTGAAGAAAGTGGAGGTGAAGGAGGAGGCGAGGAAAAACAAGCAGGAGGAGAAAAAGGAACAGAAGAAGGACAATGAGTAGAAGAAGAAGGAGGAGGAGGAGGATGAGAAAGAAGGAGGAGGGAAAGAAGGAAAAAGAGGAGGAGGAGTATAAAAAGGAGGAAGAGGAGACACAGTAGGAGGAGAGGAGAGAGAGTCAGAAAAGAATAAGAGAAAGGAGAAGACAAGAGAGTAAAAGAAGAAGAGGAAGTTTATCCTCCATCTTCATCAGCAGTCCTGAACTGATAGAGCAGAAGAAGACGACCAAGATGTTTCTGAGATGAGAAGAATAAGAAGGATGAAGAAGAGGAGAAAGTAGAGGAGATGAAGAAGAGGAAGGATAAGAGGAAGAATCTTTCCCTCCAGTCCTGAATGTCTAGAGTCTTAGAAGACGACCAAGATGTCTCCACGTCCCCATCGTCTCTGTCCAGAGTCTGTCTGACCTGGAACTTTCATTATCTGCAGTTATTTACAGTTCACTGTGTGTTATAAGAGTATAACCACCTTCAGGGAGAGGGGCCAGTGGAATTATTGTAGGGAATAAAGGTTTAGTTTTCAATTTTTCCAACAGAGCAGTAACCCAAATTGTGCAAACATGCAGCCGGCGACACATTTGGTTTTAAAGGGTTTAGAACTTAAAGTCATGCTGCTGCTGGTGCTGCTGCAGCTGCTGCTGCTGCTGCTGCTGCTGCTTTAAACCTTTAATTCACCCAGATCCATAAAAGCCTCGAGAGTTTTAAAAGAAATAAAACTGGTCTGCAACACGACGCTTCCTCCGCCGGGCTGAGAGGTCTGACTCATTTCAAAGCGTTCAGCCTGATTTCTCTTTGACCCAATTATTCAGGCCTTCTGTCACAGAGAAGCCTCAGTCACGGTCTGAGGCGTCCGTCCACCGTGACACCCAATAACCGCCGCCTGCCTCTAATCACTGTCGGCGAGGACTCGTACAGATGAACGGCTCCAGACGACGGCGGGATCGGTGTGAAACCAGAGGCCTCTGTGATTACTACAAAGAACTACAAGACGTGAGATTGGTTTTAGTTTGTAGAATCATGTCAGTAAGGAAGAAGATCTGTGATTTTAGTTTATTACCTCAACAGAATACTCAGCATTAAAGTTAAAGTAAAGGCCTCTTGGAAATCAAAAGGGACGGGACTGGATTTGAAAAGTTAGCATTAATTCATTGTTTTCATTTTTTGCCAGATCTTCTCAAAGTTCTTCTGTCCTGTAAAGCTCCTCCACTGTGGTTCATCTGTAAACATGAACTGAGGAAACTAAATCCACTCCAGACCAGTCTTAAGCTTTTTTACCACCACATTAAAGCTTTAAAGAATTTTCTACATTTCTGCATAAAAATGACTCCAAACCTTCACCCGATTTTCACACAAGTCCCGAAAGCAGACAAAGAGAACCTAAACAAACACTATGAAGCAATAAACGAGCCAATATTACATATCTGTGAGGCCTCGTTTGACGCCTACCTTAAATGATCTTACACCAAGTCTGTAGCTACATGTTCAACAGGCATTCTTTGAATTTAATTCTCCAAAATGTTGAACTATTCCTTTAACTGTGATCTTTTCTAGCCTCAGTCCCACTGTAGTAAGATATTACACAGTCCATGTATGTACTGCTGTTACCGAATATTATTCCTCTCAGTTTGATATTCTTAGATAGTCTGTTGTTTCCTGTGTAAACAAAAGTTAAACTATTTCTTTAATTGTGAGCTTTTGTAGCCTCAGTCCCACTCTTGTAAAATATTACAAAAATATTAAAAATGTATGTACTGCAGTTACCGAATATGGACGCTCTTGTTTCTGTAGCAGGTTTGTTCCTTTAATGGAGTCTTATTCATCTCACTGTTTGTTTTTATGTGTCTGTGGTTTCCTGAGCAAACAAAAGATGAACTATTCCTTTAATTGTGAGCTTTCTTTTCTGGCCGAAATCCCACTGTAGTACAATATTACACAGTCCATGAATGTACTGCAGTTACCGTATATTTATTCTCTTGTTTCTGCAGCAGGTTTGTTCCTTTAATGGAGCCTTATTCATCTCACTGTGTCTGTTGTTTCCTGTTTTTCTGTCTTTATGATATATTTTGTTTCCTTTGCTGTGATTTATCTCCTTCTTTGATATTTTCCTTTTTTTTTAATCCCTTTCTCCACATTTTTCATTCTCATCTTATCTACCTTCCCTCTGTTTTATTCTCTGTTGTCTGTTTCTCATTCTCTCCCTGTTAAAACCATATTCTAATTCCCTTTACAACATGGTTGTGATTAAATAACAAGCTCCACGCAGTGTGCAGTGTAAGCGTTTACGAGACAAAGCGAAACAATAGCAGGAATAACATTACCACAGAGTATACTGTTCTCCACACACACACACAGCGTTATATATCACATGCCGTCTTTCTCTGTTTAATATTATGTCATATTTTCTTCTCTACATTTTCTCTCCCCTGCGTTTCTCCGCCTGGATAATGTTTTCAGTTTTCTTCATCCTCTGCAGTCAGAATATCGTGACCTGAGAGAAATGAAGACATTCCTCAGCTCACCCAGAGTCTCTCAGCGATGTCCTAAATAAACCTCGACACCCTCAGCCTGCTCGCACTCTGCTTGTGAAAGTTTAAACAGGCCTGACGTACATTTGGGCAGATTGTAAACTTAATATTGAATTTGTTCGGTCTCTTTCTGCTGCTACAGAGTTACATCTAATCTTTTTATGAAGCTCCTCTGCTCCTTCAAACTAGATGTTGCACGAGATCTGATTTTTACAGTAGAAGGTAATGAAATCTATATTCTTGACCTGAATCCATCTGCTGAGAACAGACGGCTCATGTGCTACATACAGTGAGCTGCAGATATGTATAGCCTGTATAAAAACAGGCAGCACCTCAGCACCATCAGCAGCATTCTTCATGTTTTTTTTTTGAGTTGTTCCTAAACCTCCTCTCCAAATCTTCAGATCAAATGACTTGGAGACCCACTCTCCAAATCACACCTGATCGTTAACAGACACTCAGAGATTGGACTCTTCACGTCATGGGAACGTCTGGTTTCCGTCCAACTTGCTTCATCAGGTGTAAAACGAGCTTTAATTACAGCAGATGTTGGAATTAAACTCCAACAGCTCAGTCCAACAGCTCAGTCCAACAGCGCAAATTGTGTGTAAATCCAATTAGAAACCTAATTAATTAGATGTGAATCAGATCAGATAAATCAGTAACGCTCGCTCCTTCCAATTGTTAAATCACTACGGTTCAGGAGATCTGAAGAAGGAAGGAACCGTGTCGAGAGCGACTTATACGAGGTGTTAAAGTCGGAGTTTAATGGACGGAACAATATCAGAAATAATCAGACGAAGCTTAAACTATTTATGATGTTTTCAGAGGGAATAGACGATGTCTGAACAGTAACATTGGAATGAATAAAACAACTAATAAAAGGCAGCAAAATAGAGTACGTGTCAAGCCGCTGAGATTTGGCAGCAGCATGAGTATGATATCACTGCACCAAGCTGCAGAGATCCTCCGACAAAAACCTATGATTATTTTAGGGTGTTGCAGATACAGATCAGAGGTTGAGATCCTTGTATTCTGAACACTGGAGAGAATGAGTAGATGGAGTAAAGAGTGACCTAAAGGAAATAATAAGAAAGCTGTCGGAGACAAACAAATCAGTGTATATCATGTTGAATCTGACCAGAGGAGGATTTCTGTGTTACTATCTACCAAATGCAAAAATCAAGTGTAGCCTGCAAGGAATATGCTGCAGTGCATTGTGGGTTATGATTACCTCCAGCCTCCCCTCTATTATCAGCTGATGCCACTCTCTTCCATCACTCTCACTGTAACGAGGGATTCTCAGTTGTTTTGTTTTTTTACCGCCGGTGGTTTTCTCGTTCATGCAAAGCTGCCGGCAGTCACACGACGCTCTCCCTCCCTCACTCATTCATCACTGTAATTGTCCGGCAGGAAGCAGCTGAGTGTGAAAGTGGTGAGAGCAGCGATGACAGAGGAGGCCATTAGAGAGGAGCGTGACTTGTTTGTGCAGCGGGTCAGAAAAACCCCAGAAGAAGACGAAGCAACAGAGGAAACCTCGACTTAACCGAGACCAACGGGAAGAAACTAACCAAAGAAAACCTGAAATGAGCTGAAGATGTTTCATCATCGTCATCATTTGTCACCATCACAATGATCATCATCTCTACGTCCCTGTGTCTCCACCTGGTCTTAATATAAATGTGTCTCCACATGCGTCCCCAGCCAGCACTTGAGATCTGATCTCAGTTTGTGTGTGTTTAGAGGGAGCAAGTAGGGAAGGAAGGAAGGAGGTGAGGAGGTGAGGAATTAAGGAAGGAAGGAAGGAAGGAATGAAGGAGGGAAGGAGGCAAGAAAGGTAACAAGGAAGAAAGGAATCAAGGAAGGAAGAATGAAGGGAAAGAAGGAGGGAAGGAAGGATGGAAGGAAGATAAGAGGGAAGGCTGGAACAATAAAAGGAAGGAAGGAAGGAAGGAGTGAAGGACAGAAGATCGGAAGGGATGAAGAAGATAAGAAAGGAAACAAGAAAGGAAGCCAGGAAAATAAGGAAGTAGGAAAAGAAGGAAGGGTGGAAGGAGTGAGGGAAGGAAGGAAAAAAGGAAGGAAGGACAGTCGGTTGAATGAATGAGTTAAACTCCTCTTCCACAGATCAGCCCTGTTGAGTAGGTGGTCTTTAATGTGACCCAGGACTCATTGTGTGTTCACACTACCAAAGGAAGGAGGTCACATGTGTCCCAGACCACCTCCACATGTGGACTGACACCAGATCAGTGTCCACACCTGGACTCTAGAGACCAGATCAGTCAGGACAGATGTTAATAGAAGGTTTGAACATAAAAGCTTCATGAAACAACGTCCAATCCTTCCACCAAAGCAGAAACTAGACACACATCAGTTATATTAATACCAAACTTTACTAAACTGACTCAGTCACAAAAGTCTCAGAGGTTTTTAAAGAAGCTCTAAACTGTAATGAGTGTTCAACGTCTGCAGTGTCCTGCAGTTACAAGTCATTACACGCTTCTAAATACAGAAACTCAATCAGTAAGAAACTTGTATTTACTTTTTATTTCCAGCTCAGGATCAAATGAAAGTGTTTACAGTCTTCAGTACGAGTCTGCTTCTCCCATTAGTCGTGCTTTGTGGGTGATGAACACGGTGAGTTAAGAAATAAATGGCACAGTATTGTTTAATCATCACTTTAGCAACACTTGGCTCTTTAATCAGATGATGCTGCTGCAGCCTATTTTGAAGCACAACACTAAAACACAAAGAGATGGAAAGAAAAGATGGCAAAACAATGAAGAGACGTTTGTTTTTGCGCTTAAAGGATCAGAGTGTAAGAGTTGGAGACATCTAGTGGTGACGCTGCAGAATGCAAGCAACTGAATAACCTTTAAATCTGGTTCTGGTCAATTCATGTTTTCCCTGTCTTGGTGCCAGCAGGTGTCAGTGTCTAAGAGGGTCTGTGGGGTCTGTAGCCGGTTGTAAACCTGTTTATTTCTGCTGGAAACCATTTTAACATGGAGGTCTATGGAGATCCACTCACTCTAGTGCGCCTCTAGTGGATGTTAGATGAACTGCAGGTTTTGCTACTCCTGTGTTAGCCTCATTTTTGAGCCACAGATGTTTTTCCATCTGTAACTCTAGCAACCGACTGTGAATTTGGACAATTTAACGTTGAGGTCTATGGAGATTGACTCACTATTGGAGCCAGCATCTAGTGGACACTAGAGGAACTGCAGGTTGCTGGTTGGTAGCTGCCCCCAAGTGGCCAAAAACAAACCCTCCATGCAGGTCTGACTAGGGTAATCAGTGTAAATGCTGGGTGTCTCTGCAGACTCTGAGGTAAAATGAGTTCATGTAATCACCAGCAGGACGCGCGACAGAAGCCAAGATCCAGCTCAGCAACCTGAAACACATTCACACTCTGACATCTGCAAACGCCAGCCAGCAACTGTGTAAATTATGCAAAGTACACGGAGCAATAAAACATGATATAACTGCAGCAGAGGCATTTCCCCTTTTAAGACGTAACGTTTTGCTTTTTACGCCACATTAGATGACAATAAATAATCACATTAAAAGCGGTTTGCAGCGGCGGAAAGTGGAGGTTTAACAGCTCTGTGGGAAGTAAGCGGGATCCAAATGCAGATGCAGCTGCTTGAGTTATAGGCGGTTTATGTAATAGAAATAGAAATCAATACACAGGCTCACAGTTGGCAGGGTGTGAGGACAGGATAACAATGACTGTTAGACAGATTAGAGCTCTGATAATAAAAACTAAGCAGAAGTTTTTACAGTCGGCTGATAAAGTAAAATGATGGGATGCTGAACGTTATGTGCAACGTCAATAACAGGACGATTGTTGGGGCAGGTGATAAGAACAGAAGGTCCAGTTTATGGTAGTACAGGTAAATATGTCCAAAAACGAAATAAAGGTGAAACAAAGACAGCTGGACTCCTTGAATACATTTCATCTAAAAGTCTGGGGTTTAAATATGAACATGTGTGGTTGCTGTCCATCAGAAACTCACATGAATAGTTTGTTAACGACCAGATACTCGTCTGTTAATTGGAGGAATCTGCTCTAACGAACCATTCTGCCATCAGTTTACAACAAAGTCTAAAAACGTGTCCCCAGAATGTTGCACCTTCGTTCACACCTTCAGTCTGGAGTCTCTGGACATTAACGGGTCGATGGAGAACCCTGCACCCAAACAAAGTCCCACCAACTGGCTCTGATAGCATGCTAACGTATGCTATCAGAGCCAGTCGTCCCTCAAAGAGGACAGATGCTCGTCAGACTGGAGATGACAAGAAGACTGGTTTTGATCTCTTCTATCAGCTACTGGAAAGTATAATCTCAGTATAATTCAATTTATTTTCAACCTCTTTTTTTCTTTAGTTTTTCTTTTCTTCCACAGGAAAGCGAGGCTATATTTGCTCTGCTTTTATGTGGTAAATATCCAACTTTACGTCGCTCAGATGACGTGTATGACTACTGTTACCCTTCTGTCCATCACCACATTAAGCCACGCCCCCAAACAATCTGATTGGCCCAGCAGATCTTTGCTGGAGCAGAATCAGTTCCTCAACGGAGAGACTCCTGAACAACTTTAACCAACGAAAAAAATATTTGTGTGCGGGGAAATACCAGGCTAATGAGCCCATGTTGTACAAATAAAAACTTTAAATCCAGAATCGTTCAATATCGTCAAGATTTAAGATGTTTACTGTTAAACCATAGTCTGTGTATAAAGATGGGCAACTTCCGTTCATTGGTCAAACTGACGCGGGAATATGGGCGGCGCCATCTTACGACTTTGGAGCCAGAGTCTGATCAGTGCGGCCTCAGGGTGGAGCCGTGATATTGATGCCCCGCCCACACTTCCTCCAGACTCACTCATGTTTTCGTTATTAATAAATTAATACTACGCTCTGCTCTACCTCCACCAATTACAAGGAGATGTTAGACACTGGACTTATTTCTAAAAACTGCTTATACAACTCTTATTTTACGGAGCGGTTGGCATGGCAACCGGTAGTCGCCATTGTGTCACATCCTGTTTCTACAGCGTCAAATAACTAAAGCTAAACTTATCCAAAAGGTTGACACTTGCATAAAAAAATTATTTGACGTATGTTTTAGTGTTTTAGTTTGGCCCAAGTCCCGCCCACAAACATGGAGGGGGTGGAGCTTATGACCTATACTGCAGCCAGACACCAGGGGGAGCTCTACTTACTTTGGCTTCACTTTAAAGGAGCTGTTTCACCCTTCATATTTATGTGCAGTCTATATGTTATACGCACAGTAAAAACAGCAGTTTAGACCATGCAATGAAATTCTTCTTCCCTCATTAACGACACTAAATAAATAAAATATAAAACCTACAAAGAATGAGAAGCAAACATGTCAGCCACGATGAGCACCATGCACTGAATATTGAGCCTTGTTAGATTCAGAGCCTTTGGAAGCACGCTGCAGGTGTTCTGTCACTCGTGGTAGTCGGTATAATCTGCTACGCTACAGTGGTGCTGAGTTTAAAGCAGAACACCTCCACTGGTCATCTGAACCAGAAGCCCCCCTGGAGACCCCACCCCGAGACACAGCGGTCTCCACGACAAGTGGAAGTGGAGCAATAACTCAGAGACGGTGCTGGGGTGTGAAGTTTAATCCTGGATACTGGAGGAAAAGTGTGTGTAAGCATGAACATCGTATGTGTGTGGGCGCACTCAACCCTTTACTTGATTAAATTCTTTCTGTTGAGTTGTACTTCTGTACTCACACACACACAGACACACACACACCATACACATACACACAGACACACACCAGCAGCAGCAGCAGTCAGGGTGATGGATGGATGCTCATCTGGCTCATACAACAACAGCTGGAGTGAATAACGGGATCTAAGCTGGACCACAGGCTCGCGTGTGCTGGATCCGACTATCGACAGCAATCCTGCATCAATGGGAAAATGAAATAACAATACGAGTCAGCGACGGGTGGGGGGAGGCGGTGAGGGAGGGGAGGGGGCCAGCTTGTTCTGGCAGGCGTCGAAGGAGCTCCTATCATTGAGCGGCTAAAAATAGAAAGCATGTGAGAGACTGCCGGGCAGAAAACAACGGCGCATACAGTGGAGGAGGAGAAAATAGAAGAGAGACGAACGTGAATCAGCTCGTTTAAGAAGATAAATCAACTCTAATCAGGGTCAGAGCTTCTAAACGGGACTACATTTAAATCTGGCTGCTTTCAGGTTGACCTGACATTTAGAGGTATCTGCAGGTGGAGGCTCTTATTAAAAGAGTCAGGCTGAATCATTTATCACATAAACAGTTTCCAGGTCTGTGAAGAGGAGTCAGGAAAACATGTGAAAACCATCCGACAGTCACCTATGAACACTGTTTTTTCGACAAACACAAATGTTTTTAATGCATCTGCATTCAAACATTCCTGCACATGCAGCTTGTATTCATGGCTCTGAGGGACGGACAGCGGACCGTCCTGTCTCTACAGGGTAACCAACACAAAGGACGACATCTGAGCATCCACAAAGAGACTCTAAAGAACTCGTCTGTGCAGGTTCTCCGTCATCCAGGTCACGGTTCATCTAAAGAAAGCTGAAACAGAGGCGACTCAGCTTGTAGAGATCCTTGAAGACGTTACATCTAAGTAGCTTCTCCAGCGTCTGCATGTTCACGTGATAGCGGTTCATTTAGTCGTGTGTTCACTGGATGAGAGGCTGCAGACGACGCAATATGTAGAAATTTATTTGTTTATTGTTTTAGGTTTTTGGTTTTTAATGTGAAAATCCAATAAACTCTTAATTTTTGGGGATTTTTGAGTCTAAAATCAAACTTAACAGACGAACACGTACACGGACCCCATCGCTAGAGATTTCCTGAATCCTGAATCACAAGGTCCCGTTTCAATTAGATTTAATAAGAATTATTTTAGCAAAACTATTCTTAGTTATGAACGAGATTTTGACCAAAGTACCGTCCTCATTGGTTCCAGAGGTTCGTGGCGTCTCCTCCATCTCCTCCCTCTAGTTTCTCATCTTTCATGTGTCTTTGCTTTTGTGCAGCTCTTCTCTTTTTAAATCCAATCCTATCATCTTTAGTTGTTTAATTTAATTTTGTGTCTGCTGTATTTCGTGTTTCCTGCACAGGTTGCACATAAAGGACTTCATACTGTAAAAATAACGTCATTTGTGTGAATGAATTCCATGAAACCATTCATTGGACTGTGGAGCCTGATTCAAACATCCAGATGTGCTGAAGTGTGTCTAAATGAACGTGAGCCTTCAGGCGTTGGTCTCACATCAGTCTATAGGTGACGGCCTTTGTATGCGACTGCATACATCAGCGACGAGGTGCAGCAAAGAGGAGAACAAGTCATTCGTGCACTCAGCCTCATTTCCCCTCTTCTCTCTCTCTGCCTGGTAAATAATGAATTGCTGAAGTTAAGAGGAAAAAGTAGCCCCCCCCCAACTCCACCCCACTTTCCACTCGTGTTTGCGTCTGTGGAGAAGTCACAGATGCATTAAAGAAAGACGAGGGGAGGATTTCTCTGTGGACTAGACGCCAGAGAATGAGAAAAGCCAACACGCTCTATAAAGTGGTGGACTCAGTCGTAGCGGTCCACACGTTGTTCTTTAAACTACCAGTCTGTGCTGTTATCTGACTCTACAGAAGAATCTAGAAGGGTTTTAGAAAACATGTAAATTAAGAAGAATCTTCAGTGTCAGTTTGGTTTTAACCATAGACTGTATATAAAGTGGACGCCATGACAGTTCCTCTAAAGTGAAGCCAAAGCAAGTAGAGCTCCCCCTGGTGGCTGGCTGCAGTATAGGTCATATAAGCCACGCCCCCTTCTTAGTTAGCATTTACAAAGTCTGGATCCAGAATAATAATAAGTGTAAGATGCCGTCGCCCATATCCCTGGAATTCTGGCCTCAGACGTGTCGTCCATATTTTTCTGCAGTCTATGATTCAAATCCATTTCACCACATGAAGTTTCTTATCTAAAACAATAATTTAAATAAAACCCTTGTTATTGTGTGAGCTCCAGTGATATTTTCAAATCTTGTAGTGTGTGCAGGTTTGAGATCAGATGAGATTCTCCTGAAGTGTGTCAGCCAGGGTTTTAAATCTCCTGCAGTCTGAGTGCAGCTTAAGGGAAACTTCTAGGAAGCATAATTGGAACTTCAGCTCGTCTCACATAATCCTGTAATATCCTGCGCTGTGTAGTCGTGTATGTAGCGCGGCTCATTCCATAATGGGGCACATATGTAAGTAAAGCTTTAAAGTTTAACATGAAAATCATCCGATGCAATCATTTATTGTCCGAGGATCAGAGACGTTTCTGTAGCGATAACAAATGAGAGCAGGATAAAGTCTCCTCGTGATAAGTGTGTAATTGTTTTCACAGCCTGAGGACATCCTGTTCTGCCTGCAGCAGCTTCTTCTTCCTCTCACGATACGCCACTTAGCCCACAGTCACATTCTACATTTCTATTTTTAGCCGGGTAGTGTTGGGCTCACCGGCCCCACAACACAAGGCTTTAGCCTACTTTAGACTGTACCATTGGACTACAAGACCCTCGGGCATTTGATTAATTTAGAATGTCCCAGAATGCCTGTAGCCTGGGGGGGGGGGCTAAACCATAGAAACAGAAACTGATGAATCCTATATGATTATATCCTCCATCCAATCAGAGACATTTACACTAATTCAGATGACATGTATGACTACTGTTACACTTCTGTTCATCACCACATTAAGCCCCGCCCCCAAATGATCTGATTGGCCCAGCAGATGTTTGCTGGAGCAGAATCAGTTCCCGACAGAGACTCCAGAGCATAGTCTGTATATAAATATGGACTACACGTCTCCACTTCCTCTCATTGGTCAAACTGACTCTATGTTCCCGGGGATATGGGCGGCGCCATCTTGTGACTTTGCACCCAGAGTCTGATCAGTACGGTCTGTGGGTGGAGCCACGTGGAGCCGTGATATTGATGCCCCGCCCACACTTCCTCCAGACCCACTCACGTATTTGTTCATTTAATACTACGCTCTGCTCTACCTCCACCTGTTACAAGGAGATGATGGATTATACACTGGACTTGTTTTTAATAATTTTTTAACAACTCTCACAGTAACACATTAACGGTTGGCATGGCAACTTGTAGTCGCCATTATGTCACATCCTGTTTATATAGCGTCAAATAACTAACTAAAACTAAACTTAGACATCAGCATTATATCAACTACATAAAATGACAGAAACCATCCTATTCTAGTGTTTCAGTTTGGCCAAGTCCCGCCCACTAACATGGAGGGGGCGGGGCTTATACGAACTATACTGCAGCCGGCCACCAGGGGGGTGGGCGCTACATGCTTTGAACTAACTTTTGAGGAGATGTCATGGCGTCCGCTTTTTATACAGTCTATGGGATCTATGGGTAAAAGAACAAGCTGAAACAAGAGCAGTTGGACTCGTAGGGTTTCTTAAAGACGGTGGGGTGGGACGTTAGAGAACCACAGTCTCCTCTTATTACAGGTGTCTGGTTGTTAACGGGGTAACACCTACAGATGTTCCAATTTAAACCCCAACCCACCACCAGAGTTTTAGAACTCAAGGTTTGGATGAAACATCTTCAAGAAACTCTACAAGTCCAGCTTCCTTCGGTTCAGTTTGTGTTTTTTGGATGTAACATTAATAATCGTGCCATGAAGCTGAAACAAAGCTTGTCTTTCTCATACTAACAGCTCCTGTATATTTTATAACCTCTTCTTATGACTCCACCCTCCTCTCATGAATTTATTGTCTTTTGCTGCAACGGAAAACAAATGTAAATACTAAGAACTGCTCTGCTGTTAGTAGATGAATGTATTTAGTTGTACTTTCTGTGTTCCTGTCTCCAGTCACGTTACACACATTTCATCGATGTAAGGACAAGCCGACCTGCTTCAACGCACAAAAGGAAGTGACGGCACACACACCCCCTTCATGCATCCACCCGCCTGTTCCATCCGTCCCATGAATAATCCAACAGAGGGCTGGTAAAAGCCTCCCAGTCTGCAGGCTTTGGCCCTCCAGCCTGAGCCCCCCCAGCACACCAAGCTGTCCCCAGAAACCCAGCCCAGCATGTGCAGCCTCCTTCCGGCAGACGCCTCCTCCCGGCAGACGCCTCCTCCTCCTCAAAAAACACACTTACGAGTCCCTGTTTATGGATGTTTGTAAATCGCTGCAGAACGAGGATGAATAGCTCAGAAAGATGAAAGACGACGAGTCAGCGGCAGACGCTTCCTCCTCCGGCTGTAGATTCACATCAGTTTGTAAAAAAACAGAATCAGTGTAAACATAAAGGTAACAATAGTTTTTTAAATATTTTTAGCCAGATAACAGGCCTCAGGCAGGTCCATCTCACCTACGTCCTTCAGGTGTAGGTGGACAGCTGAATCCTGCCCCGAGGAGCCGAGCCATGCGTTTGTGAATGGGTTGTCTCTACCCAGATTTAATCTGTTCCTACCTTGAGACTGGACTCTCTGGACGTTAGTGGCTCCTTATAAAACTGTTTCCTCTGATTACAGGTGAGTATCAGGTCATTACCAGCCATCAGACTGTTGACCTCACCCACAACCACAATAATATCAGGACCTATACTCATAACCTGTCAGCTCTTTGCATCTTTTCACACATTATGCAGCTAATCAGTCACAACCGCTCTAACTCATACTTAGTCGGTGCTGCTCTCTGCTCTGTTCACAGTGTTTTCCATTGTCTGTATTGTATTGTTTGTCTCTTGTTCTTGCACTGTTGTTCGCACCGTCCTGTCTTGTCGGCATCAGCCTGCACATTACATACACTTTATGCTCAGTCTACCATGGAGCTGCTTAAGGACTTGGGATTTTGAGGCCAAGCCCAACGCCAAACCATCAAAGCCCTCTCAGGTGCAGCAGAAGAAGGAAGTTGGTGGCTCTGGGTGAAGTAACACCAGTGGCACAGAAGCTTGAACATGGAGGGGGGCACACCTGTTTCATCAACACATCAGTGAAGGAGGGTGCCCACCCGAAGACCTCGATGAAGCCTTCAACCCTCCCCCACCACCTCATACAACACCACAGCTTTGACACCACTCTGATGGATGCCTCAGGTCCCTGGTGGTCTAGTGGTTAGGATTCGGCGCTCTCACCGCCGCGGCCCGGGTTCGATTCCCGGTCAGGGAACTCACTTTTAGAGTTTCTATCCACATACCATCCGCCTGCTCAACTCTGAGCCTTAACCGGACTTAAATACCACCGCACCACTGCACTTTACTCACATAGCTGTTTTCAATACTGTACATGTGTATATATACGAGCTACCCCCCTCTTAGTTTACATTTTGAGTTTACAGTCTATATTTTATTTTATTTTACTCGGTGTACATTTACACTTATATTTTTTACCTTGTGTGTTCTGTGCAATTACTACTGTTTTACTGTAGTACTTTTTTACTACTGGCTGCAGGTACAAAAATACATTTCACTGTGCATTGTACTGTATAACTGCATGTGACAAATCTTATCTTATCTTATTTTAGGTATAAAGGTTCATCAGGGGATTGTTTGACCTAGTCCTAAAACAGAACACCTCCCCACCTGAAACACTGAAGAAGCCACTAAAGATCAGCAAAATTACAACCTTTAAAATCTTGGCAAGCAATTTAGCAAATTCCAAGACCAACGTGTCGGAATCAGTCAGAGCTGGACGTGGTGAGATTTGGCTGTTAGGACATTTTCGTCCTGTGAAATGAAACTTTACTATTGTCTGTTTCTTTCTGCCATTTAGGACAACTGACGTCCCAATGTCCAATTCTTCCTGATAGGCTACAGACACATGGATTTATGAAAAGTGCACCAACTCAGGATATTTTCATCTTCATGGCAGACAGTTTAAGGACTAAAACACTTTTTGTTTGTGCATTTAAAGCTGCTCAAAGTATCTGGAAAGCAGAGCTTAAAGAAGCTTCCACAAAAATTTAAACGTGCAAGAAAGTGAAGCTCCTATAAATACCAGCAAATATTGATCATCAGCAGAAGAAGCAGCGACCTCTCTGGGTTTACTTCCCAGCCTTTTTGCATCTTAATATATCCGTAAAGAGCTGAAGTGCAGACTTGGCTGTAAATCACTCAGCAGCATCGAGCTGTTGGCTGCAACATGAAGATACGGTATCAGAGCAGAACGGTGTCTTTGTAGAGGATTATTTTACTAATAATGAGTTCAAATGCAAATTTAAAATACAGTAAATCTGTTTTTTTTAGGATCATTTCCTGGAGGACCTCTGGATTAGTTGGAGGAGTGAATATTCTCTGTGCTTTACTGAGCCATTCTCTTCTATCTGAAACGTGAAATAAAACATCGGGAGCTTAAGCAGCATCCTCCGACGCACAGTTTTAAAAGAGACAGGAACAGTGAACCCTTGTTCTCAGATACAAACGAGCATTTTGACACATAGTGGGAAAGATGGAGAGTCAGAGCAAGAAGAAGGTCCAGAGAGAGAAAGGAAAGTGCTCAGAGGGCAGCTCGGTGGCCAGACGTTATCGAATGAGTGACAGGACGAGTTAGGACTGGTCTCCTCTGAGGCTCGGTTCATCTCTAACAGCTGCCTCGCATCCCGGGAACCAAAGAGCAAACTGGTCTGTGTTTACATGGGTCACAATCCTCACTGCAAAAAAAAAGTGTCCATCTTAGAAACTACCTGGGTTTAGAGAAGGTGTCGACCGGGTTCACTTGTTCCCCCTCAGCTCGTTTTAAAAGAATCAAGTTCTCATTGTTTGGAAGGAGGTCGAGCTGCCAGCACATGATGAGGAGAGATTAAAAAGAGGTGATTGTGATGGTAGTCGTTCACCTTTATTCTGCAGCAGAAATCACAAACTGAGAAAGAAGTGTCCTTACTCACTCACTGACAATAAAACAGTCTCATCTAAAGTCAAACAAAACAAAGAAAACAACTCCAGCCTCCTCCAGCTGTGGAGGAAGTCGTCATTAATAGAACCAGATTCTACAGTTTCTTCTTCAGTTTGGTTTTATGTTTCATCTTGGGGATCCTAAAGTACATGTGTAAATTCCTAGAGTGGTTCTTAAGAAGGATTATGTTAATTTAGTACTAATTACAGAGAAGATGGCGACAATTCAATTTGTGTGCAGCCGATTTATTAATTACACTCCTATCAACCCCCAGAGAGTGTTTTAATCAGAGCACAGCAGGTCACTGTCTAAAAACTGCTTCCTCTATTTACTTTCTCTACAGTTCTGAGATAGTGGCTATAGCCATGCTAGCTGATATGCTAATATACTCACATGTTTATCAGGAATGTTTAGCGTGCTACTATTAGTTACATTATTTATCCCAGCTAATAGTAGCTCTCTTTAGCTTCGTAGCCTCCAAGCTAATAGTAGCTCTTCTTAGCTTTGTATCCTCTCAGCTAATGACAGCAGTTCCTAGCTTCCTAGCCTACCAGCTAATAGCAGCTCCTCCCAGCTTCATAGCCTTCAAGCTAACAGTAGCTTTTCCTAGCTTCCTAGCCTTTCTAGGTCCTCCCAACTTCCTAGCCTCCAAGCTAATAGTAGCTCTTCCGACCTTCCGAACAGTTAGTAGCTCTTCTTAGCTTTGTATCCTCTTAGCTAATGACAGCTCCTCCTAGCCTCCTACCCTCCAAGCTAACAGTAGCTCTTCCTAGCTTCATAGCCTCCCAGCTAATAGTAGCTCCTCCCAGCTTCCTAGCTTCCAAGCTAATTGTAGCTCTTCCTAGCTTGCTAGCCTTCCAGCTAATACTAGCTCTTCCTAGCTTCCTAGCCCCCGAGCTAATAGCAGCTCCTCCCAGCTTCTTAGCCTCCCAGCTAACAGGAGCTCTTCCTGCATTAAGATCACTTCCTTTAAATGAGAGGGATAAATTTGTACGGCACATCTGCTAATTCTGAACAAGCCTGACAGATGACACAACTCCATTAGGCTCATTAGATTAATTGCCGCCACCATGTAAGCATCCATCAGATAAACACAGAATATTAAGGTGGAATATTAATCAAAGTAAAGAAGCAGCGTGTAAAGTTAAAACTGTTTTCTTGTGTCTATGTACAGATATAAATATGACCACACACAGACGTAGGTGCAGGCTTAACAGATAAAATATAATTAATATCACCATTAATAAATGATAATCTATTAAGTATGGACTCAAAGGGAGCAGAGAAACATCCCACAGGGAATGAAACCTACCGCTGAGAGGAGAGACTACCTGCTAGGACGTCAGGACGAACTGGCAAAAGGGCACAGGACATAATGAGGCTACCAGCATCTTATTTATAATTTATTGTGTTTGAGGCGAGCTGAGGTAAAAAACTATTGAGCTGAGAGAATATGAAGGATGGAAAACAGCAAACAGCAGCCGGCTTGTTATTAGTGGAAAGCAGAGGAAAGGATGCATGAAGGACGAGAGGAAAATATGAGATGTGCTCAAACTTGTACGAACGAGCTTCTAGAGAGTCTGAAACGTCAGAATATATCTGGTTCTCCTGGTAAAAGAGGAGACGTCAGCCCCAGCTCCCAAACGTAACATCTAACTCAAAGCTTCAAAATCTGAGCTGAACTTACGTTATACTTTAGAGGGAAGACATTCACCAGATAAAACTGTTCACTGGGATCAGCTCTGAAGGAATTCAACAACCGTGGAAGAGCAACGACAATGATTTCTGAATCTGCAACGATGCAAATGATTTACTTCTCTGCAGCAAAACCGACTTTAAATAATTTCTCTTGTAAATTTGGATCAATTCATCACATCATAGTAGGGGCCGCACAAGATCGGATTCAAGTCAAGTCGACACCAACTAGTCTCTAATAGAAACCCAGTAGAAAGTAATGAAATCTAAATTCTTGTCCTGAATACATATGCTGAGAACAGACAGCTCAGATATGTATAGCCTGTATACACTGGGCCCCTCACCTGTCTTCGTGGAGGCGTCCATGTTGTTATTGTCATGTGATCAGTGACTAGTCAACGTGATGCTTAAAGCGCCATGGCTAATCGAGTAGCCTGTACAACCTCTAGTGGCGATGCGTTTAATGACAGTAGGAGACTTCTACTCCAACTCATAGCTTCACTAACACCAGAGTTTATTCACTTTCTCTAAAGATCTCCAGAAACGTCATATCCAACATCTGGTCAGACTCCTCACCTGTCTTCTAGGAGGCGTCCATGTTGTTATTGTAACAGCTACGTGTTGCCACAAAAGGCAAACTCAGTCTAAGTAAAGGGGCCAGATGTCTGAGCCAGATGTCGGAGCCAGATGTCTGAACCAGACGTCTTACCCGTTTGCGCAGGTTGCAGGTGAGGATGAGGTTGCGGGAGAAGGAGTTGGCGAAGGCCGTGTAAAACTCCAGGACCTTGAGCAGTGCCTCCCTCTTGATGACGTGGAGGTCGCAGTACGTCAGCGCTCGGACGTTAGCGCAGGCGTGTGCGAGGGTGGTCTCTTTCCAGAAGACGTCTCCGAACACGTCGCCTTTACCTGAGGACACAGCAGACAGGAGGAAGGTCAAGAAGTTTGATGGAGCAAAGTTATTGTGAGTTAAGTTCAGGAGGAAGAACGCTCGTCCCGCTCGTAACCCTCTCTGTTCAGCTCAGTTACCAACCCTCTACTATCCCTATCTCTACCTTTTCTCCTTCTTCTTCATTCATGTTTCATTACTGGATGAAACCTGAACGGTTAATGAAGAAAATAATCCTCTGTCCAGGTACACGTGTCATCTAATTATGACGGCAGGACAATGGGAATCAAGGACAATAGCCGATAATGAGACATAAATGAATCAGAGGACGGCAGTGAAAACATTAAATATAAAGCATCTGCTTCCTCTCTGACACCTGCTGCCCTTCCTTCCCTAGCAACGGTTTTACCTGGCCGAGCGCTTAGCAACCAGAGCTGCAGATTTCCCCGTGAACAACTTTAGATGTTAACGCCGAGCGGCGGGGGAGCAGCGACGACTACAACAGTTATTTCACCGGTTTCACATCCAACGCGATGCAGCGGGGAGTGAAGAGTGAGAGAGAGAGAGAGATGAAAGGAAAAATATTTTGTGAAGCCTCCGCTCATTACCAACGCTGTAATGAAAGAAAAGTCTTGTAATATACGATAATACTGAGTCAGAACAGACTGAGAGAAGATCAGGAGACCAAGAAAACCTCTTCCCTAGATCCACTGCTGCAGCTTCATCCCGTCATTCAGAGAGAAAAGATGCAAAATATTGACTTCTGTTAATGAAGTATGAAAACATTTTGTAGGTCTTTGGTGGCTGAGTTTAGGCTTCTGGTAGTTGGTGCGCTCCATCGTCTTTAATTAATCTCACGCACTCAGTGATGCCTCTTCTTATAATACTCACTTCTCTTTTGGGAAAAACACAATTTAAAGACTCTATTCATTTCAGTTTTGCACAACCAGACTCCTCTGGGGTCAAATGAATCACTTACAGATTATATGTAGGCTTCATCTTCATTCCGTTAATTACTGTTAATGATGAGCTGTCATCATAAAGTAATGTTTAAGTGACATTTACACTGATGTTCTGTCACTTTCAGTTATTTAATGTCGGTTTCCTAATCTCAGAGGCGTTCCAGGACAGTGGGGGAGCCCGGAGGGTGGACTGACTTTAAACTACAGCAGCACCAATGTGTTTTTAACGTAGGATGAGCAGCGAAACGTCTCCAAGAAACTCTACAGGTGTCCTTGTTTTCAGCTTTTTTATATTTGACGTGAGTTAAGATCAAGATTTGTGTAGAACTAAGATGTTTTTGCAGAAAGTTGCACAGAACTGACAATAATAATAATATTAAATAGCTAACTTCAGCTACTCTAGCTTTCTAAGCTAGCTAGCCTAACAACGTGCTAGTTCAGTTATGAGTTGGTTTGTTCTTTCTTTAACATTAGTTTCATCTGTGAACGTTCTCAGTCGTTCAGGTCTTTATATATTAAATAAAAAGCTGAAAACAACGGCAACTGTTGAGATTCTTGAGGATGTTTCGTCACTCGTCCAAATCTGAATCTGAAGAAATCTACTTGGATTAGTGGTGAAACATCTTCAGCTTTTTTATTGGGATGTTTAACGTGAGTTCATTTAGCTGGAAGAGCCACATGTGTCCAGCTGTGTTGTCTGTGATCAAGTCCAATATGGAAATTTAGACCCCAGAACCACCTCTGCCTGATTATCACAGCTGACCTTTACCTGTGGAAGAGGAAACTGAACACAAGTGCAAAGATATTTTTACCATAAGAAAAGAAGGGAAGAGAAAATAAAAAACTCATATTTTTAAAGATATAGAAGATAAAGATATGCATAAAGACAGTTACACGGGACGATTAATAATAATACTAAACACATAACTGAGATGCTGCTTGGATGTTTTCAAGAAACTCTACAGTCCCTTGTTTTCAGCTTTTATGGGATATTTAACATTAGTTAACTTCTCTAGCAGAGCCACATGTGTTCAGCTCTGTTTAACGTGACCAAGTCCAGAGTGGAAATTTTTTCCCAGAGCCCCAATAGACCCTTGAATCACTTCGGCTTAATTATCACAGCTGACTTTTACCCGTGGAAGTGGAAACTGGACACAAGTGCAAAGATGTTTTTCATTTGAGCCCTGTGGGAGCTGGACAAAAGAGATGGGAGAGTTTTAAAAAAGAAAACTCGGATGTTTTCAAGAAACTCTACAGTCCCATTTTCAGCATTTGGCATATTTAACATATATTTAGCTAGAAGCTACTCTGTCCAGAGTGGAAATGTTTTCCTAGAGCACCAATAGACCCTAGAACGGATTAATTAGAACTAATTATCACAGCTAACCTGCTGACCTGCAGAAGTGGAAACTGGACAGGAGTGCAAAGATATTTTTTCATTTGAAGAAACATTAAGGGAAGAAAATGCAATTTTCAAACGCTTTTGCTTTTCTTTTCTTGTGGCGTAAACACAATATTGAGCCAACAACCCTGCGGAGCCCGAAGCTCTGACCCTCTCAGGTTGACCTGCTTTCCCTCGCTGGCCTCCAACCAACTGCAGCCACCTGGGCACTTGACTTATCGAGTGCCAGCATAAATTCCCCATGCTAATCACCCTACAGCATATTTACACCTGTGAGTGTCTCCAGGGCAACGCTGAGGTTGTTTCGCTAATAAGAGGAGGATGAGTCGTGATGATGAGCGACATCAAATGTGTCGCGTGTCATCAAACACTGACGAGGGCTGTTGAGAAGAACTAACCTGAGCAGAGGCCTCTCAGATAGAGTGGATTAATAGACTCTGTGTTTTCAGTCAACAGCTCAGAGTGAGTCATAAAACACAAGAGAAATGAGACAGGATTTAATAGGACGCAAATGGAGTATGATGGTGCTTCTACACAGGGTTTCCCTGAGGAGATTCAGGTGCTGTCTGGCTGTAGAATCGGCACTAATCAGGACTCAAATCTGTGTCAAACCTGCCACAACCTTCGTCTCAGCACTTTTCTGACAGCTGACCCGGATAAAATGTGACGAAAAGCAGTCCACGCTGTCCACCAGCTGTCACAACAGCCTGAGTAATGGACACATACGCTGTCGCCCAACGCCGAGCGAATCTCATCTCCACGCTCCCCTCCTCTGAGCCCCTCGAGGCCTCTTTTCACGAGGCATCCAGGAGAGGAGGCTCAGGCAGCAATGAGCTCCCCGGAGATCTGCTGCTCCTCGCCAATTAGCCGTCTGGATGTGGAGGTGGTCACACGGGGCCCGGGGGCGGGGTTGGAAGCGTGGCGGTGATGTTTGGCAGTGTGTTCGCAGAGCGTGACACTGTTACAGCGGGGTTAAAAACCACAGCGGGGAGCGTTTATGATGGGGTGGAGGTGGATGGAGGTGCATGCTCCTGAATCTTTCTCTCATATGAATCTGCCTGACTCTTTAAATGGTTTTTAACAGATGCTGTTACACGCTGCAGGAGGTAAAATCAGCTCCTCCTTCTGTTATGAAATAAAATCTGGAGCAAAACAAGCGAAAGGAGCATAGTCTGTATATAAATATGGACTACACGTCTCCACTTCCTGTCAGTGGCCAAACTGACTCTATTTTCCCAGGGAAAACGGGCGGCGCCATCTTGTGAGTTTGGATCCAGAGTCTGATCAGTACGGTCTGAGGGTGGAGCCACGTGGAGCCGTGATATTGATGCCCCGCCCACACTTCCTCCAGACTCACTCATGTTTTAGTTTAATTAATACAACGCTCTGCTCTACCTCCACCTGTTACAAGGACATGATGGATTATACACTGAACTTATATACAAGTCTCACTGGTCCAGAGAGACCTGGACCAGTGGTCACCATGGAGACTACTTCCTGGACCAGAGAGACCTGGACCCATTCCTGCTACATTCAAGGAGAACACAGCTGTTTTTATTTAGGTTTTTGACTTATATTTTTCAAATCATGTTAGCAGAAAGAAAATTAACATTAACTTTCTCTTTTTCTATTTAGATGAAACTTTCTTCACAATAAATTCTGGTTTTAAAACCAAAAAACTGCACAGACTCACTTTGAATGCTTTCCATCAGAGACGGTGTGTAAATGTACAGTCCACTCGTTCTCTATTCCTGCATCGAGACGCTCTGGCCTACTGAGGCTGGGTAATGTATCGTACAGACATCAAGAACAGAAAAAGTAAACTGAAACCAACGGGACAATCCATCACAGTTAGGTAGAGCTACGGACTCTGACCCTGGCCACCAGAACTCTAATGAACAATCTACCTTTGATTCCCGGAGCCTCGGTTTACATGTCCAGACTCATCTCGACCCAGATCTGTTTCAGTGCTGAGTCGTCTATTCAGGTTCAAAGCTCAGTCGCCAGAGACTGTTTCACAAATAGGTCTGTATAGAGTATGAGTGATCTAAATGTGGGAGTGATAGACTAACCAACAGATGTAAACTCCTCTCTGCTTAATGTACCACCAACGTTTGATTCTCCCGTATCCTCCGGTAACACGGTGTACAGTTAATGCTTCTTTGATCCTGCAGGACTCTCGGTCTGCCAGGTCTCAGCCCGTCAACACAAACCAAACCAAAATATAAAAAGAACAGCTTTTTTGCGGTACGGGTGCTATTCATAACGGCTTACAGGTTTGAAACGAATTACACCGGAGGATTTCTTGCCTACACAGGCGCCAACTCACAGTTAACACGCTGACAGATGTGTCGATGGGACTGAATGCTGCTGCACGCCCCATCAGCAGATAAAAGGACTCGGCTGTTGGCAGCTCGGCGCCTTCGTATTGCTTTATCTTGAAACGCAGCTCGACCAGACCACGGTCCAGTAAGAGGCGTTTCAGGCTGCTTCTTACAGCTGATGTGCTGATGCTGCACTAACTCTACCTTTACAATATTTGACAATTCTGTATAAAAATGACTCAGAACATCAGTGGATTTACACACAAGTCCTGAAAGTAGACAAAGAGAACCCAAACAAACAAATGAAACAGAAATATTATATTTGTGCACACTTGTTTTTTCATCATTTCTTCATATCAGTTAGTTGTTAAAGTCAGAGTCTCCTTGTCTCCAGTATCTGCTGTGACCTCCTTGTCACTAAATGTTTCTGGTAACAGCTGATCAGTGGTCTACAGCAGCTTGGAGGAATTTTAGCCCATTCCTCAGAACAGAACCACTTCAGTTCTGAGATGTTGGTGGGTTTCCTCACATCAACTGCTTGCTTCAGGTCCTTCCACAACATTTCTATTGGATTAAGGTCAGGACTTTGACTTGGCCGTTCCTAAACATTCATCTTGTTCTTCTTTAACCGTTCTTCTGTAGAACCACTTGTGTTCTTGGTTCTCGTTGTCTTGCTGCATGACCCAGTTTCTCTTCACATTCAGCTCATGGACAGATGTCCTGACATTTTCTTTTAGAGTTCACTGGTAGAATTCAGAATTCATTGGTCCATCAATGATGACAAGCCGTCCTGGTCCAGATGCAGCAGAACAGGCCCAAACCAGGACATTAGCACCCCCATGTTTGATGGAGGGATGAGGTTCTGATGCTGGAATGATGCAGTGTTGGTTCATCTCATTTAAACCAAACTATTCTACTTTGGTCTCATCTGTCCACTAAACATTGTCCCAATAGTCTCTTTACACTGACTAGAAAAACCTCTGAACACTTCTGCTGTAGACGACTGATCAGCAGTTACCGGAAACATTTAGTTACAAAGAGGTCACAGCAGATACTGGAAACAAGGCTCAACCAACTTTTGCAACTCGCAAATATGTACAAATGATGAATAAACAAATGCACAAGTATACTATTTAAGCTTCATTTGTTTGTTTGGGTTCTCTTTGTCGACTTTCAGGACTTGTATGAAAACTTTTTTTTGGACTTCTATCCACCAACAGAAGTCTCTACAGCCGTCGCTCTATTAGAAGAACGACTATTATAATTTGAAGCAGCCTCTTCTCAGACTTTAGACAAATGTTGGTCTTGCCACATATTACTGGCTACGATGCTGCACGTCTGACAGCGTTTTAATTCCCTCCAGTTTTAGACACAAACTGATGGGTGATTAATGACTCGAGGAGTTCACTGCAGAAAAAGTAATAATGAAGTTTAATGAAGCTCATTCCGTTCTCAACGAGGGGGACTCGATCTGCCTTAAAGTCCCAACATGATCAGTGTGATTTTAATCATAACCACTTACGCTAATGAGGCCGTTAATTAAAATAACTGATGTATTAATTACACAGGGCTGCTGCGTCTGGTCGTCGCTATTTATATGAGCTTTAGATCATGAGTTATTTAGGAAAACGATTTATGTTGTTGAGACCGATATGCAACATTTCAAAACTTGTTCCCTTCCACGGCGTTTGGAGGGAACACTGTGACGACGCTGATTAATGTGAAGGATATTTTACTTCCTAGCTTTTAAAAAATTCATCCAGGACATCCAGTAGAAAGTGTTGAATATCAAAATACCAGAAGAGAAAGAGGAGAGGTAAAAGGCAAAGCTTTGAATTTGTCATTCCATCCTTGTTGCTTGGTTTTAAATAAATTAACATTTATTTTAAGGTTGCAGCAACTCATTGATGAAGTTGTAAATATGTCGATTTGTATAGAATACATCAATGTTAACTAAAAATGCTCTTATCAAATCCGCTAAAGAGGAAATTAATTACGCTTGAAAGACGTTTGTTGCTATCCTGCAGAGAACAGTAATATGACCAGAAGTTAAAACTGCTGAAACAAAAGAAGACGATTAAGTGGTTGCACTCTAATTAAAACTGAAACTACTCCCAACTGTACAGAGACAATGAATATCTGGACTAGTCAGATGGTTGGTTGACGGTGGTGAAGCTAATGGATATGCTAATGGTTATGCTAATGGATATCATGTCAGCTCTCCTTCCCATCAGTGTGTCTCTGCTCATATAGACGTATAAAACTAAACCAGGTAGATTTCCATGAACGTCCTGCTCTAAGTGGGTGTTAGAAACCTTTAGCAGTGGTTAGCATCACAGCATGAAGGTTGTTGGGTCTAACCATAGAAAGTATGCATATGGATGGTGGAACCGCTCCTCAAAAGCCAAAGCAAGTAGAGCTCCCCCTGGTGTCTGGCTGCAGTATAGGTCATAAGCTCCACCTCCTCCATGTTAGTGGGCGGGACTTGGGCCAAACTAAAACACTAAAATACAAGTCAAGGATGGTTTCAGTCATTTTAGGTAGTTAATATAATGTTGATGAATGTTCAAGTGTCAATTTTTCTGAGAAGTTTCGCAAGATGGTGCCGCCCGTATCCCCGGGAAAATAACATCAGTTTGGCCAATGAGAGGAAGTGGAGATGTGTTGTACATATTTATATACAGTCTATGGTTCTAAGCTGCCGGCCGGCTGGGGTCTTTCTATGTGGAGTTTCCATGTTCTCACTGTGTTTCCTCTCACATAGACATGACTGTTAGCTTCATGTTAGCATGAATGGTGACACTCTACAGGATAAAACACACGACATTACCATTACAACCTAATTAACGACAGAATACAGTAAAAACATCTTTTCCTAATTACACTCAATGAATCTGAACTTGTTTTGAATTGTTTGCCCGATAAAAACTCACATCCACTATAGAACCTGTCTCACTAGTGATGCAGCTAACGTTGCAGTGACTTCCTGTTCACATAGCTTTTGACAGGACAGATACGTCTGTAGCTGGATGTTTAATGGTCCAACACAGTTTAGTAAATCTCAACAAGACGAGCTAGCGGTCATCAGGAGCTTTATGTGCAGAGTTGGAGATAGATGTGTGAATGGCAGAGAAGGGAAGTCAGCAGCAGAATGTGTTTACAGGTAGAAAGGTGGATGTATGTGTTTCTAACATCAGTATTAAATCTCAATGTTTTCACAAGAAACTGAGCTCATTTCAGTCTTGAGACCTGCAGTATGAAAGTATTCAAGCATCTCTCCATGACAGGCTTCCTTTCATCATTTAACCTGCACTCTTAATTTATGCCTCTTCTAATCTACTCCACATCAAAACCACTCTGCACTGGTCCTTATTACTGGCTCTTGTACTGCAGCCAGATTCATATCTGGTTGGAAGCTCATCTCCTCCTCCTCCTCCTCCTCCTCCTCCTCCTCCTCCTCCTGCACTGCGATTGCTCGCCGGGCCAGAACATATTGCTGTGTGAATAGAGGTCCAGACCGAAATCCCCTTCTCATAACCAAGCATGAATAATGGATTAAAAATTAATCAGCTCATCGTTTTGGCAAAACAAAAAAAAAAAAAAAGAAAGGGAGGGAGGGGCGGGCAGATCTTCACAGAGCAGAGGAGAAATCATCAATAGATAATAGCGGTTAATAGTCTGACAGCGTGTGATCGTCCATTTATTCAGAGATCTGACGCCCAGCGACTGATCTGAGTTTAGATACAGGCCAGAGAAACGGAGGCAAAATAAAACCTGGTAGGAGATCCAAGGAAATCTAAACAGAATGGAGCGCATACACCGATCAGCATAACATTATGACCACCTTCCTAATGTTGTGCAGGTCTCCCTTGTGGGGACTCATCAGAGAATGGACATGGGCCTTCTGAGGGTGTCCTCTTGTTAGTGGGGGGGTCTTTGAGGGGAGGGGCCTCTGTGGATCATCCCACAGATACTTGATCAGTTTGGGATCTAGTGAATTTGGAGGCCAGGTCAACACCTTGTGCTGTTCTTCATGTTTTTTTTTTTAGTTGTTCCTAAAGTGTTTTTGTGTGTGTTTCTGTGTCAGGCTGCATCCTGCTGGGGATGGCTGCTTCCATCAAGGAGTGTCATTGCTATGGGGTGGGGGTGCCTGGTCTGGTCTAGGTGGGTGCTACATGTCTAAGTAACATCCACACCAATGAATGCCAGGTCCAGAAGTTTCCCAGCAGAACACTGAACTGTCACAACATGGTTTAATTGTTATTCACTTCTCCTGTCAGTGGTCATAAAGTTATGGCTGATCTGTGTACGTTCTCACCCTCACCTATGGTCATGAATAAAAGAATGGAGTACAAGCTAAGTTTTCTCAGCCTTAGAGACCGAATCTGCAGCTTGGAGTAGAGCTAGTGCTGCTTCACATAAAAAGAGGCTCGTTGAGGAGGTTATGGATTTGGATGAGGACGCCTCCTTCTGATGTTTACTGGTTATCGGGAGCCAGGAGGAGACCATGGGGTGGACCCAGAATTAACAGAAGGGTTTCCATTACTCTAGTTGCCCATAGGAACACAACTGAATCCCTCATGAGGGACTACAAGACATTGCTACAGAGCAGGACGTTGCTAGAAACTTTAGCCAACATTACTCAACTTCTGCCGCCTCCTTCAGTCAACGATAGATGAGTTGACCCGTCTCTCTGGAGCTGCTACAGAGCCTTGGATTGTTAGTGTGTTTACTGTATGTACAGCAGTGGGTTAAAGTTGCGTGTGCTTTAAAGATACTTCACTGTCCCTCAGGAGAAAACGCAGCTCTGCTCAACCCAGGTCAACGTCTCAGAGCCATTATAAAACAATAAATACACACATCTACTGTTTGTAGGTTAGCCGTTTGAGAGTGTGTGCGTCCATCTGATGCTATTGGATGATAATGAGAGCAGAGTAAAAGCCTCGAGCAGCAGCCTGGGGAAATAACTGGCTATAAGAACCACAACCAGCACCACAGCCAACACTACATCCTCTTCTTCTGCTTTGCCTCATTTCCCCTTCTCCTGATTTTTAAAAATCTGTTCTCTCTCTCTCTCTCTCTCTCTCCATCTGTAATCTTTCTTCCAGACCCTCTATAACTTACCTCCTCTTGCTTCTATCACCTGCTTTATTCCTTTCTTCCACAGTATCTTGTCTTTTGATTCACGCCCGTGTGCAGCAAACTTCTACATCTCAATGTGCATCCTCGTTCTTTTATTGTACCCAGTTATTCATACTCCTCTTTTGCCGCTGGTTTCCCAACATGTTCCAGCACAGCTTCCTGTTCCTTGACAACTTTCTTTCCTCTCAACACGAGAGGAAAGAAAGTTGTCAGGGAACAGGAAGGAGCGAATCCTCCTCTTCACGCCGTGAACATGCAGATGAGCCTCAGATCTAATCAGTCTCCTGACCCCTCCCAGCGTCTTGTCCTCTCCTTTCTGCACTGACCTCCTCTTCCTCCCTGCGCCCTCACCTGTGATCTGCCTCCTGGAGACAAGTTGCAGAATAACATCGTTGCCATGGACTCAAACTATTTCCTTCGTTGCTATGCAACACCAAGTTTGACACTTGCACGCAATCCAGTCATCATCAGAGAGTTTGGCTCTGAGACTCAGGACTAGTTTATTATTTATGTGTCCCCAGGGAGGACCTGTTAAGAAGCAAGTTCTTCTCAAGGTGCATAACTTACCTGACGTTCTCCGCTTACAGTCCTGTACCAACTGTACTCTGACACAAACTATATACACACACACACACACGCACACACACACACACACACACACACACACATATATACACCACATCTGCTGTTCTTACTGCAAGTATTGCACATATTCGTATATATTTAAATATAAATGCAGCGTACCAATATAGATATGCAGCACCGCTTACAAGTTTTTGCGAATTTTCTACATTTCTCCATAAAAATGAATCAAAACAAGTCCTGACAGTAGACAAAGAGAACTCAATAAAACACATGAACAGAAATGTTATACTTGACTATTTGTTTATTCAGGAAAATGAGCCAATATTACATATCAGTGATGTGTAAAAGAAAGTGTACCTCTGGGATTATACATTTGGAAGAGGTCATGTTCTGCTTGTCTGCAGTTTGATCAACGTCATGTGGACAAGACAGAAGACTATTGGGACAATGTTTAGTGGACAGATGAGACCAAAGTAGAATAGTTTGGTTTAAATGAGATGAAACAACACTGCATCATTCCAGCATCAGAACCTCATCCCTCCATCAAACATGGGGATGCTAATGTCCTGGTTTGGGCCTGTTCTGCTGCATTTGGACCAGGACGGCTTATCCTCATTGATGGACCAATGAATTCTGAATTCTACCAGTGAACTCTAAAAGAAAATGTCAGGACATCTGTCCATGAGCTGAATGTGAAGAGAAACTGGGTCATGCAGCAAGACAACGAGAACCAAGAACACAAGTGGTTCTACAAAAGAACGGTTAAAGAAGAACAAGATGAATGTTTAGGAACGGCCAAGTCAAAGTCCTGACCTTAATCCAATAGAAATGTTGTGGAAGGACCTGAAGCAAGCAGTTGATGTGAGGAAACCCACCAACATCTCAGAACTGAAGTGGTTCTGTTCTGAGGAATGGGCTAAAATTCCTCCAAGCTGCTGTAGACCACTGATCAGCAGTTACCAGAAACATTTAGTTACAAGGAGGTCACAGCTGATACTGGAGACAAGGAGGCTCTGATATGTAATATTGGCTCATTTTAGTCTCATATTTATGTTTCATGTGTTCGTTTAGGGTTCTCTTTGTCTGATGTTTTGAGTCATTTTTAATACTGTGAAGGAAGCAAATGCTTTTATTAGAGTTAGAGTTAGTGCAGCATCAGCACACCAGCTGTAAACCAGGGACAGATTAGGAACCGAGTCTGTTACCAGAAACTTCTCCATGCATGGAGAACGTCGAACATACAGGACTGGACCATCCCGCCTTTTAGATCATTTCCTTTAAATGAGAATTTGTGAAAATTGTGGGCGGAGAAGTTCTGGCTTCCAGGCTACGACAAACATCTGATAACACATGCAAAAACAGTAAAGAGTGTTTCAACAACACGATTCATCTGCAGACTGACGTCACTGATAATATTGAGTAATTTATTATACAAGCATTTTCATAACGGTACGGTGAATTCTTTAAATGTGAAACAGACCGAGGGAGCGTTGACTGGACAAACATCATTCATTCAAACTGACCGTCCTTATGAAACAAGTCAAATTAGATATGAGAGCTTTTCTCTAGGAGAACATATAAAGGTTCTGAGAATCCTCTCAGAGAGCTCCTAACTGCTGCTAAGAATCTTCAGGAATACATGCCCTGATTCTCTTTTCAATTCTTAAAAGCTCAGTTTATTGTTTGAAGAGCGATGAATCAGTTTGAAAACAGACTAAAGTGGCTCTTATCTCTGCTACGGTCCAGAGACGTGACCCAGACGCTGAACTCTGAGAAGAAAAATGAACTCAGTCACATCAGAAATAAAAAATAAATAAGAAAACGACTGCAGGCATGTTGAGAACATTTTCAGCAGCGATACGCCGCTCGTGTCCGCCGCTGCTCTTGACGACCAGCTGATGATTTATTGATTAATGCCCTCAGTGAGATGAAGCAATTCATCAAACATCTAATCTGCTTTTTATGAAGCCCCGACTGTCGCCTTGTCTGCTACGGCCTCATGATGAAGTTAGAGAGATGGAGCGGTAACACAAACGGAGAGGCGCCTCTATTTTTACTTTCTTTGCTCCTCATCGGTCGCAGCGGATCTGAAGCTGCAACCGGACGGATCTCTACAGTCTGGAGCTGCAGCAGTTTGTGGATCACTGATTTATCACAGACACCACAGTGGAGAAAGAAGCCGAATGGTGGGTTTTTATAAATCTGCTAGAATATTTACACGGTTTTAAGTCTAAAATACGTCCATCCAGCACCCCCCGCCCCCCCATAGCGCTATAAATACCCAGAGCCAAATAGCAAGGCCCTTTTTAATCAGACATGCCCCAACAATACTAAGTTCATAGACTCCACAATGAACAGTTTCCATTCATATTTTCCATATTTTTTTAAATGAGCAGCTTGGAGCTATTCTTGTTCAACAGAATCTCAGACTGACCTGCCCCTCATCCAACCCCTGTCTGTCCTATTTTTTATGTGCTGCTTCTTTGAATAACCATTGACTGTATATACTAGAAGATAACTCAACTGCTCATGTGGATCAGCTGCTTCTACGGTGCCAGAAGCGGCCATGCTGTACGCCGTAAATCACACGTTTTCTTTTTTTTTCTGAACGATGGTAAACGTCGTTATTTCCCTCCAGACTGAGTGAAACTCACGTCTGCACTCACAGTTGGAAAAATTATGCGTTCAGTTCAGAGTTCACAAAAATATTCAAAGAACGGCAGGTGTTCATGCACAACACTGGCCCTCAAACACGCAGAAGAGGTGAAGGAAGTGAACCCACAACCTGCACACCTACGATGAATCATCAGGGTAGAATTACCCAGTGTGCATCCTTAGCAATCTGCTCTGTAGATAAAAAAAACAGCTGATCAGAGTGAATGTGCCGTCAGGGAACTGTAAACGGCCTCAGTTCAATCAGAAACGTAGAAACTGGACCAGATGTTCCAGAAAACCAGCATGACCTGATCAGAAGGAGTTTTCAGTCGGATGTAGAGGTGTCTGGTGTAAACCTCTACTACCCATGTAGACTCTTGATGTGCTGGAATAAATCCATCCTCTCTGAGCGTGTCTGCTCCAAATGGAGTAAACATCAGGTGAAGATTTACCAGGAGGGACAGAAACATGGAGGTAGAAAAACAACCAGTTCTAATCCACCTTAAAAGAACAGCTGAGTGTAACATAGAAGAATAAACTCAACCCTCTGTCCCTCCACTGGCCTTGTAGTGGAAAGTGTCCCTGCAAATGTCTCACTTGTCGCTTCTTTTAAAATTTTGTAAACCTGTCTTCACTTTATGTTGCAGCTCTCGAGCCGACTCTAAAGGTGTCGTCTCCGTCCAGGCCTCTCTAGACACGCCTCCTCAGGAGTGGCTGATTGGGGTAATTAAGCCCATGCATTCGGCTATAGACACTGGAACTGACACTTTTTCTGCCTCTATCCGTCCGGTCTCAATCAGATGGATCCCTCAGTGTGAGCTGGGTTCTGCTCAGAGTAGTTTTTTCTTGCACCCGTGCTGCTCTGGACGCTTCATGTTTTACAAAGCGTCTCGAGACAATTTGTGACAATCAACTGAAGTGATTTGAATTTAACTGAATAACACTTGGGCCTGGAAGTTGTCCTGGAGTCTCTCTGTTGGGAACTGATTCTACTCCTGCAAAGATCTGCTGGGCCAATCAGATCATTTGGGGGCGGGGCTTAATGTCATGATAGACAGAAGAGTAACAGTAGGTTCTCATGGAGTTGGAGGACTGTCCAGTAGCGTGTAGATATATATATATTTTTTTCTCTGTATCAGCTGGAACACGCCCCATAATGAAATCCAGATATCTGATATTCTGATAGGAACTGAGCGTGGACATGCTGAGCTAATAACAGATACAGAAGCATCGTTTAGTGGCCGCTATGCCTCCTCAAAGAACATCCATCTGAAAGCTGAACGTGTCAAAGGACTCCTGTTTTGTGTTTGGTCTGATGGAGACACACGATCCTTCACTGGAAGGTAACACGTCAACAGCAACACAATAAGACTTCACCGTTTGATGCTGAATGTTTGAAAATGTAAGATGTTCGACAGAGAGAGAGCTTGAAAGCTAAATCACTTCAATGGCTGCATTCAGAGACAGACGTCATCTGCGACTTTAAAGTGTTAATCACTAACCGGGGGCTCTTATCTGCTGCTGTACATGCTGCTCTCTGCAGCCTCGTACTCTTCTTATATGTATGAGTAGAAACCAATAACAACGACAACAACAATAAACGGCTGCAGCAGCTGCTCTCACGACCGTCAGCAGCCTCGGATGAGAGTTTACCGATGGAGAATCTCAAGAAGGAAAGATTATTACAGCAGAATGAGAGCAGGGCTGCAGCACCGGCACACAAACTCTACTCACCAGTCAGTCAGTCAGTCAGTCAGGCTGGGATTTGGTGAAATTTGAAAGTTGGAATTCAGCTGCTGCTATTTTCAACCTCACGATGGATCAGTTATGTTGGAAAGACTGGAAAAGCCTCCGTTATCATGACTGGGACTTTTATTTTATTATCTTTGCTCCTCCATGGAGTAGCAGGGAACATCTCGAGATAGAAAGTTAGAAACTAGTTTGGTTGTGCAGACAACTAATTAGAAAATGATTTTACTAATCCATCGCTGCACATTAAGGCTGTCAGCCAGCTGGTTTATTTGTAGTATTTTGGTTGTTTTTCTTGAAACACTGTGTTTAAAGTAAATGAATCATCTCGCTAAGAAGGTTCTGGGTTTGAATCCATGGGTCGACTGGGACCTGTCTGTAAAAGCTGACGTCTTTAGATGTCTCCTCTGACCAGTTCCCACATTTCTTTCCAATCTGCTGACTGGGCAGACATTTCAAAGATGAAGAACCCACGTACCTAAAATGGCGATGACCTCGTCATCCTGGATGACCTCCAGTGACCCCGACACCACGAAGCAGAGGGTGTCGACGCTCTCGCCAGCGTGGAAGATCAGGTCTCCCGGCGCGCAGTGGGTGGTCTGAAACTCCACGGCCAGTGAGCGCAGGCAGCCGTCGCTGGCCAGCCTGAACGCTGGATGCTCGTTGAACACCTGAATGAGAAGAAGGACGGTGGTAGAAGTTAGCCCTCAAAGTTTGGTTGTTGCCTCAGTAAGTTTAAGACTTTCGTTTGGAACATGAACAGATTTTGCAGCCCCGTCCACCTTTTGAATGTTCCATTAACACACCAATGGTGTGTGGAGCTCACCCTGATGGCTAGCAGCAGTATAGGTCATATAATCATATAAACCCCGCCCCCTCCATGTTAGTTAAAAGACCAAACTACAGTGCAGCAAGATGGTCACAACAACTATGCTAGTGTCTTCCTGTGAGTATGCTCCAGTCTCAAACTTGCAGAAGGGACAGATTATCAATTGAACCAAAATAGGAAGTAGAAGATGAAGAACTTTTGCTTGATAATAAAATCCTCTGGTTTCGTCCCAAGAACTGCTGCAGTCTTGAGTTTACTGACATTCAGCTACAGTTGATTATTTAACATTACTAGTTATACTGGCCGTAGTTTTGCACAGATTGTGTACAATCTTGAAATATTTAATATATAATAAAATCATAAAGTTTAATTAATACGAGCACAAAACCAGTTTACATACCTTCCTGTTGAGGTGGACACAGATGTCGGCCCGCATGTCCTTGGGACAAATGGATAAGACCTGAAATACAGAGGAGACATGAGGGGATCACATGGTTGTATGGACCATAGACTGTATAAAGATGGACGGTGGAACTGCTCCTTTAAAGTGAAGCCAAAGCAAGTAGAGCTCCCCCTGGTGACTGGCTTCAATAAAGGCCATAAGCCCCGCCCCCTCCATGCTAGTGGGCGGGACTTACATGAAAATACATGTCAAATTATTTTCTGTCATTTTAGGTAGTTAATATAATGTTGATGAATGTTCAAGTGTCAATATTTTGGATAAGTTTCATTTTAGTCAGTTAGAAACAGGATGTGACATAATGGCGACAACCAGGTGCCATGACAACCGCTCTGTTAAGCGGTGAGAGGTGTAAAAAAAAAAAAAAAATGTAAAAAATAAGTCCAGTGTATAACCCAACATTTCCTTGTAACTGGTGGAGGTAGAGCAGAGCGTAGTGTTAATTAAAGCAACGCGAGTGAGTCTGGAGGAATTGTGGGCGGGGCATCGACATCATGGTTCCACGTGGCTCTGCCCTCAGACCGTACTGATCAGACTCTGGCTACAAAGTCGCAAGATGGCGCCGCCCGTATCCCTGGGAAAATAGCATCAGTTTGGACAATGACAGGAAGTGGAGACGTGTTGTCCATATTTATATACAGTCTATGTTCTGGACATGTAGACATGAGCCAGGCAGTGACTTATAGTTCCTAATTCTCCACCTGCATGTATGTGTTATGATGGCGTCAGAGCGAGGTTCAGGTTCTTGCTCAGGAACACATCAGCAGAAAGCCAGCGAGTCGACATGGATGAAAAAACTCACCGTCTGGGTTTTACTGCAGCTTAGAAACACAACCTTATTTTTTCGTTGTATTCATTAACTCCCTCTGGAAATGACTGTGCCAGAAAGTCTAAATTGTAATTGTGTAGCTCATTACACAAATTCTGAAATGCAGCCTAATTAACCGAACCGTTTAGGTATAAACTAAATATTATCCCGTCCTCCACAATGCCGTCGCATTAAATACAAAGAAAACCACTTAAGAGGACGACAGTAAATCACACGGAGAGCCTCTGAAACAACCAAAACACAACTAAGTTCTCCTTTGGAAATTGCTCCATTTAAAGTGGAAGGTATTAGCGGGAGGCTTACGGGAGTCTCTGGTCTTTTTTAGGCGTGTGCTCGCGTAAACAGCTGACTGTGGATCACATAACGGCTCCCAAAGTGACAGAAAAGACCCACTAATTGGCCCCAGGTCTGACTGCGAGGTATTTATACTGAGGGTCTGCAAAAAGACTCTCCGCGTGTCGCTTCAAGAGAACGTAATTATCTGTAGAGGGCAAACGGAGGAACGGGACTGTGATTCAAAATGAAAAAGAGTGTGGATGAGATAATAGACGACACAGGACGGGGACGCCAGACCCAGACACGGGTATTATTGCGAGCAGAACTCTAAAAGGCCCAGGATGATGGTTTTAGAATAGATCGGCACCCGGATCGTCAAAGAACAACTTGACACTGCTCTGAAAATGAAGCTGCTTTCATAATGTTTCTGCAGAGGTGACTGCGTCTCTGGTTTGATGTAGAGGTCGATCTCTGCCAGATTTAACAACACACAGACCTAATATTGGATCAATACAGTCAGTGTTTAGCAGGACATCGTTAACCCTCCGGTAAGACGTGTCCTCTTTGATGCTTTTGCAGAGACTGTTTTTAATCAATAGATATTTTCTCTTTACTTGGACGCAGATCAAATTGAAGTTAATTTAGATTCTGGAAAGAAAAATCTGTGGATTGGTAACTAGTTCAACAGTGGCCGTACTCGTTCCATCTACAGCCTTGGTTTAATGGAGGTTTATCCTAGTGGATGTTTGTCTGGGAATTAGCTGATTGCTAGCATCTTCTGCTATCTGCATAGCCGTGCATCAACATAGAGTTGATGGTAGTTTTGTGGCATACAGTTTTAAATCCGAACTGAGTCGGTTTGAGAGCAGCACCCGGCTAATAGTAGCTCTTTCTAGCTTCCTAGCCACTCAGCTATTAGTAGTTCTTTCTAGCGCTCCTGGTCTGTCTCCTAACAATAGTATCTCTTCCTAGCTTCCTAGGCTCTCAGCTAGCTCTCTTCCTAGCTTCCGAGGCTCTCAGCTAATAGCAGCTCTTCCTAGCTTCCTAGGCTCTCAGCTGATAGCAGCTCTTCCTAGCTTCCTAGGCTCTCAGCTAATAGTAGCTCTTCCTAGCTTCACAGCCTCTCAGCTAATAGTAGCTCTTCCTAGCCTCCTAGCTAATAGTAGCTCGTCCTAGCTTCCTAGACGGCAAGCTAATAGAAGCTCTTCCTAGCTTCTTAGCCTCTCAGCTAAGAGTAGCTCTTCCTCACTTCTCAGCTAATATCAGCTCTTCCTAGTTCCCTAGCATCCCAGCTAATAGTAGCTCTTGCTAACATCCTAGCCACCCAGCTATAAGTAGCTCTTTCTAGCGCTCCTGGTCTCCTAACTAATAGTAGCCTTTTCTAGTTGCCTAGTCTTCCAGCTAATGGTAGCTCTTTCTAGCTTCCTAGCCTTCAAGCTAATAGTAGCTCTTCCTAGCTCCCTGCATCCGAGCTGATAGTACCGCTTCCTAGCCTCCCAGCTAATAGTAGCTCACCCTAGCTTTGTAGTCTCTCAGCTAACAGTAGCTCTTCCTAACATCCTAGCCTCCCAGCTATTAGTAGCCGTTTCTAGTTTCCTAGCCTCCCAACTAATAGTAACTGTTCCTAGCCTCCTAGCAAATTGCAGCTCGTCCTGGCTTCCTTGCTTCTCAGCGAATAGTAGCTCTTCCTAGCCTCCTAGCTAATAGTAGCTCACCCTAATTTCCTAGCCTCCAAGCTAACAGAAGCTCTTCTAAGATTCCTAGCCTCTCAGCTAAGAGTAGCTCTTCCTGTTTCCCTTTGGAACAATAAATACAGACTACTCATACCTACTGCTATTGGCTGTAGTTTTTATTAGCTCACAATTTTCTTGTGGTGGAAAGTTGTTCTGGAGTCTCTCTGTTAGGAAATGATCATGCTCCAGCAAAGATCTGCTGGGCCAGTCAGATGATGTGGGCGGGGCTTTATGTGGTGATGGACAGAGTACCAGTAGTCATACATATCATGTGAGCGTTGTCTGTGATTGGTTGTAGCAGAGCCATTTGATTCAGGAGAGGCCTTCCTGGCTTCTCTGCGCTCTTTCTCAAATGCTGCAGTAAATTTGTGACTGTCATACTGTTTTAAATCTAAAGTAAATGTGCAAACAACGGCAGTCTGAGCAGTTCAGTGTCTTCAGTTGTAGCGGGTGAAAAGTTCAACACTCACTGTGTGTTTGGTGTAAAATTAGGTCATTACAGTAAGAGACTGGTGACTGGCTGGAGGGCATTCTGTGTGTCATTCTGATGCTTTGTTTATGACTTCCTCTCGTCTTTGTGTCGTTAACGATCTTAACAAACGTAATGTTTTTGTACAGTCATATGTGCTGCTTCTAAAACTGTCAATTTTGCTTCTTTACTTTAACATAAAATCACATTCACATTATTTGGATGACGCAGAAAAACCTCACGGTCTCAACCCGACCCCCATCAGTTTTCACCTTCTCCGTGTCGATGCCTTTGGACATGGACCAGGTGGAGACGATGTAGTCCATCACCCGCTCGCTCAGGCCCTTGGGAACCTGGTAGAGCTTCAGGAAGTCCCTGACGTTGTTGAGCATCTCGTGGTAGCGGTTGGTGTTGGCATACATCTGCTGGAAGATGGTGGTCACGTTTCCGAAGATGGTGGCGTAAAGGAGAGCTACGCAGGAAGACAAGATGAGGAAGGAAGAGTCACGCATCTTTATGGCACGGTTATTATTTTAAAATCTATTTATGTGTTTATATTGGTGCCGGCAAGACGTTATAACAGTCAATCAGTGAGGCAACTCTTCAGCAACACATCTGTCAAACAGCCCAAGAAGGTTAGGTTCACGGCAAAAAACTTCAAAAACTTTTTCTAGTTTGTCACCAGTCCTTCTCTTTCACTATTCTTGCATGTTTTATTTGTTTTGCTCTTAATAGATGATTTAATGACCGAAGAGCTACGTTGCAGAAGTAGCAGAAGCGTATAAAGAAGTCTGTGATATGTACAATATGACGTCTCCTACTACTTCCCTACTCTTGGAACTTAAAGCCGCCGTGCGTCACTGCTGCTGCCGAGCTGAGCTTTCACCCTCCTCTGTATCCGACTACTGCTTTACTGTTTCCATAGAGACTTCCCCTGAAATAGTTCTCCCTATTTCTTCCCTCCGAGCCAATAAAAATGAAAACAGTAAGAGAAGGAGAAATAATAAGTTTAAAGACTTATGAAGAAAAAAAGAGGACGGGTAGGAGGTGGAGGGATCTGATGATGGAACGCGAGAGGTAAGTGTTGGACAGACAATATCTTAAAGTGTGTTTATATGAGAAAAGGTGAAAAAAAGAACGAAATGATGGAACACCAGAGAAAGGGAAGTGTTTATGCTCAGACACAAAGAGTTTGGAAGAGAGGCAAAAACCGGATAAAGCAAGCACGACAGTCACATTCGGAGAGGTGCAGCGTGTCAGCAGTGAGATAAACACCGTTCCAGTTTGGTTCCTTCAAAGTCGGCAGCCTTCCAGGAACCTACGGGACCTTTCCAGCACCCTGTCAGCTGGCGAAGAACGATTCTGACAACAGAACCGAGCTGGAACTGAAGTCTCAGAGACACGGCGCTAACCTCCGCCAAACACACGACTCCTAATTGGGCGACTCGGTGGCTCAGGAGGCGGCCAGCGTCACCTGAGCGCACAGGAAGGCGGAGGTTTAACCCTCCTGGAAGTTTCTCCGCTGAACCGAAACAACCTCCCAGCGTGCTCCTGGACCTGAGGTAGATAATTCAAATCATCCCCCGCCCCGGGTCGGTTAGTTTCATCCAGAAAGAACCGACAGGTTTAAACTCTGGTGGGAGGGAAGGGAAGCTGCAGAAAGAAGAGACTGCGATGAAGGTCGGCCATGTTGGACGGAAAGTCAATTAGCAGCTGTAAACAAGATCTGTCCATCAGCGCTCTGGTATGAGGAAACTTCAGACAGATTCACAAAGTTACAAAAGCACCAGAGTAAACATGAGGAGACACAGACAAGGAGAAGGTTAATAGCTTTTGGAGTTTTCAGTTTAACCTCCTTTGCATTTCTAGTACAGCTAATGAGGAGTTGACTGAAATCTGTTTTCAAGTCGCTATCTCCAGATGATGTAAAGCAGCGTCGAGGGACTGCAGTATTTCATTACTGCTAAATGAATCTCTACAAACAGATATCAGTTGGAGAGGTTTGATCCAGGCGTCTGTGGAGGCAGGGCTGAGAACAAGGAAGTACAGTTTGTATTTTTAACACAAGGATAGATACCCAGGCTCTTCCTAGCCTCCTAGCTAATAGTATCTTGTCCTAGCTTCCTAGACGCCAAGCTAATAGAAGCTTTTCCTAGCTTCTTAGCCTCTCAGCTAATAGTAGCTCTTGCTAACATCCTAGCCACCCTGCTATTAGTAGCTGTCCATCTTGGTCATCTTCTTCTATCAAACATCCATCAGAATGGAACTACAACACAGTGGATCTCAAAGTGGACCACTAATGTGGAGGGTAAAGCTCGTTACATAGCTCCGCGAGAAGCGAGAAATTTGTTCTCGTTTCTCCTAGGGCTATAAGAACAAGAAAAAAGTTTGTTCTGGCTGGTTCATTTATACGTCACGAGAAGCTCAGGTGCCAAACTCCTGGGAAGTCCTCATAGGCCCCTCCCACTGTAGCATACTTCACACGCGCTAAGCATTGTGGGAGATGCGTTCATTCAGCATGCATCTACACACAGTATGACGGTCACACTGAGAATATTAGGAGGCTCACTTTCCTGAATAAACAAGTATAATATTTCTGTTTCACGTCTTTTATTGGGTTCTGAGGGGCACAGATACTTTAAAGCGTCACTGCATATTGGTTGAATATTTATATTGACGTTTACACAGATCTGCTTGGACCAGTATCCTGATATGGTCCCGACTGCACCATCATCAATCGTTATCCGACAATCAAACAGTGCTCTGTTCCATCAGTGCCGTCCGGCTAGTTTGAAGCTGTCATCTCAGTTAGCTATAGTTTAAATCTGATCTGTCCCCTGTGGACCCATTTATTTAAATCAGTCTGGTGGTCTGAGGGAGAGGAGGGGGCTGTTTGAGGAGCTTCAGGTTGGTGGGCTAGGGTCAGGAGAACAGATGTAGAGATTTGTTTCTTCACATTCATTAGGTGACAGATGAGCCGGCGGGGTGAGAGGACCAGACGCTGTCAAAGTGAGACTCTGATCAACTGGAAAGAAGTTTGTTTCTAAATTTAAATCATATTAGAGACAATAGCATCAATAGAACGGTGAGGAGGGGTCTGAATGCTGAATTTAAATGAAACTGCTGCTGGTTAAAGTTCAAAAATATCAGATCAGCCATAACTTTATGAACAACATGTGTTTCTGCTACTATACCAGGGGGGTGGACGTGTTCTACACATGTGCAGTTGGCGTGAAAAGAGCACACAGACTACATAGATGAACTTTTAAAGGCAAAAGGAGAAAAGTCACTAAAGATTTTAAACTGGAAACGGTACATATTGTTGAAAATTAGGTTAAAAAAGTCTTAATAAGCCACATACTCCAATCAGCCACAACATTATGACCACTGACAGGAGAAGTAAATAACATTTAAACCATCTTGTGACAGTTCAGTGCTCTGCTGGGAAACTTCTGGACCTGGCATTCATTGGTGTGGATGTTACTTAGACATGTAGCACCCACCTAGACCAGACCAGGCACCCCCACCCCATAGCAATGACACTCCTTGATGGCAGCAGCCATCCCCAGCAGGATGCAGCCTGACACAGACACACACACAAAAACACTTTAGGAACAACTAAAAAAAAACATGAAGAACAGCACAAGGTGTTGACCTGGCCTCCAGATTCACTAGATCCCAAACTGATCAAGTATCTGTGGGATGATCCTCAGAGGCCCCTCCCCTCAACCCATAGGAGCCAGAGCGACAAAACAACAAGAACAAAAAGTCAAAAAGCAGGAGAAGGAGTCAAATACCTCGCCCGATGTACCAGACTGATTTAATGGAACAAAGCCATAAAAAAAATAATATAAAATCATCATGTCGTATGTATTTTCCATTTCCAGAGTCTGAGCGATGTGTCGGAGCGGTTTAGGATCTGTCAGAGTGAATGAGTGTGAGGGACGGAAATCTGTCAATGCAGCCGGAGACGCCGAGTCGCCGCCTGCAGCCCAGACACCAGAAAACATCCATCACAACACATTCAACACACACACAGAGTTAGTGATGTGCTTTAATAGTGCAAATACAAATCAACAAACACAACAAAGTGAATCGATACATGTGAAGCCTCAAGGAGATGAGCTTCTCTGGCGTCTTGTCGAGGAGATTGATGCTGGTGTGAGTGTTTTCAATAGAGATGTAATAAATGTCAGCGAGAAGGAAAGAAAACAACAACAAGTACCCTCATACAGGAAGTCCCTAACCCCGACAAGTCTTTTATAACTGAAGAGGCAACTTGGATGAAACGTCTTTAAGCAACTCAACGTGTCCAGTTGCCTTTGTTTCAGCTTTGTTTTTTGGGAATTATCGTGGAGGGGAACAGAAAAATGTGAATCTAACAGTTCAAACAAGAACCTCAAAGTTGTGCAGAGGAAAACCACAGTCGTCACCAGGGTTCAACCGCTGGGAATCATGAACGTCAATACGTCAAACTGTGTGAAATCAATGTTTCTGCTTCTGTCCTCTAAGTCTCAAATGATGCCGGGTGTAGCTAAGTCCAACACGTCAGGTTTGCTCTTGGTTCAGCTTGTGTTTTTTTGATATGTAGTGGAGGGGAACATAAAAATGTGAACCTCATTTCATGGAAAATCAGTCAAATTTCAACCACGAAGTTGTGCAAAAGTTTAAAACAATGCAGGAACATTCATTCATTTATTCATTCATCTTCTATACCCGTTTAGTCCTGTTAAGGGTCACGGGGGTCTGCTGGAGCCTATCCCAGCTGTCATTGGGCGAGAGGCAGAACAATGCAGGAACATTTAGAACTTAAGAAGATACTTCAAATGAAACGTCTGCAAGAAACACAATGCCGCCTCTGTTTTTTTTTTTTTTTTTTGAAATATAGTCATGGCAATGGTTCACGGCAATCCCTGCAACAGTTGTTGAGATATTTGACTCAAAACAAGACATTTTAAGCTCAAAGTTGTGCAAAAGGGTTCATCCTCCAGCTTGTTGTTTTAGATGCACCATCATCTAAACGACCTTCACAGCCATAGTCCAACAGTTCACCAGCCACACTGATGATCCAAACTGAATGCACTTTAAAGCGTTTACACGCCTCAATTCAGATTTGGTTTCAGCTCCTTTCTCAGAAGACTGACCTGCCTTTCTGGTAAAAACCTGAACACACCTCCGTGACGCAGACAAACCCAAAATAGCAGCAGAGGCTTGAAAACAAACAAAGCAGAGGAGCCTCCTCCATCAGTAGCCAATGAGCCCAGTCCATTTGCTGCTCACTGAGCCGGGCCGGCGTCCAGGCTGCATCCCAACACATTACACACTGACAGGGCACCGACTCCGCCAGCCAAACGCTGAGCCGTCCAGTCGGCCGCATCGGTTCAAAACCCCTCCTCGGAAAAAATAAAAACCCCCGAGCGTGTAAATCTGTTTGGACAAGCAGTAATTGTGCATCTCGCTCTCTGTGGGTGAGTAAAACATTCTGGCTGATTGTCTCCAAATAAATATTGACAGAAAAATCTGCAGCGCTGCCCTTCGTCACGCCACAGCCATGGCTGCAGGACTCACAGAATAAAGCCGCCTTTTCACCATTTTCCTCCAAACTGTGTTGTTTAAATCTCATCACGTCGACTAATGGATGATTTAGTGCCGGGCGAGAATGGAAACGGGTTTTAGAGGGAAGAGCGGCTGATGTGTGATAAATGTCTGTTTGAGCCTAAACCCTAAACACTGAAGAGATAATAACTGTTTAACATTGAAGCCTCACGATGTCCATCTGGACTTTTTGGCTTATTTTAACTATAATAAAGTCATTAAACATCCTGTGCTTTTGCCTATTTGTCCACAATAGCTGGAACTTTCATTAGCCGTCAGTTATTTATAATTTTACTGCATGTTATAAGAGTTTAATAACCTTCCAGGGAGAGGTGAAAATGAAGTTACCACAATTACATGATACTGGCCGTAAAGTGCAACGTCTCAGCTTTCAGAAACTGACGAAATTTTTCTGGTAGAGCAAACCGTGACGTAATTACGGTAATCCAGAGTGTGCATGCGCAACATTTGGTTTTAAAGGGTTAAAGTCCAGACGTGAAGAGAAACTGACCTGGCTCTCAGAGGAAAAACTCAAATAAATGTCACACAAATGAGTGTATGCAGGATGACACCTAATCAGAGAATCTTTTGGACCAAAGATGGAGGAGACTGGTTCTACAGAAGTAAAGCTGGTTTTACGTCTAAGTGAAATTACTTTACAGGCTTGTGGTAGTGTTGCTTTTTTTTTTTTTTATGCGTGCTTAAATGCATCATGAGGACAAATGAAACAGAAAATCAGCTGTGACTCTTCAACTGTGGTCTGTTCATGCGTGTTGTTTTTCCGGCGTTGAACAATTTCAGGGTCAAGACCTCATTTCACAATTTCAAATAAGACTGAAATAGCCTGGAGAGGCTTGAATGAATGCTCCGTGTCTGTGAGTCTGGTAACGAAAAAACATTCAGATTTCATTATGGGGCGGGTTTCAACTCATACAAAGGAAAATAAAATACGTCTGCACACAATTAGATAGTCCTCCGACCAACCAGACACGGAGGCGTCCTCGATAAATGTTTTAACGGCTGTTAACAGTTTGTGTTTTAAAGGTATATTTGCTCTAAAGATGTGACAATGGACTCTAAACACCTCAGCAGCCATTACCAAAAGATCTGATTGGCCCTGTAGATCTGTGCAGGAGCGTAATCAGTTCCCAACGGAGAGAATCCAGACCAATTTTCTGCAACTGAACATTTGCAGGCAGGGAATTGGTCTGATTTTCAGGTTACTGAGTCTTTTATTATCTGCTATAACCAGCAGCTCAGGGATAAACCAGATTTAAGATGAGGAAACATCTCAGCGGCAGGACAAGCAAAGGAAATCCCCCCGTCCTCCTTCAAGTCAACTCCACTAAACAGAAGTCCAAAAAAAAATTGAGGGCCACAACTTAAAATTTAGGTTTAAAACGATGGATTGAAGCAAACGAGACGTGGTGAGCTTCAGCAGGACTCTCCAGACCTTTGCCTTTTAATGATCGACCATATGCATCATCCAAACACATCTGCATATGGGTGTAACATCTCCCGTGAATAACTGACGACTGGTCCGAACAGATCTCACGTTGCATTGCAGGAAACAGGGCAGCAGAAATACAGACGTCGTACTCATCCATAAAAACCACAGCAGAGAAATAAAAATCAATGCTGCAGAAAACATAGACATATCTACACACTAGAATCAAAGCTCCCTTGGGGCGTTTGCACCGTTCCAGCTGTATTGGGATCATTTGTTTGGTCAAATGTCGCCGATAAAGCCGGTTCGTCTGGGGAGCTCCAGCTCCAGCGAGAACACAGAGAGGACATGAAAACCCATCTTGGACTAAATGTAGAGAAAACACAGATCAGACCAATTAGAATTAGTCTTTTTAAACGCTATGTCGGTACAAACTAAGACTCTTGAACATGTGAGATAAATTAGAGATTATCCTTTCGGTTGTTCTGTCACCGCTGAGCGGAAATCCCTCGGAATAAGAACAGACACCGAACACAAGCTATCAGCGCTAATCAGCTCTTATGTCGTGTTCACGCTTTGTGCACAAATGTTTGTCTGACGTCGGGAAAGATGGAGTGTTGCAGTGTCGGTCGCTAATGGGACCAAATTAATACGCAGCACAAATAAGTCGACTCAGAGGTTTCACCGCTGAAGGTAACGAGGCCGTGAGGGGCCGAAGGGTGCTCCCTGTGGACCGCCGCAGGGTTAATGAAGTCACGGAGGACCGCTCACATCCAACCAGGAGCGCCTGTAAACAACCACTTTATGCTCAGGGATGAATCTGGCTCAGCTGAACAGGAGTAAATAGCGGGATGAAAGCAGCATGTGGTGGGTCAGGGAGTCAGGTTGTGATGTGAACAGATGAAACGAGGTGGAAAGGGTCAGTTCCCCTGGTTTAACAAAACAAATATTATCTCCATTCACTCTGGAGGTGTCGAGCCATGCAGCTGATTTAGGTTTTATTGGCTCGAGATCTAAGATGCTTTAAGAAGATTTACTCAGAAAAACAGCTTTAAGTTTTATGTTTGCAGCTCATTTCATCACTGTACTCACACAAACACACCAGCTAATTGGCATAGAAGGCTATTTATGATGTGGAGATAATTAGTCCCATGTCATCCATTATGTGTTCTCGTCACATGGCCCTTTGACCTGCAGTGTCTCATAGTAGTAGTTACTTCACATAATGAGGTTTCGGTCTCTGTAGCTAATCCACTCGTGACAACTGTACCGCCGCTGTGTGCTCCACCTCTTTGACCAAAGATGAATTAGCTGGGAGTCAGGTGGAGTCAGGCACTGCCAAGATGGAGAGGATCAGAGAGGCCACGCTGAGCTTCACAACTTCAGGAAACATGTGGGTGATGTCTGAGAGGGTTCATCCTTCTCTGATGGATCTGTCATCAGGCAGTCATCCAGGTCAAGGTGTAGCCAAACAACAAAGCTGAAACAAGGACAACTGGACTGGCTGGAGACATGGTTACAAAGAGTCAAACTGGAAACTGGAAAACCCCACCCACGTTCACGCCTTGAGACTGGAGTCTCCATGAATCAATGGGTCGATAGAGTTCCATTCATTGGAACTTTATGTCTGTGAAGGTTCTTGGTCATTCAGGTCAGAGTCTACCCATTAAAAACAAGATGAAACAAGAGCAACCAGACTAGTTCCTAGAGCTAGCTTCTAAATAGCTAGGTGCAAGTAGCAAGAACTAGAACTAAAGATGAAACCTCTTCCAGAAACCCTTCAAGGCCAGTAGTTTCAGAACCGCTCTACAGGAAACATGGAGGGTTCATCCATCCATCTTTATTTACAGTCAGTGGTCAATAACTCTTGATACTTTCATCCTTAATGCAGCTCCACAGTCTTCAGTCAGACCGTCACTGCCCACACACTTCAAATTTGTCGATTAGTTTCTAGAACTTCTAAGTAGTTCAAATTAGCTCCTAGAACTAGAACAAGAACCAGAAAATAGATTCCTAGAGGGGTAAAGAAAACAGGTTCAAAACAACAATCAGTTACAATCATGGGAAACAACATAATCAACTCCCAATGGAGAGACTCCAGACCAGGGGTGCCCAGTACGCCGATCCCAATCGATCGACCTGTAGATTGTAAAGCTCGTACAGGTAGATCACGTGCCCTTCAAATGTTTTAGATCTTAGTCTACCATCTACCCTCACTTCAGCATTTCACACTTGGTTGACGTACAATACAAAGACGGATTGATAGATCTCTCCATGCATGCACGGTCAAAGGCCGCAAAACTCCAGAGAGCTAAGTAGTTAGCCTTCCTTACAATTCATATTGACTAAAGCAGTGCTATAAAAATGAAAACATTGTAGGTGAAGAAGTTCTGGTCATTAACAGACACTAGTCGAGCAAGTTTCTGATGGGTTACACCCACAGATGTTCCTATTTAAACCTCCCACCAGTCCCTTAGAACTGAAGAAGCTACTGATGAAACGTCTTCAAGAAGCAAATCCTTTCTTTAAGGTTTTTTTGGATAGGTAAGGAAGTTGGTCTTGCTTTCAGGTTGTTGCTTCCTGATTTCCCTTGCAGAGCTGGGTCGTACCATTTAAGAGCCGACGCCTGATCTCCTAATCTTCAGCAACCTCAAAGTTAAACCCAGACTCAGAGTCCATGGCCCGGCCTCGTGCAAACAGTGTGTGCAGCTGTAAAGACCTGCATCTCTTAGATTAGACCTTCATCAGACGGCGGCCTGCCCTGCACAGAGGCATCAGATGACACCTGCAGCAGACATTGATTGACCTTCCAGCTCCTGCTTTTGTCTGACTTTGGCTCAGACGGTCGGGCTTTGTGGCTCGGGGAGGATCCGAGGTCACGCTGACTGTAGTTAGCAGACGATGTCGGGGGCTCCAACACTTGAGCACATTATTCTCACTCTCTGCTCAGCGAAGCAGCATTTTAACTGTAGTGACTCGGATCAGCAGGTGAGACAGGAACAGAGTGACTGTGACGGCCTCTCTGCTCGGAGACTTTTTTCTCACCGTCAGCTCTTACACTTGAGGAGGACCGATCTATCACGCCTGCCACCTGCTTGATTCAATTATCCCCAGACCCTCCCCTCGCCTCAACAGCAGGCTTCACACTTTTGGCTCCGGCATAAATTACAAGAGCAGAAATTAAAAAATTAGAATAAAAATAGGAGTGATCTCCTCCTGGAGAGGCTTTTTCACTGAGGGAGCGTTCAGGAGATTGGGTTCATTATGAATGAGCAGGAAAGAGATTCGTCAGGAGCACGATCACAACTGGTGATAATTATGGAAATGGGGCGTGAATCACTACAAAACCAAACCCCTGGGCGATCAGCTCAGCACACGTAAAGCAGATGAAACCGATATTTATTATTTATGGCCGAGCTCTAGTGTAAAGTTGTGAAATTCATCGCCGGTAATGTTTTTACTGAGAGCACTCTGGCTGTGAACGAGCTTCAATATTCTGCAACACTGAATATGAAGCCTCCCTCTAACACAGAAATTTACCAACCACAATGCACTGATAGCACTGATGCCTCACAGCAAGAAGGTGCATGTTCTCCCTGTGTCTGCATGGGTTCTCTCCAGGTTCTCCAGCTTCCTCCCACTGTCCAAAGACATGCTGGTTAGGTTCATTGGTGATTCTAGACCAGGTGATGTTGACCTGGCCTCCAAATTCACTAGATCCCAAACTGATCAAGTATCAGTGGGATGATCCACAGAGGCTGAATTAAATGTAAAACCATCAGAAAGCTCAGCGTTGGCCTGCACAACATCAAAGAACCAGAAAGTTTGACGTCGCCCCTTATCTCCTGTCTGGATCAAATAAATGCATTTGAACGCACCACAGAGACTACAGCTACAACTAAATGATTATTTGTTGCAGCGCTGCAGGTGAGCAGGGGCCTGAACAATAACACCTAACAACAGGAACACACAGACAGACTTTCTTCTGATTGAGCCCCAGCAATCAGGCCTGCACAGGTTTCTCCTTGTACTCCACACGTCTCTTTACTAGATGCATGAGGATGTTTTGTCTCGTTTGAATATGTGACTTATTGTCCTCATCTCTGTAACTGAACTCTGTAATAGAAGTAAAACACAGCAGTGGACTTTCACCCCGTCCCATTCCAGACAGGCATTATGTCCAAACAAAATAGTCTTTAATTATTTTAGAACCGTGTCTTCATACATCAACACCAACCTACTGTTATTATGATTTCTGATCTTTTTTTTCCTTCAGTCCAGTGATGAATAGTGAAACTGACTCCCACCCCGCAGGAATCTCACACAATTCATCTTCCTGCTCTGCAGACAGACAATCCCTGAACACAGCAGCTGCCAACAGACCAACCACACATCATTTCCTTTTCTGTTTGTGTTCAGAAACATCACATACAGTTGGGGTTGCATTGATCTTCTGCCCCTCGCCTGGAAGCCACACCAACTTCCTTTGTGAAGGAAAGTTGTTCTGGAGTCTCTCTGTTGGGAACTGATTCTGCTCCTGCAAAGATCTGCTGGGTCAATCATCATTTGAGCGACGTGGAGTTCCTCTAGTGGGTAGCACTGACGACTCTGGGTTCTAATCCATGTGTGTGTGGAGTTTGCATGTTCTCCCTGTGTCTGCAAGAGTTCTCTCCAGGTACTCCAGCTTCCTCCCACCGTCCAAAGGCATGTTCGTAAGGAGGAACATGACATGTCCAGGGTGTACCCCACCTCTCACCCAGTGACAGCTGGGATAGGATCCAGCCCCCCTGCGACCCTTCAGATGACAAGCGGTTACAGAAGATGAATGAATGATTGATGATAGCAACTGAAATCAGGTCTGATCTCATCCTGCACCCCGTTTCTAATTCATTTTTCCCACCAATCTCCAATCTCGTCATGTTTACAGAAACAGGCCTGGGACCAAGGATTCAATTTCCAGGACTGACAACAAGAACTACGTGAGGATGTTCTGCTGCAGAACCATGGACACATCATTAGGGTTGTTTCCTTGAGTCACTGGGTGTTTCTTCCTTGTCCAGGCGTCCTGGTGGAGGCACCACTCGTGCAAAGTGTCCAGTAGGCGTCGCTCAGGGAGTGGCTAGTGGCTACCCATCATACACAGCCGAAGTGCCCATGAACAAGGCACCCAACTCCTTGTGTGTGCTCTAAATGAATGTGTAAACTACAGAGGCTGAATATCCAGACCCTTGAACTTTTCAGTAACTCTGTAAGTCTCGTCTTGTTTGGGTGCAACCTCAAAATGTTTCATAAGATCTGAACTCCCGGAGACCTCTGCTGTGAAGAAGCACATGGTCCTTTCACTGAAGTAATAACAAAAGGAGTCGCAATTTACCCTCACAGCGTGAGCCCTTGCTCCTTGTACGGTTGCCATGTCAACAAGTTAAGTGAAGCAGATCAGGACTGAGAGAGGTTTCACTTTTATTCTGCTGTTAAATTTCTGGACGACGGTCTTTTCTGACAATCCTCCGTCCGTCTGAGGGGGCTGAGGAGACGTCCACATCTACCTGACAGCTGATACCTGTCCTCCTCCGGTCTGAGGATCAGCGGCGTGTGATCTGTTGTCAGCAGGTTAAGTTAATTTCCTGCCGAGGTCAGATCAGCGTGTCGGGCTGTACGAGAGAGAGTGGGAGCTGTGAAAGCTGCAGAGTCGGTTCATTAACGCTCATGTCAGTCGATCCTTCCAGGAAATGGGTTTTTGAAGAAACAAAAGGAGGTGAGAACATTTACACAAAAGTTTTTAATCAGACACAAACCACAACCTCTACAACAGGAGCTGTCAGTCTGACGTCTTAAAGGAGCTCAACACTGACTCCACGAGTCAGAGTCAGTCCATGGGTCCTGAATAATGACCTGGAACAGACAGGAGGTAGGGCACCTGCAGGGACCACCTAATTGAGCGTGCTCAGCATGGACGTACACTGATCAAGCATAATATTATGACCATCTACCTAATATTTGATGATAACCTTGGTACCTTGGTTCCACATTTTGTTTAAATAAAGACAGAAATAACGTCTTTTTTTGGCTAATAAGCACTCTGTTTAACTGTACGTGTTCCTGGAGGCTGTGTGATGACCCCGGATGTCTTTTCTGTTGGATTGTTGAAGCAGATTTATGGAGGGAATAACTATGGCTAGCAGCGTCTCAATGACGAGATCTTTGTTTGATGAAGCGTTTTCCTTGAGGACCCCTGAGGTGAAAACACTGCAAAGCAAGCATGAAAATGACCCCGGCCTTTTTAAAAGTCTTATTCAGGGTACTGGCCGGTAGCCTCCCTCTGCCACGGCCGGCGTTCTGTTACAGATAAGACCGTGACTTTCTGGAGCTGCAGAGGAGACGATGGCATGAAAGAGAAGAAGGTAAAGTGTAGAGGTCAGAGAGAGGAATCAGCCAGCGTCATGAACGTCTGAAGTTACTGACGAACGACTGCACAAGGTTACTGCAACCAATCACTGCAACCAATCAGTGCAAAGTTAAGCTCACATATGGAAACTAATGTTTTAATATAACTATTGTCAGGATCGAGATGAATAAATAAATACATATTAATCTAACATGTGAGAGTCTTTCCATCTTGTTCCAAAATCTGGATCATGTCTCCAAGTCAACAACCAGCTGTTCATGGTTCTGATCCAGCGGTATCCTCCCTCCAGCCTTCCTTCCTCCTTCCTTCCTTCCTTTCTTTCTTCCCTCTGTCCTTCTTTCCTTCCTTCCCACCCTCCCTTTCTTCCTCAATTCCTTTCTTCTTCTCTTTGCCCTTTCTTCCTTACATCCTTTCGTTCTTCCCGCTAACCTTCCTTCCTTCCCTCCACCCTTTCTTTCTTCCTTCCTTCCTCACTCCATTCCTTCCTTATTTCCTTCCTCCCCCGCTTCCTTAATTCCTTCCTTCCTTCCTCCCTCTGTCCTTTCATCCTTCCTCTCTTCCTCCCTTCATCCCTCCTCCCTTCCTCCCTCCATCCTTCCTTCCCTCCGTCCTCCCTTCCTTCGTTCCTTTCTTACTTCCCTCCATCCTTCCTTTCCCCTTTCCTCCCTCCATTCTTTCCTCTTCCTTCCTCTCTTACTTCCCTCCGTCCTTTCTTTCTTCCTTCTTCACTTCCTTTCTTCCTTACATCCTTTTGTTCTTCCCTCTGTCGTTCCTTCCTTCCCTCCACCCTTTCTTCCTTCCTTCCTTCCTCCATTCCTTCCGTACTTCCTTCCTCCCTCGCTTCCTTAATTCCTTCCTTCCTTCCCCCTCTGTCCTTTCTTGCTTCCTCTCTTCCTCCCTTCCTTCCCTCCTTCCTTCTTTCCTTCCTCCCTTTCTTTCTTTCTTAGAATTATCAAACCACAATCAGGCAGGAAGCTCGATCTCCACGGAGGAAGTGATAAACTGATTGGATTTGATTGTGGGGGCAGACTGTCTCCAGTATTCGGCCACTTAATCTTTCACAGATTAATCCCAAACCCTGATGAGTCAGAGGGAGAAGAAGAGGAAGAGGACGGGCTGATATAATGAAGGAATGTTGGGTGGGAGGAACGAGGAGGAACGAGGAGATGAGAGGAATAAAGAGAGAGAGAGAGAGAGAGAGAGAGAGAGAGAGAGAGAGAGAGGGTAAATGAGAGGAGAGGAAAAAGTGACATAAAGACCAAGAGCAGGAGGCCAATGCAATTCTTTCTAAGTGTTTGTGTTTGTCTCTCGCTTTCCAAACTAATCAGCTCATCCCAGCTGAGAGGCCAGAGGAGAGAACGACACTCCCAGCTGCTTCCTCCTCTTTTCCTTCCTCCTTTATCATCCGCTCTCTTTTCATTGCCGCCCACTTCTCCCTCCCCTCCAGCTCCATCATCTTATTCCCCATCTCTCAGCATCATTTTCATCAACCTCCATCCTCTCTCCTCCCCCGCAGGCCTCTGTGGAGAGCAGGATAGGTGGGACTGGGGGGGTGAGGAGAACTTCCAATCCACTCAGTGAAACCCAAACTCATCCTGGGATTGGAAGCAGCTTCGTTGCTCCAGAAGAGAAGTTTTCAGATGAGGGCGCGAGCGTCAAAGGGGAGATCGTTCCTCTGCGCTGGTCCTCACCATTCCTTTCTTCCCTTTCATCTCTTGACACCCTCACACCTCTTCTTTGTGTTTTTTTCCCTCTCCTGCCGAGTCTGGTAAGTCTCTTCCACTTAGGAGTCACAGGCATCATGCCGGGCTCCTCGGGCCAAATCAGCCACATCCTTCCGCCCGGTTGCGTGCATCGCTGGCGCCGCCAAACCGTTTTGAGCCCAGGTAATTCCCATTATTCCCTTCGAGCTGGAGCCTGTCAAGTGAGCCTCATTTTCCTGGCAGTCCCATCTCATCCCATCCCATCCCATCCCACCACCACCTCCCCCTCCTCTCTTATCAGGGCTTGCCCTGCTTTCCTCTTCACTCTGCATGAAAACACTCATCCAGCCAAGGAATTTAATCTGGTGTTTTCCTCAGAAGAAGCGAGATGAATCGCTTCCTCTGCAGTTTTTCTTGAAATGATCTTTATTAACGGTGTGAAACAGATCATTTCAATGCGGTTTAATATTCTCTGACAGATTAAAAATTAATTTAATTTACTTTGCATAAAGGTCATTTACTTTGTTAGAAAGTGAAGCCGCCTCTTCACAGTGGAAGAGTTCATTAAAAACACCACCCAGCCTCTACAAGGCGCTACACTGTTTTTTCTGCAGGTAAAGATTCTCTGCAGAGCCAGAAGGAAGGATTACAGCAGCTCTTTCTCATCGCTCTGTGGTCTTAACCCTCCCTCACCTCTCTGATCCACGAGTCCTATTAAATCACTTTCACACCTTTTCTTTTCTGTATCCTGAAAAGACTCGGCCGGGCGCGTCACTGACGCCGCGGCTGGCGATTTGTTTTCTCTCCGCCAACTCTGTCAGAAAGGGAAATCATCTCTCTGAGACAATTAGATTTGATGACCACCTACGAGAGCTAATGCTAACACCGAAGAGGCTTGATTACACTCTCTGGGTATCTCCAATAAGTCCCACTTGATTCGGAGCCACGTATTTTATTTTTTTTCTCCGCGACCTTTTCCGTTGGCTGTCTTTAGTGTCAAGAACAAGAACGCACTAAGTGGCAGTGTCAGCTGGGGGTGGAAGATTACAGGAGTCAGACAGAGGAGTTTCAGTTTGGTCTCACACAAGGCTTACGCAACGCTTTTCAGACGGCAATCACTGCACAATCACAGTTATTCCTTAAGTGCATGTTAGAGGCAGCTCAGAAAGAGGAGAAACTGCCAAAAAAGCTCTTCCACCCCCTCCACAATCAAACCTTTAAACAGACGTCCTCGGAGGAAGCTTTAACAAAGTGTTGCCGTCAAATGGGAATCTTGTTGATTTTAATCAGTTAAGATAACGAGGAGGATGTACCAACGCTCGCTCGACTGAACGCACGACAGACGAGAGAAAATCAAGGCAGTGATGAGAATCTCTTGACCCCGGAAACAGCTTGTTTTGTGTTTGACACTAATTAACTTCACTAAAAGCTGAGAATCAAAGTGAATCCGTCTGAAAGTGTTATCTTAGTTTCTTCAGTGAAGTTTTTCGGTGGTCTAGTGGCTTTCATTCACGAACTGAAAAAGTATTTGATAAAAACTTCTCCTTACTCAAACATAAAAATACTGGAGGCTGTTCATGCACATTCCTTTAACAAATCGTTTAATTGTTCTGCAAAGTGAGGTTTTGTAAATCAGGAAGTGATCAAAGCAGCAGAAACGCTGTGGAAAGCAAGCAGAATCTGAAGTGTGGTTGTAGTAAATACAATAATAATGGTTGCAATAATAATAATAATAGCATAAAGCAGCAAATGTGTCTACTCTCATGTCGATAAGAACAATAAAAAGGCGAAAAATATCCCTTTAAGGTCCATTTGGAACACTTCCTCCTTCTTCCTCCTCCTCCTTCCTCTCTCTTCTGTCGTATTTCCAGCAGATGTGATGCACCACAGCAGTAATTTGTCAATAAAGTTCTACAGAGACTGTTGTTTTTGGGGCAAACCAGTTGGAACCTCTAATCAGAATGATTTCAGTCAGACTAGAAGATATATTTTCATAACAACATCGGTGTGAAGGAGCAGAAGTTCCACTCTGGTGTCCTTCCATGTGAGAATGAAGCCTTTTTTCGTAGTTGTTCTGAAGTAGTTGCTGTCAGATGAAGCAAATGTAGAGTCAGTTCTTGTCACGACTCTGCAGAAAGACCACGGGATATAAACCGGACACAACGGCCTCTTTAAAGACGTGGCAAGATGTCTCAGATGCAAAACATGTGAACAGGGTCAGGGTCTCTGATGCTGCACATCTGTTGCAGTCAGTTTTTATTGCATTAATGTTGAATGTTGTAGTTAAATTATAAGTTATTATCCTTTAATTCTAAGTTATTATATGAATCCTGAGCATCAGTTCAAGTCGTGATGCTTTATCTAAATTGTACGTAGAATAATTAATGCAGCAGTCTCCAGTAGCTCCACTGCTTGCTGTATAATTGCGTGCAACAGTACAGAGTGCTTCAATAGTGCTGCATGGGCAGAAGCACAAGGGCTGCACCAGTGTTTCCATGCGCCTTTGGCATTTGTGTTGCTGACTTTACAGCATCAAAGAAATATGAAAAAGAACAGTGTCCCTTTACATCAAGTCACTTCTGCTGCTCGATGAATGTTTGAGAGACTCTTCAAAGGCTGTGAACAACACAACAGCGATGATTCAGCTGGAGCTACTGAAAATCAGACGATCGATAAAACCTCAGCTTTATGTGAAATAGACTCAGGCTGCTGCAGTCAAGTGTTCCTTCAGTGAATCTTTAAAACTTTTATTCCTTTGGTTTAATTAGCACCAAATCATCATCATATATTTTAATCTTTTATTCTAATATTTTCTGTCTGGACGTTAAATCTATTCATATTATAACTTTAACCTAATGGTGCTATTGACTACAGAGTTCAGACTGATTCGGAGTAATTAGAAAAAATCGTTTTTATTTTACTCCGTCATTAATTAGCTTACATAGTGTTGAGTGTGATTTAACTGTAACGTGAAAGTCAGCTGTGTTATTGATCTCCTAAAAGTTGCTTTGGCTGATTTTTCAGCTCTAGGGTCGGCCAACTCCTCCTGAGCTACACCCTTGCCACCAGCCTCCAACCAAACCTGAGTTTCTTTGCATCTTTGCCAGCCTCCTGCCATACCTCCTAAGTTTCTTTGCCTTTGCAGCCAGCCTCCAACCAGTATTGAGTTTCTATCAGCCTCCAGCCAACCCTCCTCAGTTTTTTGCCTTCGCTGTCAGCCTCCAGCCTGGTGTGCCTTCAGGCTGACCGCCACATCTGGCTCTCCTGTCTCGTCTGCCTCCAGGTGGTCCTCCTGAACTCTCCGAGTCTAAATTGTTGTTTGCAGCATCTGGACTGTCCCAGTGACAGTTCTGCTGCTTATGTTTTGGTCAAATATTTGGTTAGATGTGTTTTCCTGCTCATGTTCTCTGGGTTTCATGCACCTTGGTCTTTTGTTCTTCTTGGATTCCACCTTGAGGGTTGGACTTGCTTCACCTGCTCATCATCACAGCACCTTTTCAAGTTTCATTAAAGTTCTTTTGTTTTTCCCGGTTCCTGCCTCCTCCCGTATCTTGCATTCTGCATTTGGGTCGTTCATTCCTTGCCTCATATCGTGACAGTATCTCTCTCACTGGTTTGTGGTCGGTAAAAAACAACATGATGGTTGCGCTGCTGTGGTGGGAAGATTCATTTTTGTTTTTTTAGAAACTAAAACAAGACTTTCTGACTCAGCTGTTAGTGACGTTAATTAGTGCCGGACACTAAACAAGCTGTTTCCACAGTCATTTTGACGTTTGGACATTTTTGGTCATTTTTCCACATGTGTGGTAACAGGAGCTGCCATTACTGAGGGATGAACATATTCCACACAAATCAACAATGTTACATTGGCAGAATAATTTATTACATGGATTTGAAGGCCTACACTCTACTGGTGATAATTAGGTGTTCTGTTAATAGTCCAGATGTTACAGAGACTTTATTCCCTGCTTTGGACAGACAAGTCTTTTGTTGTTTGTTCTTGTTGCATAAATTATCTGTGATTACTTTTGTCTCTTGCATTTTTATCGCGTCCAGCATTTAAAACATGCAGCAGGTGGCCTGTTAATAATATTCTGCTTAAACCTGCTCATGTTGTTTTGTAATTACATGTAAGTGCATATGATTATGGGCTGTAATGTCAAATGTCTGAGTTCTCGTCTGGCGCGTCGAGCCTTCTAACGGGGAGGTTTGAGGAAAGCCGCTCGGCTCTCTGCTGATGGTCGCAGATATTTTTAAGCGGCCCATTAATCCTGAACCGTCTCGTGACAAACAGGGTGTAAGAAATGTGGGAGGACAGCTGGGAGGGAGTCGTACAGATCGGCCTCTCTTCCACTGACAGTCATTCAAACGTCTGAGCACGCACAGTCCTCCGGTTCAGTCCAGGTCTACTATTTAAAACGACATCAAATACACCGACAGACTGACTTTCAGGCCGACAGGCGGACGGACAGGAGCAGGGATGGTCAGATTGGATGAGGCCGACTCAGGATCTGGTTCAGAGTCAGCAGTGTATCGTCTTATTATATACTGCTTTTAAAAGTGTGTCAGAAAATAAAGAGTTACGTCCTTCTTTCTGCTGCTTTTTCCTTTTAGGATCGTCACCCTGAGGTCTCTGTAGTTTTGTACAGCTGAGCTAATGTACAACACAGACAGCACCAGTCACACATTTTTGTAAACCTTCTTGTTTAGGGATGTCCCGTTCAGTATGAGGGCTGATGCAAGCATAACAGGATTTCATCGGTTTGTAGTTATTTGTTTTAGGTCTGCCATAAACTGAAACCATGTCCCTGTAGCATCAAACCTACTTCTTCTTCTTCTTCTCTTTCAAAGGTGGCTGGCCAGCGTCAAAGCTGTCAAAAATCAAAGAAGAAGAAGACAAAGAAGAAATGAAGAAGACGAATAAGACGGAGAAGAACAAGAAGAAGACAACACTTCTTCTGTTTTAATGGTTAGCGTCAAAGCTGCCAAAAATGAAGTAGCAGAAGAAGAAGACGAAGAAGATGAAGAAGAAGACAATGTAGATAAAAAAAGAAGAAAAGAGGATAATTTCTTCGATTTTAATGGCGGTTGGATGGCGTCAAAGCTGCCAATAATGGAAGAAGAAGAATTAAAAGAAGAAGAGGAAGATGACGACAACGTCTTCTGTTTTAATGTTGGTAGGCTAGCGTCCAATTGCCAAAAATCCCAGAAGAAGAATAAGTCAAATCAAGTGTAAACTGAAGTGGGACAGACAGCAGTTAGTAACTAACTGAATGTGGATGTCCAGTAATGACTAAACAGAATCCATGGAGTCCACTCAGGATCAAATGTCCGGTTGGAGACGTTCAACAACAACCAGCGTCTTCCACCTTTAACTGGTTGACTTGTCTCTCTGCGTTAACGTCTCCAAACTTGTCAGGTCGGCCAATCGGGAGCTGCTGGGGACAATAAATCTGCCGTGTCCCTTCAAGGAAAGACATCTGTGTGGAGCTTGGCCTCCTGTCGCCAACAGAGAGTGTTTGTCATGTGAGATTAAGGTTGAGGAGATGAAGGAGAGGAGGAGGAGGAAGGTATGACATGCAGCACTTGACCCGGACGTCCCTCTCTGACAGACGATCTGTTTCTAATCTGATCTCTGTCTCTGTTGATCTGATGGATGTACTTCCATCGGTATGAGCCACGTAAACATCTACAAGGACGTTTTTTTAGTCCAGTTTCCTGATTCTCTTTGTCACACAACGTTCTGCTTTGGTTAATTATGCTACAGTGAACGTACTGTTTGTCAGCCGGATCGATCAATCACCGTAATCTGCTGAGTGTGACAGATCCTCGCCTGAACAATGGACGACTTTAACCTTCAACACTGAAGGTTAAGGTTTCATTAAGAAGCTTCACACCGACCGAACGACAGTGAACACTTACGAACAGTTTGTTTCTTCTGCCTTAAACACGATTAAAACAAAATGAGACCAGAATCTTGTTATATCTGGAAAACGTTCCTTAAAAAATGGATCTTTTGGTACTTGTAATATCTGACTGATTGATATCAAGCCTTGATTTTGTCTGTCTTTCTTTCTGTCTGTAGTTCTTTGTCCATCTTTAATTTTTCGTCTGTCTATTGCAAAGTCAGCTACCAGCATGATGAAGATTCCAGGTTCAGGTAAATGAAGAAGAAGCAGAACCTAAAGGTACAGGAGCATAATGTAGGTACTAGAGTATAACATAAGTACTAGAGTTTAATGTAGGAACTAGAGGAGGTATTAGAGTATAACACCATATTGTACTGCACATTAGACGCTGCATTCCACCAAACAGTGAGAGAAACTTGAATTAAAGGTAAATATTTAAAATACTTCATCACAGAAAACACTGCAGTTTAACTGTTGGCTGACAACAACTAAAGTCCATTACTGGGTATTATATTGGGTTAACATAAACACTAGAACCACTCTGTTTGTAGTTGCTCTGAAAAAAGAAAACTTAGTACCTAGTGTAAGAATATGTGCTCTGAGTTTTGCAGACGGTGCATATAGTTTAATAATTGATGATCTGAAAATAACTTTTGCACCAGGATGTAGACATGGTACACAAGCACCATCGGCACCTACAGCACCTACAGGACCATCGGCACCTACAGCACCATCAGCACCATCGGCACCATCGGCATCTACAGGACCATCAGCACCTACAGCACCATCAGCACCATCGGCACCTTCAGCACCATCGGCACCTACACCACCTACAGCACCATCGGCACCTACAGCACCATCGGCACCTACAGCACCATCAGCACCATCAGCATCATCAGCACCATCAGCATCTACAGGACCATCAGCACCTACAGCACCATCAGCACCATCGGCACCTTCAGCACCATCGGCACCTACAGCACCTACAGCACCATCGGCACCTACAGCACCATCGGCACCTACAGCACCATCAGCACCATCAGCATCATCAGCACCATCAGCACCTTCAGCACCTACAGCACCTACAGCACCTTCAGTACCTTCAGCACCATTGGCACCTACAGCACCTACAGCACCATCAGCCTTCAGCCCCATTATCATCTCCTTCTTTTCCTCCTCCACTCCTTTCTTCTTATTCTTCCTATTTGTCCTTCTCTTCCTCCTCTTCCTTCTTCTTCTTCTTCTGTTCTATTTCCAGTAGATGTGATGCTCTTTTTCATCAATAAACTTCACAGTGATTACTGTTTTGATGTGAACACGTATATCTCATCACATCCTTTTCTTTAGTCTTCATAGAAACAGTTCATCTCTGATCAGAACCACCAATCAGGTTGAAGACATATTAAACATCTCGTGGCCAAACAAGAAACAACAATGTTTAATCAACGGCAATGTCCAAAGCAACTGAGTGATAGTTTAGGAGATGAGTGGATCATGGTCAATGGAGAAGTAACGAGGCACAAAATCTAAAAGTCATAAAGAGCACTTGGAAAAGATGTAATGAAGCCCGATGGCGACTGTCTGCGCTGTTGATACAGAACCGTACGATGATCCATAACTTGTAGACTCTCAGTCAACCATAAATATCTGATCTGTGAGTCATTTGTTCAGATGGTTCCTCTGATTACCCTCAGGGAGCCCGGTTTATTCACCGCGCCTCATGCTGCATTCAGTTATTCTGTTCAGTTATCTCCTGCATTCATCACCACTCTGCTGCATCTATCTAGGAGCAGAGCCTTCCTCATAACCTCCTCCAATAATTTAACTCACATATTCTGTTCAGCAGTCAAATGGTTTTGTAAACGCTCTGTGACAGCAGTTGGAGAGAATTTCACCGCAAACACCAGACGATTAAATCAAAGCTCTTCCATCTTTGTTGAATCCTCCCAAAAAAAAACTGAACAAAACAACATACTGCTGATTATTCCGGGACTCTGAAACACCCACGAACAACATGTGTTTCTGCTACTATACCAGGACGGGGGGGGGGGGGGGGGGGCTATGTTCTGCATGTGCAGTTGGCGTGAAAAGAGTGCAAAAACTACATAGATGAACTTTTAAAGGCAACAGGAGAAAAATCAGTAAAGATTTTAAACTGGAAAGGGTTCATATTGTTGAAAATGAGGTTAAAAAAGTCTTAATAAGCCACATACTCTGATCAGCCACAACATTATGACCACTGCCAGGAGAAGTCAATAACATTTAAACCATCTTGTGACAGTTCAATGTTCTACTGGGAAACTTCTGGACCTGGCATTCATTGGTGGACACACACACAAATCACAACTAAAAAAAAACATGAAGAACAGAACAAGGTGACCTGGCCTCCAAATTCACTAGAGATACCACTGGACTGACCAACCAATCAAACAGCAACCTCCGTCTTAACAACACATAGAAAAGCTTCAGCAGCAGCAGCGGCAGCATCCCCTCAGAGTCGCTCCTTCAAACGTCTTTAAAACTCAAAGCTGCAGCAGAGCGACACCAGCCGAGGCGTCCAACATCACCACAGCAGAGACAGACCGGTCCCCAGAACACCAACAGAAAGCAGCAGCAGCAGCATCGTGTCTCATACTCACATCCCACCATCATCATGGCCACAGAGAAGATCTTCTCCCCGTCCGTAGTCGGGGCGATGTTGCCGAAGCCGATGGTGGTCAAGCTGGTCATGGTGAAGTACAGCGAGGTGATGTACAGGGAGTCCTTGTTGGGGCCGCCCTCCAGCTGGCCCGAAGTGGCATTGTAGCGGTAAGGCGACCTGATGCTGATGGCGAGCTGGTAGAGCCAGCTGTCCGTTTTGATGGTGTTGGTGGCCTCGTCTATGACCTCGTAGTCACCGATGCTGTACCTGTTTAGAAATAAATCAGCATCTCAGTGAGTTTACTTAGATAGACTTTATTCATCCACAAGGTAAACTGCCTGGTCACAGTAGCTCAATTGCACATAAAAGAAAAAACTCTTGAATACCACTAGTACAAGAAAAACAGATTAAGAATGAAATTAAATTAAATGCATGTTTAACATGAATACCCCTTGCAGGATTCACAGATTGTATTAAAAACAGGAAGCTGGTAATTATGGACAAAGAGCTACGGTATGTGAGGTGCTATAGACTCAAAGTTGAGTAGAATTAAACCACCTGTTGTACAAGAGAGGAAAATAATGAGGGAGTAAAGAAAACAACGCTCTGCTTATTATGTTGTTTTTAGTTCCCATACAGACTATTAGCTCCATCAAAAAACGCTTTGTGGTCATCTTTGAAAAACCACAGGCTACTTTTGAAAAACACAAATGAGGAAATCTGCAAAAACAGAGAAAACCTTAAAAACAAAAACTAGTTAGAGAGAAACAAGAAGATGCTTCTTTTTCCCTACTTATCACTATTTTCAAGCTTATTTTTTATAAATAAACTGTCAGAACAAGCAATTTGGAGCAAAACTACAGCAGATTTTAATCCAAGTTAAAAACATCTAAATCAGGGGTGTCAAACTGATCCGTGAAAGGGCCGCTGTGGCTGCAGGTTTTCATTCCAACCATGCAGCAGCACACCTGACATGGCTCAATCAATCAACTGAACTGCCTTCACGCAGTCACTTCAGGTGTCCTCTTGCTTGATTGGAACAAAAACTTGCCAGCCACACCCACTGCATGGGTGCTGCATGGTTGGAATGAAAACCTGCAGCCACATGGCCCTTTCACGGATCAGTTTGACACCCCTGATCTAAATGTTCTCCAAATGATTAATAATGCAGCTATAAGCTTAGAGGAAACAAGGAAAATACAGTTATCTGTCACCTATTAAATCAAAGACAGTATAGAGAACGGACGGAGGAACAGCTCCTCTAAAGTGAAGCCAAAGCAAGTAGAGCTCCCCCTGGTGACTGGCTGCAGTATAGGTCATAAGCTCCACCTCCTCCATATTAGTGGGCGGGACTTGGACCAAACTAAAACACTAAAATACACGTCAAATAATTTATTGTCAAGGATGATTTCTGCTGTTAATATAATGTTGATGTTGATATGATGTTGATGATGTCCAAGTGTCAATTCTTTGGATAAGTTTTGTTTTAGTACACAGACTGTATATAAATATGTATGACGCATTCTAAAAAAAAGCGTCAAAAAAATGTATCCAAAAATTGACACTTGAACATTCATCAACATTATATTAACTACTTAAAATGACAGAAACCATCCTTGATATTTGACGTGTATTTTAGTGTTTTAGTTTGGCCCAAGTCCCGCCCACTAACATGGAGGGGGTGGAGCTTATGACCTATACTGCAGCCAGTCACCAGGGGGAGCTCTACTTGCTTTGGCTTCACTTTAGAGGAGCTGTTCCTCCGTCCATCTTTATACTGTCTATGGTTGAAACACGCCCCATAATGAACTCCAGATTCCTGCTTCACTATCATATCCACTTATTTTCAGGTACTTTCTGCACTAACCATGACAGATTTCATGTCATCGTGTGGCAGGGAACGCTTCCTCCTTTGCTCCGTAGGTCACAGATAAATTAGCATACCACTCAATAATGTGAGGCAGCAACGAAGCAAAGCTAGCAGTCAGCAGAACAGCCTCAGATGCTTTGTATTGTACAGACAGGGGTGAGGAGGGGATGTGTTTATCATATCATCAAGTTCCCAAGTAAAGAAGTGCTGTACCAGATGCAGGCGAGCCAGTGGGCCACCAGCCCAAACACACAGACCAGCAGGACCAGGACAGCAGCACCGTACTCCAGGTAGTGATCCAGCTTCCTGGCCACCCGGCCCAGACGCAGCAGGCGGACCACCTTAAGAGAGCTGAACAGACTGCTGATGCCCTGAGGAGAGAGGAGAGAGGAGACCGGAGGAGGAGGAGGAGGAGGAGGAGGAGTGAAGGAAATCAGTTATTACAAATAAAAACCTCCATCTATGTGCTGCTTGCTGATGCTGCCATCAAGTCAAACACCAGTTAGTCATTTGATTAGGAGTCAGGGAGCGCAGTCTCTTCCCTCAAACACTAAACTTCTCATTATCACGCTGTTGCATCTGTAATAATACATTTAAATGTAATAAAAGAAACAGATTCCACAGTAAACAGAGAGTTATAGTTGCTGTTGCCTACAGCAGCAATTAAAAAAAAAGAAGTTAGTCAGAAATATTATATACGGTTAGATAAGAGTTACACAAGAGAGGAAAATAAATGAGGGAGTAGAGGAAACAACACTCTGCTTATTAGCTTGGTTTTAGTTCAGATTATTAGCTCCTCCATGGTCGTCTCTGAAAACCACAGAAAATACTTTGAAATACACAAATGAGGAGAAAATACTAGTTAGAGAGAAACGAGGAGATGCTTCTTTTAGCAGAATTATATATTATATAGATAAACTGTTAGATCCAACAATGTGGAGCAAAATGTTTATTTAACGATTGAAAGTATTATGGATAAATAATTTATGATGCTGCTATAATGTTGCAGGAAATTATTTTTGTCTCCATAATCCAAAATTAAACTCTATAATCTAACTCTATAATCTAAATTCAGGTTAGACCAGCTTTATTTATTTCATTTAACCTTCCTCCTGCTCAGGTTGTGACTCTGATAAAGACGCTGAGCTTCAGTCCCGGGACAGAGGGGGTCCAGAGACGCCCTGCAGCGTCAACAACACGCCACACTGTTCACGCCAGCGAGTGTGAATGAGACGGAGGAAACGAGACGAGGCGTCGGGCCGAGGCGTCTGGAGGAGAAAGGTCCGTCTGAAAACAGGAACAAGGCTCCGGGACGAAAAAACACAAAGTACACGAAGAGACAAAGAAAACCTGGAGCTCAGTCGTCATGAGACGGAAACTAAGATCAAACTCTAGTTAATCACATTTATGTAGAAAACATCAGATACTCTACGTCCTGGTTACAGCTGAGACTTCTACCATGACCTGGAGGAACATGTAGATGATCTAGAGTTAGAGAAGATGAAGCAAGATGGAATCTATGTGGACAGAGACGTTGGAGACGTGGAGACATCTTGGTCGTCTCCTTCTGCTCTAGACAATCAGGACTGGCGATTCTCCTATGGGACGTGATTTAATAAATATCTCTACATCAACTGGACAGTCCTCCAACCAATCAGATTAGATGAATTTAAAGGCTGGAGACCTGGTGACATCCTGATATCCTTCTACTCTATTAGTCAGTAGACAAAGATGGAGGAAAAAACTCTTTCTTCCTCTTTTTTCTTTTTCCTTATTCTTGTTCTTCTTCCTTCTTCCCTTTCGTTCTTCCTCTTCTTCCTTTTTCTTCTTTGTTCTTCCTCTTCTTCCTTTTCATTCTTCCCCTTGTACTTCCTTTTCATTATTCTTCTTCTTCCTTTTTGTTCTTCCTCTTCTTCTTACTTTTCGTTCTTCCTCTTCTTCCTTTTGTTCTCCTTCTTCCTTTACATTCTTACCCTTCTTCCTCCTTTTTGTACTTTCTCTTCTTCTTCTTCCTTCACATTGTTCTTCTACTTCCTTTTCTTTCTTCTTCTTCTTCTTGGTCTGTTTCTCCTTCCTCACCTATCGCTTCTCCTTTTTCCTCTCCTTCCTACACCTTCTTCTTCTACTCCTTCCCCTCATCCTCCCTGCTCTCCTCATCCTTCTACCTTCTTCTTCTTCTTCTCCATTTCCAGTAGTTTTGTTGCTCCACAGCAGAAGAACCACTTGACTGATGTTTTGATGTGAACATGTGTGTCTGACCAGATCTATTTTCCTAGTTTAGAGCTTCCTAATGCTCCTTGTACCTGGAATTAGCAGATGTTAAATTCAAATATCTTTATTAAAAACACAGATTAGATGGAGCTCTGACAGTCGACCACAGACTGTGTCACCAGACTTCATCGTGCCCTTCATCTTCCACAGGAGGATGTTCAAACCATAGACTGTATAAATATAATAGAATAACTGTATAAATATCTTTATCAACATCTTTATTCTGTATAGATATCTTTATAAACATCTTTATTCTGTATAGATGTCTTCATTCTATCTGTGGTTCAAACCTCAAACACAGTCCACTGAGAACGAGGCTCAGAAAGAAAAAATCAAAGTCATTGGTTTTAAGGACAGGAGCAGCAGCCGGAGCCTGAGGCGTCGGCTCGCTCTGCACGATCTGTTTCAACACGATTAACAAAGCAGAGCATGGCGAGCAGCGGGACGGGGCGGGGGAGGGGGGGAGTGAGTCTGCACGACCTCCTGCTAAATATTTACCCACGATGACATAAAAGAAAAAATCCAACGAGATAAAAGCTCAAAGATGAACGAGGAGCCGGAGGCTGCAGAGCTCGGCCGTCATCCTGACATCACTAACAGACCCCAGCCTCAATCCTCAGCTCCAGACGGGACGTCCCAACTCTGTGGACATTTAATCCAGAATAAAATCCTCATGTGTTCATATCTCTTCAATTTACCACTTCACCATGGATGAATCTTGTGGAATATTTAGTTTCGTGTTTAATGATAATAGTTTATCACCAGTTTTATCCGATGTCTTCGTCCTACACATCCTCCTCTTCATCCTCCTCTTCATCCTCCTCTAGCTTATTTTTCTTCTTCTATTCCTCCCTCTTCCTCCTCCTCCTCCTTCTTCTTTCTTGCTCATTCTTCTTCTTCTTCCTTCCTTCCTCTGTCCTATTTTTCCCTCCTTCCTCCTCTTCCTCCTTCTTCTTCCCCTTCATTCTTCTTCCTCTTCTTCATCCTCTGTCTTCTTCTTCCTGCTCCTTCTTCCTCCTCCACGTCTTTCTTCCTCCTCCCTCCTCCTCCTTCATCTTCCTGTTTCTTCATCCTCCCTCTTCCACTTCCTTCTTTCCTTCCTTCCTTCCTGTCCTCTTTTTTCCTCCTCCTTCCTCCTCATTTTTCTTCCTCCTCCTTCTGCCTACTCCTCCTCTTTCTTCCTACGCCTCCTTTTTCTTCTCCTCCTTTCCTTCCTCTGTCCTCTGCTTCCTCCTCTTTCTTCCTCCTCCTCATCCCCCTTCCTTCCTTCCTTCCTTCCTTCCTTCCACTGTCCTCTTTTTTTCCTCCTCCTTCTCTTAATTCTTTCAACTTTGAGAAGATGAATCAAGCTGGAATCCATGCGGAAAGATACGTTGGAGACGTGGAGACATCTTAGTCGTCTTCAAATACTCTAGACATTCAGGACTGGAGGAGAAACATGGGGGGAAAATTTCCCCTTCTTCTGGAAAAATTCCAGCAGACTTGTCGCTCCACAGATCCATCTTATAATCTCGTATACAGGCCGTCCTTCTGAAGAGTTTTCTTCTTTAGTCTAAGCTCTTGTCTTCTGTCAAATGTAAAGTGTGAGCAGCTTCCAGTGAGCTGCTGTCCCACTAATATATCCTCAAAACTGTTTTGAGTTTAACAAACTACATTCACAGTTTCTACCGTAGGACACTGCTTCTGTCTCTCCTGACCAGGCCTGGTTTCATCTCCACTGGACAGAGGAAGGTTTTCAGTTTACCCTCTCTCTGAAGCCAGTGTCGCAGGCCGTCCTCCCTGCCGCTCTCACAGCTTCAAAAGGCGTCCCGTGGGACTCGGACGGTTCCCGGCTCATATGTAAATGCCTCTGATTTAAGTAGCCACAGGACAGAGCAGCAGAGATGAAAAGATCATGAGTCAAGAGCCAGCAACGCTTTTAAAAACCACGGCTCATAAGCACCTGTCTATCAGAGGGGAGCCACTGAACAGCACTGTGAGGTTAACGTGTTTCCAAGCATTTAACATTTTAAATGTCAACGACAGACAAAAGCAACACCTCACCTGAGCTGTGGAAAAACAAAAGTAATGTTTTTGCAGTTTTAAATCTAAAACCATCCACCAAAGGGTCCAACCTGGGCTGCAGCAAAAACTACACAGAAGACATGAACTGCAATTCTTTCAATAAAAACAACTGTGATTCCTAATTTGTCCACTAGGGGAAGCACTGTTTTTGTCAGAGATACGGACATAACGTAACCATAGTCTGTATATAAATATGGACAATACGTCTCCACTTCCTCTCATTGGTCAAACTGAAGATTGTTTTTTTTCCCGGGGATACGGGCGGCGCCATCTTGTGAGTTTGGATCCAGAGTCTGATCAGTACGGTCTGAGGGCGGAGCCACGTGGAGCCGCGATATTGATGCCCCGCCCACACTTCTTCCAGACTCATTCATGTTTTAGTTTAATTAATACTACGCTCTGCTCTACCTCCACCAGTTACAAGGAGATGATGATTATACACTGGACTTATTTTTCTAGAACTCTCACGCTTTACGGAGCAGTTGGCATGGCAACTGGTAGTCGCTATTGTGTCACATCCTGTTTCTATAGCGTCAAATAACGAACTAAAACGAAACTTATCCAAACAATTGACACTTGAACATTCATCAACATAATATTAACTACCTAAAATGACAGAAACCATCCTTGAAAAAAATTATTTGACGTGTATTTTAGTGTTTTAGTTTGGCCCAAGTCCCGCCCACTAACAAGGAGTAGGTGGAGCTTATGACCTATACTGCATCCAGCCACCAGGGGGAGCTCTACTTAGTTTGGCTTGACTTTAAAGGAGCTGTTCTGTCGTACATCATTAAACTGTCTATGAACTTAACACTGAGACCTAGAACTAAACAGCAGATGGAAGCAATGCACCAAATAAATAAATAACTTCAATGAACTTGTTCATAAAATGTTTTGTAAAAGGATAGTTCATTAAATTTTAATTGCACTAAATCAAAAGGAAACATCTGGAGATGTAGTTATTTCTAGGTTATTATGTTGTTGTGTTACTGGCCCGGGCCACTACAGATCTAATTGGTCTGTTTGTGGCCCCCTGAACTAAAATGAGCATGACATCCCTGCTTTAGATAAATGACAAATTAAATATGTTTGATTCAACCTCTGTCAGGGATGCAAGAGTTAAGAGTTTTAAACCCAGCTACGATTCACAGATTAAACACAGCATCATTGTGACTTGAGCGAAGCATAGTTACTGGCTCTGCTACAGACCTGATGAGACCTTTTATTGTAACAGTATCAATGTGCTAATACCATGTTTTCATCACAGTTTACCAACCACTCTCATGTGGGTGAATTCACACGTCTCCTACACGCTACCATCACCAGGAGGCTGAGCTCAAATCCATTTAATATCAGGTCTCCATCTATGGACACATGGATTCATGTAGATTAGAAAGAGTCTAACACTGCAGACAGGACGTATCCGATTCAAATACAACATGAAACGCAAACGTAGACTGAAGAGAAAAGTTTCCTGGAGACAGAAAAATCTTCCAGAGAGGGTTAGGGAGTTTATGGCAGCGTTGGATGACCAGAACATTTCTGGAGTAGAGAACACAAGGTACCAGCTACCCTCTCCACACGACATTAACTTTGACACAAAGATTTATTGGACTGAATCCAGTCGACTCTAGGAGAAGACAAGGAAGACAAGGACAGACTTTAGGAAGACACAGGAGACCAACTCTAGGAGAAGACAAGGAAGACAAGGACAGACTTTAGGAAGCTACAGGAGACCAACTCTAGGACATTTAGGATCAGATTAGGAGGTCGTCCCTACTTGAGAGAGATCCACCATTATCTAGGAGATCATTACAACCTCAGACCTGGAGATGCTGACCCCAGAGTTATAACCAACTAAAAAAAAACATATACCCCGATCAGCCACAACATTATGACCACTGACAGGAGAAGTGAATAACATCAACCATCTTGTGACAGTTCAGTGTTCTGCTGGGAAACTTCTGGACCTGGCATTCATTGGTGTGGATGTTACTTAGACATGTAGCACCCACCTAGACCAGACCAGGCACCCCTACCCCATAGCAATGACACTCCTTGATGGCAGCAGCCATCCCCAGCAGGATGCAGCCTGACACAGACACACACACAAAAACACTTTAGGAACAACTAAAAACAAAACATGAAGAACAGCACAAGGTGTTGACCTGGCCTCCAAATTCACTAGATCCCAAACTGATCAAGTATCTGTGGGATGATCCACAGAGGCCCCTCCTCTCAAAGGCCCCCCCACTAACAACAGGACACCCTCAGAAGGCCCATGTCCATTCTCTGATGAGTGTCAAGTCGTTTTAGATTTAATCTGTGGTCTCTACATTAATTCATATTTATTTACAGTAACATTATCAACACATTCCGTTCCTTCGTTCTAGTCTCTCAACATAAATATCCTCCCCCCTGACTGGCTCTGTCAGCTGGGCCGTGGTGATGGCAGCATGCACCACGTCACCAAGAAAGGTCAGACTGGATTAGACCTGCAGACGCTCGCTGTGAGCTCCATCAGCCTGCAGGACTCCTCTGCGACAGCAGGTGGCTTCAGGGCCCCATGGGAGTGGAGGGGGCGGAGGGGGCGGGGGGTCCTCCCTGCTGCACATCCAACACACATATACCCTCATCACACAACACCAGCAACTCCTGCTGCAACCTGAGGGAGCGTCAGCAGCTCCTCATGAGAAGGTTACATCATTTCTCTGCAGCCATGGACCGACTCCCTCAGTTGTTGTGTTGATGCTACAGCTGACCTGTGTGTGTCTGTGTGTAGGTGATGCTAGCTTAAAGATTCGTTTTGTTTTTACCACATTTCTGTCAGCTAGGACAAAAAAATTTTTTATTCAATCAACCACTGAGATCACAGCAGCACTACGACGGAGGCTAACAGCATAAAAAGAATCAAAGCTGCAAACACAATCAACGTTACATTAAATCCCTACCTACACAAATCCTCCTGTTAAAGAGACGATATTTCCCCGAAGACAACGTATTTAAACACCTGAACTAAGAGAGTTTAGTGAATTTTGATTTTAATTTTAGTCTGTCTGATCCACGTGGAGTAAACATCAGGTGAGGGACAGAAACATGGAGGTAGAGAAACAAGATGAACCAAGATGGAATCAATGTGGATGGAGACGATGGAGATGTGGAGACATCTTGGTCGTCTTCTAAGACTCTACACATTCAGAATGGAGGAGGAGGACATGGAGGAGGAGGACATGGAGGAGGAACTACTACTACTTCCTCTCTTCCTTGTTTTTCTCCTTTCACTTCTCCTCTTCCTCCACCTTCTCTTCCTCCTCCTCATCTTTCTCATTTATATTTTTCACCTTCTTCTCCTCCTTCATCTTCTCTTCCTCCTTCCCACTTATTCTCCTCCTCATCTTTCATATTTTTCTTCTTTCTTGCTACTCCTTTTGTCCCCCTCCACTTCCTCCTCCTTCTCCTTTTTTCTGTTTCACTTTCTTCTCCTCAACCTCCTGTTCCCCTTTATTCTTCTTCTCTTCCACCTCCTCCACTTCTCCCTCCCTATTCCTCTTGTCCTACTTCTCCTTGTTTTGCCTCCTCCTCATCCTCAGCTCTTACTCCCTTCTCCTCCTTCTGCTTCTCCTTCTTAACCTCATGCTTTTCCTTTTTCCTCTCCCTCCTCCGCCTTCTTCCTCAACTCCTACTCCTTTCCTTTTCTCCTCCTCCTCCTCCTCATTTTTCTTTTTCACCTCCTTCTCCTCTCTCATCTTCTCCTTCCCACTTATTCTCCTCATCTTTCATCTTCTTCCTTGTTCTTCTTCTTTCTTGCACTTGCTCCTCCTCCTTTTTTCTGTTTCACCTTCTTCTCCTCAACCTCCTCTTCCTTCTTCTTATCCTGCTCCCCTTTATTCTTCTTCTCTTCCACCTCCACTTCTCCCTCCCGATTCCTCTTGTCCTATTTATTCTTGTTTTGCATCCACCTCGTCCTCCTCCTCCTTCCATCTTGTTCTTCCATCTTCTTCTTCTTCCAGCAGATGTGATGCTCCACAGCAGCAGAACCACTTAGAAGCCAATAAGCTTCTATTGTGATCCATGTTTATTTGGCATATGAACCATGGAAACTTTTCATCTCTAATCAGAATTATTTCAATCATTCTGCACCAGTTTATGTCTTCCTCACGATACCAGGACATTCGGCGGCCGAAGGGAAAGTTTTTTGACGGCGGGGCTTTTTACTAGGACTCAGGAACGTCTCTTGAGGCCCTCACAAGCCAGGAATATGTGTGTGTTTGTTGGTGTGTACGTGAGTTGGCAGACGCTGCACATCTCCAGCTTGGCAGCGTCTTGAAACCTGCATTAGAATACAACTAAAAATACTCCCTGCCCGTTTCAGCCATCAACAGGGGGATTCAGTCTGCAAAGAGCCTGTAATAATAATCTCTATTTCCTCTCACGCTGCACCTTAAGCCTCCCACACGCGCTGTCCTCAGTCGGCTTCCATCCATTCCTCCAGCCTGCTAATGCGGGAAAGTGGCGACCAAAACGTCAATTTAAGCAAAGAGGCTCTGGCTGTGTCCTCTTCAGGGGCTGGACGGCTACGTGGTGGCATCGATTTCCTCTCGGCCCCCGTCTCGCTCGTTGCTCGCTGCAGTTTAAAGGAGAGTAACGGAAAACTCCACCCGCTGGGATCTGGTCGAATCCATCAGCGACTGGCGGCGAGAGGCCGGAGGACGAGAGACACCTTAACCCTCTGGAGTCGACAAATCACATGATCAATTTAAGGCGATGTAGCAGCGAGACGAGGCCTCACTGAGTCTCTATTTCAACTTGTGTAGAAAGTGCTAGCTTCAAACTATATACCAGTTTTTAAATTGTGTTGATTAGACTTATTATAAATAATTTACGCCATGCTTTCTCCTGAATATAGTCGTCACGTTTGGTGGATGTTTAGTGCAGGAAGAAATGGTGAAAAGGAAAACGCTGGTAGAAAAATGCATCAAATCAACCGATCAGCAAATGATATGGCAATGGTTGCTAAGGAAGAGGGAAAAGTTGTGGGAGTGATGCTGTATACAATCTATGGAGTGATGACAGCGAAAGAGAGAAGCAAGTTTTAACATCTGAGAGATTTGTGACCTTTAGACGTTACTGATTGTGACGTCTGATAGTTTTTGCAAATGGTTGTAAATAGTTGTACAAAAAGTGCCTGATGCATTTCCTGCATTGTAATGTAAATAGTTGTAAATAACTTTGTTGTTTGCATACATTAGCTTTTGATATTTACAGTTTAGATTTGCATTCTAGGTTATGAAAATGGTTCATTAAACATGTTTGTGGTTTTCACAGTGAAAAATCTAGGTTTTTACTGCTCAGATTTTATGTTTTTAGTGTAGTTTTAGGTCCAGTGTGTTAAAACAGTATGTCAAAATGAAAAACTAACTGTAAAGTCACACATGTGAGGTTGTGCTGAAGAGAATGACACCAAACAAGGCAAGGTAAATTGTTTTTAAGATGAAATGTAAAGGTAAAACCGAAAGTAGTCAAAAACGGCCAATACTCTAGACCTGGAGGGTTAACGGAGACGCTGACTGATCCATGAGACGCCACAAAAACCTGCCATAGAGGAGGTTTGACTGGTGCACTGAGGGGCTTGGGTTCAATAACAGCCTTGAATTAAATATAAAAATAAAAACCCGTAAACCCTGCGGTGAATTTATACTTTATACTCTCTCTGTCCCACTTTGTTTATTCACTCAATAATGTTCTTTAAAAATGTCCCTTTAGGACGGTTAAAGTCCTCCATCAGGGCCTCGTTTCAGGATTATCAGTGGGCGCACATGCCGCCGTCGATTTCACTGAGAAACCGTCTCCAGATAATTGAGCGGTGACATTAAGAGCCGCTAAAACTATTTGCAGGAATGAAAATCGGTAGGCCGCGTACCAGAGCCTCGGAGAGACGCGTTGATCTAAATGTTAACGAGAAAGCAGAGCTGAGGGAGGTGTGGAAGAAGTTTCTTTTCTGGCACCAACAATTAATAGAAAACTCAGCTGCTGGCAGCGTAAGAGGCGTTCTCATTATTATTATTTTTATTATTATTGTTATTGCTGGCATTCAAGCACTCGTGTCATTAAACCCACACTTGGCCGACACACAAACCCAGTGTGTGTATTTGTGTGTGTGTTCCTGCACGTTCCTGCAGATACACAACAAAGTGACAAAAAAAACCCACCCACCCACTCATGAAAACTAAGAGCTGCATGAGTGGAACATTACTAGATCTCATTTGTTCTTTTCTTTTTTCTTACATTCAATTGATTGCTCCTTCCACTCACGCTGACGTTTAATTAATTCAGCGGGCAATCAACTGGAAAATCACCTTTAATGGACTTGAAGTCGTATTGATATATAACTTCGGCGTATCTGACGGGGGTGGGGGTGGTTTGGGTTCAGCGGCCGTGAAACACCCTCGGGACAAGCCTTATCTCATTATGAGCCTTCGCCCAGAGATCAAACTGATTCAGCCTCTAAAAAGTCTGTACGACAACGAGGCAGATCTGTACCACGACGGATAATTAGACACCAGGACGCATTAAAGAGCTCTGAAGCTGAAGTGACGTTAGAGTTCTCAGCTACAAAACCGTCGTCAATATCAGCTTTTGTTCTGAAAGCCTGAAGAGGTTGGTCACAACCATAGACTGTATAAAGATAACAGCTCCTTTAAAGTGATGCCAAAGCAAGTAGAGCTCCCCCTGGTGTCTGGCTGCAGTATAGGTCATAAGCTCCACCCCCTCCATGTTAGTGGGCGGGACTTGGGCCAAACTAAAACACTAAAATACACTTTTTTCACGGATGGTTTCTGACATTTTAGGTAGTTAAAAGGGAACTACTGTTTTTTACAACCTGGACCTTATTTCTAGCATAAAATACCATCGTTTACTCACCCAAATAACTTTTGTTTCATTAGCACTGGTTTAGGAAATAATTAGATCAGCGTATATCTATATAGTGGGAGTGACTGGGGCACCGAGACGCAGCCTCTAAATAACGCATTATCTGCCGCGAAACTCGTTCATTTCACCAATATTTTGTTATCGTATGCTAGTACTACTCCCCATTGAGTCCGGAGTTACCTGTTATCATCATCCAGGGTCTGTAGATTGACCTACAGACCCCGTCACTCCTGCTATATGGATATACGTTGATCTAATTATTTCCTAAACCAGTGCAAATGACACAAAAGTTATTTTGGTGAGTAAATGACTGTATTTTATGCAACAGTAGTTCCCCTTTAATATAATGTTGATGAATGTTCAAGTGTCAATATTTTGGATAAGTTGCGCTTTAGTTTTATATTTGATGCTTCCACGTCTATAGTTCACTACATTTGTTCCACTAGAAACACCTCCATGTTTCTGAGGAGAGAAACTATTCGACCAATCACATAAACCCCAATAAACTACTTCACAACAACAGTCACAGCGTGAACTCCACCACCTGCTGAATCTGATTTCATTCTTTTACACCTGCATTAAAGGGTTCCTCATCCAGATCCAGGCTACATGTTAATATCAGGAGTAAACAGGGTCACAGACTCTCACTGTGGCTCTGAACTGAACCGATCTGCAAGCTGTGGGAAAACGACTCGATGATTCATCACCTTGAGACCACGGCGTTAATCTGGGCCCTCAGGGCGGAACAGGAAGACGTGACTTCACTTTAATCAGCTGTTTCTATAAGTGACTAATTAAATGATCTTTTCTTATGGACGGCATCATTAGATGAACGCTAATTGTCAGCTAATAAAGAAAAATGACAATATCATCCAGATACACAAACTGTAGGGCATCAAACCTGCTGGAAATAGAACAGAAGAAGAAGAAGGAAGAGGAGAAACATGAGGGGGAGGAGGAGAAGAAGTGGAGGGGGACAAAAGGAGAAGGAAAGAGAAGAGGAGAAGAAGGATGAAGGTGAGGAAGAAGACAGATGAGGAGGAGGGGGAAGATGAAGAGGAGAAGTGGAAGTTGAAAAAGGAGAAGCAAGTCAAGGAGGAGAAGAAAGACAAGGAGGTGGAGGAAGGAGAATATGAGGGAGGAGGACGAGGACAAAGATTACAATGAGGAAGAAAGCAAGTCAAGGAGAAGAAGGAGGCCAAGAAGGATGAGGAGGAGGAGGAGGAAGAATGAGGAGGAGAAGGAAAAAAGGAGGGGAAGAAGTGGAGGAGAAGGAGAAGATGGAGATGAAGGAGGAGGTGAAAAGCAGCAGCAGGAGGAGGAAGTGGAGAGGGACAAAAAGAGTAGCGAGGAGGAGGAACAAGAGAAGGAGGAGAAGAAGGTGAAGGAAAAAAGTAGAAGAAGTGGAAGAGAAGGAGGAAGGAGGGGAGGAGAAGATGAAGGAAGAGGAGGATGAAGAATAGAAGGGAAGGAGAAGATGAAGATGGAGGATGATGAGGGAGAAGTGGGAGGAGGAAGTAGAGGAAGAATAAGGGTAAAGAGGAGAAGAAGATGTAAAAGGAGGAAGATTAAGGTGAGGAAGAAGAAAGAGTTAAAGAAGAAGGAGGAGCTGAATGAGTAGGAAGAGGAGAAGTGGGATGTGAAGAAGGAGAAGAAAAAAGGAGGAGGAGGAGGAAGGAGAAGATGAAGAAGGAGGTGAAGAAGAAAGAAGAGGGGAATGAAGAAGAGAGGATGAAGGAGAAGGTGAAAAGAAAAAGAAGAAGAAGCAGCAGGAGGAGGAAGTGGAGGGGGACAAATGGAGTAGCGAGGAGGAGGCGGAGGAGGAAGAGGAGGAGGAGGAGGAAGGAGGAAGGAGGAGTGGAGGCTCCTAACCGACATCAAATATTAAAGATCTCTCCGTACCTCGTCCACGTTCTCGAAGGCGTTGATGATGTCGTAGGGCAGACAGGACAGCAGGTCGATGACGAACCAGGTCTTCAGGTAGTTCATGCGGATGAGTTTGGGGTCAGAGATCACCTCCCCGCCCGGTCCCACGAAGGTGGTGTGGAAGTTGAGGACGATGTCCACCAGGAAGATGACGTCCACCACGCTGTCCAGCACCAGCCACACGATGTTGTTCTGCTTGGTCTTGAAGGAGACGTTGTAGGGCACCATGATGGCCGTGTAGAAGGTGAGGATGAGGATGACCCAGTCCCAGGTCGTCTTGAAGGTGCAGTAGTGGAGGATTATGTGGGGGGGTGTCTTGGGGGCCTCCTGCTTGTACTGGGGGAGGATGTCCGAGTTGAGCTGCAGGACCTAAAGACGGGACAGAAACAAGAGTTTTAACAGACTCACCTCCACATAACTACGTTTCATCTGAATCAAATCATTCCTTCATCTCATCTTATTTCATTCATTTTAACCTCGAAAACCACAAATTTATGTGACGTGTATTTTAGTGTTTTAGTTTGGTCCAAGTCCCACCCACTAACATGGAGGAGGTGGAGCCTATGACCTATACTGCAGCCAGACACCAGGGGGAGCTCTACTTGCTTTGGCTTCACTTTCCATCTTTATACTGTCTATGGTTTCCGTTCGTTGTTTGCAGTGAATTGTGTGAATTCTGAAGCAGGTGTAACCAGATTCATTGGACAATTAAAATAAATATTTGGTTCATTCCACAGTCAGTTATGTTCGTAGCCTGAGGAGGAGGTAGCGCATTAGAAAAGGTAAGTGAGCACAAACAAAGACTGAAATATAATTATTAAAAGAGATGAAAGTGATTAAAAAGAAAAAAGTGAGCGACTGTTTTTTTTTTGTGATAATCAGACGCCCGCTGCGCTGTGTTATAGAGAAAAGTTTTCCCTTTCAGGTTTTCATCTCTATTCATCTCCTCTCCTGCTCTGCAAAGCCCTAATTAGAAATGAAATGAGAAAAGGGATGATCAGATGACAGGGAGAGAGAGAAGGTGACCAAAAAAGAAAGAAAGAAAGAAAAATATAATATATTTTACATTGTGAAGACAACGAACTCGTCTACAGAACACAGGCTCCATTAAATTCACCCACAAGGCCACACACAGATCACACATTAACCACTCAGCTCATTATTTATACAGCACATTATTCTGTTTGTATCTGCTGCACAGATGAACTGTAATATTATTCTGGAGCATCAATAAGCTCTCCTGCTCCATAAGAAATGCCCTCTAAATACACATGTTTATCCCCAGCGGCTAACATCACCGCTGCTAACGCTAACGACGCTACTGCTACACAACACACAGCAGAGTCTACAGATAACACTGACTCTCTCAAGGTAACCATCTTGTATATTTCCCACAGAAACATGAAGGCAGTAAGTTCTTCTTCTATTTGAAAACACCATCACCACCACTGCCGCCCCATCTAGAGTCACCTGATGCTCCAAGCCCAATGTCAGCATGATTGACCTGGAGGTAGGAACCAAAGATGTCAGCACTGTTTCCTTCAGGTAAACGTTTGGGGAACTTGTGCATCATTCGTCACCTCAAATTTGAGATTAGTTAAACTTCGCCCTCTTCTCCAAAGGTCTATTCTCCTATAGTCACAACTCATCAGTCGCTGCCCAGTTTCCAACTCATCCAATGCATCCGGCTCACTACAGTCCAAACACCCGGATTGGTTTTTATCAAGGATGCATCAGGAGGTAACTTGTGTGATCAAGTACGGTGCTGTTCCCATCCCAGGAGGACCGTCCCGCATCGTCCCATCCTCCAGAGTCCTTGCTTCAGAATCAAACTTGTCAAGACCAAAGTTCATGTCCATCGTGTTGATAAACGACCGTGGTCTATGGTGCCATGACGCTTTAAGCATCATGTTGACTCGTCTGTGATTAGGTGACAAGAAGTCTGTGAAGGTTCTCAGTCATCCAGGTCATGGTTGATCTAAAAAGCGTTTAAAAAAGTCAACTGGACTTGTAGAGTTTTTTCAGAAGATGTTTCATCCGAGCAGATTCTTCAGTTCTACGGGACTGGTGCAAAGTTGACTTGTTTCTGTTAACGACTAGAAACTGGCACCACTAGTGTCCATTAATGGGAAGATACTTACCTGTATGAAACGTCTTCTGAAAAAACTCTACTAGTCCAGTTGACTTTTTTTTTTTAAAGGCTTTTTAGATGCACATGACAATAACAACATGTGACGCCTCCTAGAAGACAGATGAGGAGCCCAGTGGGTCATTGGTTCATCAAGTGTGTAGAAATACTTCACTAAAGATGAAGCCCATACTACCGTTACATGTCAGTCCTGAAATACAACTAAAGTACTACTGCAGTGAATCTGAAAAGGCTAACGCTAGCAGAGGAACGGTCCAAATCCTCTGGACAGCAGTCAGTTGACAACTTCACCAAACGTCCTGTGGTAACAGAGAGAAGGAGGCTCTATATCAAGGCTTAAAGTTACAAATAATTAAGGGTGTGGATGCTTTGCAGATGTCCTCACTGGTTGTTACCTGTCTTTAGCCTCAGCTCCACCTCTTTGACAATTTTTGAATCAGCTGGTTAAAGCTAGGCGGAGTCAGCTGTTTCCAAGATGGCGACTGTCGGAGGGGCCACACTGAGCTTCAAAACTCTCTCCATTAAACATACGGGTGACGTCACCGAGGTTTCATCCATCTTTATATGATTCTAATGACATGATTAGATTCAAGATTAAAAAAAAACTACAAAGAACTAAAAATAAAAATAAAAACGCTAAAAAGCTGGAAACCTGAGTTTTAAAGAGTGCTCTGAGCATGATGTTGTGTTCTCTCCTGGTTCATAAACGTCCAGTAGTGATGGGGAGGCTCCTCCAGAAATGACCTGTGTAGTTTTTAATGACACATTGGAGAACCTTCGTGTCCTGAGCAGTTACTGGAGCTCTGCCGAAGTAATAAAGCAAACCTCAGAGCTGCCAGTCAATCAGCTCCTGGTCAAGAGCATCGACTCTGCTCAAACACGATCAAATGATTCTTCCAGTTAAGCCAGAGGCAGCAGCAGCAGCAGCACCCTGCTCTACACATGTGACACTCGACAGCGTCCTCCAACTCAAGACGCCAGCTGTGCCTTTCAGGCTGCAGAGCAGATGGATCACCTGCAGGATCTATTGAGCATGCTCAGGACATTATGCAACCGTCTGCCATGCAACCCCAGAATAGGAGAACGGGAAAGGAGGCGTATCAGCGTCTTACACCAATAATGTTCACTTCTCTTACGGCTCTTATCGATTTCAGATGCTTCTCTCACAGTCCTCTGCCCTTTTTCAACTTCAACTTCTTTTTCCTTTCCTTCTCTCCACTCCCTCGTACTCCCCCATCTTTCCTTCTTTAAATCGCCCCAGGAGGAAACACTTTTCCTCGTTCGCTAAGCGGAGACGAAATTAAAGACGACAAACCCTGATTAAAGACGATACGTCTAGCTCCAGCCCTTCATGAATAAAACACAGGTGTGTGAAGTTCAACCTGCCCCCCCCCCAACATCACAATCCATTTTCTAAATTTCCAGCAGCAGTCACAATCATTCAGAGTGCCCGCACCGCACCGTCCCGCTATGAAATATTAATGGCAGCAGCAGTCCACGGGCGCGGGGGGGGGGGGGGGACGCACCGCCCTGCTGTGTCCAACAACTGCAGTTTGTGGGAAGTTTGCGTGAGTGGAGGGAGGGGTGTGGTTAGTGCAGGAAAGAAAGTACAGCGAGCAGGTTCTCTATTAACGAATGCATCGGTGCATTTATAACTAGAAGATGGTTTGGATGTGGTCGTTAATGTTTCATACAGGAGTTTATTTGTGCAGAAATAATGCAAAAAGCAGAGAGCTGCACTGGTGGCATAACGGTTGGGGGGGGGGGTGCGTGCATGGACGGCATGGACTGCTGTGGCATTGTAATATCTGGTTCACTGAATGTGGAGTTTCCCTACAGCAGCTTTCACTTTGAGAGTTATTCTTAAAAACATTAATTATCAGATTAACGATTAATAATAATCTGACGCTGCTTTGAGTCACATTAATAAAGAGCATCTGTGAAGCAGGGAACCCAGAGCTCTGCAAAATCAAGTAGAAGAAGAGAAAGGACGAGAACTTCAGATGTGGAGTATCTGCATTTTTAAAAAAACACTTCATATTGTTTGAGCTGCATGTTAGTTCTAAAATTGAAGATGAAAACACGGCAATTAACTCTGGAACTGGACATAAGGTTTGAGTTTTATTATCTTTTTAATGCTTGTTTGACCAAATAATAAAGTCTTGATAGATCCTCAGTAGAAAAAGCTTTTATTGTCATTGTTTGCAAGATACAACAAAATTGCAAAGAGCTGCTGTTAGGAAGAATAAAATACAATACAGCAAGAGGAGCAGAGCCCAGGAAACTAAAATATATTTAAGATATTTATACGTGCAGCCTCACTAAGTGTTTCCAGTATGAAGTCATGTTGGAGCAACGTTAGCTGAGACTTGTTCCTCCTTATTAAACCTAATCCACGTCCACTCACCAGAGTAACCACATGGATGGGTCTGTCTGTATCTACAAGGACTTATCAGCTGAGTATCCAGCTGTCCCGTCATCCCGTGTCCTCAGCAGACGGCTGTTCTCTAAAATATTTTTTTGTACCTGCTCAGCATCAAACAGCAGTCAGACTCAGTTGGAGGTCTGCTGGTGAAAACAGTGGACGAGCTAACGGCTAAAAAAACACCACAGATGTTCCTCAGGAGGTAGAAGAGACAAAAAACAGAGCAACGTTTTGGACATTTGACTCAAAGTTTCTGAGATTCCAGCTCGTGTCTGATCATCAGACGTGTGAACAAACCAATCAGTGTCCTCTGAGGAACTACTGGCAGCAGATTTTAGTTGCAAAGGCTGCAAGAATCATCTATTGACTTTTTTATAGCATTTTATTTAACAGATATCTCTTATATTTCTTTTATTTTATTTATTGTTCTTGGGGAGACTTGCTAAGAAAGAACTTTATTGTTTGTTCTAAACTGCAGTTCTATATAACAAGAAACTTCTTGAATCTTGAATTTCTCTTAAGTGCTCTCCAGCTGTCTGACACGGTTCATTGATTGGTTAGTCTGTGACGTACGTTGATAGATGGCTTCTTTAAAACTGCAGCACTACTCCAAACAGTTTCTAAGAACGACTTCCTAAAAGGAACCTTCTAACAAACTATCTGGTGCGAATAACTGCCCCGAAAATATATATTTTTTACAATTTAATGAGGAATTTTGAAATACTAGTTCAGAAACTCTTTCACCTACAATTACTTTCATTGGTGGGAGGAAAAATCTTTGAAAGAGAAGCGCTGGCTGCAGTTTAATCTACCTCACACTCTCTTTTAGGACATAAGACACAAGACATGTTTATGCTAAGGGTAAGACTGAACTTGTCTGTGTGTTCTTGTTTTATTAATTTTTAATACTAATAACGGAGTGGGGGCATTTTTCAGGGCCCGACAACTTTTTGAGGGTTCAAACCATAGATGGAACTGCTTGGTTGGTCACGACCACAGACTGTATAAAGATAACTGCTCCTTTAAAGTGAAGCCAAACCAAGTAGAGCTCCCCCTGGTGTCTGGCTGCAGTATAGGTCATAAGCTCCACCCCCTCCATGTTAGTGGGCGGGACTTGGGCCAAACTAAAACATTAAAGTACACGTCAAATAATTTTTTGTCAAGGATGGTTTCTGTCATTTTAGGTAGTTAATATAATGTTGATGCATGTGTCATTTTTCTGAGAAGTTTCGTTTTACTAGTCATTTGACGCTATAGAAACAGGATGTGACATAATGGCAGCCACCAGTTGCCATGCCAACCGCTCCATAATGAGGTCCCGTAGGACCGTGGGAGTTGTAAAGAAAAATTTTAAAAATAAGTCCAGTGTTTAAACCAAACACGTAACTAATTAAACGAAAATGCAAGTGAGTCTGGAGGAAGTGTGGGCGGGGCATCAATATCACGGCTCCACGTGGCTCCGCCCACAGACCGTACTGATCAGACTCTGGCTCCAAACTCACAAAATGGCGCCGCCCGTATTATCCCCGGGAAAATAGTGTCAGTTTGACCAATGAGAGGAAGTGGAGACGCATTGTCCATATTTATATACAGTCTATGTGTTTTTAGATTAGATTTGATTTTAGGTTATAGTTACAATTAGGGTTGAGATGGTTGGGGTTAGGGTGGGGGGAGTACATTATGTCAATGGAAAATTGTGGGGGCCAAACTCCTAGTGGATATTAATATTGTTGGGTTTTCTTTTGAAGGTTAAACCTGTTAAGACTTATGGTTTTATGGTAATATGTTTAATTAGACTAGGGCTTAGACACTTAGATGAGATGTTAAAGATGCGTTAAGCGGCTAGGGAATACATTCTGTCTACTGAGCATCCTCACAAACATAGAAACATAGTTTACATGCGTGTGCTCGCTCACCTCAGCCAGTCTGGACTGTTTATGGCTGACTTCATGTTTGCTGATGGGCGCCAGCTGCTGCAGCGTGTTGCGGTTGTTGGTGAGCGCCCGGGTGAGCCGCGCAAACTTGGTCCATCCTGCAAAAAGACGAGACATCAGTCAGATACCAGAGTTCCATTCATCACGCCTCATTTATCAGCTGACACTGTGTGACCAAGCCGCCTCTCAGCAGCCAGCGCTGGTACCGTTCCTGTGTTCATGGCTCCAGTGGGAATAAACTGGAGTTACAAAATATTCCCACAGCTCCTGTTTACCACTAGAGGACTGGAAGAAACAACGAGACTCAGTTGGGAGTTCGTATATTTACAATAAGTCAGACGCAACACCCAACCTGCAGAACGTCACCTCAGACACAACTGAATCTCCACCAGCTGCAACCATCCAGTAAACTCAGAGTGAAACTGAGCACTGAATCAGGAAATATGAACATTTGTGGTCTGGATTTAAAAGCTTTGAAGAAAAAGTCGCTGTGTTTAGAGAAGATAACATTTAAAACTAATATTTTTTCCAAGAAACGTTGGTAGAACAATATACAGTGTAGTGTTTGAAGTGAACTGAAAAAGATGAATAATGCATTGAACTGCTTCAAGGAAATAAAACCCATTTGATTTACCAGAGTTTAACTGAGCCTCTAACAAATGTTTTATCGGGCGATAATTCTTAACTGATGGTGAGCCACCTGTTGCCTTTATTTAGTTTATTTTAAGTTCTATCATCTATTCGACCTCTTCTACTGGAGGCAGATAAACATTTTATCATGATATTATCCAAGATGTAATATTCATATAGTTTATTATAAATGCATCACAAGCCTTATAAAGAACAAACACTCTCTGGAACTTTTTTTTTCCTTGCAGCAGATGATGATGATTTAAGTTTATTGCTTTATTAATTAATATAAGCATTAAGGCAAGTGGTGGTTGATAAATCAAAGAAATTAATTAAATAAAATCTTCAAGAAAACCAAGACTCGCCACACAAAGCAAAACACAACAGAACAACATCTCTGTTCTTAAACGTCCAGACAGAAGAAAAGCTGCTGAGAGTGAGTGTGTGTCTATAAGAGGCCGAGCTCTGACGTTATAGAACCAGTTTTATGTTTGAAAATCACTTTACAAACGACACAGTCGACCGATTAACTATTAGGGATCAGATCAGTTTCAGGCTTCAGCCAATGAAGGTGTTTAGTAGTTATTTATTTTAGGTCTGGAAATGGAATTATAATCAGTAAAGAGGGTAAAAAATAAAAAAATACAAGTATAGTGAGATAGAATCTATAAAGGTACATATGAAATATACAAAGACATACAATATACTGGAAAATGATATACATATAAATGCAATAAATATGGATGTGAAGATATGTGGTAAGATAAAGTATATAAGGGTAAATATAAAAGTAAATATACCTAGTATATTGTATATATAAAATGTACAAAAGTATATTTAAAAAATATACAAAGTATATCTAAAATATAAAAAAAATATATATACTATAATATCTATATACACGCAATACTTAATATTAAGATATTAAGAGATATGATATATATGATGTACAAATGTATTTATTAAAATATAATAATATTAATATAAACTATTGTGATTTAGAAGGCATTTATAAATTATACAAAACTATATAAAAAATAAAAACCATAAAGAAATGTATGAAAAAATAGAAAAATATATATAAGATATTTAAGTTGTTAAATATGTCATAGTTGTGTCCTCACAGGTCTGAGTAAGTCTCTCTAAATAAAACGGGCCGGTCTCCTCATGGTTCTGTCCACATGGTCGGGTGCTGGGGGCCGGGTGCTGGGGGCCGGGCTGGGTGAAGCTACTGTATCGCTCTAAAAATAAAAACGGTTCAAAGGCCAGAGAGCAGCTCACACACAGTAGTCACTCATCGACCCGAGCCTTTGAAGGGACCATTACGAATAAAAAGTGGACTTTGAAATGGCTTTTAACCCTCGGGCCCCCAGCCATGTGAACCCCCCCCTTCATTTTCTGTTCAGACCCAGTCATTAACTCCTCTGTGCAGCACCGTGACAACAGCCCCTCACAACAACCGACTGAGGCTCATATGGACCCGGTTTATTCTGGGCTCTGGATCCCAAACACTCCACTACCCTCCAGGAGAAGCTTATTGTACGTCTTCTCTCTTCTTTATGGGATTTTCTTTTCTCCGACACTATGGAGTCACACATTAAAGCGCTTGCAGCCAGAATGGATGTGTTTCAGTAGATTTCCTGGAGGAACTCTGCTGCTGCTGTTGTTGTGTAAGTCGCTGTATAGTGTTCATATATTGTTGGCTGCTGAAAAGCTTTTAAAATAACTTGTCATTCTCAAGAAGGTTGGAACAGAAGCACCACGACTGTTTACATCTTCAGATATCTGACAGCTGTAACTAGTACGTCTGACTTGAGGATAGGGATGCCCAGATACAGATCAGCTGATCCAGGCAAGCCTGATCTTTAGTAGTTATTTATTTTAGGTCTGCCATAAACCAGAACCGGTAGTTGACCAGAACATTTGTGGAGTAGAGAACACAAGATACCAGCTACCCTCTCCACACTACATTAACTTTGACTGAAAGATTTATTGGACTGAATCTAGTCGACTCTAGGAGAAGACAAGGAAGACAAGGACAGACTTTAGGAAGCTACAGGAGACCAACTCTAGGAGAAGACAAGGAAGACAAGGACAGACTTTAGGAAGCTACAGGAGACCAACTCTAGGAGAAGACAAGGAAGACAAGGACAGACTTTAGGAAGCCACAGGAGACCAACTCTAGGAGAAGACAAGGAAGACAAGGACAGACTTTAGGAAGCCACAGGAGACCAACTCTAGGAGAAGACAAGGAAGACAAGGACAGACTTTAGGAAGCTACAGAGGACCAACTCTAGGACATTAAACATCAGATCAGGACTCAGATCAACTGATAATCAATATTAAATGATAGATATCAGGGGCAAAAAGACCTGACGAAGATCAGGACGTCTCTACTTGGGATCATTTTGGAGATTTTCCACCAAAGTTTTCTTTGCTGAGACTGTGAGAGTCAAAACTTAAATCACGAGTAAAAACACTGATCTGATTTAGATCATAGAGTCACATCAGGAGGCCCTGAACGCATCACCTCACAAGGAAATGGATGTAAAACAAAAACGGAGGCTTTGATGCAACAACTTTAGACGTCTGCGTTAAGTTGACGTAGAAGCGAACTAACGCACACCTCACCAGAAATTTAACCACGCGTCATGGCAACGCAGACCACAAGAGCTGTGATTGGTCTGTTTGGCAGCAGCGTGTTTCCTCTTTAGTATTTCCGGCTGCTTCTCCATCGCTGCAATTTTCTAATTGATAGTTTTGGATCAATAAAGATGGAACACATGGAGGAAAGGTAACGGAGGAGGTTCAGAGATACAAACATTTGTACGACTCGTCTTCAGTTGCCATTGTTAAAAGTGAAGCAGGAAGTAGAAACAAAAATTAACCCGACTGGTGAAAAGACACAGCGCCGACTAGTGTTTGGGTGGTGTTGTTACAGAGCGAGACAGACTGAGGAGCACAAGTATAAATGGATCGCACCGGTGCAGGCTACGTACGTAAGTAACGGCGTCTATGTCCTGTAGAACTTTAAAAACGCCTTAAATATGATCTACTCTCCAGTCCAGCAGGTGGTGGTAATGCATCTGCAACCTGGTTTGACAACTGCAAATCGAAGGAAGGAAACAAAAGTAGAAAATGTTTGAGTGTCTAGTCTTAATTCAGAACTTAAGGTGAGATTTTAACCGTCAGCTGCTCCGGTTTCTTGTAGACTCATTTTAAAGTACTGATGCATTCATCTCTCTGGTCGCCAGTAGGGGCGAATTTGTGCATAAATTGACCCGAAACTCGGTTAGTATGAGTCGGGCTTAAGTGCTTGTGAAAACAGGACGCAACAAAAAGACAAGTAAGTCGACAGTGAAGAGGAAACATGTTTGTTAATGGTACAAAAAAGTGGCTAAGTGCTAATGCTTGTTCACTTTTACCGGAGCATACGTTTGGCTGCAGGACCTTCCCTTTGTGGTGTTAGTTTTCTATAGTGCATACAGTAACGCATGCATTATGGAGAGGGCACATGCATTAATGCGTTGGAGGATAATAGAGAACCACTGGTGCAGAAAGAAAGCCAACATGTACGTCTTTATACCCAGAGACACTTTAATCATGAAGCAAAACACAGGACTGTGTCATGGTGACATTTATAGAAATAAATACACAATCAGCTGTTTGTTCATCTTATGTGATCACCCTGCAGCCCTCCACTGTACCTACTGCCACGTGAAGGCCTCACACACAGCATGACACGTCTATTTTCACAGCTCATAGTAATTCTCCTGCGACGGTTTCCCTCAAGAATGCAACGGCACGTGACTTATCAGTCTGGAGAAACAATGGAAGTGGAAATGTTAAAAAAAGAAAACGGCTGAGGCTAAAAATAACACGGCAGCAGAACTAGTGCACGAGCCACCAAAGTGAAGTCTGCAAATAGATTTTGATCAGCGGCTCCACTCCGAGGAAACTCTAACTGCCGAGCATGAAGCGTTCATTCACAGACGACGGGACGGTTTGTCCTTCAGCAGAGCAGAGGGACACGTGCACACAGCATGGTTTAGATCTGCAGCAGAGGAGGTGGCTTTAGACTGAAGCTTCAAACCCAGGGAGGATATTAAAGTCAGATCTAACGTCTGCATACATTGTGCTGGCATCACAAAATGTTACTTTAAAGGTTAAGACATAAATGATGTGTGCAGCTTGATCTTCATAAATAAACTCTTGACATTTCTCTGTGCGGCTGCGTTTCTATTTTTGATATTCAACACCGCAGTTCAAACTCCTAATACTCTCAACCAGCTGTAATTTGCCAGCTTCACATGATGATCAGAGACTCTAAATATTACTTGAATCTCGCCTGCAGGTCCCTGCAGAGCATCGTTTGAAAACTCTTTCAATAACGCATAAATGTCATCTCCTTCACTGCCTGCACCAGAGCCAACGAGGCAGCCGCTCAAAACAGAAGCCTCTAAAGGTTTGAGATCTCTCTCAGAGTAAAACTCCCTCCACTAACTGTAAGCTGTGTCCAGGTGCAGCGGTGCAAAAAAAAAGAAAACAATGACTTTCAAACATTTAGCCTCAGGCGTCCGTGTTCCTGCCTCGGTCCTCGTCGCTCGTTCTGATCAGCTGTCGTCCTGAAACGCCGTCCTGCCTCAGGCTGAGGTATCAACCATCTGTCTGGTTTTTCCAGGTGCTGATGAAGCAAACAGCCACGCTCCAGCAAAACAACAACATGACGTTCTGCTTTGCCACATGTTCCTTTTTGTTACTGCTAATGACCCAATGATCCTGATCAGCTGCCAGCGATTGTCCCTCAACCAACCTCGTCTTTATCTACATTATCTACTTGAAACTAGGGGCTGTGTCATGACGCTTTAAGCATCAAGTCACTGATCACGTGACAATAACAACATGGCTGCCTCCTAGAAGACAGGTGAGGAGTCGTTGCAGCAAACTAGCAGCGGTTCATCAAGTGTGTGGAAATACTTCACTAAAGATGAAGATGTCAGTCCTAAAAGTACTACTGCAATGCATCTGAAAAGGCTAACGCTAACGCTAGCAGAGGAACAGTTGTCAGTTAACAACTTCACCAAACGTCCTGTGGTAACAGAGAGAAGGAGGCTGCACATCAACTATCTGATAAAGTTATTAGACCTTTAGCTGCTACACTATCCCATCTAACAACATGCTGTGGAGTACTATTAAATGCTACTGATGGTGCTGAGGGGCTGCCTGTTTTTATACAGGCTATACATATCTGCAGCTCACAGTATGTAGCGCATGAGCTGTCTGTTCTCAGCAGATGGATTCAGGTCAAGAACATAGATTTCATTACTTTCTACTGGGTTTCTATTAGAGACGTCATCAGAGACTAGTCAGTGTAAAAAAATCTGAACTTGTGTAACCCCTACTTTAAAGTACAACTTATCTGCAAAACCAAATACCAAGTTATTTGCCAAATATGCTGAACGCATCAGTTTATGGTTAATTAACCGTTAGATGTGTGCTTTGTACGCCCCACCATCCACCCTGAGCACCTCCTAGTGACAACATGATGTCTGCCACATATTTTTTTTTGTTGCTCTACTTTCTTTTCATGCTGCCTCGTTGATGTTGCTGAGATGACTAATTGAACCCGTCAGTGTGTCAGTCATGCATTCAACCCAGAATGTTCCAAGATCATTGAAAAGCTGAGGATAATGAAACGAATCTGTATTTGTCACACGCTGGCCTGATGAAACATCTCACTGTGTGCAGAACATGTGCAAACAATACACAATGAAGAGGAGTAAAATTAGGACGATGAGTGTTTGAAAACCGGGGGAAGGAAGGCACACACAGTGATCATATAATATATCTGAAGTCTTCTGGGTTTTTATTTTCGCTGAGGATGGACATCTTTAGCGGCCTGGGTCTCTCCCGCTCGGCTGACGCTGACGTGTTGTGGCGTGCCGAGCCGGGGGAGCGGCCGCAGACGGAGCTCAGAGCGAGTTTTGTCTGCAGCACGAGCAAACTCTGCCAGAGCCTGCAGCAGCAAATCGCCCCTCCCCACAAACGGCCTCACCCACCCCCTCGTATCAGCAGCCGGGTTAAACTGCAGCCTCTGTAGCACAGCGGGCTAACGCTGCAGCCTCGCCGTGGCCTCAAACGAGCTGCACTGTACCAAAATAAACCACGGCGTATACTGGCTGGCTTCAGGTTGGTCTCTGCACGTCAGTCAAGCCCCCCCGACTGCAAAGTGCAGCCCTGTTGCCAAGGTGATTTTGTTTTAAGTACGCAGATGAATGCTTGCAATAAAAAGCCATCTGTTTAATAGTGCATCATTTACGCTGTTCAACAATTTATTTTGTTTTTGTTTCAGATTCCATTTTTACCTCAGAAACAAAAAAAAACAACGTTCCACCCAATCACAGACAGAAGTAGAAGAATTGTCCCAAAACCAATTTTGAAACTAATCTACAAATGTCATTGGAAGGAAATCTAATGCCAACAGCCCCACATTTATTATAACTATAACCAATAAACACTTTATCAGTAAGAACACTCACTGTTCACTTATACGCTGCACTTATTTATTTATCTTCCTACTCCTACATTCCAACAGGTTATCAGTGGCAACTGTCAATCGCCATGACGTCACATGCTGTTTTAAAAACTAAACTTTACAGAAAAAAATTCAACATACATCAGCATTATAATAACTACATAAAATGACTGAAACCATAGTGTTTTAGTTTGTTCATCCACTAACATGGAGGAGGGCGGAGCTTATGACCTATACTGCAGCCAGACACCAGGGGGAGCTCTACTTGATTTGGCTTCACTTTAGAGGAGCAGTTCTGCCCTCCATCTTTATACTGTCTATGGTTTAACACCACAATGACTAAACCTAACCACAGTGTAGTGCTTTGTCCGCCCACCATCCGCCCTGAGCACCTCCCAGTGATTCCATTGGAGTCACAAATGAAAGTTCAACATGAAAATCTTTGTTCAAAATATATCAATGAAGAAAAGTATTCTTATTTGTTCTAAATAATCTTAATACTTAGCAAGAGATTTTGTTGAACACTCATTTTGACAGAGTGGCGATGCCTGAGTTCGTCACATCATATGTCGCTGACTCACAAAGACATCAACACGCTGATGTGTCAATATTAGTTCCAGTGAAGCTCTAATTGCATGTTCAACCATGTTATTCATGTGTCGCCGAGCAGACATAATGAACAAGGAAAGAAGTCCCACGACAACTCTGAGCAGATCTCTGCAGCAGGACGCGGGAGGCGGAGGATGCCGCTGAACACGTGTTTGCATGTGCGTGTACATTAAGAAGGTGAAGGGGGAAGGACGGGGGATCCTCGTCAAAGGGCAAACGCACCCGCTCAGCGGCGCCGGGATCGACGTTGGGGCTGGGGGGGGGGGCAGGAAGCTGACACCGCGCATCAGTCAGGACGCAGAGGACAACACCGCCACCCACATCTCCTGCGATTCCTGACAGCACCACGACCTCCTCAAACACAACCTGACAGCTTGAGATGTTCACGCATCGAACGGGAAACAAGAACTGACTCGGTCTTTTTCACATCCAGCTGCAGCTCAAGGATGGAGAACAAAACAAAAGAGGAGGTAGAGGAGGCACAGACGAAAAGAGGAGCAGACGAAGGAGAACAGAGTGAGAAGAGGAACGGAGGAGGAGGAGGAAGGAGAAGGATGAGAAGGACAAATGGAGGATGGCGATGAAAACTAACAAGGGAAAGAAGAAGAGAAAGAATCAAACAGAGAATGATGTTAAAACAATAATGGAGATAAGAATTAAAATACAATAAATAAAAGATAAAAACATAGCATCATCTGAGGTTTTGCAGATAAATAAAGATTCGACCCATCGATGGCGGTTTCATCGTCTAGGAAACATCTACATCCTTCTAAACATTAGACATCAGTAGTTTCAGTCTGCACCAAATGTGATGAACCAACCATCAGCTGGTGTTACCATCCAGGACGACAATAAGGTGGAAGAGTGAAATGAGAAAAAGAAACCGTGCAAGTAGAGAAATAAAAGAGGATGGAGGAGAAATATATAAAAAAGCCAGAGTGAAAATATGAAGGATGGTAATGAGAGAGGGAGAAGTTAGAGAAGGAGGAGGATGAAGACATGTAATTATACATCCAATCAGAATCGAGCTGGCTGCAGATTAAATGCTGGGACATACTGCCACGTCTTCATCTGGTTCCCACTCAGACTGGGTCACACGTCGTACCGCTCTCCTCTCGACTGTCTCATAAAACACGATGTACCGAAACATCTCCACACGCCTCCCTCCTCTTAAAATAAAACAAACCAAAAATAAAGCATCGAGCAGAGAGGATTCTGGGAGACACTCACCTTTCGTGGTCTCATCCTCGATGGGCTGCTTGAAGAGGGTGATGTCTTTGAAGGTGCAGAGGAACAGGACCACCTTGTCGTTCTCGTTCCTGATGGGAGCCACCTGCATGTAGAACCAGACGGGACTTCCTGCAACCAGACGACATGAGATGCTGAGTTTAGAAATATACACTACCTGACCATAAAAAAGATTTATTTCCATCCAGTGTTGCATTCATGTTTCACCAAGATCTTGTATTGATGATGGGAGAGTCTGACCACTGCACAAAGCCTTCTGCAGCACATCCCAAAGATTCTCAATGGGGTTAAGGTCTGGACTCTGTGGTGGCCAATCCGTGTGTGAACATGATGTCTCAGGCTCCCTGAACCACTCTTTCACAATCTGAGCCCCATGAATCCTGGCATTGTCATCTTGGAATATGATCCATTGATGGAATAACCTGGTCATTCAGTATATTCAGGTAGTCAGCTGACCTCATTCTTTGGACACATAATGTTGCTGAACCTAGACCTGAGCAACTGCAGCAACCCCAGATCATAGCACTGCCCCCACAGGCTTGTACAGTAGACACTAGGCATGATGGGTGCATCACTTCATCTGCCTCTCTTCTTACCCTGATGCTTCTCCACTATCCTTCCAGTTTTTAATAATGCGTTGGACAGTTCTTAACCCAGTTTTAGTAGTTTCTACAATCTCCTTAGATGTTTTCTCTGCTTGATGCATGCCAATGATTTGACCCTTCTCAAACAGACTAACATCTTTCCACGACCACAGGATGTGTCTTTAGACATGGTTGTTGAAGAAATGAGAAGCTACTCATTGCATCAGTTGGGCTTAAATAACCTGTTGTCAGCTGAAAGATAATCACCCATGCAGTAATTATCCAATAGGAGGCTCCTACCTATTTGATTAGTTAAACCCAGTGTATGTATATACGTGTATATGCTTTGACATTTCTGCTCATTTTAAATGAATTTATCAGATTTACAAATTTAATTTCTAGTCACCTGAAGAGAAAAGACACAGACATGGAGCAGGTTTGAAAAGTGTTCTCGCCAATAATGTGCAGCTCAAACAGGAAATGGTTTTACTTTGAATTAATAAAGTGTGAGTTATATTCCCTCACAACTGACGTGACCGTAGGAATATGAAAGAATTGAACTAGAGTGCAAGTTGTAAAAAGACATTAAACGTTATTACATCCTGGATATTGCACACAGTTAAATAAACCTGTCAGCCTACAGACTACCAACACAAATCCAAATCAATTAAAGAACGAAGGGAGAGAGAACATTTTTCCAATTTTTGCAAACGGGACTCAAACATGTGAAGGTGAATCCCATCAGATTTGTTCAGATGCTGCTAGCAGATTTATTAAGAGGACAATGTGTCTATGGACTGACTGAGAAATGAACTGGATGTTTCTGTGCAAGCAGATCTAGAAGGAATCTGAAGGGATGATGCCATTTAAATAGTCATTTATACTGTATTGATGCCACAAGGGGAAATTCTTTCCGTGCACTGGATCCATCCATTGGTTCAGACAGTAGCCTGTACCCTCAGGGAAGTGGGCTTCCACCTGTTCCACTCAAGAGCTTCCCCCAAAAATCTACAGGCCACGGTGGGATTTGAACCTCTATCAATGAATATCTATCCATCTATCTATCTAAACTCCACGTCCCTCAGATGACGTCTATGACTATCGTTACTGTTCTGTCTATCAACACATTAAGCCACGCCTCCAAATGTTCTGATTGGCCCGGCAGATTGTTGCAGGAGCTGAACCAGTTCCCAACAGAGAGACTCCAGAAGACCTTTCCACAGAGGCTTGTGTTTGTCTGCACAGTTTGAACTTTTGAACTTTGGTCGGTGTGACATGATGTTGATCAGCTGATCTGAGACTGATCAGGAGCAGACGACTGGTCTGGTCATTCTGATGCAAAGAGCAGCAGATAAACACGCCGTGCATCCATTAGTCAACCTCAGATATCAAAGTTAAACCAGACCAGACGTAAACTTTCATCATATTTCAGTTCTGAAATCTCCTGATAACGTCTGGACACAGACGGCGCTGTACAAAACGATTCACTCAATACCATCTACACAGCTTTGTTGACTGACTGATACAGATCCAGACTAAACAAGGAACACCAGAGTCTAGTCAGCAGAGTCTCAGAGGACGGGTAGCGTCTCTAAACCTCGTCTCAGGAGGACAAGCAGCCAGGTACGTCACCTGATGTACCCACTAATCTCCAGAAAGAACAATTTGATCCCGCTACTGTCCGCATACATAATCATCTGTCACAGGAAGTTTAAATTACCCTCGTTCACCCGCTGTGGTTTTAACAACTTAATGTTGGGGTCATTTAAGGGACTCCCTGTTCTCTCTGCAACACAAGAGCCAGAAACAAGACGAGGGCCTTGTAACTTGAACACTTTCAGGAGAGTCAAAGTTCAAGAAAGCAGCACACATCTTAACACTGTGTTTCCGTGGATACAGTTTGCTCCAAGTCATCAACTATTTAATTCATGTCCGGCCTCTGTAAGAGCCCCGCTCCTTTGGACTCGTCAGCAAAAAAAAAAAAAAAAAAAAAAAAAAAAAAAAAAAAAACTTGTGCCATTTTAAAAATTGATCTTTTCATATTTTCTTTTCTTTTTTTGCCGTCTCTCCCTCCCTGCCTCGCTCCCGCCCCGCTCGCATTCTGTCCTCATTGGTGATCAGTCTTCAGGGACAGAGATGTTTGGTTTTGTCTGCACACTTTGCTGCTGATCCAGAGTTTAACTTGCTCTAGACCGGTCCATCCTAGCAGGTTTAAATATCATTAAACACAAAATGAATAATAAAACATATAGAATTCAAACACGTTGCACAGACTACACAGCAGTGTATTTCTGGAGCTAAGGTCTAGACTCACGGTTCTTCCTGTAGAGCAGGATTTCGAAGCAGTTGGACTCATAGTTGTCAAACGTCTGCCGGACTTTGTCGATGGACTTCTTGTCCGTCAGCTCTCCGTACATAAAACTGGAAAAAGGAAACGAGCAGGATGAGAAACGGCGTCGATCAATACCGACCTGACCCCTTCAGCTCGGTGTCTCTGAGCCGCAGTGAATCAGGGACGATGTCGATCCGTTACTTCACGTCTCCATTAACTTTTTATGGTTTTTTCGTTTTTTTGGGGTTTTTTTATAGAATGAACTGATGCAGCACAAACTGAGCTGGGGGTGGAAGATGTGGATTGGCGCTGCAGCAATAGCTTCCTGGCATGGCTCTAATCATTCCTTACAGGACTGAGCACATTTTAATCAGCACTAATATAATCACCCTGAGTGATTACGTTCGGTTTTCTTACCCCCCAAACAGCTGCAGTATTCTCAAGAACTAACAGACACAGCTGTGCAGAAGTCAATCAGGGTTTGAGTCGCTTTAAAAGATGTGGAACAAACTACGACCAAGAAAGTCGGTCACTGGGTGACGGTGGTGGTTCATTAGGGTCAGTAAATCATTCTGTGCTGGTCTGTTATGTATATTTTTGTCATTTTATTGGGTCGACATTGATGCTTCTGCTGGATTTGACGTATGTGGCGCTGGTGGCTGCAGTGAGTGAGAGGAGACTTTATGATTTGTTCATCTTGCTATATGAGATACCTGTCTACGATGCAACGTTCTGTTTTACTGTGTGTCTGTATGATGTTGATGGTTTCTATAGAAGTGGCGTATTGAGAGGTGTTTTAAATAAGGTTGGAGGTCATTGAAGGCCTAGGAGGAGAATGCACGGCCAGCCACTGCAAATGTTGCCTCCACTTCCTGCCATTGACCCTCAGACAAGAGAGAGAAGCTGCACAAAAAGCAAAGACACATGAATGATGAGAATCTAGAGGAAGAAGATGGAGATAAACAAACAAACCTCTGGAACCAATGAGGACGAGGAGAATTCGTTCCAATAAACAAATAAGTTATCAAAACCATGTTTTCTGATGATAAATCATCTTGTGTTGCCTCAGATTCATCTGGTGTCCCGTTGGAGGTTTTATTTTTCCATTAAAGAACGTGTTCTTTATCATGTCGCTCTCTTACAAGGCAGAGAAAAGAAATCAGTCACTCTGGATGCCATCATCAGCCGCTGGACGTCTGAGCTCTCCTCTCGGTGTTAGATCCTCCCTCTGCCTCGGTGTCCTCCTCAGCCCAGAGCAGGAGAGAGGGGGGAGTGCACGGCTGACTCTCTCTCTCTCTCTCTCTCTTTTAGCTGCAGGCCGGTGAAGGCCGTCACCCCCGGTCACATCTGAGAGGAGTCGTCCTTTGGAGTCAAATTTTAAACCGTCTAGATGGACAGGAGAGAAAGACGCCGTCCTCCAGCTGCACCCGTGGAAGCTCTGGATTCATTTCAGACTCTCACCGAACGCCGTGTGTGACCTCTTCCTCTTCATCTTCATCTCTCAAAGTGGTTTTATTCATTTCTTTATTCTTCTCCTGCAGCAGAGTAACTCCACTCTTCTGTGTGCAGGATGTCGGAGGTAACGTGTAAACAGGTCTCCAGAGCAAAGACGCAGAGTGGTTTCAGTTATTAACAGAGGCAGGAACGAGTCAGGGAAGAACTAACTGTCAGTTTTTGATCTGTGCTTTCTCTCTCACTGCTTAGATAATGGATGGGACCACACTTTTTATAATATAAAACACTTATTCAGTGATTTTTGCAGCATAAACAGAAGATTTTAGTTGAATCTGGAGTAAATCAGGGCAATTCTGGCTTAAAAGGATATTGGTTCTTATGTCTTTCACTAAAAGATATAAACCAGGCTGTTTACCTGCTCTTCTGCATAAGTTTGGGAGGTGGTCATTTTACTCTTCCCAATAGGGAACTCGTATTTCCAATTATTCCAACTTCACCTGAATGCACCATACATCTAACCGTCTAGATGCATTTCTGTATGTTTGATCTGCATGGACACGTTTTTTCTTTCTAGATCCATCTGAGAATCTTTGAATCATGGTACTAGTACTAGTACTACTACTACTACTACGATGCTGGTAGACGTGATCAGTTGTTCACGTACCGCCAAAACACTCAAACACATGCGACAGCCTGAAGCAGTCATTAGAGGAACTGCAGGTTTTTTCTTTCAGACGTTTACCTGCATGTGCTGCTCTTCTGCATGACCTCAGCCCGGTGGAAGCCAGACAGCTTGCAGAATCCGTCATTGCTGTAAACCACGGGCCACTCCACGATCTGGGCGTTTCCCAGGAGAAAGCTGGTCTCTGATAAAAACGGACAAAAGAGACGGAAACAAGTCACGGCATCGAATATGACAGAGCGGTAAAAGGCTGCAAAGCTTCTCAGTCTCTACGGAGGAACCGTACGGCAGACCGTAGTTCCACTCCTCGTCCAGTGTCTTATTTATTCTGTCCTGCACTGAATTTTAAAATAATATCCAACCTTGATTTAAATCAACAAACTAAACTGATTTGTGTCTGTTATTTTAGCTTAGTTAAACCACATTTAATTAAATTTCAGTTTGAATGAATCCGTTTGCTGCCTCCAAACAGACTCAGAGTGAATTCTTTCATCACAGCTCAGAGATTAAAACAGTTTGACCCTCTGTGAAGAAACTGAATGTGCTGAGAAGAGGAGACACTGTCAGTGTGAAGAGCTGCAGCCTCCTGCAGGACCTTTTTAAATAAAGAGCTGAGTAAGACGAACGTGAAGACGGTCAGTTTGAATCACCTCGACCTTTCTGCTCCCGATTTAACCAATTACTGATCTGGATTTTCAGCAGAAAGTCTTTGGATGATTCTTATGTGGTCATCTGTTTTTATTTCTAACTGGCTGCTGTTGTTGGCAGATCTAACTCTTTCAGAGCCTTTCCCTGTAGTGTCTGTCTACCTTTACCTAAAAATAAAAGGATGGATACTGAATGTTCATTCATAAATCTACTGAACCTTCTCACAGGTTAAACTCCTTCCACATCGTCTCTAAATCGACCTCTGTCCGAATCAAAGGAGCCAAGAAATGCAGCGTTGCAGTCTGACTTTGATTCTTCTCAAACCTAAAGTCTGGATGAGGCGTTTAAAGACACAAACAAACACTAAGAGACTTGTGGAAGTTTTCCTGGACTTCACTCCATTGTTTGGCTGCATAAACCCATGAAACCAGCTCAGCTACACAGACAAACAGACATTAAAAACAGCTCTAGATACATCTACCTATAGGAGCCAGTCATCCCTCAAAGTGGACAGACGCTTGCTTTTGATCAGCTCATGTTGGAGACAACAACAAGAAGACTGGTTCTGGTTTATTCTGTCAGCTACTAGAATTGAATGCTGTGGTCCCAGTATAATTTAATTGAACTAATTTCAAGTCACTTTGTGGTTGGTTTGGGTCTTTAAGCGTCTCTGAACGTCGATGGTGACTCTGTGCCGGGTTCAGTTCTCTTCAACAGAACAGAACCAGGTCCAACAAGGCCACGGATGCGTTCACACCAACACGTACAAACACAGCAGCTAAACTTCCCACAAACTGATTTAACTTTTGTTCCAGCTAAACTGTACGTGACATTAAAAACAGTCACCACTGGTTACCTTATGAACCAGCAATAAATGACTTCAACCAGATTTCTCACCTGCTCCATCTTTGTTTGTGTCGGCCATGTTTGTCACAGGTGGGTTTAAGCTCCGCCCTCTTAAAGGTGAAGCTGACGAGGTTCTCTCAGGAACCGCTTTTCCTGTACCTCGTACCTTAACATTTAATAATCTTCAAAAGTAGTTCATGTTTTTGCTCAGTTAAATATCTGCTTTGGATTTCTGGATAGAAAACAATATTTAGATTTATTCCATTAGCATCTCATTCTGATAATCCCAACACAATAATCCTCCCTCTCTCCATCAACCTTCTTGTTAAACCTAAACGAGTCGCCCAGCAGCTACAGCCGAGCGTTAAACCACCAGCAGCAGCATCATCATCAGCCCTTAACGACCACAGAGACATTCATTATTCATTTGATATATTCTGCACGGCGATAGCTCGGTCATCAGGGAGAACAACACGGACGGTTTTAAATAATAATTAACAACAAATCTCATAACTAGTTCTGTCAACTGGTGGACTTTAAATCAGCTCCTGATATGAAACACTTCTTCATATTGTTTGATTAAAGGAAGATGGGGTCGGGTTGACAGCTTCAGATCCACCACCGGGAGGATTTCATTAACCTACACATGAAGAATAGGGCCATCCAGATTATCTTAAAAGTTGTTTTTGCACTAATAATCTATGAGCTAGAAACTATGAGGAGTACAGAAGGTCAGATGTGACACAAAAACCACCAAGTGTTACTTCTTCATCTACATGTTCACTTTGCATATCTTAAATTATAACCCTCTCTCATTACACTTGCATTTATGCAGCCCCGGTTGAAAGGTTCAATATTTAGTTATTTTTGCTTAAAAACAGCAGAATCAGCGTTAAAAGAAAAGGTACAATGTGCAAGTAATCATAAAATGTCACTGGGAGCTACAGATCTGAGCACAACATGAATAAAGAAATAAGAATATCAGGAAATAAGACAATTAAAAAATGATATCCTGCAACACTTCTGCAGCTACAGAGGAGACTCTGATGTTTGCATGTAGTTGAAATTAACATTTATTTCCCTACAATACACAAAATAACCCTGGTAACCATGAATGCTCACAGTAAAAGACGTCTCAAGAATTAAGGCATCATGTCTTGAAAGTGTAAAACACACATTTAGCATTAAGGCTGCAGTCTTATGAACACATTAATGAGCTAAAAGCTGCAGAACCACCGATAATGCTCTTCACCTGCCAAGAATACCGGACCGTAACTCTGGCAGGTGATCATTCATAGAGCCTCCTCTCCTCCCAAAATTATCTGGAGTGAATTTTAAGATGAAAAGGTCACATTTGACTGTGTGCGTGCCCAGAAATATTACGGCGGTGGAGTGTTTCCCACAGCTTATGTTTACAGCGGGTGGGGTGGGGGGTAAAGACAATAAAAAAAATAAAAAATCCGCAGAGAAACTGAGACGGATGAGTTGCTAAGGTTGTGTCAGCAGCTCTTTCAGACAGACTGATGAGTGAAACCCTCCACGCTCCATTTATCTGACCAGCCGGCCGTCTGACGAGACAAAAAAATAACTGTAATAAAAATGTTCCTGCAGCAGTCAGGGGAAAACCTCCCATCACAGCAGCAGCGGAACGGGACGTTTTAAACGAAACACACACGGAAAAAAATAAGAAAATAATAAGACTTTCAATAATCATGTGGAGACAGAAATAGAAGGAAAAGACATATGTGGCAGTTCAGAGCGAGCAAGTCTGTTCTAAGTCTGCAATGACCTTTTATGATGCTAATTATCTGCATGAAGGTGTAACAGGAGGATGACAGTTAAAGTTCTGGAGGCTGGTTCTAGTTTATTTTCACTCTGAAGTGAGAACAGCTCAGAAAGATGGAGATCACCTGCAAAATAATTAGTGCATTCAGAAAAAGACTCCAAATACGGTTCAGAGGCATCATGTCTACAGAAGAAGAGACGCTGCTGTGGTGTTAGCTTAGATGATGGACGGGAAAATTAATCTGGAATTATTCTGACAATAATTTAAGACAAAACTGGATTCAGCAACGTCTAGATTCTCAGTGGAGGAGAGGACTCGTTTGACTTAGCTGGGAGGCTAAGAACAGCTACCGTTAGCTGGGAGGCTAGGGAGAGCTACCGTTAGTTGGGAGGCTAGGGAGAGCTACCGTTAGCTGGGAGGCTAGGGAGAGCTACCGTTAGCTGGGAGGCTAGGGAGCTGGGAAAATGTACTGTTAGCCGACAGGCTAGGAAGCAAAGGAGTGCTATGGTTAGCTACAAACTGAATCATTCTGATCACTTGTTCTATGTTCTATTCATTCTAAGTTGTTGTGGAAACATTTGTGGGTTTGAAAGTTCATGTTCTCCTGTGTGACCTTTGACCTTTGTGATCAATGTATTCACTAAAATCCAGCTTCTTAATTCACATCACTGTAAAATGTTTAAGTCTTTTTCCACTGGTGCCATTTCACCTCTCTTTTTCAAATTAGAAAACCATGGTGCATTGTGGGTAAGATGTGAGAGGGTAACATCAGCCCCACTCTCTCTCTCTCTCTGCTTCTCTTTCCAAACATTTACTTTAGTAAATGTCTCAGCCTCTTGTCTTAAAGCCTCCTGGGCGTCCTTTGAAATTAAAGAGCTGACTGAGACTAAATGCAACATAGAAAAAAAATCTGGAATCAACTCGACCTTTCCTGCTCTCGTCTTTCATCACAACCCAGAAGAACATCGACCACCGCGGCTGCTTGAATACCAACAGGAGTTCTGTTCTGTTTAATGGTCTGATTCAGTTGTCAGGGAGTTTGTTTAAAGGGCTGCATGAGACCTTCTACTTTACTTTTACCTTTTACTAACTAAACTAATCCACACTGTAAGCACTTTGAAAAAGACTGGAGCTGGTTTCCAAAAAGGCAAAGCAAGGATCTTGCCTCCTTCTGTTCTCGCCGGCTCAACAGTCGTTCGTTCAAATTCATGACAAGTTTGGAAACAGTGTCGACTCAAAGGCTTAAAGAGAACGTGGATCTGAACAGATTTAAGGCTCATTTAAAGTTCTGTGGGACATAGATGCCGTAACCTACGTACGTAGCCGACGCCGGCGTGAGTCATTTCTACTTGTGCGTTCATCAGTTTAGCTCGCTCTGTAACAACTCCACCCAAACACTAGTCGGCGCTGTGTCAGGTTAATTTTTGTTTCTACTTCCTGCTTCATTTTCAACGATGGCGACAGAAACTTTCCCCACTTCCTCCGAACCACCTCAGTTAAAAACTTTCCTCAATGAGTTCCATCTTTATTGAGCCAAGACAATCGATTCGAAAATTGCGGGGATTAAGAAGCTGCCGGAAATATTAAAGCAGAAACACACTACTACCAAATGGACCAATCACAGCTCTTGCGCTGCGCGTCACCGCGGCATGTAGTTACATTTCTGGGGAGGTGTCATAGACTGTATAAAGATGGACAGTGGAACTGTTCCTCAAAAATGCAAGTACAGCTCCCCCTGGTGGCTGGCTGCAATATAGGTCATAAGCTCCACCTCCTCCATGTTAGTGGGCGGGACTTGGCCCAAACTAAAACATTAAAATACACTTCAAATTTTTTTCAAGGATGGTTTCTGTCATTTTAGGTCGTTAATATAATGTTGATGATTGAGTGTCAATGTTTTGGATAAGTTTCGTTTTAGTTATTTGACGCTATAGAAACAGGATGTGACATAATGGCGACTACCAGTTACCATGCCAACCGCTCCGTAAAGCGATCCCGTGGGACCGTGAGAGTCGTAAAAACAATTTTTAGAAACAAGTCCAGTGTATAATCCAACATCTCCCTGTAGTTGGTGGAGGTAGAGCAGAGCGTAGTATTAATTAAACTAAAACGTGAGTGAGTCTGGAGGAAGTGTGGGCGGGGCATCAATATCACGGCTCCACGTGGAGAAGTGGAGACGTTGTTGTCCATATTTATATACAGTCTATGGAAGGTGCATGTCAGGCTACGGCGTTAGGGTTTGCAGCTGCTTTTCTATTGCTTGTCATGCTGTTGTAAAGTATTTCAATCTTTATTAAATCTATTGACAGATCTACTTGAATGATTCCTCCCTGTGTTTTCAGTCAGATTATCATGGATAAGCAGCAGGTTAACTCCATAGTATCAGTAAAACTCATCCTGTAAATTCAGTCTGAACGGTTTTAGTTCATATTTTTCTCTTTTGTTGTGTTTCAGCAACATCAGGAAACTTTAAGTGAATAAATATTTCACGGAGGCGTCTTCAAGTTGTTATTTATAAAAATCAAAGATGTTCAGGATCAGAGGATACTGGGAGAATGTCAGATACTTAGAAAGAGTGAATATTAAATAAACACACTGAAGAAATTCTCTTGATTCAGGTTGATCTCTGCCTGATTTATGACCCCATTGACTCCCATTAAAGTCATGTTTAATGGGAGTCAAGGGGGTCCTAATAATAAATAAGGTTCCAGGGACAGGAGGGTTAACGGGATTCACAGAATGTGAACAAACCTGGTCCAGTGAGAGTTTGTCCCTGGATCCAGAGAAAGGACCTGATCGGGTTCAGTCAATATTTATGGTTACAGTTACAGCTCACGTGATCTTCAGAGAGGATTCATTAGGATGATTAAAAGAATCCCGCTGCTTCACTTCTGACCTGCAGCGTTTATTCCCCTCGGTTTTTAAAAAGGTCAAAGACAACGTAAAACTTTAAAGGCTGCTCTGCTTTCACTGGAACTGATAGAGCTGACTCTGTGATCACATTGGAACATCGTCTAAAATCATTTTACATTTTATCATAACACAAACTATGAGGAAGTCAAAGTAAATCTGTAAGTGATTGACGTGAAGCTTTGTACGTTCACACTTTACAGATGAGGTCATTTCCTGCTTTTCCATTTAGATCATAATGTTCTTTAGTATCTGTGGTACTTTAACGCACAAATAAGACGTGACAGCATGAAGCAGCGCTGTGACTGCGTGCAGACTGCAGACATTTACAGTTCACATTTAAACTCTTATGTTTTATTCATTTAGACTTTTACATCGTCTGATCTATTCCTAAAGCTGAGGAGCAAAAGGATGAATGAAAGCATGAAGCTGCCATCTGGAATAACTAGAGGTTCAGTGGATATGTTTAGAAGAACAGTTCTTATTCAGTCTGATTAAAACCATTATTATGTCTCCATGTCTCCATCGTCTCTGTCCACATTCATTCCATCTTGGTTCATCTTGTTTTTCTACCTCCATGTTTGATGATGTTTACTCCACGTGGAGCAGAGATGCTCAGAGAGGATGGATTTATTACAATAACCAAAGAGAAACCAGCAACATCAAGAGTCTACCTGGTTCTCAGGAGGAGATCAGTGTCACAAAGTGTGCAGCAAAGGAGGGAGGAACAAAGTACAAGATACACAGTCCAGAGAGGCAGGATGAGGAACTACAAGTTAATTAAATAAAGACTTACTGCAGTAAAGAATGAAAGGTGCTGCAGAGGTAACAGGTAAAATCCAATCAATAGAGGAAACAACAGATAACTTGAGAAAGGACAAAGAGAAAGACAGGACTATATACACGCACACATACACAAGTTGATGAGTTAATGAGACACAGGTGAAACCAGAGAGGGGCGGAGCATGCAGACAGGTGAGTCTAATCAAAGGGGCGGGGAAAGACAAAGACAGGAAGTAAAAAGTAAAGTGCAGTGACCTGAGTGTGACTCCTGGTTCAGTCTGTTCTGATGGAGCTGGTTTTTATTCTGGTTATTAGAGCAGCACCAGCTAGAGAGTCGCCGTAAGGGACAAGTGTGTTCAAGTCACTCGTCACAAACTGTCAGATTCCTTAAATCTGTTATTTAAGAAGAAACCCTCAGGTTTTTATTCGTCTTTAAAACACAGTCCACTGCTGTCACGATATGTGTCACTGCTTTAATACAACGATGGTTTATTAATGAACCTTTTACATTTAGCTGACATTACAACCAGACATGCTCCCTGGAGATGCTACTTAGATATTTATCATCATTTTAATGGTCATTCTGATTATTATTCTGATTATTTTCTCGTTAACTGATACGATCAGTCTGTAAAATACTGGAAAAATATAATAATCAGTCGTAATGTCCTTCAGATATGTGATTTAAAGTTGGAAAATATGAGAATTGTCACACACGAGACACTGGAATTAAAGGACTGATAATTAAACTAGTTGCTAATCAATTAATCACTAAATAAATCAACTAGTTGCTGCAGATTAACATGAAACCATCCTGTTATTAAAAGGTTTCTAATCTGTGGGTTTATTGACAAATCCTTCATAAATGTATAGAAACAATTGAGTTATCAGGTTGAATCATTAGTTTTAGTTTATTTACAGTAAGTCATCAAGTCTGGAAGTTATCAGTGTTCATTTATTTATAAAGCACGTTTATAAAGTCGACCAAAGAGCTGCACAGAAAGAGCAGTCAATGTAAAACAAGAAAAAGTTCCAGATTAAAACACAGCATGAGTTTTAAGAAGGGATTTAAAGACAGGCAGAGTCCGGGCCAGCCTGGGGGCTGCAGCCCAGACCTCCCCTGAGCTTCAGCCTCGTTCTTGGGACATCCTGAACACGGAGGTCAGCTGACCTGAGTGACCTGAATAGGTGTAGGGAGGATGGGAACGACCCACACGACTGTAAACTATCAAATAAAGACCAAAGCCCGCACCAGTTCTGCTGCTCTATGCTAAATGTCAGTCTTGCTCCACGGTATCAGACAGTGAGGACACGGCCCACTAGAGGACGTCGAGCCCTCAGGCCTCCCCTCATGGAGTCTGTTTCTGATTTTTTGGTCGGAGACATTCACACCAGTGGCTCCTGGAGGTCATTCAGGCTCTGACAGGACTCGTCCCGTTCCTCTCTGCACAAAGGAGCAGATAGTGGACGTCCCACAGCCCCGTCCAGAGTAACTCCTTGTCTCCTGGACTCTCCTCCATGCTCTTGAGACATTGGCTCGTATTGATGTGCGCCACCCTGGAGGAGCTGGACTGTCTGTGCAGCCTCTGCAGGGTCCAGGTGTCACTGACCTCCACCTGTCAAACCATTCGTGTTCTGGGGGTCGTCTTGTCGCCCCTCTAGTGACAACCCCCTCTGTTACTGAACAGACCTGATCAATATCCTGGAGGTTTAATTGACTCTGATTAAAAAGTGTATAAACACACACAAAGACTAAAGAGGAACGAGAAAGAGCAGCGAGGGAGGAGGAGAAACCACAGACATGAAACTCTCAAAATGAAAACAGGAAACACAAGGAAACCAAACAATTTGATCTGTAAAGTTAATACCATGATAGACAAACACTAAAATCTTAAAATCAATCCTAAAACATGTGGAGCCAGTGAACAGAGTCCTGTTTTCTCCCTCTGCTGCTTTTTAATCCAGAGATTAACTCAACAACATCCACACCATCGCAGCCAGTTCCTCAGATCAACAACAAATGATTCTCCATCAGAGACACCACCCAGTGAAGCCTCCATCTCCATCTCCATCCACAACTTCCATCACGGCCAATTATTCCTCTGACTTCTAGATAAAGGGAAGCAATCAGTCTAATAGAGGAGAGGAGGAAGGTGTTCAGGTCGGAGCCAAGTCCAGAGAAAAGATAAAGAAAGAGGACCTGATAAAAACAAACAGACGTAGTGATGATGTAGTAACTGCTGAGGAGACGACCAAACTGAGCTCTTAGTTATTTATCACTGATCCAACATCCTTCTCTTCCATCCAGAAACCAAACGCAGCTCCACAGTATTACATAATGACCAAAAACCAACCTGCGTATCCTCCTCCTCCTCCTCCTCCTCCTCCTCCTCCTCATGGAGACAAGTTACCGAAATAAAACCCTGAAGAAGTTCAACTAATGATGGGATGGCTCCAGGTTTAATCACTTAATGACCAGAATAAACTTTTAAATCTGCAGAAGATGGTGTCTTTCTCTCAGCTAATCATCTCAGAGAAAATTATTTAAATCATTTCACGGATCAAAGTGAAGCCAGTGGAGGATGAGACGGTGCGTAAACGTTTTATTTTCCTCTTTTATTCTCCAGGTTCTTAAATATACCACTCAGTGTATCAGTTTAAACAGCATGTATTAGAATATAAATGCTGGTGGATCTTCACAGAAGGAGTGAACTCCGGATGAAAAGTGATTTTTCTCTGGGTTTATTCTCCAGACCTGAGCCTGCTCGCTCTGTATTCCAGTAAAGTCCGGGTCCCCCCCAAAAAAACATCCAGCCTCTCCCCCTCTCCTCCTCTCTCTCTCTCGGACGCGCAGACTCACCACTTGAACGCCGGACGATGTTCTCCAGAAAAGTGTTCTGCGGTGCCACAAGCCCTCTCTTTCCCCCGGGCATCCTGCTGTGGGCGGGCGGAGCTGGTGTCGGCGGCGGTGTGTCTGCTGCTCGGAGCTCGGTACGGTGGCTGACGCTGGCTCTCGGTCGGACCGATGGAGAAGCTCATTGTAACCGTGCGCTCTGGCTGCTCGGGGCGCACTGAGCCACGGCGGCGACGGCGCTGCTGCATCCAGCTGCCCGCCCCGGAGCCCCCAGGACGCATGCGTGTCTGCAGCCCGAGCCCCGCGTCCCCACAATAACGGCGCAGGCTCATAGATAGATAGAGGTATAGATATAGATATAGATATAGATAGATCTTTATTTCTCCATAGGGAAATTTATTGTCCAGTAGCATCATTACACAGAGACAGGAGGAATTACAGAGTAAGGAATTACATAAGAGTATAATGAGGTAGAATGTATAAAGGTATAAATATATACAATAGTATTTATACAAATATACAAAGTATAGTTAAAATGTACAAAGATATACATTATATAAATGCAGAAAAATGCAAAAAAAAAAAAAAGTGTGAAAAATAAAAACTAGTATAGTGAGGTAGAATGTATAAAGGTATATGTAAAATACACAAAAGTATATTAAGTACAAGTACAAGTATATAAAGTAGCCTATATAACAAATATATAAAAATATATAAAGTATATGTATAAATGTATATATGTATAAAATAAAGATATATAATGTATAGTTAAAATGTACAAAGTTATATAGTATACAATTAATATGGATATGAAGATATGTGTAAATATAAAATGTATAATATCGTGTACATTAAATCAGTTTATGTGTATATGTATCAAACTTTACAACATATATAAATACTATATAAAATATCTGAGATATTTAAAATTTGTGAGATATTTAAGTTAAAAAGTCATGGTGTGGTGTAGATGGACATGAGACCATGCAGCAATGAATAAAACATTATTTCTAACTGATTATAAAGATATTTAAATCTTGTCCGTCTCAAGTACATGAAATACATAAATCAAATCCTCACTTTATTTACTGAAGGTTTGTTTGGGTTTGATTGATTTTGGAAAAATGGCCAATTATTGTTTGATTAGATATTAATGAAGTGTTTTAATAAACCATTTACATATAGCTGACATTTGAACCAGTAATGACACGGTCCTTAGAGCTGCTGTTTAGCTGTTAATTATCATTTTAATGATCATTTATCTGCTGATTGTTTTCTCATTAACTGGTTGTTATGAATCTGGAAAATACAGTCATCAGTCATAATTATCTATATTCCAAAGTGATGTGTTTAAAAATCTATCTGAAGATAGAAAAATATGTAAACTCTCACACTGGAGAAGCTGGACTTAAATCATTGTTAGTAGATTATTAAACTAGTGGCTAATAAACTAATCACTTAGTCAGCTAGCTGCTGCAGATCAACATGAAACCATCGTCTTATAAAAGCTTTCTGTTCCATCAGTTTATTGTTGGATGGCAAACAAATCACTAATTTATAGAAAACATTGGTCAGGTTGTAATATTAGTCATCGATAAATGTCCAATAGTTTATCACATCATTAAATCTGAGAGTTATTAATAAAAAAAACTATTGGGAATTGTTGGAGCCAAATGTCAATCAAGTCATGATTTTAGAGCAACCATCCACAGCTAAGAATTGTTCAGCTAATTTATAAAATTTGTTCAGGTATCAGAAGGTCAAAGGTCAAAGGTTTAACATGGAGGTCTACTTGTTAAAGAGCAAATCAGACACAGAGTGCAACAAGAGGAGGATCAACAAGCCAGGCAACTATTGATCAGCAGAGAATAGTTCAATCATTTATTTACATAAATACAGACTGTAGTTATAGTTTATATTTAGTTTCATTAATATTAAAGAATAAACACATAAAGTTCCATTGATCAGCTACAGTTTCCCAATATCAATCAACTCACCAGTAGATTAAACTTCAGTGAAGAGTCTAATAGCTAAATAACAGTGTTGAGTTGGTTTCTTACACTCCTCCAGGGACACTTATTAGCACGTTTGAAGGATTAATGGGGCCCCTGGGAGCCGATGGGTGGTAACCAGTGCTCCGAACGCCACCACATTTATTTTACTTACTTTAAAGAGCTAATTGGACAAAGACGCTGGACAGGCAACTAGTGATTTATAACTCCTGCCATTGACTTTTGGTTCAGCGGCTCTAACGCCTCGCCCCCCAGTCCACGTCAGACTTGTCTGGTATATTCATCACATAGAGTAGTATCAGCAAATTAAAACTATCATATCTCCGGTCTTCGCATGGTCTATCAACGTCAAATCAAAAACTGTGAGAGAGTTTCAAACGGCACTTTTGAGCGTGATCATAAACTCGCTGCAGTTCCTCTAGTGTCCACTAGAGGCCTCCCGAAACAGTAAGTCAATCCCAACAGACCTCCGTTCTTGTTCAGACACACCGGAGTTTGTGATCATCTGCTCCAGACACAGCCTGACTATAAAGTCTATTCTTGGTTTACGTACACAAACGCATGGTTCTGAAAGAAACTGACAAATGACAATTGAAGATCCTCAAACTGCAGTTTTTTGAGAAGACGTTTCACGACTCATTCAAGTATCTTCTTCAGTTCTCTGGTGGGAAGTTTGATGTTTAAGTAGGAACTTCTATTGAAACTTTCTTGTTTGTGTAAACAACCAGAAACCAGTGCAGCTAATTTCCATGAACTGTTAGATAGATTAGCTATATAGCTGCACTGGTGTCTGGTTGTTTACACAAACAAGCAAATTTCAGTAGAAGTTTCTACTTAAACCTCAAACTTCCCACCAGTCCCCGAGAACTGAAGAAGCTACTCGGATGAAACATCTTCTCAAAAAACCCTATGAGCCCAGTTGCCTTTTAGAAAGTTTTTTTTTTTTTTGGATATACCATGACCTGGATGACTGAGAACCTGTGACAGCTTCCAGGTCTTAAGTCCTACTTCCTAATTTGTTGGTGTTTTGGGAGTGGTTTGTTAAGAGGGGTGACTGACACCTGAGTTGATGAGATGGCAAATCTTTATCTATAGGTGTCTGAGCTCTCTCTCTCTCTCTCTAGCTACTTCGGTTTGGTTGAGTTGAGCTTTGGTTTGATGGAACCTGAATGAAAGAGAGGGTGTGATTGAACTACAGACATGACTGATTTGATTCAATACAATAAATTTATTTAAAAAATCCATGTGTCTCCACATTTTGTCAGGTTGTGATGTCCATGTTAAAAACTTAACAGAGGAAATAAACATGTTTACAGCCTGGTACAAAAACACATAAGTGTTCAGGTCTTCATAGCTAGCTTAGCATCCTGTTGCAGGAGTTTAAAACAAGATTTAGGGTAAGGGTCTTGGAATACACATTTCATATACAGTCCTCACAAAGACAGACATACGAGTTTATGTGTGTGTGAGTGTGTATACAGAGGAAGTTATCGGTTGGTAAAACATGTTCAGGTCCATTACTCAGGATGTACTGCTGTCCTTTTAAAGACAAAGAAACGTCTCTGCTAACTTTCAGTGATTTAGTCTTTTTCCATCTTTTCTTCACAGACACATTAAAAACCCGTGATCCTGAGTACAGCACTTTTCATCATCTCCACTGAAGTACTCGGACCGACCGTGTTGGACACAGAGGAGAGTGTTCACAGGGATCCGATGACTGTAATCACTCTAATTACATCGCATCACTAACCCCCCAATTATGCCCAATCAGCATTCAGCAGGGAGGCCCAGCATCGTTCATGTGGAACTGGCGTTCATGGCCGCCGACCTCAGAGCGAGCCTGGCGGCGGTGGAAGCTATTTTCGGATGCGTGCAAAATCCCCTCGTCGACAAAACAACTCCTGAAACACAGAGACGTTGGGTTTGGGCAGCTTCAAGTCTGAGCCTTAGTTATTTCTGCCTCGGCCGATTATTGCGTAGAAACGAGTAAATGTCACTCGGAGGAGATCAAACGACACGGACACCTCATTTGGGAAAAGTGGGAAGGATGGAAGTATCGAGCCGACGCCCCAAGCCGATCAATGCTCAGCCCGAACATCTGGAGAGAGGGATCGCTGCATCCTATCTTATTGATCTCAAATTTAATTTGTTCAGATTCCACCAGTGTCGCTACACCCTCAAATCTACCCACACACCGAACCTCTAGCCCTGGACCGGGCTGTGGTCGTCCCAGGACGTCGCCATTGAAAGGTTAAACTCTGAAATAAAGACATCTGGTTGCGGTTTAGAGTTTAAGAACTGATGGTAAAACACACGTGGCTGAATGAAGATGGGAACAGCAGAGCCCAGGGACATGCTGGTAAATGGGTTTCATCCAGTATGGACGGGCCCCCCTCGTATCGCCAGTCTGCTGCGTCAGGGGACCAGCCAGAGGTCTAAATTACTGTTCTGGTCAATAAAAGCAGCTCCATTACTCTGATTGGGTAAAGAGTTCAATAATAAAGAGCCAAATTAACCTGTTAGGAGGCGGAAGATGCACTGTTGGGCCTCCATCGACCCCGACAACCATTCTGCTGCGTCGTTTTACCACAAATTTATTGAGGAACACAAATCATGTCACATTTATAAAATAATCAAATAATAAAACTGTTCTTTAAATTCTCTTAATTTGAAATCTGCCCTGTTTAAACATGTATCTACTTCCTCTTTTTTAACTTAGAACTTGGAGTCATTTATATATAATATTCATGATCCCCAGAGGATTTTAAAGATTTTTCTTTAGAAATAAGATTTGAGGGTCATATTTTCCAGGAAATGACTCTAAATATGCACAAACTCAAATAAATAATTGTCTGGAGGTCAATGAAAACCTTTGGTTCTTCCTCTGTATGCACATAATAATAATAATAACACACATTAGTTTTCGAGGTACCCTGCCTTAGGTAAAGGAGGACATTTAGTGATAATATAAAAGTGAGGATTCCTCCTCTGGAAACCATGAACATCCATAATGTTTCATGGAAATAAGAGCCTTATTTTTATATTTAATTTTTTCTAATATACCGTGTCGGGCAGTCGATCAAGAACAAAAGTGTCTCTGACTGTGGGACTAAAGAAAAGATTTATGGGTCAGGAATATCCTCTGGAGACAATAAATGTGAACACTGTAGGTGTTAGTTTTCTAGATATCATTCCTTCAGTTAGAGGATAAAGGAGGAAATTTAGACTTCATGTAGAAGTTAAATGTAAAGGAAACCAAAATCACGAGGGTTCCTCCTCTGGAAACCATGAACATACAGAATGTTTCATGTTTCAGTTTTATTTTTTTTTAGGATTTTTCCTTTTTTTTCTTCTAAAATATCGTGTTGCAGAGTTGATCAAAAAGAAAAAGTGTCTCTGATTGTGGGACTAAAGTAAAGATTTGAAGGTCAGAAACGTCCTCTGGAGACAATAAACGTACATTAAAAAAAGTCTTGAAAGTTGTTTCAGTGGTGCCCCATGGTGAACATCTGGAGTTTAATAAAAACCTTTGGTTCATCCTCTGCATGCACGCTGTAAGTTGCAGTAGCATTTATGGAAACCCACGCATTGAGCTGGTGGTTACAAAATAAAAAATCTATAAAATCTGTTTGATGCATCCTCTGGGAACCATGAATATATATAAACAATATCATGGATATTTAGTCAGAAACTGGTTCTAAAAACTTTCATCAGACAAAACTGGCATCGTTAAATGTAAGTGAAGTATTATTTTTCTGCTCTATTGACTCACAAACAGGTTTAAAGAAGTATTTTCTCACTAATTCAGATATAACTCTGAGTTTATGTGATTTACTCTCAGATACTAATGTTGAAGCTGCAACAGCAGTGGATTCAGAGAAAGACACAAAGTGCTGTAATTAGCAGCAGTGAGACGCAGGCAGGTGTTAGCTCAGTAGCTCATCCTGAGGCTGGAACAATAAACAAATAAAGAGAAATCAGTCGTGATTAAAAAACTGTAGTCTGCAATTAAACTGCTGAGGAAGAGGAGGAAGAGGAGGAGAGGCTTCACTACGTGACACACGGTGACTATTAGTGTGAGGAACCTCAACAGCTGAACAGAAGAAGAGGAGGCACCAGAGCTGGAAGAGAAAGACAGAGGAAGAAACACCCGAGTACAAGAACAGGAGAAGAAGAATAAGAAGAGGAGGAGGAGGAGGAGGTAGGAGGAGAAGAAGAAGAAAAAGAAAAAGGAAAATTAGGAGGACAAGAAGAAGGAGGAGGAGAAGATGAAGAAAAAGGAAAAGTAGGTGGAGAAGAAAATGGAGGATGAGGAGGAGAAGAAGGAGAACGAGGAGGAGGATGTGAAAGATGTAGATGTTGTCCTCCTCCATGTCCTGAATATGTAGAGCCTCAGAAGACGACCAAGATGTCTCCACGTCTCCAACGTCCAAGTGGAACCAGGAAGTGGAACCAGTAGATCTGAACCTCCTCTCTCAGTGCAGATAAATATTTAACACGACTTAATGAACCGTGCAGAGAAACAGGCTGTCAGGTCATCTATAAAACACTCCTCACCCTTGTTTTGCTTCTCCTTCTTCAACTCCCACTTCTCCTCTTCGTCTTCCTTCGCCTTCTTCTTCTTCTTCTCATTCTCCACCTCCTTTTCCTCCTCGTTTCTTCTCCTTCTCCACCTCCTCCTTCTTCCTTTTTTCCTACTCCTCTTTCTCCTCCTCCAATGCCCTCTTCCTTCTTCTTGTCCTTCCTCATCATCCTTCTTATCTTTCTTCTCCACCTTTACCTCCTTTTTCACCTCCCACTTCTCCTCTTCCTTCTTCTTTCTCTTTTACTCAATCTGAGAAATTAAAACTAAACAAGGAAAATCCCAGAGACAATGAAAGATGAAGGACGGGAGGAGGGACACTTATTAGTAAGCTGCTGTTCTTCTGACCTGATCCCCCCCCCCCCCCCGAACATGTTCATTGATCCACTTGTTTCATTGATTTATTCATCGATCTGCAGCAACAGGATTATGAAGGTGGAGCGTCTTGTTCACTGGTGATGCTGATTAGATAAATGTTTCCTCCTCCTCCTCCTCCTCCTCCTCCTCTTCCTCCTCCTCCTCAGCAGCTTCAGTTGTGGAGCTGAAACCCCTCGTTGATAAATCCTGATCTCACTTTGACTCCACTCATTAAATGTCACATTTTATTTTATTCATCAGTTAAACTGTTTAAATATCTACAGACGTCAGGAAACGTTTTAATTTAAATCTTGTTTTGGTTTAATAAATAAATTAAATAAATGAAATAAATAAATGTTAAAAATGTTGTTTAACTAAAAGGTCCATCAGTGAAAAGTTTAATTTGATGCAAATACATCTGAGGAGGAACAAAAAGAGGAAGGGGAGAAGAGGAGGAGGAGGAGGAGGAATAAAAAGAGGAGGACAAAAAGGATGAAGATGAAGAGGAGGAAGAGGAGGAGGGAAGCAAAAGGAAGATGGGGACAGAGAAAGAAGAAAAAGACAAAGGAGAGCAAGAAATAAGGACAAGAAGAGGAAGAGTCGTCACAGGAAGAAGAGGAAGATGAAAACAGGAGATGAGGAAGAAAAGCAAGAGAAAGAAAATAAGAGAAGAAGAGGAAGGTGAAGAAGAGATGAGAAAGAAAAAGAGGAGAAAGAGGAAAAAAGTGGAAAATGTTGAAGAGGAGGAAGAGAAGGAATAAGAAGAGCAGAAGGAGGGGAACGGGGAGGAAAGGAGGAAGAAGAGAAAAGAGGAAGGAAGGATGGAGGAGAGGAGGAAAATGAGGAAGAAGAGAAAGTGACAGAACAAAAAGGAGAGGACGATGAAGAGGAGGAAAAGAACAGATGAAAGTGGAGGGACAAAATGAGGAAGATGAGGAAGGTGAAGAAGAAGAAATGAGAAAGAAAAAGAGGAGGACAAAAAGAGGAAGGAGAGAAAAGGACAAAAAAGGATGAAGATGAAGAGGAGGGGGGAAGCAAAAGGGAGATGAGGAAGAAAAGAGAGATAAAGAGAAGTACGGGAGGAAGATGAGGAGGAGAGGAGAGGAAGAAGAGAAAATGTAAGAACAGGAAGAAAAGCAAGATGAAAAAGGATGAGGAGGAAAAAAGTGAGGAGAGGAGAAGGATGAGGAAGAAGAGAAAGTGGAGGACCACAAAGAAGAGGAAGAAGATGAGGAGGAGGAGGACAGTCTTCCTCGTAGAAGCTTTTATCTGTGATCATCGGGTCTGTGGCGCCATCTGGTGTCTGACCGGAGAACTGCAGCAGCTCCACGTTTATTTACCCTGTAGCTCCATCTAGTGGACGAACTACAACATGACAAGATAAACCTGCTGTCACCTGTTCTACCTGAGAAACAAGAGAGGAAGAGGAGGAGAGAGGAAGAGGAAGAATAGGAGGAAGAATAAGAGGTGAAGGTTTATGGAGTCCTTCAGTCTCTTAGAAAATAAAACACATTCATTTCTGATCAATCTCAGGATCATTTTGGAGCCGTTTTTATTTTTAATAAACTCCTTTTCTTTCCTCCTTGCTCTTCGTCTCCTTCCTTGGTTCGTGTAAAAAGAAGAAGTTTTTAAAATAAAAATCTTCTTGTGGAACAATCCCGTCGTCAAAGTCCCCCGCCCGTATCCCCCCCCTCCTCCCCCTTAACTCCCCCCCCCCAGGAAATAAATCAATTCAGCGTCTGGGCTTTATCACAAAACAGGTTTAATTTAATATCTCTTTATTTTTTAAAATAATTAAACATTTGTATTTCTCCAACCCTTTTTTATCTTTTTTTTTTTTCAGCTTTTAAATCATATTATATCTGGGCCATTCTAAAGCACACATTAATCCTGCAGGGGGGAGGAAGGAGGGAGGGAGGGAGGGAGGGAAGGGGGGGAGGAGGTTCACCGTCAAAGCTCCACAACAGGGCAAGAAAAAAAAAACAAAAAAAAGCATCTGCCCTCCATTCTCAGCCTCCCCCCCTTCCCTCTCCCCTCCCCTCCCCTCCCCTCCCTCACCCCCTCCCCTCCCCTCCCTTCCCTTCCCCAACTAAAAAATATATCCAATGGTCAAAAGAAACTTCATCAAAATATCCAAAAATTAGATAAAAAGTGAGAGAAGAGGGGAGGACAGAAAAAGAAGAAACAGACTAAAAAGAGGGGTGGGGGAGGGAGGGAGGGAGGGAGGGGGGACACTATCATAAATACCAGGAAGTCTTGTTCCATAATACCTCTTTATATACTGGATACTCCTCTCCACAGGTTCCTAAGCAAAAAACTAAATTACTACAAGATACAAGATTATCAGTGTACTGCATTCAATAACAATGTACAGGGTTGTCTCTTTTTTGTTGTTGTTGTTGTTGTTAATACTGTGAAGTCAACGCGGCGCCCCCCCCACCCCTGGTGGAGGAGCAAGGGGGAAGAGAGGTGAGGTGAGGGTGAGGCGCTCAGTTTGTGGCGCTCCTCTGAAGATTTTTTTTTTTGTTTTTGAGCTGTAAGTCCTCATTGATGGCCGGACGATGGTACCAGTACCAGACTGATACCAGCCAATCAATACCTGGGGGGGTGGGAGGGAGGGGGGAGAAGGGGGGAGTCCATCATTTCCAGAGCAGGGTTGAAGTGTACGGAGTGTGTTTACATGCTGAATCTGAAATGATTATGTCTTTAAAAGCCATAAATCCAAAGTATTTTTATTTTAATTTAAAGGGATTTATTCACCGTTTATCCTCAAATTAAAAGACTCTTATTTTGAAGGAGCCACAGGAAGTGAGACGCATGTAAACACACTCAAAGAAAAGCCGTCTGTGGTTGTGAGGAGGTCCCTGGTGGTTAATTTAACGTGTTGTTCAGTTTATTGCCTGTTTAAAAAAAAAAAAATCCTTTGGGAGGGAGGGGGGCGTCCCATGAGGAGGAGGGCGAGGGGGGGGGGGCACAAAGATGGGAGGCGACGAGAGGAAAAGCAAAGAGGAGAACCAGGAAAATAAAAATTACATATGGGACTGTACTGAAGAAGAGGAGGAGGAGGAGGAGGAGGAGGAGGAGGAGGAGTGGGATGAAGAGTTCAAATCAAACTATCTTCTCTTTTTTTGTGTTTTTTTCTGTTTTCAAAGAGTTCTGTTCATGTCCTACAGTCCAAAAATGTTTTTTATTTTTATTTTTTTTGTTTAAATCCCCTCTCACACAAGTCATTTTCTCATTTTCTATTTTTCTTCCTTTTTTTTATTCTTATTTTTTTTTGTTTTTCCGTTTGCAATAATATCAGTTTAAGGGAAAAAAAAAAAGAAAAAATAATTATTTACAGTGCTGTTGAAATAATGAAAACAGACGTGATGAATCTACTGTAAAGTAAGTCGCACAAACACAGGAGAAAAAAAAAACAACATAAGAAAAAACAAAAAGGAGAACGATTAAGAAACCAGCGGCGCTGCGTGTCCTCCCAGAGACGACGCCTGGACCAGGAGCTCTGGGCAGACATGGCTGATGTGGAGGAGGGTGAGGACGGGGGGAGTTTGGGGGTCAGGATCGGGGGAGTAGGAGTCAGATGGGGGGAGGACGAAGGAGGGGAGAGGGGAGCGCGGCGCTGTCTTCGTTAAGTTGGGATGATCCCGTCGCTCCTAAGGCCCCGCTTCAGCTCCAGGTCCTCCAGCTTCTTCCACAGCTCCTCCCGCTCCTTCTCCTTCTTCTTCTCACTGGGACACGAAACAAGGAGACACGGGGTTAGAGCTCTGAATAAAGTTTAAACATCGCAATGAAGGCACACTTAAAGCCCAGAATAAAGTTTAAGCTCTAATTTAAATTGAAGCTTTAAATAAAGTTTAGGCTCTAAATAAAGTTTAAGATCGATCTAATTTAAATTTAAGCTCTATATAAAGTTTAAGTTCTAAATAAAGTTCAAGCCCCAATTAAATTTTAAGCTCTAATAGAGGAAAAGCTCTTTATAAAGTTTAAACTCTAAAGTTTAAGCTTCAATTTAAATTTAAGCTCTAATAAACTTTAAACTCTATTTTAGATGTAAGCTCTAAATAAAGTTTAAGCACCAATTTAAGTTTAATTTGAAATAAAGTTTAAGCTACAATTAAAGTTGAAGCTCTAATAAAGCTTAAACTCAAATTTAATTTTAAGCTCTATATGAAGTTTAAGCTTCAATTAAAGTTTAATTCAAAATAAAGTTTTTACAATTAAAGTTTAAGCTCTAATAAAATTTAAACTCAACTATACATTTAAGCTCTATTTAAAGTGTAAGCTCAAATTAAAGTTTAATTTGAAATAAAGTTTAAGCTCTAATAGAGTTCAAGCTCTATATAAAGTTCTAAATCAAGTTTAATTTCTAATTAAAGTTTAAACTCTAATCAAGTTGAAGCTCTAAATTTAGGCTCTAAATAAAGTTAAGTTTGGCTTTAAAGGTAAAGCTCTAAATCAGGTCAAAGCTCTTAAAAGAAAGTTGAAGCTCTAGTTAAAGTTTAAGCTCTGACTAAAACTGATAGCCCCCGTTAAAGTGAAAGCTCTAAATCAAGGTTAACCTCTAAATAAAGTCAAACTTTGATAACAAAGTTAAAGCTCTAAATAAATGTAAGCTCTAATACAAGTTGCTAAAAGTTAATAAAAGTAAAGTATCTGTAAACGTCTAATAGGATTTATTACCGTTTGTTTTACTCTCAGTCAGATCATCTGTGGAGTTTGAGCTCACTTTGAGCTCTGGAGAGAACATCTATGGTTGAAACTATTTTCAGTTTAAAACATATTTAATTAACTGATGAAAACAGTTTCCTGGTCCTGAGACCGTCCCTGTCTGTGTCTGGTATCAGTCCAGATGTTTATAGAGTGACAGCGACCGTCTCCATCAGAGCTTCTTACCGCTGGCGGTCCGACTTGTAAGTGGCTGTGAGTTCATCAAATAAGGTACTGTTCATCTCCATGAAGGCCTTCAGTACGTTGTAGACCAGCGCCACGATGGCCCTGAGAGGAGGAGGGGGGGCAACAATGAGACAACAACTCAGACTCTTCATCTGACAGTATGTGCTTCACATATACACCAGTCAGCCATAACATTATGACCACTATAGCCTAATATAGTGGTCGAGGCCTGGACTCCTCTAGAGCTCTGAACGTGAGCTGTGGTATCTGGAACCAGGATGGTAACAGCAGACCCTTTAAGTCCTTCAAGTTGAGAACTGGGGCCTCTGTGGATCAGACTTGTTTGTCCAGAACGTCCCACAGATGCTGGACTGGACGCTGGAGGGGACACTGTCTCCATCTGCAGTAATGCTGAGGTAGGAGCTACGAGTCAAAGGATCATCTACATGAAGGACCCAAGGTCTCCTACACCTGAATCCACCTGCTTGTCTTCAGACCTGAACCACCGTCCTCCATGTCTCCTTGGTCCAGGTCTGATGTGTCCATTCTAGGACGTTCTATCAGAGGTCAAAGGTCAGCATAGACGCCCTGACTGGTCTGAGATCCACTCAGTGTTCTGACTCTTTTCAATCAGAACCAGAACCACACGGGTCAGAGTCAAAGATCCTGACAGGAGCCATGACAACCAGAGTGGTCATAATGTTATGGCTGGCTGGTGTACTGATTTAACCGTTATGTATTTAAAGCTCTCACGGGTTCCAGTGCTCTTTGGAGATCCTGTAGAGGCTGGCGAACATGATGGGCAGGATGACGCTGGAGTTCTCCTCGATCAGACTCATGATGTACTCGTTGTTCCAGTAGTACAGAGCTCGCTCCGCCACCTGGAACCACAACCACCGAGTCACGTCTACGTTTTTTATTTAGTTCACTGTAAAAACACGTTGGCCGCGCGCCGACCGGCGGGACGGACCACGCCACCGACCTGGAAATGTGGGCTGGACACGCATCTGGAGATCTGCTTGAAGAGTGGCTCCTGGATCTTGACGAACTGCGTGGGTTCGATGACGTCCAGGATCTCCTCCAGCTCCCCGAGAAACATCACCTGCACGCACACCAAAAAACATTAAAGCCATTATCTACACATCCACACACACACACACACACACACACACACACACACACACACACACACACACGGTTGAAGCCAGAGGAAATAACGACCTCACCTCTTTTTGACTGCAGGTTTTTGGCCAGAACTTCAGTAAGCCTCTGATGACCTGAGGGTGGAGAGGACGGAGAGGTCAAACATAGGAGACCTTGGTCAAACCAAACACAAACTCTGAGACCCTGAACACAACAAGATACTCACTGGTTCTGTTAATGTTGGGTCTTTCTCTAGGAACTGTACAATGCAATACGCCAACTGCAACAAGAGAGGAGACCAGAGGTTACTAAGAATCTAAACACTTTAGAAAAGTTTACAACAGCAGCTCACACACACATTTAACATGGATTCATACTCTACAGATACCTACAAGGGTCTGTGTAGATTTTGGGGTTTTGAAGTTTGGTTGAATTTATCTTTGGTCTGAACACAATGATCCATGGACCAGAGAGACCTGGACCAGGGGTCACCATGGAGACTACGTCCAGGACCAGAGAGACCTGGACCAGTGGTCACCATGGAGACTACTTCCTGGTTCATTCAAGGAGAATACAGAAGTAGAAATAAAATAAAATCTAATATTAACTTTCTGTTTTTCATTTAAGGCTACAGAATAAGAGAAAGGTTTTATTATTTAAAAAAATAAATAAATAAATAAATAAAATAAAATAAATAATAATAATAAAAAAAAACACACAGGCCACCGATGTGTCAAACATATGGCCTGTGGCCTAAAAGCAGACCGTCAGAGGGTCTAATCTGGCCCGAAGCATGAATTTGCAAAGTGACTAGAAGACAGTGAATAGAAGATGACAATTTTTCAATGAAAATAACTGCTATCCCTAATTTGTCCACTGTTTTTAGTCAGAGAAGTGAACAGAACACAACACTGAGACCCAGGAGGAAACAGCTGACAGCAATGTGCCCAAATTTCACTTATTATTCTTAAGATATTTCATTGTTTTTAAAGGATAGTTACATTCTCCTAATTTACATCTTATTCCTTGCACTACAACAAATGGAAAAAGTCTGGAGTTGTCTTTACTTATATGTTATTATTCTGTTATGTTACTGGTCCGGCCCACTGGAGATCAAATTAGACCGTATGTGGCCCGCTGTTGTTAACTGGGAAAAAAACCATTTCTGTATATTTAAAAGTATTTGAATCTTCAACATTTCTGCATAAAAATAAAACTCAAATCATTCCATAATGTTTCAGTGTCATGCGTCTGACTGAGTTATATCTCTGTCTACTTTCAGGACTTTTTCTTTTTCAGTTCCAGACTCTGCAGCCGTCAGATATTAACACAAATGACCTGTGGAGACACGAGCAGACGTTACCTGTGCATGGAAGAGGGACAGACTCCTGACGGTGTGGAGGGGGATCAACACTTTGACCAGAAACTGTTTATGCTCCGCTTTGAGCGGCAGAGCGAAACCATTGATTATACTGCAACAGAGAGAGACAGAGAGAGAGAGAGAGGAGATGAACACATCAAAGAGCTTCACTGTGATCGTCTGAAAGAAGAAGACGATGCAGCCTGAAGGAGAAATAAAGACACAGAGACATCTGAGGAACATCTTTACAAACAATCGTACAGTTCATGTGTTTATCACTGACTATAAACCGAGTGTTCTGCTGAGAGAAGGGTTCATTTCAGATCCTCAGATTAAATACGGTCTAAAAACAGACGATACCAGAGCAGGGCTGGAAATGTGTGTGAGGCTCGGAGGCGTCCACATACCTCCCCAGGATCTCCAGCAACTCAGCCACCCCGTTGAAGTGCTCCGTCTCTGCAGGACAGAGGAGGAAGAGGAGGAAGAGGAGGAGGAGGAGAAACACAGGAGAACAGAAGAAGGTTGAAAACAAATTCACAAAAACGACAAAACCAGATGAACACACTGAGTGAAAACATTTAAAAGGTTTATTCTGACGTCCTACTTTATTTCTTTATCGTTTGGTCTCTTGTTCTTTTTAACTTGTTGCTTTTGTCACTTTTGTTTTTCTGTCGTGTCGAGAACGGTTCAGGGATTCAGCTCTACTGTTGGTTCACTGTTTTTATTAATTCACATTCACTTCTATTGTACTGAATTTCTATTTTTTTTTTTTTGTATTTATTTAATGCTACATCCTTTAAACCATCTGCTGCTGCAACACTGTTAATTCCCCCGCTGTGGGATAAATAAAGGATTAACTTAATTCTGACTATATACTCCGATCAGGCATAACATTATGACCACCTTCCTAATATTGTGCAGGTCTCCCTTGTGGTGACTCATCAGAGAATGGACATGGGCCTTCTGAGGGTGTCCTGTTGTTAGTGGGGGGGTCTTTGAGGGGAGGGGCCTCTGTGGATCATCCCACAGATACTTGATCAGTTTGGGATCTAGTGAATTTGGAGGCCAGGTCAACACCTTGTGCTGTTCTTCATGTTTTTTTTTAGTTGTTCCTAAAGTGTTTTTGTGTGTGTGTCTGTGTCAGGCTGCATCCTGCTGGGGATGGCTGCTGCCATCAAGGAGTGTCATTGCTATGGGGTGGGCGTGCCTGGTCTGGTCTAGGTGGGTGCTACATGTCTAAGTAACATCCACACCAATGAATGCCAGGTCCAGAAGTTTCCCAGCAGAACATTGAACTGTCACAAGATGGTTTAAATGTTATTCACTTGTCCTGTCAGTGGTCATAATTTTGTGGCTGATCGGAGTAGATAATGTATAACAGTACATATCTACCTACCTACACTGTCCTCACTCAATCCTGAATAATAACAGAAAGTAAATCCTCTCACAGTTCAGTTTGTAATAAATCTCTTTTCTTGTCACTTGTTTTCCTGCTGTGTTATTTTTTTTTTTTTAGTTAATACAGAGAATAAGTTATTTCTACATTCATTAGAGAAGCAGCAGCATTACTATTCAGCAGTGGTTGTGTTTGTGACCTGTCAGCTGTCTGAAACATCAGAGGAAGTGGACTCACCGTAGAAAAATATTATTGATCTGTTTTCGTATAAAAGCCCTCAGCCCCAGGAATTTGCCGTAGATTCTATGCAAGACTGTCTTCAGATAGTCCCTCTCCCGAGGATCCTCGCTGTCGAACAACTCCAAGAGCTGCAGAGACAGACGGACAGACGGATGAAGAGGAGAGGAGCAAGTGTAAAGATAAAAGAAAGCTTCATGTTCAAACGACAGACGGGAGACGCTTGAAGACGATCCAGAAACTCACCTGTAGGACAAACTTCTGGTCTATGTACTTTTTGGCAATGCTGGGCTGGAATTCCTGACTCTCCAAGAACCGAATGAAGAACTCGTATACCAACTGAGGAGGGGAGGAGAAGAAAGAACAAACAAGGTTAATAAGAAAGTTGTGCTTCGTCTGTCTTGTGCAGGAAGTTAGGCAGGCACAGCTGTAGTCCTGAGCAGCAGCATCTCCTCAAGTAGCATGTTGAGAAATATTCTTATTCACTTTCTCTGTGAGAGTAAGATGACAAACAGCCAGTATGACTAGCTCAGTGTAAGACCGGCCTGGAAACAGATCTAGAGCTCACTGATGAACGTGTTTTATCTTGATCGATTCATTTAAACTCAAGCAAATAATCAACTGACTCGTTTTATTTCTGAGGCTTAAATGACGTGTGTTGAGAAGCGTGAAGGTGTGAGTTCTGTTCACCTGTAAGTGCGGCCAGGAGGCCTCGAGTGTGGGCTCGTCCTCCTCAGGGTCAAACTCGTTACTGTCGCTGGGCGGAAGGGTCCGGAATATGTTGTGAGACACCTGAGAGGAGACGGAAACAGGCTTTAAACAGCTGACTGAGGAAATGTCTGAACGTCTGGCTGCTCTTAATAAACGACGACATTAATATGTTAACGCTTCTAAACGATCCTCTTTCATGTCTCATCCTATAGATTCACGTAAAGTAAACGATCTCATTGGAGCAAATGAGCAGAGGTCAGATTTATACTCTAATCTAATTTAGTTCTCATCTCAGTCTGGTAACAGTCCGTTGGGGTTAGACTGTATTATGGGTCACGTTTCAATCAATACAGAGCAAAAGAAAACGCTCTGCACACTCAGAGCAACCAAGTATGTGACATTAAGTGATTTAGGCATTTGTTGGGGATGCCTTAATTATATAATTAACTGTTTAGCCCTTTAAAGTCATTACTCTGTCAGGAGACAAGGTAGCGGACTATAAACAGCTCGCTTATCCCAAGGCAGTCATTCAGTTGTAAACAACTTAAACTCCATGGTATCACCACATTAAGCCCCGCCCCCAAGTGATCTGATTGGCTGGAGCATAATTAGTTAGAGACTTCAGTAACAAAACAATTTGTAGACAAGGAAGTCAGTCTTGTCATGAATTTATGTTTTTTTGTGCAAAGGTTTCAGAAAGGTCAGCTAAGCACTATGCTAATTTAATGAATGTAAACTGCCATAGGAGTATGCTAAATGTATTAGCATGTCATTTACAAGTTAGACCATGGGATGTCTTCAGCCAATCAGCTGGTTTCTAATATTAAAAACAAAAGAAGAACATTAAACTGTGTAAATTATTATGGTGCAAAGTAAAGATGTGCTGTGAACTGTTTTGCTTGTGCTCCTAACATTTAAAGTGATAAAACATTAATATATTCAAGATTTTAATATTTCTTTACCATTTTGACGACCTCAGGGTAGGCCTGCTCCGTCAGGTAGCCCCGGCTGACGGTCACGTAGTCCACCAGCTCGTTGAGCGTGGATCGCTTGTACTCCTTCATCTTGAGATCCGACAGCGTGTCCATGAAGTCAAAGACAGTACAGCACTGCTGCAGCTTCTTCAGGAACAGCTCCGGCTGCTCCGGCGCTGGCACGTCTGCAAGAACGAAGCAAACAAGAGAGGCCATCAGACACCAGAGCATCACCTCAGGTGTACTTAATATTGTGGCCGACCAGCCCAGGTGAGTCCCCAGAATGTAATAAATGGAATAATAAAATCAAACGTTTCTGCAGCGAGATAAAGGGAGCGCTGAAAATAAGACTGGGTTTATAGATGGTTTTTACTTGTTGAGACGTTTATTGTTTTATCACTGAAAGACAAGAACTTTTTGAAAAAACATAAAGTTCATCCTGTTTTTGGTAAAGTTGGAGTAAGAACTGTAAAATAAAACATAGCCCAGTGTAACACAGCCATCACCTAGCTCAAATAAAAGGACGTATTATTAAATTTTTGTAGTAAGAAGAAGAAGAAGCAGGAAGAAGAAGGAGGACTAGAAGAAGAAGAAAAAACAAGAAGAAGACAAGAAAAAGAAAAATGAGGACAAGACAAAGAGGAAGAAGACAAGAAGAAGAAGGACAGAAGAGGACAAGAGGACAAGAAGAAAAAGGAGGACAAGACGAAGAAGAAAAAGGAGGACAAGACGAAGAAGAAGACAAAAAGAGGAAGAAGCTGGAAGACAAGAAGAAAAAGAAGAAGAGGATGAAGAAGTGGAAGAAGAAGAAGAAAAGAAGACAAGAACAAGGAGGACAACACAAAGAAGACAAGAGGAAGTAGAAGAAAAAGGAGGACAAGACGAAGAAGAAAAGAAGGAGAAGGAGAACTAGAAGAAGAAGAAAAAACAAGAAGACAAGAAAAAGAAAAATGAGGACAAAACAAAGAGGAAGAAGACAAGAAGAAGGAGGACAGAAGAGGACAAGACGAAGAAAAAGGAGGACAAGACAAAGAAGAAGGAGGAGGAGGACGAGACAAAGAAGACAAAAAGAGGAAGAAGCTGGAAGACAAGAAGAAAAAGAAGAGGATGAAGAAGAGGAAGAAGAAGAAGAAAAGAAGACAAGAACAAGGAGGACAACACAAAGAAGACAAGACGAAGTAGAAGAAGAAGGAGGACAAGACGAAGAAGACAAAAAGAGGAAGAAGCTGGAAGACAAGAAGAAAGAAGAAGATGAAGAAGAAGAAGACAAGAAAAAGGGGGACAAGAAGAAGAAGAAGCAGGAAGTAAGAGAAGAATGATCAATGACAGACGTTTCCAATAAGTTTTAAATCTCTCTAGAAACATTTCTGAATGGATTTTAATAAAGGATGCTGCCACCGCTCAGACTCCCGTCTTACATCAACTCATCAATCTTCCCTCATAAAGAGCTTCTGCTCATGGAGGACGAGTGTGACGGCTCATTATCTGGCAGAGCTGAGACAGAGGCAGGTGTCTTCATTCAAACCTCACAGTGACAGACATGGTAGAGGGTCGCATGGAGTTCAGACCTCCCCCCCCCCCCCCCCCCCCCCATCCATCCCATCCCAGCAGGACCGGCCCGTTATTATGCAACAGATAAGCTGCTGTTGCTGCTGCTGCTGCTCTGAAGAAGTGGATGAGTCTGAAGAGTAAGTATGATTAAAAAATTACACTTCAAAGCGTCAGTGTGTCGCCTTTAATTCTGCAGCAATTTATGTCGAGCAGCAAACTACGTTAGAATGAAAGAGAGAGAATAGGACTCTTTCACTCTTTCACCTCATCGTGAAGCCGTTGATTCATTCATTCATACACATGAAGAAGAAGAAGCAGAAGAAGCAGAAGAAGCAGAAGAAGTGTTTTCCTGTCCTGGGAAAGGAGCCTGCGCAGATCTCATCAAGCGCATTTAAACTAATTCTACCCAGAGTGTTTTCGGTCCAAATACCCACGACCTGCTGCCCTCCTGCTTCAGCTCAGCTCATTGAGGCTGCGTCCAACCGGGCCAGCCACAAACAAAACCCAAACCTGGACCGAGTGCCAGGAGTCCCGGGCTCTGCAGGGTTTCATTCCAGCTGGACAAACTTTTACTGGGATGGAAGAAGACTCCTGCAACAACCGCTCATTTATCAGTGAACGTGCAAAAATAATCCACAATCTAGTCTGTATGATATGATCAGTGCTACACATATCTAAAACCTGTGCTGAGCAGAATATTAAGGCTCCATGTGCTCGAGGAAGACATTCACTTTCTTTTCTGCTCATTCTTAGAATATTACGATAACGATGAACCCAGAAAATCATCGCACAGCTCTGCAGCTCCTCTGTGTCTCTAAGACGTCAAAGAACAAGAAGAGCTACTACTAGCTGGGATGCTAGGAAGCTTGGGGGAGCTGCTAACCGCCGTACAGAGCCTCCTAGATCTCTACGGTTTATTCCGTATCATCATGCCGTTGTGGAAAGTATTTGTTTATTTCCGATCAGATCGTTGTAGCACATGCTTCTTGTTGTTGTTGTGTGTGATCTTGCTGTCTCAGGTTTTCATGTACAGTACGCTGTGGTTCATTACAGTAACTACTGGCAGCACATTTCGGGGCCGGCTCGTGTTGCAGGAGCCCGGGACCTCCGGGTCCTGCAGCTCTGCCTCTATAGGAGCATGTGAACGACCTTAAAGGAAGCTATTAATAGACAGATAATCACACAGGACACTGTAATCCCTCTACAGAGACAGAGAGATAGAGAGAGAGAGAATACAGCTAAGTGGTTGGGTGAGGGAAGTACGACTGTGAATGAAGCAGAGAGAGAGACAGAGAGAGAGCATGAAAGAGTTTTCAGCTGTAGTTAAAGTGTGAGAGAAAGTGTGTAGCCTGGAATAACCCAGAAACTAGGCCTGCTGCACACACTCAGTCTAGTCCTAACATCAGCCAGCCACAACTCAAAGCTCTGCTCAGCCACAGCTTGTTAGCCTACCGATCCAATACTAATCTTTTAATATCGAGTCCCGACCTGATCTTAAATGTCCTGAAGTCTGTCTCCTGTAGCTTCCTAAAGTCTTTCCTTGTCTTCTCCTAGAGTCATGAAATGTTCCGGTCATCCAGCGCTGCCATAAACTCCCTCACCCTCTCTGGAAGACTTCACCCCGACAGATGACTACAGTTCTTTCTGATGCTAGTTCCTAAATGACTGAATATCCCGTAAAATACTTCCATGAGTCACAAGAACTGCATGGTTTATAGTTGAGTGAGTAGATTTTTTTTTTTTTTTTTACTTCTCTAATTTCTCTACAAGTATTTCATGTTCAGTTAAGTTAAACAAACCAGAGACCAGAATGTAAGACTCATGGATGTGTCAAATTCGGTGGAATACTGTGCTTACGTCTTATCCCCAGTTATGACAGCTCCAACTGCCAGGAAGACTGAAAATATCCACGAATAAGTTAGCCATAAGTGAGTACGATAAGATACTTGAATCAACTCTTTGAATTTAATTTAATCTAGAGTCAAACATCTGCCAGAGGATGATCAGTCCCAAACAGAGAGGTTCCAGACAAACAAATCTGAGTAAATGTGGAGTTTTGTCACTTCATGTTGCCGAGCAGAGACGCCACATCGACCAAATGTGTCCGCAGACAGAAACACAAACACCTGACAAAGCACCCTGCCACCTTACCACACCCATACAAGCTGCTGCAAGTCGAGGTTGATAAAGTCAACACTGGCTCAGGAAGGTTTAGATCACACCGATCAACTGAAAACAACTGTTTAACAACCGCTAACAACAGCTGTTCCTAATTTGTCCGCTGCTTCAGTCAGAGCAGGTTTGTCTGCTGGTCTGGTTAACGGAGCGGGGGGCGAGTTTTGTTTCGTGTCTATACGCGAGGAAGCTGTACTGAAGGTGAGTAAGGATTAAATAAGAGAGGTAAAACATAGATGCTGACACTGAAGGTCCTTCCTCAGCAGGTGGAGGCGCTGTTGAGTTTTTTCTGCACGCTGGGGAAGAGGAGAGGCAGTTGTCCAGGTCAGTTCTCAGGTGTTTGAAGGACTCAACCTGCTCCACCAGCTGACCCTGGATGCTGAGAGTTACTGACTCTCCTCTGGTGATTACTACGTTACTGGTCCGGCCCGTTTGAGATCAAATCAGGCTGAACTAAAAAGAGTTTGACCCCCTGATCCGGACTCATCAGAGACAGATCAACGTCAACATATTTATCACTAAACAACAATGGATCTCTTCTGTGTCTGTGTCTGTGTCTGTGTCAGAGCTCGGAGCAGGATATAACTTCTGGGGGAATGAACGACCGTCGAGGATTAAACGCTGACACCGGGTCGTACGACTGTAAACGCGTTCCAACTTCCTATGTTCTCAAACTCCTCTCGTATCAACGCGACTATTCTGAGATGCTTTATGAGCGCTGCGCCCCGGCCTGTGGAAACACTGATGCTCTGCTCTGGATTCAGCCTCCTCGGCTTTGGAGAGAGAGACTCTCATCTGGGCTCTCTTGGCAGAGGAAGAGAGAAGTCGCTGCTGCTTAATTAATGGTGGAAAAAAAAAAGAAAAGCTTAACGACTCGCAGTACGAGAGAGAGAGAGATAGAGAGAGAGGGAGGGAGGGAAGTCGGATGTCTCACCACAGGAACTCCTATAAGTTAGGCTAATTACATAACAGCATCAACGATTCAGCACGGGGTCAGCATCCAGCAGCTCACATCCGTTTTTAAGAAAGAAACTGTTAATATTTAATTATGTAAAGCTTAATCAGTTTATATACATTCAGCCAAACACAGGCTTAAAAAAAAAAAACAGATTTAAAAAACTAAACTAAAACTAAGAGGATGCAAGCAAAGCAAACAGAAGCATATTTTTCTCCACCTGCCAAATGACATGCAGATTAGATCAGCCTCTGATCAGTTTAACGACCAAAACAAGGAGCTCACATGGTTTATTTCCATACAGGCTCCATATGTCTGCCCAAGACGGAAATCTGAGAGTTCAGCGTTTGTAAAATGTGTTTTAAATTGAATTCTCATACTGCAGTGAAAGAGAAACCGGTCCGGGTTTCTGCCTGACGGTGCCAAGCAGTGAAAGTGGAGTGCAGCCAGTTAACTGCAGCTAACAGCGTGGCCTGAGATGAACTCACAGTCTACCGTGTTGATGCTGTATAAATAAATACTAGGGCATCGCTATTCCAGATAAATATAAAGGATTATTTTAAGAGAGCAGCCGGTCTGTAAACTGAGACAAAGAACACGTCAAGAGGACCGAACGCTACGGTTAAGAAAACTACAGGAAACAAAAGGTAGAGACCAGAATAAATCACTTAAGACTAAACTGATTCAAGGAGGAACTGTTTCTATGGAGACTAAATAAAATGATCTGATCAGATATGTGTGTATATATGTGTCACATCAAAATGTTAATCACTGTAGAAGTTTATTGATAAAGTGGTTCTGCTGCTGTGGAGCATTACACCTACTGGAAATAAAACAGAAGAAGAAGACGAAGCTGAAGAGGATGAAGAGATAAAGGAGAAAGAAAAAAAGTAGGAAAAGGAGGTGGAAGAGAGGGAAGGATAAAGAAGAAGGATGAAGAGGGAAAGGAGGAGTAGAAGAAGAAGAAGACGACAAAGAAGGAGGAGGAGGAGGAGGAGGAGGGGGGTTGGAGGAGAAGAACAGAGAAGTCAGAGAAGAAGAAGGAAGAGAAGAAGACGGAGGGAGTGAATGAGAAGAAGAGAAAAATGAAGAAGGATGAAGAGGGAAAGGAGAAGGGGGGTGAGGTGGAGGAGAGGGGGAGTGAAGGAGAAGGACAGGGAAAGAGAAGAAGAATATGAAGACGAATAAAGAGGGAAATGAGAATGAGAAAAAAGTAGGAGAAGATAGAAGGCAGAAGAAGAAGAAGAAGGAGGAGGAGGAGGGAGTGGAGGAAGAGGATGAGAAGAATGATCCAACAAATGAGGAGGGAGGCAAAGAAGGAGAACAAAGAGGACAAGACGAAGGAGGAAGTGGAGGAGTAGCACACAGAAGAAGAACTTCCAGTGTGTGTCCTGAATTGACAGAGTAGAAGACGACGACCAAGATGTCTCCACGTCTCCAGGTCTGATCTGACGGGACGGGGCTGCTACAGAAACATCTAAACTCTCTGGACGTCCCGGGCTACGATACGGCGGGGAAATCCATGAGTATTTTTAAACAGCCTGCGTTCAGTGGAAACACAAGTCTAGGAAGGTGTAAGACGAGCGGTGGACACACTCTTTAAGAACAGTCCACACACACACACACACACACACACACACACACACACACACACACACACACACACACACACACAGTGTCCAGGGGAAAGCCCCTTGTCTCTAAAAGCAGTGAATGTGTGTGACAGGGCGATCGGGCTTGAGTTACAGCAGGAGAGAGAGAGAGAGAGAGAGAGTAGCTCCAGCAGATGGACTCAGCAGGTGACTGAAGGTTAATGTGGAGAATATAATGTGCTGGCTATGACGAAACACAGAAACACTAAGAGCTGGAGATCAGTGCAGACGTGGGGGGGGGGGGGTTGAGGAGGCCGTGACCTCTCACCTCCTGATTGGTTATCGGTGGCTTCCAATTAGAGTGATTTACAGTAATAAAGGTGTCCTGCAGGAGAACCAGCAGCTATTTGTCCCAGCTCTAGATGTCGAGACGTCCCGATCAGTGTCTCTACTTGGTCCACGTATCTGGGACTGGAGGACATTTTGGGAAATGATCTGATGTTGATCTTGCGTCACCTGATCATCCGTTATCGAGGCTGCAGATATTTAGGAAGAATATCGGCCGATAATCATATTTAGTTGTGTGATTTATTGGTCAGTGTGCAACAAGTCAAGTGTCAGAAGGAGATTGTGTTCTGGCAGATGTTAAAACATCTGGTTTGGAGATGAAAACTGTTCAGGACTATTTTTCCCTCCACACATTAAACTAATCAGGAACTGAAAAGGGACTTGAACAGGCCTGTAACTGACTTAAGGGCTTAGTTTTCAAATCAGGTATTAAAACTAATAAAACATCTGGATTCACTCAACTCTGTGGCTGATGAATTGATTTTTAAGCTGTATGCAAAACATAAATAATCCAACCGTAAATTATATAACTCAGAAACGCAGCAATCAACGTCCTTAAAGATCAAACGGAGACTGAATCTGTGTCTTTACTCAAGCAACGACGACTAAAGGCTAGACTTTAAATGCACGGCGCTGATTAGTCGAACACGTTTCTAACTCAAAGCTTCTGAATCTCTGGAAATTGTACCGACTTTGTCCTGTGAAAAAAAGAACCTGGAGTTTTAGAGATCAGTATCTGATGGCCAATAATAACAATAAGAATCTCAACGAACTATTAAATACGGTCTCAACTTCTGCAGCGGCGAGCAAAAAGAAAAAGAAATCCAGGCACGTAAGCAAGTTCCTCAAAGTGAAAACGCGTGTCATGTTTCCTCGTCTCCGTTTCCCAGCAGTCGCTGCCGTCGATACATAAGCCGCCGAGGTTAAACATTACATAAAGGATTACAGGGACGACACAAGCTGACATCTGTTCCGTTTGGTCCTCAAACAGATGTGACCCAGGAACACGGCGGCCATCAGCTGTCAGCTGTCAGCTGATGAAAATCTCCACAGGACGCAGAGTCACGACAAACCGACCCAACAACGACAACGATGTGTTGACATTAACACGCATGTAGATATGAACACGGATACTCTGAGTCAGGCACACGGAACAAAGCAAGGTCAATCTGACTCATGGGTATGTTGAGATGAGTCAGACAGCGGCTAGCAAACAGGTAGAAGAAGGAGGAGGAGGAGGAGGAGGAGGAGGAGGTGTGAAGAAGGAGTACTAAAGGAGGAGGAGGAGGAGGAGGTATGAAGAAGAAGGAGGACTGAAGGAGAAGAAGGAGGACTGAAGAAGAAGAAGAAGAAGAAGAAGAAGGAGGAGGAGGAGGACTGAAGAAGAAGGAGGAGGAGGACTGAAGAAGGAGGAGGAGGACTGAAGAAGAAGAAGAAGAAGGAGGACTGAAGAAGAAGAAGAAGGAGGACTAAAGAAGAAGGACTGAATAAGAAGGAGGAGGAGGAGGACAGAAGACGAAGAAGAAGAAGAAGGAGGAGGACTGCAGAAGAAGAAGGAGGAGGAGGACAGAAGACGAAGAAGAAGAAGAAGGAGGAGGACTGCAGAAGAAGAAGGAGGAGGAGGACAGAAGACGAAGAAGAAGAAGAAGGAGGAGGACTGAAGAAGGACTACTGAAGAAGAAGAAAAGGAAGGACTACTGAAGAAGAAGGACTACTGAAGAAGAAGAAGACGGACTACTGAAGAAGAAAGACGAGGACTGAAGGAGGACTGAAGAAGAAGAAAAAGGAGGAGGACTGAAGAAGAAGAAGAAGAAGAAGAAGAAGAAGAAGTACCGTATTTTCCGGACTATAAGCCGCACCCGACTATAAACCGCTGGTGTTTTAATGTTTAATTACCGTAAGGGTTTCTTCTACCACGGAGGGGATTGTCGGGACAGAAATGACTGTTTGGAAACGCAAAGCGTCCCATTTAGTTACATTTGACAAACATAAATCTTTCGATCAATCAAACAAAAAATCAATCGATCAAACTTTCACATCTTTGACATTACAAACAGCATTCGTGCAGTGCACAAATAATACAACGGTGCGATCCTAGCGCACTTCCTGCAGTCATAGTAGCGTATAACAAGAAACAGAGCTTACAACGCTTGACGAGGCAATAACGTTAAATGGCTAAATTTAATTTGTTTGTAAAAGTGCTTGCCTGTAACACGGCAGCAAAAGTGCAGTAACCCTGCTGCTCAACAAAATAACCAGCATCTTTTTCGAAAACAGCCAACACAGCAGTAAAGGTGCAGTAACACGGTTTACTGTATCAAAATAACCAGAAAAGTCAGTTCTTAATCCTCGTGTCATCGTCTATGACATGATAGTGCGCACCTGGTGACCGTTAGCTGTAAAAATCCATCCGCCGTTGTATGAGCCGCAGGGTCCAAAGCAAGTGACAAAAGTAGCGGCTTATAGTCCGGAGTTTACGGTAGTAGTAGTAGTCAGTGATACCGAATGTTGTTGAATGTGGCTGTCTGGTGAGGTGGTAGTAGTTGATCATCATTCAGTACTATCAACAATAAAATGACTAAACAGAAGAAGGAGTCCATGGAGTCCACTCAGGTTAAAGGCTGCAGCCAAACAGCAACAACATTTAAAAGAGGAGAAACATCTTCCAGAGAGGGTTAGGGAGTTTATGGCAGCGTTGGATGACCAGAACATTTCTGGAGTAGAGAACACAAGGTACCAGCTACCCTCTCCACACTACATTAACTCTGACACAAAGATTTATTATTCATCTTTCTCAGACATGTTTTGGATCTCCCTCACACGTCGACTAATCTCGTTGTGTCGTGAGAAAGCATTCCCGCAGGACGACTTTTAAACCCAGCCTTAGAGGGAACAGATCTTAAAATCACGTCATACAGGAAGTCTGGAGTGAGAGAATTTTAGAGATTTAAATCTAACAGGTAACTAACTGGAGCAGCAGCTTTACAAGCAGGTCATTTAACTCATTTAAAGTCTAGAACAAAATAAGAGACCGATGTGCAGAGAGACAGAGTGACAGACGTGCATGAGCTGTACATACATGCACTGAGCCGGTCCAGGTAACAGGGCAGAGCTTGTGTAACGGAAAACTTGAACATATAAATATATATTGGTGACCCAGATAGAAACTATCCCTATCTCCATGTTCTCGCGTCTCATATAAGCGCCCGTTGCGAGGCGCCAGGTTGCTGTCAATCATTAACACATGCAGTCAGGCGTCCCGGGTAAACTTTGCTCCCTGCTCCTGCAGCCAGCAACACGACAGATGGCAGCGCCCCGGAGGCCCCGGAGGCCCCCGGCCACTCTCTCTGCAGTGTTTAGGCAACAAGGCGCTGCAGGTACTAAACACCTGAACTACTGACAGACTGCAACCTGTACTCTGGAGCTTAAACCCTCAGAGGGGTCAGAGGTTACAGTCACTCTTCAGTTTAATGAGTAAACAACATAAAATCAGGTTTCTTTACTCCCACCTGATCGGTTCATGCTAATGAGGCTAATGAAAACACAATCATGGATCATTACGTTGGTTTCTCTGTGGAGTTAACGGGACCTAATCAGGTCAGCTGACTCTGTGATCGCCTTCAGATCTCTACTTCAAACATACTTCTTATATCTGAGTGAGTTTTAAGTTTTTAACAGTTCGCTGAGTGTTCTCTTGTTGCAGATTTCTATGTTTGTTAAATAAAGAAGAAGAACTAATAGACTAAAAGACAGCTTCTACCCTCAAGTCGTCACATCCCTCACACCTTCATAGGCTGCTGTATAATAACCCATCTCTAGTCCCCAGTCCACCTTCCTCAATAGACTTATTTGCACAAACATACATACCATTTGCACTATTGTAGGGCCCTATGATTTCCGTGATCACGGAATCGCGGAATTGGCCGATAAAAACGGAATCTATTTTTTAACGCGGAATATCATGGAATTTGACATAATTTGACATAATTTGCTGTTTTCATGTAGAAGAGGAACGTACGTCTGGGGAAAACTGCACGGAGGGAAGCGAATCTGGGCGGCACAACGAGCCCTTTTCCAAAGACTGAGCCCCTCCCCCTTCAAAACATCGTAAGCATGGCGAAGCAGCTGCCTATGCCTATGTCTTCGTCGGCGACAAAAAACGCGAAACTCGACGCTAACCCCCCACTACAGAGCCGAGCAGTTCCCAAACGACTTCTATGCGTCAGGCAGAGGTGGCGCTGGACATTTTGACTGACAGGGTCATAAAAATCCCGTCATAATCTATTTTTACCTGTCACTTTATTTTTAAATGATAATAATGACATATTCAATAGCATTTAATTTTCATTCATTTTTAATTATTACTTAAAACTTTGCTGCTTGTTTTTGATGCACTTTAATTTTGCCATATTGAGGAAACGTGTCGTCTGTCACCTCAGTAAAGTTAATTTCTATTTAATTTGTGTACATTTTAGTCATTTACATTAAAACACACTGTTTTTGAAAGTAAAATAAGAGTAAAAGGTAAAAAAAATGAGATTCGCAAAAACTATAATGGAAAAAACGGAATTTGGGAAAAAATAAAACGGACTGTATAGGGCCCTACTATTGTTTAATTGTTTACCGTTTTAAAAAGCTGCTATTTTTTTTGCTACTGTGTGCTTGTATTGTATATATTGTATTTTATTGTGTAAAGCTGTTATAGTTTTTTATTCCTTCCGAATCAAAGAGCTGCCAAACTTCTTATTCTTTGCATTATTCTTTGTAAAGATTCGTATTATTATTCCCTCTATTATTAGTGTGAGATACTGGGCCAAGGTTACTGAAGTACTTTTACTGCAGGAGGATTTTATTAACTTTGTCATTTATGAATGTTATTGAAAGTCTTATTAATTCAAGTGTCACATGTTCAAGTTATTACATTCTGCTGCAGTAAGTAACGTCTTGTTTTTGTCGTGATTTAAGCACCATATGATGCAAACCTCAGATTTGAAACTTACACACGCTTTGAAAGAAGCTTAACGCATATAATCATTAAATTATAACATTTTAACAGCTGCATTATTAATACGATCTCATGTATTTCAACGTTGTTTTACACAAGCAGCTATAAAGATCCTGCAGATGCTTCAAATCCTCTCGATCAAAGGTGACATTTATTATTTTAATATAACTCAATCAGAAATCTTAAATGCTTTATTTAGTGGCAGCGTTGCTCAGAACCAGCTGGACGCACCGACACGTAACTGAAAGGTCAGCGGTGTGACAGCTGAAGCTCTGCGTCAGACTTTCCTGGAGTAAGACGCTGCATCGTTAAAAAACAAATCTGAAATCTCTCGAGGCGGCGGAGGGAGCGATCGTCGCACAAAGACGGCTTTCACGAGTCCAGGTGAGACGCTGGCAGGTCTCACATAGCAGGGATTCCAGCAGCCGAGAGCACGGACCGACCTGAATCAGGAGGGTCTCAAACACCGGCAGCTTCCAGACACGGCAGCCGAGTGAAGCGTCGGTCGACTTGTTCTAGTGTTTGAGACGTCCAAAATAAATAAATAAAAAGAAGCTTAACTCATGTGACAGAGCCGGATTTTACGATGTGTGCAACCATGTGAGCACAGAGTGAAGAAAACCACGAGTTACAAAACCTGAGATGTGCAAAAAAAGTCCCGTTCAACATATTCATATGAGACTGAAACTAATAGTTCCCAATAGTTTGGTTACTTCCAGATGGTTGTACTCAGTCAAAACTCATTCCTTATGCTCGCCTCGTCTCAAGACAACATTGGAGAACTGAGATTTCTGGCTGTGTGTAAACTGAACAGATTCCTTTCAGGGGAGAACAGGAGGTTTTAGGATCATGTCTAAAGGACTTCTCTGCAAAGTTTCAAACGTTACCGACAGCAACTCAACTCCTGTTTCTTCTTAATCCTGATTGAGACTCTTGACATATTATTTGAGTGATAACAGAAGCAATTAGTCGAACATTTTGTGACTCGTTTCAGTAAAACTTAGTGCTGTTTAATATAACCGCTCTACATTTCTACGTTTGTGCGCTGAGACGGGCAGAACAACAAAGTAGATGGAAGCTCAGCGGGCCCAAACTTCGCCTCTAAGACTTCCTCTGCAACAAACCAACACATCAGAAGGATAGAATGTACTCCGTCCACCGCTGAACTTTCCATTCTCCTCTCGGCCAATGAAAACACTCGTCTTCTGTTACCATTCCCAGTCCATTTTAAGTCCACCTTTCCATCTGCCTCACGGCTGGTAGCAGAGGCTAACTTTAACACTCTGCTTTGCTAGCAGCTATGTGTTTCCACCCCCCCCCCCCCCCCCCACCTTCTCCTCCACACACACCACAATACCCGCGCATAAAAGCTGTCACTCACTTAATCGGGTTTCCTCTCCGCGTTGGGAACCGACGGTCATGAACGTGGCCGTGTGAGCCGACCCGACTCGAACATGTGGACGGCAGAAGTTTGACAAAGCCACGCTCCTCCTGTGGCTTGTTTGTAGCCGAGTGGAGCTTGAAACATGTAAAGAGACACCTCGTGGATCGGGTTTCTCCTGAGGGGACGTGGAGGGGAGGGAAGACGAGGCAGCGTGCCGGTGGGCTTCATTGGCCGAACGGAGACACCAGAGGAAGACTCAGAGAGGGAGAGGCAGGGGGTGGGCTGGGGCAACACTGAACATCTCCCTCTTTCTTTCTTTCTATTTATTGCTCTTCTCTTTTTTTTTTTTAAAGCCCTCTGCCCAGGGAGGTCAGAGAAAGATCAGTCCTCCTACAATCCAGGTTGAAAATGCCAACAACGCTCTTAAACCACAGGAGGATCTGGCCCACGTTATCCCGGGGTTAGTTTCAAAAAGTTTTCCCCCTCATTTATTCCACGGTGTCTACGATGGGGGGGGGTTATACAACGCCATGGAGACTAATGTCAGAGAACACCCACAGCAGAGAAGGAAGCCTGAAGGTTTACTTCAGATTTATCACCAGATAGACAGAACAGGTGAATTTTCTATTGGTGTTATCATTTATTTGTTCTAGATATCTAGATAAAAATGACTTAATCCTCCTCATTGGCTGGTGTCAAAGGTGTCAACAATTGAAGGGAGGAGGAGGAAAGAAGAATGAGGAGGAATGAAGAATGAGGAGGAATGAAGAATGAGAACAAGAAGAGGGAGGAGGAATGATGTAGAAGAATGAGGAGGGATGATGATGACGATGAAGAAGAAAAAGAATGAGAACGAGAAAAAGAAGAAGAAGGGAGTGGAGAAGACTTTAACTTTTGGAGAAGAAGGGAGTGGAGGAGAGGAAGAAGAAGAAGAAGGGTGAAGAAGAAGAAGAAGAAGAAGAAGAATGAAGAAAAATAAGGATGAAGAAGAAGAATGAAGAAGAAGGATGAAGAAGAATAAGAAGGATGGAGTGAATGAAGAAGAAGAAGAATGGAGAAAAAGAAGAATGAAGAAAAAGAAGGAGGGAGTGGAGAAGAAGAAGGGTGAAGAAGGATGAAGAAGAAAAAGAAGGAGGGAGGGGAGGGGAGGAGGAAGAAGAAGAAGGGTGAAGAAAAAGAATGAAGAAGAAGGATGAAAAAGGATGAAGAAGAAAAAGAAGAAGAAGAAGAAGGGAGTGGAGAATGTTCATTAAGAGAATTACTATCCATTAACATTATATAGTTACTGGATACGAGATAGATGAAGTTTAAAGTCAACCCCTCAACCTTTGACTTTGGTTTCAAGTTGTCAGCTAAAAGCACGCTAGTCCAGTTAGCTTGTGAGACGACTGAGAGAAAGAATAGAATTACAGTCAAATGGATTTAAAATAAAAAAGGTGCAGTATCTTCAAATGAACGTGTTAGAGGCTCCTACGTTTCTTCAGGTGACACACTGTGCTCTAAAAAGAAGTGTTTTAGGATTTTGTCTCTGGTCTCGTAGAAAGGAACCCATAACAAGAACATAAGAACACAACTGGGACAAGTGTTAAAACCAGGTGGGGGGGGGGGGTTGGCTATGAAGTGGCACCGACTTGAGTCTATTGTGAAAGATTCCTGACGGCGTGCGTCATCCTCCTGCCCGGGGTATCCCTGGAGGAAACTGCTCCTTCCTCGCTCGTCTTCCTATTAAAGACGTTTAGGATCGAGCTGATCCACAGACCAACTGATTTATGTAATCCAGCGTTTTACCAAGACCCTGCTTGTCATCTCTGGCTCAAGTCTGACCTGTGACTGTGACTAACTCGTGAAGAGGAGGAGGAGGAGGAAGAGGGAGGGGGTGGCAGAGAGCTTATGGAAATGATGGATTATCTTCACTATGGTCTTATATTATAAAAGATATTGAGGCATCCTACAAAACAATCACGCATATATATATCTCCTGCTTCTTTGTCTAAACGCTGGTGTATAACACTGAGCCTTAGGGCGGCCGGTTAATAAAACACTCGATACACATCACCCTGCAGTTATATAATGCAGAGAGATTAGAGGTGGGAGAGGCTCTCGAAACAAAATAAAAAAGAGAGAGACGACAAAAGGCAGTCGCTGTGAGGTGAACCTGAAGACCGCGAGTGCACTACGGCCTCCTGAGTCTGTCTGGTGGTTTGAGTTATTGATTCTAATTTTCCTGGTTGGTGGTTTAACGCCGGGACTTTAGGAATTCCTCGCCGAGGTTCCGGCTGTTTATGAGCGGCTTACAGTTCACGACAGACGAGGAAGGAAGAGACGAACCTAATCCTCGGCCTTCCACTCGGTTCACGTGGACATATATGGAGCGGACGGAGGCTCAGGAGCTGCACGGATACAAATCCTGGGAAATAAATGAGACACTTCAGCTCTTTTACAGACTCCAGGCAGAGGTACGCATGCAGCTCAGCAGCTCAGGATGAACGGAAGCGTGAGGAAGTGTCTGTACGACTGTCAAAGCCACCTCTACTGGCTCTCTGCAACTGATCTAGGATATGTTGAGCTACGTTTCCTTTAAGTTTTAAAAGGAAACGTGTCAGCGTCTGTGTGCCGACTCAGTTTGTGCTCACCTATCAGCATTTATGACTACCAGAAAGTTTATTAACTGAAGTAATAACTCAATGACCTGCGACATCTTTGCTGATTGCATCTTAAAGAAACAGTTCTGTATTTTCAGAAATTAAAATATTCACTTTTCTTTAAAAAGGGGGCCAGGTGAGGAGGTTCAGGCCTCTGGTGAGGTCTACCAGGCGCTATGAGGAGATCAAGGGTTAGACCAAGAATTTGAGGACACCTTGGGATTCCTCATGAGGAAGTAGGGGATGCTTAGCCTGCTGCTACTACGACCCAACTCTGGATAAAACAGAAGGACGGATGTTGTTTGTCCCTTTCCGTTCATGACTTAATCGCACTTTTGTAAACAAACAAGATACGAGTGTTTAGAGTTGGTGACATTTATGAGTATAAGTAATGTCTGGCTAGGTTTATCCAACTAATTCCAGTCGCTACGCTAAGCTATCATACATGATTCACTTCTGGTATCACTACTGATTCCCTGGATCGACACAGTACATATTCGATTTGATTCAATGTCAATTTATTTAGAGATTTGCTGTCGTCCAGCTCTTCTCCGTCATCATACTTCTTAAATCCAATCAGCTTCTAGTCCTGACGGTGCTCTCAAGAGTTGGAGCTTTGGATCCGACTCACACGTCGACTCATTTCATTTTAAATCCGAAACCACAACGAGATGCAGGAATGCATTTTCATGAAGCTATATCTGATCTTTTGGAATATGAAAGTCTATTTTTTAAACCCAACCCCATTTAAAAACATTGTAAAGCAAAATTCAGACAAGCAGCTAAAACTGGGAAATTAAACTTACAAGCCAACAAAAACAAACATCAGCATCACTTGACAAAACATCAGTGCCAGAAGACTCTCTGTCCAGCTCCAACGCTCAGTGAATACCTGTTTGCCAAGTTGCTTGTGGAGAGAGAACATAACACTAAAACTAAAACACGTCTCTGACTAGGATCTAGTTACTACTACACACTACTGCAGCGCTGCGTTTCTACTTTATAACGTGCAGTACGTCTAAAAAAGAATCCAGTAGAGACGCGGCAGACACTGAGCCGATCCGTTATCGGTGGCTGTGTTTCTAAATGCAGAGAGCCCCGCTCTGCTGGACGTAGAGCGCCTGCTGAGGGCTAAAAGAGGAGCTGCTGAGACGAGGAGGTGGTCGGGAGCAGGAGCAGACGCACCATCGTACCGAGGAGGTGAGAAACGAGCCGAGCGTCGTGAATTTGATGTGAACGTGTGAAGCTGCAGCACGAAGGAACGTGTGGCGGCTCAGTCACCGAGACACAAATACACAGATACAGTAACTACAGTAAATACATTAGAACCATAGAAACAGCTGACGACTGAAATAAACTACGACATGAACTGAGAGAACAATAACACACACTCACTGTGGACGACTAAAATATATACTAATGCAAACATTCACTTCAAGGAGAGATAGAATCAGTGTCAGAGCATATTTATATCAATCTGCCACAACATTATGACCACTGACAGGAGATGTGAGTAACATTTAAACCAGGGGTGTCAAACTGATCCGTGAAAGGGCCGCTGTGGCTGCAGGTTTTCATTCCAACCATGCAGCACCCATGCAGTGGGTGTGGCTGGCAAGTTTTTGTTCCAATCAAGCAAGAGGACACCTGAAATGACTGTGTGAAGGCAGTTCAGTTGATTGATTAAGCCAAGTCAGGTGTGCTGCTGCATGGTTGGAATGAAAACCTGCAGCCACAGCGGCCCTTTCACGGATCAGTTTGACACCCCTGATTTAAACCATCTTGTGACAGTTCAGTGTTCTGCTGGGAAACTTCTGGACCTGGCATTCATTGGTGTGGATGTTACTTAGACATGTAGCACCCACCTAGACCAGACCAGGCACCCCCACCCCACCTAGACCAGACCAGGCACCCCCACCCCATAGCAATGACACTCCTTGATGGCAGCAGCCATCCCCAGCAGGATGCAGCCTGACACAGACACACACACAAAAACACTTTAGGAACAACTAAAAAAAAAACATGAAGAACAGCACAAGGGGTTGACCTGGCCTCCAAATTCACTAGATCCCAAACTGATCAAGTATCTGTGGGATGATCCACAGAGGCCCCTCCCATCAAAGACCCCCCCACTAACACTACAGGACACCCTCAGAAGGCCCATGTCCATTCTCTGATGAGTCACAACTGTTTGAGACCTACACAATATCAGGAAGGTGGTCATAATGTTATGCCTGATTGGTGTACACATTCTGCACATGGCTTACTAAAGTGTTGCGCAAAACTTCAGCGGAGATGAAAACACACTTCAGATAAAATAATGTGGTTTCATGACGGGTTGATTTCCTGCCGTCGCTTTCAACACAGATAAAAGAAACGCTGCTTTCTAGGAACGATGGCGCAGCTTTTCTATGAAACAATAAAAAAACTACAAACTAAATATATATGCAGGTTATGGAGTGAACAGGTTTTTTTTATAGATGCACATACAGTGAATTATAATATTTTAAGATATTTAGTGACATTTAAAATAAGTTAATTTAGGTTTAAACCATCACTAGTCTTATTATGAGCCTCACTAAACAGACATTTTTTCCAAAAGTCTTGGTTCTGCTCTTCAGCCGTTCCTTCAAACCACTCCCTCAGAGTCCGGTCCCTCCCCAGAGCTGCATTTAAAGGTTTATTATTGTTATCATTACAATGACGCTACGGCAGCTAATCTCCAGCCTGTTTATAGCATAGTTCCCTGTTGAGTCTGGTTGGAGCAGCTCCTCCGTCTGTTGTTGTTTCTGCGCTCACTACTAGACGAGTGTCTGTTAGCGACGTGTCCAGACAGGTAGACAGTCTCAGCGATCGCGCGGTGTGACGTAGGACGATCTTTAATCTCCTGTTTCCTCAACCGTTGAGCTTCGGGGAAAATGTATGCGTCATTTGCATCATACGTATTATTTTACGAGCTCTGCGTGCTTTACTCTTTACTGTATTTACCCTAAAAACTCCAAGCTTGCCGTCTTGAATCCTCTGAAAGTAAAAAGAAATAAAAATAATAAAACTAAAACTGTCCACAAATCTTCACCAAATGTCTGAAACTGCTGAACCACATGCAGAGATATCATTTGGAAGTCTGGGCGTTTAATCAGATTGCATTTAGCGCTGCGTGTTTTCGGTCGTGTTATGCTATTAGGGACTTTTGTTGGGTGGTGAAAGTATGCCAACGCGTTGCTAAGCAGTGGAGCGTAGTCAAATGTCACTGCTCGTGTCGTTTGGCACATCGCGATGCAGGTCAAAGTCAATAAAGCATCCGTGCTATGCAGCAGGGTGTAGTAACACACAATGAAGACACTCCCGCCACGTTTCACCTGAGCAAACACAGAGGCGGAGCGGTTCGGCGGTGACAGCAGGAATGCAGCGAGACAGAAACCAGACTGATCCTCCACCTGCCTCCAGATCGAAGGAGAAAAAAAACACTTCCTGGTTTCTCCTCTGGCTGCGAGCAGACGATCACGTGACCGAAGGCTGCTGCAGGCTCACTTTATTAAAATCAGACTACAGCCCTATTCACAGGGAACTAGTTTTACATGTGGACATATAGCAAATAGTAATAATAGCGCTGGTCTTTATCCCCTGCTAATCTGTTGTGTTTGTAATTTCTATGAAGGCATCTTTGTGATCCACAGGTGTGTTTTTATTTTATTTTATTAAGAGTTTTGTTCTGTTCACTCGCTTTTCTTCTGCCTCTTTTTAAGAATTATGAAGGCTGTGTAATAAATCAAAATGTGGACAGATGTCAGGGTGCAAAGTCAAGATGATGTAGCTGCAGAGCGTGAAGATCCATTCATTCAACAAAAAAACAAAACAAAACCACAGGCTCAAAATAATGAGGAACAAACTGAAGGACATGTGCTGCAGCACGTTCTGATTTCACGTGTCGCTGTGATGTTTTAGAGTTTATATATATATATATATATATATATATATATTTAAATGACAGTAAAGTATGTAACAAACATGATTATATGTTAGAAACACAATGACCTAATTCCCTCTAAATGTCACCTTCAAACACATCTTCCATATAAAGTAAACTCCTTCATGCTGTGATGCTAACCGATGCTAATGTTTGCAAACTTAGAGCACAGGGTTCCTGGAAATCAACCTGGTTTAGTTTTAACAAATTGCTGGAAAGCAGCTCTGACATGTTAACCATTAGCATCTTCATTAGCATCACTGTTAGTACCTGCTCTGGAGTCTCTGTCGAGTTCTTTTCCCAAAAACAACCGATGAGGACACCACGACGAGGACGAGGACGTCTCCCAGGCTCTGATCACCAACCAACACTCAGTCCAAATACTCAGCGGCTCAGCTACTCTTTCAATTTTGAAATTCAGGTGGATGGTGTCAACGTGTCGCTGAACCACTCCCACACACACACACACACACCACACCTTGCATGTATTATGATCTATGCATCAAACATTTAATGGATCTGCGTTGGAATTTCTGCCGCCCACAACAACTCACGTTCCTCTTGTCAGCTCACTTCTATCTCACCGGAACAAACAGCCGCTCCAACAGGTAGTCAGTGACTTCTGTTTTTAACGCGCTCTGATCTGCTGTCCTGTTAAAGTCAAGACTGCTCTAATCACTAAAAGGAAATCCGCTAGTGAACGCAGCTCTGAGGCAAACACATCAACTCATCTATTTATAAAAAATATAATTATGTTCGCAGAAACAAAACAGTTTCAACATCCCCCCGCCCCCCCTGACGTGTTCCCTTCTTACCCTTGAGCAGCGGCAAGGGCGTGAGCTCTATGGGTTTGCCCTGAGAGCGGAACTGGGACGAACTCTGCGACCGCTTCTGCTTGGCCTTCCTGACAGACTTCCGTGAAAATCCGTCCACTTTGTCCACAGATGGAGACGTGGTGGCTGCCGAGGACATAGCCCTGCTGGGAGAGACAGAGGAGGAGGGAGGAGTTAACACCATCACATCACAGCACACTCAGAAGCTCGGCTCGTTTCTTGAACTTTCATCTTATAAAAACGTGTCTGAGCATCAGTAGCTTTAATAACCACAGTCTGACCTTCTGGTGTTTTTTTTTTTTTTTTTTTATTTCAATTTCAGTTTCCTGATGACGGTTATATTTCACAACACTTATTTTCATGGTGTCGTAACCGCTCACTACCTCTCCTGACTTCTCAGACAACTATTAAAGAGGTTTAATAATTCAACTGTTTCACTGAATGCTTCATTCATTCATATACGTCTTTAATCAGTTATTCATTCCAGTAATTATTTCTCTACGAGAAGCCAGATTAAATATTAATCTTCTGCAAAAGTAATTCTGTTTGGACTGGACTAATGCATTTTAATATTACACCATTGTTTCCAACATGCATTAAACACATATGTACAGAATAATAATTGTAGATTTCCTACTTGCATTGATTTGAGTTAAAGCAGAGGAAGCAGCAGGTTTAATCATAAACCATTTCCAGCCACAGTCATGCAGCAGATCAGGACTTCTTTATTTATTTTTAGCTAGTGAGCACATGCAAATGCAAAACAGGAAAAAAGAGACAACAAACGCTGACTTATATTTATTGTTTTGCTCAATTTCAGCTCGTCTTCCTGCAGCATTTTACTGGTCTCACAACAAACCAGTCCACCGTCCCGGCCTCGCTCGTAGGAGGGAAAAAAACAAAACAGCGTCACCCACAAGAAACGAGAGGAAGCTGAGGAAACGTTCACTTCTGTGTCTGCTGCCGATTACGTATGAAAACAAGACTCTTGCAAAGTGACTTTTAAAGGCGGCGGCGGCGACAAATACAACACGGGCCCTGTGTGCTGAAGCACGCCCAGGAGGAAGTGGCGGTAAGAATAAAGTGAAGGTTTCTTTCCTGCCAAAGGAGAGCGGTGTGACGAGGACGGCGATGATGGGGCTGACAACCAGGGCTAGATTATGACACATCGGTGTTTATAAATGCTCAGGAACGTGCAGGACATGGAGTAAAAACATTCTTGCACGTGGCGCTGTGGTCATACGGAAGAATCTTCTATATTTCTGCATAAAATGACTCAAAACATCAGCAAATTTTCAAACAAGTGCTAAATGGAGCCAATATTACATATCAGGGAGGTGCACCTCTAGGATTACAAGTTGCTTTCAAGGTCAAATTCGAGACCATCTGTTCAGAAGTGGTTCCAGAACCATCTCTAAAGAGTTACCCACAAATAATCCACAGTCAGACAGATTGAAGACGACTGTTCCCCTCCACAGGAGTGGTCCACCAACAAAGATCACTCCATAATAGTCTGAGAGGTCCCAGAGGAACCCAGGGGAACTTCTAAGCAGCTAAAGGCCTCTCTCTCATTGGCTGATGTTAATGTTGATGAATCCACTGAACAACCATGGTGTGATGGACAAAGACACTGCTCTCCAAGAAGAACATTTCTAAACATCATGTGGACAAGACAGAAGACTATTGGGACAATGTTTAGTGGACCTGATCTGATGTTCTGAGACACGTTTATGCAGAAATGTTGTCTCTTAACTTAAAGTGCAGGTTAGACCAGATTGTGTTGCTGTGGGGTTTTTAAATTCAAATATAATTTTATTATGTTTCTTGTTTGTTTGATGAAACAATCTTGTAATTTACACACGGTTTCTTTGCAGGCATTACTGCTGCAAACGCAACGTCAACCCAATTAGAAGTTGAGATTTTTCCATTTGAACCAATAAACTAAACCAAACTTTAAATGGCAGCAACCACCACTGGACTAAAACGAGCTTTAACTGCTGATTAATTAATTAATTAATTAAAGCGTCAGTCTAATGGTTCTCTTGTCACGTTTCAACTTCAGTATGATGTAGGACATAAGGATGTCAGGAGGAGACGCAGAGCCTCATCAGCTTCACACCAACTCAACTACACAACACGAAGAGAAGGAATGAATTAGCGCCCCAGCTCTAAAGATCATTACGTAACAAGACATGAGCGAGAGGCTGCAGGCTCTGAGCCAAAGTCACACAGTGTGTCCAACAGGCCTCGTACGTATGAGTGGACACACACGGAGAGGACACGCTCGGCCTTCAGCACAAACACTCGTCACCCCGCCGCCTGAGGACGTGGACAGCACAGTCAGCGGCGGCCGCCCAGCTGACCGTCCATCGTCTCGTACAGTCGACTGCAGCGTTAGAAGTGATGAACGACGTTCCCGTGTGCCCGCAGACCACCAGGCTGCTGACGCAATGCCACTGTAAGAGGAGGGAGATCTGAATCTGTGATTAAGACGGGGGAGACGGCGACGGAGGGCGGCCTCAGTGTTACAGTTTTTAGTTTTCCTAAAAATAACTGGTTTGCAGACGTCAGCGGTAAAGATAATGCGTCCGCGTTTACATTACGTTGTCATTACAAATCAAACGGCTGCAAACAAAAGGCTTATATTAGAACGGGAGTGAGAAGACGGACAGACCCGTGAAAGACGGTTCCCAGAGACGGGTCTTCTTCTTAAAGCTGCAAGGCTCCACTTCACACAGTTAAACAGGTTAGCATCCGCGCTAGCGTGTTAGCACGGAGATCAAACACAGGCTACGTTTACATGGACAGTCTTCCTACACCATGATCAGGAATGAACCGTTTCCATGGAGACTAAAATAAAATGATCTGATCAGATACACGTGTTCCCCTTTAAAACATCAATCACTGTAGAAGTTTATTAATGAAGAGGTTCTGATGCTGTGGAGCATCACATCTACAGGAAATAGAACAGAAGAAGGAGGAGGAGGAGGAGGAGGAGGAGGAGGAGGAGGGGACATAAGGAGTAGAAGAACGCTGAAGATAAGGACGAAGAAAGAAGACGTAAAAGAAGGAGGAGGAGGAGAAAGAGAATAACTGTGAGGTGAAGAAACACGAGAAGGATGAGGAGATAGGAGGAGGAGGATATATAAGAAGAATAAGAAGAAGGAAAAGATGAAGAAGAAGGAGGAGAAGGAGGAAGAAGAAGGGGAGGCAGGAGGTGAAGAAGGAGAAGCAAAACAAGGAGGAGGATAAGAACATTGGAAGAGGAGGAGACAGGAGACAGAAGAAAAAGAAGAAGACGATGAAGAAGGTGAAAAGAAAAAGGAGAAGAAGAAGGAGTAGAAGGAAGAGAAGGGGGACAAAGGGAGGAAGAGGAGGAAGAGGACATGGAGAAGGAGTAAAAAAAAAAAAAAGGAGGAGGAGAAGTAGTAAAAGTGGGAGGTGAAGAAGGATAAGAAGGACGAAGACACAGGAGGTGGAGGAGGAAAGGAGGAAGAAGAAGTAGTTCCTCCTCCATGTCCTGAATGTCTAGAGTCTTAGAAGACGACCAAGATGTCTCCACGTCTCCATCGTCTCTGTCCACATGGACTCCATCTTGGTCCATCTTGTCTTTCTGTCCCTCTCCTGATGTTTCCTCCACGTGGAGCAGAGATGCTCAGAGAGAACAGATTTATTCCAGGAACCAGAGAGAAAGCAGCAGCATCCAGAGTCTATACCTGGTTAGTGAAGGTCTCCAGCAGACACCTCTGGTTACAAGAGGAAGTTTTATTCTGATTATCAGTGGAATAGCAGAGTCCATGTAAACGTAGCCACCGTCTGATTTAACTCTGTTTAGTTTCCTCCAGTTATTAAATCACACACTGAACACACTGGTTCAACAGAGAAAGCTGCCAAGTTTGTCATCCTGTGGACGAGACATACTCTTCCTCAGAAACCCGCCGCATTTAACTGGAGGTGTTCTTGAGAATTTACTTTCTCTGGTTCTACAGGAACACGTGTATACCACGATACCGGAGGAGTAAGAACCATCTCAGCCCTGATCACCTCAGAGCTCGTAGTAATTATTCACGTTAACACGAGGAAACGGGATAGTTTTTAAACTCTACCGACACAGACTGGTGTGTGACAGCGCCGATCAGATGAGCAGGGAGTCATCTGTCAGCTCCACTCGTCGTCTCCTCTTTCATAACCAGCCTCCAGTTAATGATCCAGCTGTGGGAACGTCTCCACCGCGGCGGGAAAACACCTGCAGCTAAACACGGATCCTGCTCACTTTGAATTCTTCTGCAGCCAGTTGGGCAGGTATCAAACTGAAAGTCCTGCAGGGCTGCGTTAAAGAGATAAAAACAAATAAATAAAAACCTAAAGGAGTCCGTGCAGTATGTGAACGTCTCATTTCCTGCCTCAGTTGAGCGTTTTTGCCTTTCAAAACTATTCAAATGTCAAACAAAGTGAGTCCTTAGAGCGGACCAGGACCAGGACCGGACTTAACGCAGGGGTCGGTGTAAACCACTAAAAACTGAAAGTGGACACTCAGACACCTGTCCTGTGTTCAGCGGAGCAGAAACAAAGCAGGACGAGGCCTCAGATGATCACCTTCACTCTGAGATTACCTCTGGTTAATGGCTTACGGCGGAACAGCTGACGTACACACTCCTCGACACCTATCGGACAATCAGCTTTCATTCTTAGTTAAAAAAATAAATAAATAAACACAATCGACGCCGGCTGCCATCAAATGTTTGAAGACGTCTCAGAGAAGGAGTTTTATTTTCAGAAAGCAGGGAGGGGCTGCATTCACTGTTGACAAGAGTAGAAAACTGATTTTATGATCCAGATCTGAAGGATTTGATGTCGATTAATAAAATCCTTCGACTGATTTTTGTAAACATACGTCGTGTCCTGCAGCCTCTCTTTAGACACCTCTGGTTTTCCTGTAACTTTTTCACCAATGTGCCTAAAATACAAAACACAACTCTACCTCATTGATCCTGGTCAGGTCATAAGCTGTAAAGGCTCTGGTCTAATGTATTATTAGACATAGATAAGATAACAGACCCAGTGTCTCCAAACCAAGACTGTAAAATTAACAAATGAGAGACTGTACTGGAGCCTGACGTCTCTGCAGTCATGTTGTTATTCTGTGGCGTCCAGATACTCGAGATCGTGCAGCGAGATTAGTCCACGTGTGTGAGGAAGATCCAAAACAAAGACACGGACAGAAGCTCCAGCTCTGAGAGGACCGAGAGCTGATTGGATTTAAAACGTGTGACGACAGAGACGAGCCGGACACAAGCAAAGACACACGAGAGACGAGGAAACTACAGGGGACGAGAGACTGTGGGACTGACACGAAGCTCCGGAACCAAACTGATGAATCTCTAAATGAATCCAATCAGGAGCTCGTTAATCGGAATCAAATTGATGCAGGAAATCAGCAGGGAGACCTTTTAATCCGCAAATAAATGTTCTTTAATGATTGTAAAGCAAAACCCACATGGTTATCTGGCTGCAGGTCGTCCAGTGTGAGGGTTTTGACAGAAGCAAAGCAGTGAATCGGTTAAAGAGGAATATTATGAACAGACTGAGCGATGAACGATGGCAGTTTGATTTCTGAGGATAATAACACGGAGCTTCCTTCGTCTCTGATCAGAGCAGCCGTCTGCCTCGGTGAAGCCGTACGTCAGGAGACCGACTCCGACTGCTGCATCACAACAATGAACACAAAGACAGTCTGACGCTCTCGTGCGTTCAGCGCTTATGAAAGTGGACAGACGCCAATCCAGCCCCCGTCAGATCAAATCTGATTTTCTCTTACCTGTGCAAAGGGGAAGTGGAATCCCCATGAACAACCATCAGGCAGTTTACAGCTTCCTCTCTGAACAGACGGCTAACGCTCCGGCACCGTCACCACCACCTCAACACAACCAGGGAGAGCAGGACTACGCTGTACGGCTGTACGGCTGCACGGCTGGTCGGGCGTACAGCAGCCCGAGCACCAAAGCTGCCCCCCCCACCCCATCCCATCCCGCCCCGTGCTCCTTACATAAGAGGCCAGATGACATCTGAACAGGCTCGGGGAGGGTTGGGATTAAAGAACAAGGAGGAAAGAGAGGGGAGGGGGGGGGTGCGGAGAGCAACAGGGAGAGCAACAGAAAGGGAGGAAGAGGAGGGAGGGAGGGAGGGATGGACGGAGCTGCTGGTTGACAGGAAGTCAACAAACTGAGAGAGGGAACAAACTGCAAAGACGCACAGGAACCCACTCAAGAGGGATAAAAGGAGGATGTCGCCTTTGTTTTTGTTTTTAGTATAAAACCTTAAAAGCTGCAGAAATATCTGACTAAAGTAAAAACATGCAGCCTTTACAAGCAGGGACATGTCAGCTGTCCCTCTCATTGTGAATATTATCTACAGCTGACACACTTAACACAAAATAAAGACAGCATCGCTTGGTATCGATCCAACTACAGCCGTAAAATTATCTTCACACAGAAAAAAAACAGGGATGCAATTAGTAGTTTGGTCTTTAAATGTCAACAGGCCCTCGGTGACGTCTTTAAATGTCCTGGTCCTGTCACATCCACAGTCCAGACTATTAAAACATATTCTGTCTCACAGTAACTGATAAATGTTAAGTCTCAAGAACACGACGGTTATTTCTTACTGACGGATCATTTCTGGTGTGACATGGATTGATCTTCTTGCATCTGTATTCACATCCTGTGTTTTTGTTTTTGAACAGAGCGGAGCTTCAAACCGTCATCTGTGATGATATAACACGAGGAACTGAAGGAAATGTACTTAAACTGAGGCCGCAGATATTCTCCTCTCCATTAACAGATTAACTGTTAAGCTTAGAAAAACACTGGAGGGGAAAAAAACACGACTTAGGGGACAATGTGATTCACAATTTCAGTTTTTTTTTTGTTTTGGATGTGTGACTTGATAACCAACGCCCTCTAAACAACACATTTAGCTTCATTTACCTATCACACGGACGCATCAAGAAGCGGCCGGTCTGTGTTGCAGATCCAGGGTTACTACTAAACAGCTCCAGTAACCTCAGCATGAATCTATTACACATCGCTCACTTCTGCAAAAAGTCTCCTGTTGCCACTGTCAACCGAATGCTGCAACCTGACGGCACGTCCTAATCGCTGCGGTTCATTCACGGGATAATCGTTCACACAAGAGTCAAATCAGCCGAGCGACTTGAAATCACACACACACACACACACACGCCACGCGGCGCTGATAAGGAGGAGGCAGCTGTAAACACAGGGAGACTTTGGATGTTGAGTTATCTCAGGCAGGGCTGGACGTGCCCCTCGCCGTGGTCTGGGTACGTGTGTCACATTCAGAAACCGTGACGGTGACCCAGCGTGACAAGGCCAACACTAAGAGCACGCCTCCACCAAACACACACACACACACACACACACACACACACACCATCGACATGCATTACACCCAACCACACCTGGGCTCCGGCACGCTGCAGGTGGAAATACAAGTAAAAGGTCTGAGTCTTTTGTTCTCTATCAAGAGTACACTCACCAAACCTTCACCTCTATTATACTACTGGAATTCTATAACTATGTGAAGTATGCATCATGCAGGACAGGTGATCTCTGCTCACCTATTCAACTTAGAAATGATCCTTACTAGTTCATTAACATGTAATAAAACTAAATTGTTTGCATCATTCTGTCGTATTTGTTTGTACTCAGTTGCTTCCTCTATTTTTTATTTCAATTTGTCTCTAATAATCAGGTTTGAAGTAGTTTATTTTTCTTTTTGTCGTCCTTTTGTGTCACTTTCGGTGCAGTAGCTTTGCATCTCTCTGAAGTTGTTAGGTTTTTCTCTCTAGTCAGTCTGCGTCTCTGACGGTTGAGCTTTGTTTTGAAGTAGTTCTGAACATCATTCTGGATTATTTTGGAGTTGTTTTGCACCTGTTTGTTCTCATCATTTACTGGAAGGCATTTTAGTCAAACTGCATCTCTCTAATTAGTCTTGTTTTTTTAATAGTTTTGCATCTTCTAACACTTTACATCTGCCAGGAGCTGTGTCTTTACCTGTTTTTGCTTTTTGTTGACATTTTGTCTAATGTTTCATTCATTTGTATATCTTATCATTAGTTTTTGTTTTCTCTCTTTGTTGCCACTTAGCCGCTTTGTATCTCTCCAGTCCATTTGCTTAGTGTCTAAATGAATTTGCAACTCACGCTGCATCCTTCTTTGGTTGCTTTGTGCGTCTTAGTGGTTGTTTTGCACCTTTGTGTGGTGTTTTGCATTTATTTGCATCCCTCTGTAATAGTTTTTTTTTTTTTGTCTCTTGTTAACACATGCAGGTGAGCCATGCTCTTTGGGCCTCTGAGCCTGTGTACTCTAATTTACTGCATCATATTTTAGTTTATATTAAACTCTTAACGTATATCTGCCTTGTTCTGTAGTAGTTTTGCATCTTAACATAACACTGTGCATCTCCCAGGAGACATTCTGTGTGTCTTTGTGGTTGCTCTGCACCGTAGCGTTGTCACTGAGACGCTTTCTATCTAATAATCATTTTGAAATATTTTTTCATCTCACATTACGTCCTTCTTGGGTTGTTTTGTTCGTCTTAGTGGTTATTTTGCCCCTTTTTGCATCCACCTGTAGTAGTTTTTTGTCTCTTTTATTAACACTTACACACTTTTTGGACCTCAGAGACTGCATCATCTTTTATATTCCCTTAAAGATTTTTAAACTAGTAAATATAGCTGCCATATAACACTAGTAGAAGGAAGAATACATCTCCTTAAAACATGTTTTCACCAGGAGACGTTTTGTGTTTTATATTTTACTTTTTGTCGTCATTTGTATCCCTCTAGTTTTGCACCACACGCTGAATCTTATTATTTTTTTTACTTCACAAAACACACAAAAAGCAAAAATTGTGTAACGCTGCTAACACTTCTTTCTGCTCTCTGTCAAATAAAGCCCTCGTCTTTCTCCATCGCCACGTCTCTCAATCATCAGCAGGTCTCCCACCTCTCATCATCCGTGTCACTACACTGTCATTACAGGTGATGATCACATCCCTTCACAGGTTGCACACAATCACACACACACAATCCCAGAAACAGTGCTGGCCTATGCATCCTCAAGAGTTTTCCAGACACAGGTATCTTGGTGCAAAGTTCACATCTGACAGTTGGCTTCACCTGAGAGGAAAACTAAGGTTCATGAGCCTTTTTTTTTTTTTTTTTTTTCCTCCAACTCACGAGGATTAAACATCAGCATGTACTTCTAGAAAACCTGCCCATGACTTAGTGCTTCCCTGACATCAAGCTCTTGCCTGGAAAGATCAGCTACTAAGCCCAACCACCCACCCAACCCAAGCTAAATGACACAATAAAGATTATATCAGCGCGATCTGATGTCTCTTATTTACTGTTGCCAGCAAAAGCAGTGAAATAGCCCATTAACCGCATGAGGTCAAAAAAATAAAAATAAAAAAAAATCCAGCCGTTTTAGGCAGGGCTGGCGTTAGCTTGGCCATGTTGGGCCTGGCAGCAGCGAGCAGCGTAATATTCAAAACTTGACAGCGCGATAGCCGCACTAACGTTACCTAGCTAGCTAGCTAGCAGCGTTAGCTTCCAGATTAACCGTTACAAAGCAGCACACACCGTCAGCTAACCGTCTCCCGTGAGCACGTAAAAACAGTTCGGTGCTCTAAACACGGAGACAAAATATTTTTTTAACCATAGCCGTGAAGCTTCATTTCAAAACACGGTATTTTAGTCAGCTAGCTAAGCTAACGTTAGCGCTGCGGTTATCGCGGGTTAGCTCAAGTTGAGCGTGTAGCATTAGCTCAGCAGCCGCCGCCGCTAGCAGCTAGCTTAGTGTGCACACTGCAAAGGCAACACAAGGAGCTGATCCAAAGCGGTTAATAAATTAAATATGAATTAATCACATGTGTACTAATGAGGTAACATTACCTGGGCGGGCTCGGGCGATCACCCATCATCCCAGATGTAAATACAGGGGGCAGTTGCTAATGCTGCTACCGTTAGCTAGCGCTCACAGACTGACAAGACCGACTGGGCTGTGAGAGAGAGAGGAGGGAGGGGGGGCGCACACACACACACCGTCCCGAGTCTCGACCCGAGCCCGACAAGCTGCAGCCGACCGGGGTGGCTGTTTTAACTCTCTCCGATCGTAGTACTTTACCTTGATCCTCTGCGGTTCGCAACGGAGACGGCGGCGAGGAGGAGTTATCCTATGTTGGTGGAAACCTATCGGGCTAACAGTTAGGCTACCTCCAGCTCGGTGCGAACAGCCTTTCCCAAGCAGCGGCGGAAGAGCAGGAAAATCTTGGCCTGAAACAGCCAAACCCACGAGTACCTTTCCTTCCAACGGAATAATCCTCAAACTCCCATTAATAACAAAATACGGCTGTATAAAACGATTAGTTTAACGCAATTACATTCCTGTTACTGAGTCTACTGCTGGTCTTCCCCTAAACCCCTGGATTTTGGTGTTTTCCTCAGCTCGTTTATGGTCCGGGGCTGTTTCTTTTCACCCTATTGTCAACACTGCTGGGCTGAGACCATGGCACACATAACAGAGACGCACCGTAGCGTGCTGGACGGGTTCAGCGCCACGTACGACGCCGATTGGCTGCCGGGAGCAACGGCCGGGGTTGTGATTGGCTGCCGGGAGCTGTCAATCACCGCCGGAGCGAAAACGAGGCTCCCGGATCCGTCGGTTAGGTGGAGGAGGAGGAGAAGGGGACAAGGGAAGAGATCGGGGCAGAAAGTGAAGACTCCGCCACACGGCGCTGCCGGAATGAGGTTAGACCTGTCCGAGGCCCAGCCCCGGCGCCTCGACGCTCCCTGCCCGGACTGCGGCGGCCTTTAGCCCCGTTCAACGCTGTGCTCCAGCCCGGTGTGAGGAGGAGGAGGAGGAGGAGGAGGAGGAGGAGGAGGAGAGGGTTTCTGTTTCTGCAAACCCCGAGATTAAGAGAGGGATTCTGCAGGAGGAGAGTTACATAACTGAGACACATCAGCTAACGCTACAGCATCCAGCCTGTCTGCAGCTTTATCTACTACATTAGAGCCAAATAAAAAGGAAACTTATTATCTGGTTTTAGTTCAGGAGGCCGCACTCAGCACACAACACAGTAATGACATAGAAACAACAACAACTACAGATGTTTCCTTTTGTTTTAGTGCAAAACATGTTAACATTTAGTAAAAATGTGCATCTGTCTGTTGTTTAGTTCTTTCTTCTTCTTTGACTAAAATAGATAGATAGATAGATAGACGACTTTATTGATCCCTTTGGGAGGTTCCCGCAGGGAAATTGACATCTCCATCGCAACCAGCACTTTCAGACATACATGTAGGAGACAGTATAAAAAGCCCAGAATACCAATACACCCAGTGAAGAATAATAAAAATAGTAATACAAAAATAAATATTGACTGTACATGCATGGTTGTTGCATAAATAGAGAAATAAATATTGTGACTGTACATGACTGTACATACACTGTTATTGCACTTTACTTTACTATTGCAGATTAGTTAAAAAAGTCATTCAGGCCCTTTCCTTTTTGTCCTCCTCCCCCCAAGTGAGTGGTGGTTGTACAGTCTGATGGCACGGGGGACAAAAGAGTTCCTCAGTCTATTTGTCCTGCACCTTGGGAGGAGCAGCCTCTCGCTGAAGGTGCTTCTCTGGCTACTGATGGTCGTGTGCAGAGGGTGACTGGCATTGTCCAGGATACTTGTTAGTTTTTTAAGTGTCCTGCTCTCTGCTACAGTAGCCAGAGGGTCCAGCCTCGTGCCAACCACAGAGCCAGCCCGCCTGATTAGTTTCTCCAACCTGGAGAGGTCTGCCTTGGAGGTGCTCCCACCCCAGCACACCACAGCGTAGGACAGGACGCTGGCGACCACAGACTGGTAGAAGATCCCCAGGAGCTTCTTGCAGATGTTGAAGGATCTTAACCTCCTCAAGAAGTACATCCTGCTCTGGGTCTTCTTGTACAGCTGCCCCGTGTTGCTCGTCCAGTCCAGTTTGTTGTCCAGCCACAGCCCAAGATATTTGTAGGTCTGCACGACCTCCACCTCCTCTGCTCCTATCAGAACTGGTCTGGGGTTGGGTCTGTCCCTCCCAAAGTCAATGACCAGTTCCTTAGTCTTTGAGGTGTTGAGCTGTAGATTGTTTGTGTGGCTCCAGACAACAAAATCCCTCACCAGGCTCCTGTACTCCTCCTCTTCGTCGCCACTGATACACCCCACAATGGCCGTGTCATCTGCAAACTTCTGGACGTGACACGTGTCTGAGATGTAGCAGAAGTCCGCGGTGTACAGGGTGAAGAGGATAGGGGAAAGTACAGTCCCCTGTGGAGCTCCAGTGCTGCTGACCACAGTGTCAGACGTGATGTCCTTCAGCCTGACGTACTGTGGTCTATCGGTGAGGTAGCTGGAAATCCAAGCAACCAGGCAGGGGTCCACTCGCATTCTGGAGAGTTTTTCCTGGAGTACAAGGGGCTGGATTGTGTTGAAGGCACTCGAAAAGTCCAGGAAGGTAATCCTGACAGTGCCTTTTCCCTTGTCCAGATGCGAGTGGGCTCTGTGTAAGAGGTAGAGGATGGCATCCTCTACACCAACCTCTGCCCGGTAGGCAAACTGTAGAGGGTCCTCAGCGTGCTGCACCTGAGGTCTGAGGAGCTGGAGGAAGAGCCGCTCCATCGTCTTCATCAGATGTGATGTGAGTGCCACCGGTCTGAAGTCATTCAGCTCGCTGGGCCGGTTCCTCTTGGGGACAGGAACGATGCATGAAGTCTTCCAGAGGGTGGGCACTCTCCCGAGTTGCAGGCTCAGGTTGAAGATGCGTTGTAGCGGCTCCCCGAGTTCAGCAGCGCAGGTCTTCAGAAGCCGTGGACACACCATGTCGGGTCCTGCTGCCTTCCGGGGACGGAGCTTCCTCAGTTCACCCCTCACTTGATCAGCTGTGAAGCAAGGGGGGGGTTGAGAGGAGGGTGAGGGGGTTGGGGGGCTGTCCAGCTCCCATGGAAGAGGAGGGGAGAGTCGGGGGATTCTGTGCAAGAAAGGTGCGAGTGGGAGGGCTAGGTGGGGGGATGGCTGTGGCAGCTGGGGGGGAGACATTAGGAATTATTTTACTTTACTTTTAAGTTGCAGGTGATGTCTTCTGTGTAATTAACGCTCTTTGCAAATTCAGATTCATGCTGTGAGTCAGATTGGACCCTCTGGGGGGTGGGGGGCCATATGTTTGACACCCCTGCTTCAAGTTCTTCAGCCTTTCTAGAAAATAAAATGAAAACTTTCATTCCCTGTTATGCATCAGGAAGTAGGAATGATCCTTATTATTATTATTATTATTATTACACATTAATGTGCAATAAATATTATTTTCCCTCTTCCGTCTGAGTTTGTTGTCATCTTCCATCATAGTTCGACGTCTCTGTCGATCAGTTTGTCTCGTTGTGTTGTAGTTCTGCATCCTGCTGTCCTCACTTTGTTTTCTAAAGAGACATTTAATGTTTTAGTGCCTTATGTGCAGACGTCCAGAGGGAGAGGTGTCCCAGCCCGTCCATTCAAGTTCTTGTCTTTCTAGAAAATAAAAGCTGAAAACTTCTGCTGCAATAAGACGATGATGTGTTATATTATGATCACACCCCACAAACTCACCCACTTGGACTGCACCCCTCCCTCTGTGACTGGCTCCTGGTCTTTCTGACCGAGGGTCCCCAGTCCGTCAGGATCGGGAACAGGACTTCAGTGTCTCCACTAACATTGGGACCCCACAGAGTTGTGTCCTCAGCCCCGTCCTCTACACCCTTCGGCATGTCGCCTAAGATCCTCAGCAACTTCTACAGCTGCATCGTTCAGAGCATCTTGAGCAGCAGCGTCACGGCTGAAGAGAGTGAAGAAGACTGCTCAGAGGATCACCAGGACTCAGCTCCCGTCTCTGCAGAGCATCTACCAGCACAGAGTCCACAGGAGAGCTGCCTCCATCACTGAGGACCCCACCCACCCCCAACATGGACCGTTCACACTCCTACCAGAGGACGGAGGTACAGGAGTGTGAAATGTAGGACCTCCAGTCTGAAGAAGAAGTCCTTCCTCAAAAGAACTATCCCTGTCAGTTAATTAAAAACGATGCATCTGGAATTACGAATTATCCTTACTGACACATTAACGTTTGCATATTTTTGTCATTATTGTGGTCATATTTAGTCTATTTGTGTATCTAATCACTTGCTTTGGTGCAGTTTAGCTGTTTGTATGTTTTTATAATCATTTCTGCACACTGTATTTCCTTTTTGTAATAGTTTTGCATCTTAACACCTTGCATCTGCCAGGAGCCATTTTGTGTCTCATTGCGTTAGTTTTGCCTCTTTTTGTCGCCATTTAGCTGATTTACATCCCTCTAATCATTTTGTAATAGTTTTGCATCTCACACCGAGTCCTTCTGGTTTTATTTCGTGCTCCTCAGCAGCTGTTTTAAAACCTTTGTCTTTGTCGTTAAATGTCTCTGTATTCAGTCGTCTGGTCTCATTTTGAAGTACATTTATTTGTCACGCTGTGTCTGAGTGTGTTTTGTCTCTGAAGGTCAGTTTATTTGTAGAACACAGGTTTATAAAGTACAGTTTAGTGTGTTTTTAGTTGATAACATCATCATCATTTATGGGTTTCGCTTCCCAATGCCAACATCCAGCCTCCTCCAGTGAATCATCTACAAACAGGCAGCGGTTCTATTCATGAGTCACGTCTCATCAACATAAGAAGGTATCTATGATTAAAACCTCTGCACCAACGTTAACGTGACGGAGATTAAAACCTACGGCCTGGATCCCTGCACGAGTCAGACACACTCACACCTGTAGCATCACCTGTAGCATCACCTGTAGCATCCTCATTAAATATCAGACAGAGCCTCCCCCAGAGGAGGAGCTGACGGAAGAAGAAGAAGAAGAAGAAGAAGAAGAAGAAGAAGAAGAAGGAGAAAACCTTTGACAGTTTCATATCAGCTCTGATCGAACACAGTCGGACAAACCACCTGATCAACGGGCATCGTGTTAAAATCGTGTCATTTATTTTTTTTATTTTTTACAGCAGACATCAGTCTTAAGCAATAATTTATATCTGGAAGTGGGACGTCCCAGTTAGAAGAGCAGAATGAGACGAGCTGAATGTTCCTGGTCTGATGTTTTGACAGAAGAAGAGTCCTACGTCGTCGTCTTCTTCTCTCTCTGGTAGCCGTGCTTCTTGTGCGGCCTGGATTTCAGTCTTAAAGCCGACTCGCTCTTCATCGATTCCCTCTTTCTTGCCGTGAGCTCCTCCCGTCCTGGTTTCCATAGCAACAGCTGAGCGTCCTCCCCGCCGGTGTACAGGGCCTCCCCCGCCGCGTCCCACAGGAAGCAGCGCACCGTCGCCGAGTGGCCGCCCTCGAGGCTCCTCAGCAGGCGGAGCCCTCGGCCGTCGCACTCCATCAGGTGGAGGTCGCCGCCGTTCTCCCCGCCCACCACCAGCAGCTTCTGGGCCTCCTCCAGCCAGCCGCCCCCCACCAGGTAATCCAGACGCCCGCCGTCGCCCATCGGGGTCAGGCCGCGAGCGTCGGGGGTGCTGTAGACGGTCAGAGGCTCGTCCGTGTCCAGCTGGCTCAGGTCCCACAGGTGCAGCCCCTCGTCGTGGCTCAGACACAGCAGCTGGTCGTAGTCGGCGCCGCTCCAGCACACGGAGCCGGCCGAGGAGTCGCTGTTACAGGTGGCCAGCAGCGCCTCCTCCTCGGCCCCCCGGCTCAGGTCAAACACGTTGACGAGGCCGTCGGTGGAGCTGGACGCCAGGCGGTCTTTATCCCGGGGGTGGAAGCGCACCTGCGTGATGTCATCACTGTGCGACTCAGAATAGACCCCGAGGAGCCCCCCACCCGGCTTCCTCGAGTCCCAGAACACCAGGAAGCTGTCCTCGTCGTTGACCTGCTCGGTGCCGGCACACAGCAGCGCGTCGCTGCAGCTCAGGTCCAGGCTGCAGTAGCAGTGAGACGGGTCGCTCTTAAACACCTGGACCGCCTCGGTCCCGGGCCGGCGCACGTCCCACGCCCGGACCGTCCCGTCAGCAGAACCGGAGTAGAGGAGGTCAGAGGAGGTGTGGGCGAATGTGACCCCGCATACAGGCCCAGTGTGGCCCCGGTACTCCCCCACCAGGGTCAGAGTGTCCTTGTTGTGCAGGTGGATGGTGAAGTTGGAGCAGGACACCGCCAGGAGGCCGGCCGGCTGCAGGGCCACGTCCAGCAGGTAGGTGGGCTCCTCCGGACGGGACCGCCGAGCGATGGAGAGACCTTTGAGTTTCTCCTCCAGACCGTCCATGGAAGCTCAGGCTGATGACACTAATCTGGACAGGAAGTAAAATCATCAGTAATGAGAAATTCAACTCTTCATAAAAACATAGATCTGATGAGTTGAGTTGATGACTCCTCCTCTCCAGCAAGACTCCATTCAAAATACTGATTATTTTATGATTTCCTGGTTATTCTCCACACATGGGGCATGGAAGGACTCAGTCATGAAGATGAAAATCAACAAGATTCCTCTTTGTTATTTGGCATCTAACTCAGTACAATAAATGCTTTCATTTAATGCTCATCACAGATTAGTATTAGCCATATTTTTTCACGTTTCTTCTATTTAAATAAAAATCAAAGATATTTGGATGGTAAACGTTTGCCGAATGATGCAGTACAACACGTCTTTGTACACGGCTGTAAGTCATTACTAAGTGTCTCATGTATATTTGTAATTAAACGAAAACACACAAAATTTGCAAATTTTTCAATGGAGTTCTGTGGAGGGTTATTTAATTTGAAATAAGAAGACAGAGCAGAAAACATGACCGTTTCCGTCAACCATTATCTTTTATATGAAAAAAAATACTAATAATAAATCTAACGTGTGATAAATGTTGAAGTCAACCTACCTGCTTTCTAGAATTTTACACAAATAGAAGAAAAACGTCTGTTAAACTTTACAGACTAACGTTTCTTCTCGTCGGCCGCCATTTCTTTTTTGTAAACCGCTGCGACACACAGTGAAAATAAAACAGAGTCATTTAACATTAATGTTCATTAAAAATCTTCTAAAATAAACTAAAAATGTAATCACGACGTTTTAACTCAATTCACGCATGGAGGAAGTTTTCTGTGTCACGGTATCAACAGTCCGTACGGAACCTCAACTCCGAAAGGAAGGTTCCGCTCCTCTTGAACGTTGATAATTATACTTTATTCATTTATTTTAATTTTTTAATATATTTATTTATTTAAATCTTTTATTTATTTAGATGTTTTTAATTTCTTTATTGTTACTTTGAATAAATATAAATAAAAATGTAAAAGTAAAACTCGAGTGTGTGTCCTTCATCGTCCAGCAGGGGGCAGCAGAACATCTATAAACTGGAACTCAAAGCACAGAGACTAATTCAGACAAACTTCAGTTTTATTTTACTGTTCGTCTCTTTTCATACAAGTCTGCTTTCTTCTTTTACACCTGCTTCCTTTGAATCTTGTTTTGGTTCCACTTTATGGTCATTAAACATCATTTTCAGTCTCTTTGCAGTCATTTAGCGTCACTTCTTAAGGACTTTTAATGCTGTTTGTGGTAATTATTCTTGCCTAATGTCATTTTCTGTCACTTTGGGGTTGTTCTGTGTCTGTTCATGTTTATTTGTGTCTCATTTCAGTCCCTTCTCTTCATTTTGCTTCATTTTCAGAATGTTTTGTGTGACTTTGGGCCTTTTAGAATCGTTCTGTGGCCACTTTTAGTCTTTTTAAGGTCATTTGTGGCCATTCTGGATCAGTCTGAAGTCATCTTGCGTTGCTTTAGGGCAGTTCTGTGTCTATTCATGTTCATTTACCCATCTTGCATGACTTTGGGCTTTTAGGAATCGTTTTGTGGCCATGTTGAGTCTCCTCATCGTCACTTAACAATGATTTTATCCTTTTGTCTTTAGTTTAAGTGTCATTGTGGCCATTTTGCATTTGATTAAGGTCATTTTTCATAACCCTGAGAATGTTTTTCAACACTTTGTCGTCATTAAGCATCCTTTAGAGTCTCTTCAAGTCATTTTACGTCACTCTGTAATGACTTTAAATCTCTTTGTGGTCATTTTGCTCGTCTATTTCTTGTATGTGAGATAATTCAGTCACTTTATGAATGTCTCACATCATTAAACACGGTTTTGAGCCTCTTCACTAATTTTCTGTCACTTTAGGATTGTTTTCCATCACTTTTTTTCCATCTTCTGGAGGCTCTTTGTGATCATTTCATTGACTTTCTATCAAACAGTTTCTTGCAGCTTCAGCCTCCGTCTGCAGCAGGTGTCTCTGCCTCTTCAGTCCAGCCTTCGTGACTCAGTCTTTTCCATCCAGACGTTCCCTGAGCTTCGCCCACCGCCCTGCTTCCACCTCCAGAAAACAAAAAGAAACGTCTTTAATGTTCAGGCCAGCAGCTGCAGCCCAGCTCTCTCTGGTTCAGCTGCTGGCAGGGCCGAGTGGAAAACTGGTCGTCACACCACGAAGCATCTGCAGCGCCGCGGTCTCCTCTTCCTCAGCAGCAGCAGCAGCAGCAGAAACCTGATCACATGTCACACGTTGGAGGCTCCACAGGCGTCGTTCAGGATCAGAGGAGACGTTTAGAATGTGACCGACGGTCTCTGCAGAGAACCAGACCAAATAACATCATCGCTCCTAAACTCCAGATCTGCCTGGTGTCTCTGCAGCTGCAGTTTGGTCAGAGATGAATCAGACGTCTGTTAGTCTCATCCAGACGAGACAACGACTTCAACGGCTCAAAGTCTAAAAGGAAAGAGAGGAAAATGTTGCGCTCCTCGTCCAGCTTCAGTCGTCTGTGAGGGAGCATGAATACGTCCAGAATGAAGACGTTAGCAGCTTTTAACTGAGGAGAAACAGCATCTTTATTTCATCGGATTCTTTTTATTTCACTCAATCACAGGTTCAGATCCAAACAATAAACAGAAACAGAACAATCTAAGGTTTTAACATCAGTGTGAAGACAGAGATTTAAACCAGAAGCTTTTCATCAGGAATCTTCTCGTTTATTTAGACACAAAGTGCAAAAAGCAAACAGACATCACACAGGAAATCGTTTTGGTCGTGTCTCTCAGGTCCAGAGAGTCGAGAGCAGAGCAGGTCCTCCACTTTTAGCATCAATCAGTCGACAGTTCTATTTCCAGAGGAAACTTTCCCACAGAGAAAAACGCTGCGACAGAAGAGGAGGAACGAGGGAAGGCCACAGGAAGTGAACGGAGCCGGGCAGACGTCAAAATAAAAGCTTGGATGGAGTCTGAGCTCAATCAACTCAGGTTTTAACTTCAGTTAGAAATCAATTCAAACATATTTTATTTCAGTCATAATTAAAACTCTGCATTCAGAAGGATTTAAAACTAAACGTAAGGGCTTTTGGCAGCCATTTCCAAGATGGCTGCTCTCATGGACTGACTGTATCCAGATGTTAGAGTAAAATCTAGTATGATATAACAGCTGTATAACTGGCTACTGTTTGGTTTTATTTTAAAAATGAGAATAAAAGAAAACAATCAAACCGTTTGGAGCAAAATGATAAATAATAAAAATCAACTTATGATGTGGTGAAAGTTTAGGAGCGACGTCGCGCTCTCTGCCCGGCTCACGGGAGAAGCAGTGCATTCTGGGAACAGTGCATTCATCGTAGGACAGTACCGTTTACAACAACACCACAGGTCAGCTTGAATTAAGGCAGAAAGAAAAGTCAGAGGAAGGAAAGTAAATGTCCTCCACGTGTCCTGGAGCAAGGCACTACGGCCACAGAGGACAAGAGCAAACGTCAGGACCAACCAGAGACGTCTCACGTTCACTCAGCCCGGAGCTTTGACTCCAACGACCAACAGCTTCTGGTCACGTGAGGAAGATCATGTGACGTCCCTGAAAGCTCCAGAACAAACGGTCAGAAGTTTAGAAACGAGTTCTTATCTTGGACAAACATTTAGTCGACCGTTTCAACATTGAGGTTAGCAGAAGAAAGAGCACTTAGAGGATTCTAGAAAACATGAGCTCTGTTTCTTGTTGCAGTCCGTTCACTGATCAGTCTCTTTATTAAACCCACTAAACGTTTGTGTTTTTCATCCTGAAGCAGCAGCGTCAGCAGCAGCAGCAGCTTTGGTCCAGTTCGAGGCCTCGTTCAGGTTTTAATCAGTCGCCGGGTGGAAGCGTTTACGTTTCATAAGAAGTCCATGTTTGTTTTAGTTTTTCTTCCTTGTTCAGGTTCAGACGGACGCACCAAACCAACTTCAGACCAAACTGTGACGCTGCCTCACGTCTCGAGTGTCTGGAGCAAAGAGCTGCACATGAACACAACGTGAAGGACACAGCAAACTAACAGCTGGTTAAAGGGGATAAATAAGTCTTCATACCAGCAGGGGGCAGTAGTCTGCATTCATTACTCTAAAGGAGAAACAGGAAGAGCTACTGTTAGCTGGGATGCTAGGAAGATCAGCTGTTAGCTGGGATGCTAGGAAGATCAGCTGATGTTTGATTTATTTATTCTAGGTAATCATGTCGTCGGGAAAATATTTGTGGATTTGAACGTTCAGAAGAGATGAGCCTTCGTCACTTTGTTCAGCTTCATCACTTCCTGTTTCTCTTCCCTTGCTCTGGTCCTCTAAGCTAATCAGCCAATCAGAGTGGTCTGTCTGACCGACTCATTCTGATTCAGCTAGTAGCAACAGACACGTCAAAAACACTAGAGTCACAGACGCTCACCGCTGGACTGTCCGTCGGCTTGGTGTGTCCTAAAACAGGAAGTCTAACATCTGTTCTATTAATTATAAGGCATATGATGTCTGCACGTTTGACATTTAACTGGTTCCACAGGAAGTGTTCTTGGCAAAGGTGCTTTAAAGGTGGAAAAGGTGAGTTTGGTTCTTCCAACGTCCTGCGTTCATTAAAAAAAAAAAAAAAAAAAAAAAAAAAAAAAAAAAATAGATGTCAGGAGGTCAATCAGGAGTTTAAAGGAGCAGTCTGTAGGATCTGTCATCAGGCTACAATCACCTGTAAATAGTTAAAGTGATGTTTCTACAGCAGCTCAGGAGAAACAAACCACACATTTAGAAAGGGAGGGGCATTCAGTTGGTTGCAGTCTGCAGCCTCACCACCAGGTGGCACTAAATCACAGACACTGGTCCTTTAATATCGCTAATTCTGGTTGTCGTGACGATGCTACACTTGGTTAAGAAGCTACTATATCTGACTGTGTGTCCTAATAATTATTATAATAATAAACCTGTGCTTCATCTGTTCATTATAGCAAAGGTAAAAAAAAAAACATGAAATATTCTGAATAAAGTTTTTTTTTTTAAAAGTCATAAATTATTGTCAGAATTAAGTTTTAATTTGTCTTTTAATATTTAGTAAGAAGCTCGAACTTTACAAAATATTTATACTGTTACAAAACTGTATAATATTCAGATTTATTTTAAGTATTAACTTCATACTTATGATCAAAAATGCCGCAAAATTTCCAGAATGAAGTCTTAAAATTTTGCATATTTTTCTTTAAATGTTAAAACTTTTTCACGTAATTTTTTTCTCTTTATTTATTTTATAATTATAAAATCTTTCCCATTTTCCTCCCAATTGTTTTCACTTCCGTCCTTTCTGCTGTGAAAAAAAATCCCAAACTAAGATTTTAAAATGCATACACATATATATTTATATATATATTTTAGTTTTGCCTGAGTCATCACGTCTTAACCTCCTTTTCTTTGTCAGCACACGACTCATCTTCCCTCCAGACACCAGGAAGTGGATGTGAGTATCACATCAGTCTCTAACAGGAAGTCAGTTTACAGTGTGAGGTTAGAACAAAATAACTTGTTCTCTCTGTACATTTCCCAAACAGAGTTCCTTCCTTTGCCTCTGGATGGTACAGTATGTGCCCGGTCGCTGCTTCGTCAGGAGAAAGCAGTCGATCACAGAACGGACGATAAACGCCGCCTGAATAAAGACGATAATAGTGGGGGGAGCCCTTTAGGAAATCAACTCTACACATGTGCGATTAAAACAAACTCAAAACAAACAAACGCCCACGCAGCGATCTGGATCAGGATGAACTCTGACACAGAAACAAGGAATCATTTAAAATCACAGGAATCTTATTGCTTTGAAAGTTTAAGAGGCTTCCAGACAAAGAACCAGAAAAAAACACCAAGAGATGATAAACTGAGCCGTCAGTCAGTCAGTCACCAAATAAATCTATTTTATTGTCAACTGATGAATTTGTTGTTGCTTTTAACTGAATTTTAACTTTTAATCTAAAGATCTTCAGACATTTTTAGGTTTAGATGCTTCTTGGTTCTTTGTCTGAACTCCTCATAATAACTGCATTAATACAAAATATAAATCATAAAACACAGGTAATCTATCAGTGGCTGCTTCTTTTTTTCTTGGCCTTTCAGTGGCAGCAGAGGAGGATGAGGATGAGGAGGAGGAGGAGGAGGAGGAGTGGATGTTGGGCTCTGAAACAGTCAAACCGTCAAACGGTTTTTAAATAAATCTTAAAGAACAGAGGAATCACTGGCCTCAGGCTGGACCGGTTCACCACCAGGAGACACTCGGCTGTTTAGATGCAGTCAGCTGGTCCTGATTCCTTCGGTCTACAGAGCTAACCTGAATAAAACAAAACCCAGCCCTCTGCACCCAGGCCAGCGCTGAGGCTGATCCTCTGTCAGAGCTCGAGGCAGAGACGTGGCATCCAATCAGGAGAGCTGCAGGAATCTGAAGAGCAGCGGGACCAGGAAGAGAACGTTGAAGCCCATCGTCCCGTACACGATGTAGCGGTAGGGAAGCTCCACCTCCATGTGCTGCCGGGCCTTCCTCACGTCCCCGCTCGGCACCCCGGCCACGCGGCACACCAGCGGGATGGTGACGGCCTTCATCAGCGCCCGCGTGGCCACCAGCACCAGCACGCCCAGGGCGTGGCGCAGCATGGCGACGCCCACCAGGCCGGCGCTGAGAGGGGGCATGGTGAGGGGGAGCTGGTCCGCCGTCAGGTCGGGCATCAGGCCCAGGAGGTGGTTGACGTGGGACGCCAGGGCCACGCCGGCCCCGGTGCCCAGGATCTGAGCGGTGTCGCCCCGCGAGGTGCTCCAGGTGTCCAGGGTGAAGGAGAAGAGGCCCAGGCCCAGGTGGAGGGAGACGATGATGAGCGGAGCGTAGCGGCACGTCAGGTTGAAGCCGTCGATCAGGTCCAAGGCCGGCAGGAAGAAGAGCAGGATGAGGGCGCTGTACAGGACACCGACTATGACGTCCTGGAGGACAGACACACAAATGATAAATGAACTCAGACAGGAGGTCAGTGCAGAGGAGGGTGGAGGATTAAGAAACAGGACAAAGAGATTCATTCACTCTTAGACTCATGGAGCAGGAGAACAAGTTAAGAAGTTGTTGTCTTTGGAAATAACTGGAGAAAAGCTGGAAGGCATTTTAACGGAGGGAAGTTGTTCTGGAGTCTCTCTGTTCGGAACTGATTCTGCTCCAGGAAAGATCTGAGAGTATGTGGTCGTAGTCTGGATCATTTAAATCTGTTGTTTATCTGATGTTTATCAGTCTTGCAGCAAACTGACTGATGTAATCTGGCTTCAAACCAAAGCTCTTCCCTGGACACACGTCAGAGAGATAAAATGTCCTGATTGTGCTCTTGGATTTGAGTCTTGACCGTAACAGGACTTGCAGATATTTGCTGGAGCATTTCCTGGTGGAGGACACAGGAAGCTGACGAGTGTTGACAGGAAACAGGAAAGCAGGACGCTCTACATGGCAGTGAACTCTGGACTTTGGTCGCTGCAGCTGTTTATTTACTGACACCAGCAGTAAACCGGATCAATGAATCCACCACAACGACAAGAGCTTCTGCTGAAACCCTGAACCCTCTGCAGACGGATCTGATCAGATGAATCAGACGTAGAGATCTGGTGTAGACCTTCACTAACCAGGTAGACTCTTGATGTCCTGGTTTCTCTCTGGAATAAATCCATTCTCTCTGAGCTTGTCTGCTCCACGTGGAGTAAACATCAGGAGGGACAGAAAAACAAAATGAACCAAGATGGAATCCATGTGGACAGAGACGATGGAGACGTGGAGACATCTTGGTCGTCTTCTAAGACTCTAGACATTCAGGGTTGGAGATGAAGGTGGAGGAAAACGTCTTCTTCTGTTGTATTTCCAGTAGATTTGAAACGATCTGAAGCAGAATCGGTTCCAAACAGAGAGACTCCAGACCAACTTTCCTGATGCACAATATTAGAAACTGAACTTCTCATTGTCTGCTGCTGGTTCCTGTTTCATATCACTTTAAACTGAATACCAAGGGCTTCAGACTGCTGACCAGGCAAAACCACACTGCCAAAGACATGTTGGTTCATTTCAGACCTCAATTTCAACAGCTGGCACATAAAAGGATTATATAAGAACGAGAAGTTTGCAGGTTTTAATACGAGGAGAATGAAAATGTGTTATTTAATTACGCGCTTCTGCTTTTACTCTAGTGGTATTTGTTTCTGTTTCCTCTTTTAAGTTAGAGTCTTTCCTGCTTATAGATGACATGAATGAATACACTAATAATTAGCATATGCTGATAAAAGCTGATAAAATTAGATTTGTTGGTCATTTCCACATCGTTATAGAAGTGTATGTGCGTGCAAAGGAGACTGTAAGGTAAGCCGCCTCAGTGTGTATGCAGACAGATGGTGTAAGGTGTAAATCAACACCTGATAGTCGGCCATTGTGCCGAGGTGGTGGTGGTGCTTCAGCAGGTGTCTAAATGAAGGCTGCTGTAACTTTAAACCAGGATCCATCCAGCAGCCAAACGGTCCTGTTAGAGTTTAAATGTCTGTTTGGCTGCTTCAACACATGTAGTAGTTGATGTACGGTCTGATCTAAGGCCACGCTGAACCACCAGAGCTGCAGAGTCACATGGAGTCTGACGGACAAGGACACGTTTCACTGTCAGAACGTTAAAAAGGCGACTCAGCGCGGAGATAACCGACAGGAAGGGCCTCTCAGAAAGCAAACCGCCATTCGTCACTTTACTGCTGCCGCTGCAAACTTTTATCAGCCCTCTCTCTCCTAACGACAAAACACGCAGAGAGAAAGACTGAAAGGCTGTAATTTTCTCCTCCACTGACACGAGCAGAAGGAAACAAAACGTGAAGCGAGAGGACGAGAGCGAGGTGCCCTGAGGGGACGAGGAGAGGCTTTTATCTAAAGTGGAAACTGGGAATAAATGAGAGCAGATGCAGTCGGACTGGGTGGCCTGGATGTTAACAGGACCACAACATAACCCCGTATAGAAAACCACATGTGGACCAAACAACTGTCCTCAGTCACTTAATGGACGCAGCCATTAAACGTCTGGACATCATGTACACGTTCAGTTTGTGCAGCGGCTCTATGGAGCAGAGGGTTACAGTATTTAAATCTGCTTCATAAGAGAGAATAAAGGAGAGAGGATGGAGGTAAATAACAAGAAGAGGTGGAGTTTCTGTTGAGCCTCGTTCAGACTCTGTAATAACATCCCCTCCTGAGCAATCTGATCGCAGCCGGTGGTGTGAACGTACAACAAGTCCTGGGTCACATTAGTGACCGTCTACTCGTATATAAGCAGAGTTTTACCTCATCTGTTCAGAATGAAAACAAGAACACAAGCCCCTATTATAAAGGAGAAAGCACCATAAGTGATGTCTGTTCACTAATGAGAGGGTTTAAAAATATTACAGACACATAAAATTATCTTTAAAACTTTATTCAACCCTGGTTCCTCCGGTGGACATGGAGGTTATTCCCCCGTCCACTTGTTGCCCATCGCTTTGTAGCACGTCAACTCTCGTTGCCAAGGTATATTTCTGTTCTCCAGCATCTGGATGGAGCTAGCTCTTCTTCTATTTGAGAAGGAAATACTGGTGAATTTGGTGGACGGTGTTTCCTTCAGGTAACTGTTTGGGGAGCTCTGTGTTCAATCAACTCTACCAGTCGCTCTCACTGGTCCTCAAAGTTGAGATAAGTTCAACTTGGTACCCATGAACTTGACGTCTCCAGAGGTTCGTCTCTTCCTGTGTTATCCTAAATAATCTGAAAACCTTGTGAGTGAAAGTCTGGTAAAAGTCTTCCAGATGTCAACAGCATCCTCAGTAGCAGAGCAGCTGTTTGTCCCTGAGCTCTCTTCCTGTAGAACAAAGGGGGAGGAAGTGGTTTCACTGGGCGTGATGATTTCCAGAGGCAGAGCAGACCTCAAATGGCTCACGATGTGTTCAGGCTCCACTCCCTCAAACACAACAGTCCTGCTACAGACGGTGTTATCGGGTGGAAACGAGCTCCGTGCCCGTCCAGACTGATTCAGCTCACGTAACTTCACGTCTGAGGCCTCGACCTGAATGTTGTGTTTCTGAGATCACGGTTTGGACGAATGGAGTTCATGGTGGTCAAAAGGAAACGGAAGACTCATTTAGACCGCGCACATAACGAGTCCCACCTCAACACAGATATGATGAATATATTATTACGCTCACTGTGAATGGATGTCACTAAATCTACTTATAAATCAAATTTAAAAGAAATGTTTAGAAGAGAAAGTCGACAGTGACACTTTCAATTAGTGAAATAGATGAAATTTATACCGTGGCACACGTAAATCTACATTTGGTCCTTTAATATATGAAAAAAGAAAACAGAATTTTTTAAAATTTCCTTTTTTATTTTAGACTAGAGAATAAAAATATCCAAACTAACCTTAATACTGCTCTACATGGCTGTTTAATGCATCTGGTGATTCTGCAAACTAAACGTCTGAGAGCGACTTCCTTCTAAACTCCAGCTCAGTCTCAGTCTCAGTCTGAATTCCATGGATTTGGGTGAAATGATGAAACAGGACGAGCAGATTTTCCCCCAGACGACGTAATGACGCAGCCATCGAAAAACCGCAGCGGCTGAAATGGCCTGAATGTTTCAAGCAGAAGCGTAATGTCATCTCTTAATCTTTTAATGAAGGGCTGCGAGTCATAAAGTACGGGTCACGTGTCCCGGTGACACTGTGGTCAGATATGGTTCCTGAGACGGTTACTGATGGGGGGGAATGAATTATAGATCATGATCTTTGAGATAAAAGGTCATCGCTTGCCACTAAAAACAGGCCTGGTTTGTAATGTGATGGTTGCTATGGTTACAGACGTTATTTACATCCAGGGATGAGACAGTGGGGAACGACAGCAGGAGAGCAGATGGTTTTATGGAGAGCTATGAGGAAAATAATAAAAATAAGAACGATGTTAACACTTATATATAAAAATGTTAAATTAATCTGTCGACTCCCTAAGTTATAAAATATGTTATCACAAAATATGAGCCCAGATAGCTCAGTGGTATAGCATCAGACTTTAGGGGAGCTGTGGAGCAGTGGTTACGGTGCAGCTTGGGTCCCCGTCCCCCCCGTCTCCATGGCCGCGGTGCCTTGAGTAACTGCCCCGTGGGCCCGTTCTGCTTGAGGCCCACTGCTCCAGCTGTACACACTGCTGCGTCTGGAGACGGTGACGAGGATTATTATTTAGATGACGAGGACTGAAGCATCGTCTCACTGTCCCAACCATAACCACAGCCCTGAACGTCCTCGCAGCCAGAACGCTTATTCATTAAATAAACCCTAGATCGTAACGTCAGTGACAAGATGCGCTCACATCTGGAGACAGGCCAGAAACAGTCAGGCCTGTCTCAAGCTGCTCAACGTGACTCAGACGTGTTTTCTATAATATGATTAACTGCTCCGTTAATCATTATTAAACGCCTTTTGAGGTCAGGGCTTGTTTATTCAGAGATTTTTCTCATGAGATCTAAAGCAATGGGAACATGCCGATGTGGTTCCTGAGGTTCCTGAGGTTCCTGAGGTGGAGGTCTTTACCAGGACACCACCTGCGTGCAGCCACAAAGCCCTTAAAGAGAGTCTGTCATGTGGAATTACTTTAGTCAGTTTGTTTGGGAAGACGGCCAGCGAGCTGTAACGTCTGCTGGACGTCCATCCGTCACTAAGAGGGCTGTGACCACGGAGACTGTTGCCTCGACGACGGGAGGCCCGGGCCCTAGCGAGGCACCAAGACCGGCATCACTCACCAGGGAGAGAAATGAAACCATACGAGGTTAATGTAATCAACCCAGGGTCCATGATTAACTCTGGAGCTCCTCCAGATACTAAACGGAACCTGAAGGGATATTTGTCATGTTTCTGTAACTCTCATCAACATCTCAGCTGCTCAATAATTCAGTTCACAAGCAGAAAAAATGATTTACTACATCTGCACTTCAGACTCTGCTTGCTTTCCACAGCGTTCCCTTTGCTTTAATCTCTTCCTGATAACCCAAACTACTACAAGTAAAAGAACTTTGACTAAAACATTGAATTACAGAAACCAGAACATGATCAGAGGCCTCGCTTCAACCCTCATCAGGAAGAATGACGAACGCCGGGTATCGCTTCTGATGTGATTCCAATTCACAAGGTTTTGATTTGATTCAATTTATTTAGAAATAATTTTGCTTAGTTATAAAACAGATTTTCACTAGACTAAAGACGTGATTCGTGGTATTTCTCCGCCTCTAGTTTCTCATCCTTCTCGTGTCTTTGCTTTTGTCCAGCTCTTCTCTGTTGAGACACTCTTTTGTTTGAACGATTCTAATCAAACCCTTCGTATCAAATAAAAAAAGCTGGCTGATTATTTGTTGTGTCGATCCATCTCTTGGCAACACACTTTGGGAAACGCCGTAACGCTGCACCTGAGGCAAACACACCCATTCCGTGGTAACGACAGATTAAAGATGGAGTGGCAGGTTTTTGCAGGCACCAACACTTCCCTTTCTACACAGCTCCTCTAGCTGTTTATGGCCTTCACCACACACACACACACACACACACACAATAGAGCATGGGCAGATACAGGCCTAAGCACGCTGGCGACATGATGACTGATCCTGATTAGCTGAGACGTATAAAAGAAACCCTACATACAGGAAGAGAATATGGAAAGTGTTGAGATGGAACCAAGTGGCTCCTTCACCATATTTGTACATTTATTGAAGCCCCAGTGAGAGTGAAGTATTCAGACTGAAGTGCATGGAATGATATCAGGGACGTCACATCAGTGATGGTCACAGCGGCTCTCCTGACAGATGCTGCTCAGCTTGGGCTGGTTCCTCTACATTTTAACACAGGGAAGCTTTTGTCCCGAGACCAGGGCTCAGATTACACCTCCAGCTTAACATCTTAAAACGGCTTGAAAGGTTTCCTGTTACCCGCCCCGCCTGATTGTCACAGCGCACAACAAGGACAATTCAAAGTCCCCCGTTCATTCAGGAACACGCTTGTTGTCGCTGCACTGAGAGCTCTGGTGCTGAATGATGAGGAGAGTCAACGGTCATCTGAGTGGAAGTTGTGTAGCTCTGATTGGTTGGAGGACGACATCAGAATATGAGTCTGGCTACGTTAAACTAACAGTTTGCTTCTTTTGCGACCTTTTCTCTGAAAACGAGTCCACTGAGACTGAACTGAAAGAATAAAGTTGTAGCTGGAAAACTAAACAATGAGCTGAAACTTACTTTGAAGCCCAATAAAGTCAAGGAGAGTCTTATTTCCTCTCACTGCAAGTGTTTCAGTTCACTGTTACTATAAAAACATTAGCTGTGGCTGCTTCAAGGTCATTTTGAAATCATTTCCTCTGGTCTCATGAAATACATCCCTGCACATACACGACATGTTTTCTAGATTAAAATTTGAAACCTTTAATCTGGGTTTGTGGTTTTAACAGACACTTACCACTAAAGTATTACAACAGTATCCCACTTGTTCCTGGACGAATACAGAGACATGAGCTTGAGTTTAGATTATTTCTTCTGTGGAGCTAAATGTGTGTCCAGCTATGAGCAGAGAGTCTTTTCCAGTTTATCCCCCCCCCCCCCCAGACAAATGATTTGTGTTGTACGTCTACAGTTACTCCGGCCGTTGGTGTGCATGACACCCAAACCCTGACGTCAGATCCAGAGCTGACACAGCTGCCGCTCCACAGGTCGGCTATCACGTTCAAAAGCGCAGGACGACGCTAAACGTGCAGGACGAGTGACGAGGCTGGCATCGTCTGTCAGTGTCTTAATGTGTGAGAGAGAGAGAGAGAGAGATGAGGCTCACCAGGACCGAGTGCATCCCCATGTAGATCCGGCTGGTACAGACCAGCAGACACCAGCAGAGAGCCAGGCTGAAGCCCAGGGCCGGGGGGTACTGTGGAGGAGAGAGGACACGGTTTTAAACAACGACTCAGAGATAGAATACTTTCTAATATTTGAGAAGTTATATTCCAGCACATGGATTAAAAGATTCATTTATGAGGACACTAATGAATTTCACATTTGTTATAATCAAAAAGAACAAACACCATGAAGCACATTTAAGGATAAAGTATAAATATACTTGTGTAAATATTTTAATTATGGCTGTCAATCACCTAAAATATTTATTCGTAGTACATGCATGATTAATTGCACATTTTCTGAACAGTTTGTCCCCAGACTACGGGTCAGGATGAGACAGAGAGAGACAGAGACAGAGATATTTCAGTTTCAAACCAATAAAAGTAAAAACTGATGCTGTCATTGATTCCAGAGATTAGTGGCGTCTCCTTCATCGTCTCCCTCCAGCTCCTCGTCTTTCTCGTGTCTTTTCTTTTGTCCAGCTTTTCTCTGTCGTCACACTTTTTAAATCTCATCAGCTTTCAGACCTGACGTCGCTCTCAGAGCTGGAGCTTGTCGTTGTGTGCTCTTGCAAAACATCTGTTATGCAAAATAATTCTCGCGAGGCCACAGCGAGATTTCTGCGTAAAAAGAGCATTTTAAAAGACTGATCCGGGGATTTTATGAATCAAATTTAATCTAAAAGTCTTAACTTTAAACCCAGCCCTAACCACAAAGCATACATGTGTTCACTGTGGAGTGTAAATGTCATATATTCTGTCACTGCTCTCAATCTACGCACCATAGACGACGTCTGTTAATGAATTCCTGAATGTTTATTGTTCATTCTTTTGCCCTGGCGATAAAAACGTTAATAATAACTGCAGGGCTACACTTTGGTCAGACTGAAGCAGCTTCTAAGCAGCCGTGATAAAATGTTGCAGTGGTGCAGTGGATATGATTATCTGCTAATGTGCACTGGACTCTAATGACCTCATAAATACTTGAGCTGTTTCTTTATCAGATATTCTTGTTCCTGCAGCAGAGAGGAGGGAGGCCGGTCCATATCACACCTCTCCACACAAAGGCAACCTGAGGCGCTTTACATGAGCCACAGGAAGAATTATTGGGTTTTAATGAGTAAAATAAAAATACAAAACAGAATAAGCCCGAGATTAGAGGAAGACTGTTCACACTGCAGCTTAAAGTCAGATCTTTTCTCCCTCATGTGACTCTGATTAGCAGTTTTCTAGTGAGTTCTGGGTCACATGAACACGAGGCTTAAAATCTAAATCAGAGCCACGAGATCAACACGTGGAGCTCTGAAGCTATCAGCAGCTTCTCTGAGCATCGTCAGCACGATGAGACGCAACAAAACGAGACAGATGAGATTTGTTCACGAGCTCCGATAAGACTGGAGTCTGATAATCATATCAGCAGCAGAGAGTGGAGGACTGGTGCTCCTTTACTGTAGAAATGTCTGATTTATGTTCAGTAGAAAGAAGAACACAGTCACACCACGTGAAACCCCGCCCACATGATCTGATTGGCCCAGCAGATCTTTGCTGGAGCAGGATCAGTTCCTAACAGAGAGACTCCAGATCCTCCGTCATAGTTGGATCTGCCGCCCAAGGCTGATCAGATGACGCAACGGTAGTGAGATAATTGTTTGTCTCGCGGCCAAACTTTCCTTCGTTCTATCAGATCTGAAGAAGAAAATAGGTGACACTGTTTTTTGTTCATACTGGGATTTATTTTCACATCTTCCCTAAAACATCACTGCGTCTCTCAGGCGTCAAACCTTCAGGGGGACATTTCCCATCAGAGCTGCTCAGAGTCGGCTGATTAAACCCAGATACGTCTGTTTCATGCTGCAGCCTGACTTCACTACCATTCACAACCACAACACAGCGGAGCAGACTGTTTGTTTTGTGGCAGTAAAGTTGTCGAAGCGATAAACACCAACACTGAATCACAATCAGGACTTCAGTGAACCGTCTCCAGCTTTTAAGGCACCGACACCAACCACGTAACACAAATGTTGTGTCTTTGTTTAAAGCTCTGGGCCAGTGTTGACATAAAAACACCCAGAGGTAACACGGCACGCTGCACTGAGGAAGACCATGAAGGAACTCTGTTTTGTGTTCAGTTTGTGAAGAAAACTAATTCTGTATTTCACAATAAAGTACACAACTAACTAACGGACCAGCTAACTAACTGTTTACATTCACTTGTCAAAACATTAGGTACACTAGAGAAAATGAATGCATTCTTTAATAACCGTCCCGCACTAAATCCCTTTTCATGACTGTTCTAATGTTCAGTTTATGCTGAAAAAGCAGAAGAAGGGTTGTAATTCAACTGGTTGATCAATGAAGGAGGAGTTTGTGATACGACTGGGTTTAAATAGATGTCATTTCCTGCATTTGGAAATTGATTCAAAACTGAATTAAATAATATAAGGCGAGGGAGGGTTTGTTCAGTTAGTTGCAATCTGCAGCCTCACCACTAGAGGCCACTAAATACCACACACTGGTCCTTTAAGAGTCTAGTTTTGTGTTCGTTAGCTCTAATTCACCTTTGGCTAAGCCACACCCTAGAATGTAGATTGACCAATCACAGCCAAGAGAGCTCCCACAGGGGTCCGACACTTTTTCACAGCGCTCCATTGACTTTAACGCAGGCGTCTCATATTTTGGGTCTCGGCAGGCTATACTGTCGGTATATATCCAGCATCCAGGGTATGGATAAGCCCAATGATGTGCGCGCAAAACCCTGTGGAGCTAACCAAAACATCACCGTTACAGCTTAAGTTGCATAGTTGTTGATACGCTAGCACACGCTGAAGAAATACAACGTTATACGTGCGTAACGTTAGTCCGTTTGCTTCGTAATAACGATTATAGAAGTGAATAGAGACGTACCCAGCTTTGCATGAACAGTGTTGCTCCTTGATATTGTCAGTCTCAGCCTCCGTCTCGATTAATAGGATATGCGGTGGTTCATTTTTTGACTGTGACCGGTAGCTTTTGCCTCTATTTGGATGCCTTGTTGTTCGTTGCGTTTCACTTGTATGTCCTGAATATAGCCTTCAAACGCATGTTGCAGCCCCTTTTGCTTACTTCTATCGGACACTTTATTTGCTGCTTTATAAAAGTTTGACAAAAGTTCAGCAGGAAGAGCTGTCACAGCATAAGCCATGTTGATACCAGAGCCTTATAGATAACCAGAAAACCACAGCCCAGAAGACAATGTCGGACGTAGCAACAGTAACTAAGGGGGGCGGGGCTTAGCCAAAGGCGAATTGGTCTCAGTTTCAAGAACCAACTGGTGTGACAGAGTATTATGGGAATTGTTATGTCTCATACTCTGAGAATGAATCAGAGTCAAGACGCAGCTTAATGTCAAGACACTCATTTAATTCTGATTCAATTCAACATCGATGTATTTGGAGATATTTCAGTTACAAAACAATTTTGCTTAATTGTGAAAGAGATTTTCACAAAACTACCGTTGTCATTTGTTTCTGAGGTTTGTGTTATTTCTCAGTATTTTCCCTCCAGCGTCTCATCTTTCATGTGTCTTTGCTTTTCTCCAGCTATTATCTGTCGTCATACTTTTTAAATGTGAAAAATGTTCTGCTGGAACTGGCCTAACTTTTAAAAAGATCCATTTAAGGATTTAATGCAAGGGTGTCAAACATAAGGCCCGTGGGCCAAAACCAGCACGCCAGAGGGTTTGACACCCCTGATTTAATGAATTTATATCAGATCTTTCAAACGAAGATCAGTTTGAAAACTCAGCCCTACATTTAGACTCTCCTTGCAGGTGTTTCTTTAACTAGGAGGCTTTTATACTCTAGTGTCAATCATAAACTCTGAGAGCTGTGATAAAAATGAGGTCAGTGCAGAGGGTGGTGTAGATTAGCTGGAGCTGGGTCAGACGTGGCCGACCGACAGATCAACACGAGCTCAAAGTTAGCAGAGAGTCTGAGGGGGAGGAAGATGGGAGGACGGAGGAAACGTTGTCCAAACACCGTCCCCTGTCCGTGCGCAAACACAACATCTGTCACTGGGTTGTGTTTGCTCGCTCGCTCTGGCCTCGCGGCTGTGACCACAGCGGTGCAGCGGCGGTCGCCTCGTGCAAACTTTCATGGACGTGCTGTGCTTTTTGTGTGGCTTGTGGTTCTCACCGACTGTTAGCCTCAGTGTTAGCTTAGATCCACGTTCCCACACATGGTAGATGCTGCGAATGCATACGTCCACACACACACAACCCACGCCGATCCCAGGGTGTGCTGTGTTTCACTTGCAGGATTGCCAAGATGTAAACTGCACCGCTTAGAGGCTTCAGAGGACCACTAAAACGGACCGAGCCCTGAGCTAATCACTTAGATTGGTGACAACAAACTGCAGCTTCACACATCTGCAGCTGAGCGTCAAATAAAAGAGAAGAAATCATGTGAAATCATTTTTGAAAACCACACAAACTCATTGTTATTAATTCAAGATGCTTTTCTCTTTACAATGTGATATTTTCTTTTGACCAACCAATAAATTAACCACTGCAACATGTGCTTTCAGTGAGAAAGACAGACTTTACGTGTCTCCAAGTCAACCAGCAGCTGTAGATGGTTCTGATCCAGCGGTAGGTAGAGATCCATTAGAGACAGCAGCTGCTACAATATTCTACTGACCACATGATGGCGCTGCTGATTTACAGACACACAAACTGAGATCAGATCTCAAGTGCTGGCTGGGGACACATGTGGAGACACGTTTAGATTAAGACCAGGTGTCAACACGGGGACTTAAAGCTGAACCAGGTCGGATGTTAAGGTCTGAACAGAGGCCACGTGGTTATTTAGTCAAAAGTGTTGCATGTCTTGGATTAACTGCCACTCCCTGCTCCAGGTGTTTCTTTTAACATCTCTTTTCCTTGATTAAATCACAAACAGACACATGACGACGACGACAATAGCCTGCGGTCATAAAATCAAATATTTGAGTGGAAACGGGCAACAACCATCTGTTTAACATCCCCTCTCTGCTCTGAAACACTGGACCGAGGTGTAAAGCTCCCAGGGCCACTCTGTTAAACTCACTGGTGCCTGCAGGAAAGGCTCAGCTGTTCCCACCTAATGTTCCTGCTCCAAAGAGGAAGTCCCACACAAAGCCTGTTTACACTATTGTTCTGTGTTCTGGCTCAACTTGATAATCAACTTGATAATGTAACGCCCTAAAAACGTGCTCCATCTCACGCAGTAACTTTCATCTTCGTCCTCATAAATCACTCCATCCCTCTCAACACTCTTTCATTTCCTCTCTTTGCCGTTCAGTCAAGTCTCTGACTCTGCTCTGCTTCCTCCATCTCTTGCCGTCCAGTCTCATCCCCTCTAATCCACCATTTAATCTTTCTCTTTACTTCCTGTGCTCATCGTCTTCCTCCTCCTCCTCCTCTTCCTCCTCCTCCTCCTCGTCTCAAGCTGCTCTTTTCTGTCCTCCCGTCGACAGAGAAACATCTGGCTCAGGTTAGTGTCTGGGACGGGAGGAGGACCATCTGAATCCAAACATTCCTGCTGTGCTCAGACAAGCTGGCCTGGGAACCTCTGATCCTACAGAGGTCTACACGCTCTACGTTTAACAGCCTGGCATTCTGTCGGCTTTTTAAAGATCGCTCTGATCGGCATCGACGCCGCTGGGACTGATGCAGAAGTCTGGACGTAGTTTACTGTACCGAGAAGAGATTTCTGTTTCTGTTATTTTGAGCTAAAGGAAGCAAACGCTGATGTTGTGTTTGTGCCCGTACACTCTTAGTTTCTCTGCTGTTATTTATTTTGCACAGTGACCAAGGCTCAAATGTTGTGAAGTGAAATGTAAATCTTAACTGTTGACAAATAGGTGAACATTTGGGTGATTTGGGAGTTTATTGTTCTACATTTGCACAGTGCACATGTGATAGGAGGAGACAGATTTTAAAAAGCCGTTATGAATCAAAATATTCAAAATAAAACAAAAATAAATTCAAGTTCTGCATGATACAGCAGATGTAGGACACAGTTATTTTCACACGTCTTTAGTGTGAAATGACATCATTTATGAAGTCATTCATTCAGGCCGTTCAGTTTAATGATTAGCCTGATCTTTGTTTCATTCACTTTAAATCATAAATTCATAAAACTCACTTAAGTGATAGTAAAGACAGAACAGGTATTGGACATAATGAGCCCTTCTCTGACTTGTAGCCCAGATTCTGACGCTGCCGTCTTGTTTCCAGGTCAGAAAGCCGGTGGCTCTTCTCCGTTAAGATGCCACCTTATCAGCGTCTTATCAGGTCTCTGACTTACCACACTTCTGACGAGTGAGTCTGGGCTTTCACCAACTTATCGAATTTACGAACTTTATCATCATCAGGTCCGTGTGTGTGTGTGTGTGTGTGTGTGTGTGTGTGTGTGTGTGACCTTAAGTCGAGTCACAGTAACTTGCACCTTCATTGTCCTGAAAACTACTTTCATTGAGTATTTACGTCTGAAACAAATCAGTTTCTTCAGAACATTTGAACATTTCTGTGACGACAAAGTTGCAGAACGGACGTCTGAAACGAGGCCAGTGTCTTATCTGCTTTTCCACACAACGACAGCAGATTGTACTTTTCGACCCTGAATAGAGACCAAGCACAGGAGGCTGAGGTCGTGTCGTTTGTTCTTCTTTAAGCGTTTATAAATGTGAAAGAGAAACGCCGCGGCCGCGTGGATGAAGAAAAGACGCCGACACTAAATCAGTCTTATCACAGAGCTGCACACTAGAGGGTCAGGGGCCGGCTCCCTTATCTCCAGCTCCGGCTCAGACAGACGGGGAGGTAGAGTGTCGTAAATCAATCGCACCTCTGCTGTGATTCAGACCTTACAACACAAAGCTGGTTTTTTTTTAAACCCCCCATGCCAAAGTAAGACCTGGCACAGCTAACGGTTATTTGCACTGACCTATTATTTATTCTGGTAATAAAAAGCAGAAGCTGCCACCAGCTTTAAAAAACTGACTCTAACGTAGGAGTGCTCTTGAGCAATGCTGCCTCAGACCAGCTGATGAATGTGGACGAATGAACAGGACTAATAGTTTATTAATGTGTCATAAAAGCTTCTTTCAGCTGACAAACTGGAGCAAACACCGGCTGAGTTATTTCTGCAGGAATCAAGTGGACTTCCTGCAGTTTGGCCGAGCCCGTCTCTCGCCGTGTGGACACGCGGTGAGACAATGGAAGTGGACGACACGGACTTTGTGTTGCGTTTCACAGACTGCGCTACAATGCAGCGCTGTTCCCCCGTCAGTGAATGGGAGGAGATGAAGAGAAGAATAACAGAGGACGGCTTGTTAAAACAAAATTCCTGCATGAATGTTGTTCCAGCGATCTAGGACACGATTGTGGACTTTAACAGTGATGGGAAAACAGGAGGCTGAATGTGAGACGCTTCTGATCATCATCTGCTGAGCTGCAGCGTCCAGCAGGTGTAGCTCAGACTAAGACATCATCACTGAATCAGAAGAAAACTAAAACGAGCAAATATTCACACAGTCAGAACTGTTCCTGACTCTGCTGTGGATTCAGTGAGGTTGTTGTATAAAGGTAAACTTTATAGAGTCTATAAATGTGCTCACACAGCTTCTGTCACTGTATCCACTGAGCTGACTGCTCGTACATTGTTAATGACGCAGCTTCAGAGGGCAAAGTCTCAGTGATCTCGTAACAGCGGTTAACTTGTGTTGATATGCAATGACATGCAAATACTATTGGCTGAGAGGCTAGGAAGATAGGAGGAGCTGCTATTAGCTGCTATTAGCTGGGGCGCTAGGAGGAGCTGCTATGAGCTGGGACGCTAGGAGGAGCTGGGACGCTAGGAGGAGCTGCTATGAGCTGGGGCGCTAGGAGGAGCTGGGACGCTAGGAGGAGCTGCTATGAGCTGGGACGCTAGGAGGAGCTGCTATGAGCTGGGACGCTAGGAGGAGCTGCTAATAGCTGGGAAGATAGGAGGAGCTGCTATGAGCTGGGACGCTAGGAGGAGCTGCTATGAGCTGGGACGCTAGGAGGAGCTGCTATTAGCTGGGACGCTAGGAGGAGCTGCTATTAGCTGGGACGCTAGGAGGAGCTGCTATCAGCTGGGACGCTAGGAGGAGCTGCTATGAGCTGGGACGCTAGGAGGAGCTGCTATCAGCTGGGACGCTAGGAGGAGCTGCTATGAGCTGGGACGCTAGGAGGAGCTGCTATCAGCTGGGACGCTAGGAGGAGCTGCTATCAGCTGGGACGCTAGGAGGAGCTACGAAGCGTCTCGTAGCTTAACATAATTTAGCGACTGGCAGGTGAAGACTGCAGTGTCTCTGGGGTTCGTCTTGGGCATATATAAAGAATATAAAGTATATAAATATATAAAGTCCCTTCACACAGAAGCTTTGGAGGGATTCCTCTCCTGAATCCTGCTGATCTGTTGGTCTACACTTCATTTATTCCAGATGATCGTGTTGCTGTGAAAATATTTGTGAATTTTAATGTAAGATGAAAAAACAGAAGCGGCTTCGTTTGTTTGTTTGTTTACTTTCATCACTTCCTGTTTCTCTTCTCGTGGTCTCGTTCTCTAAGCTCATCAGCCAATCAGAGTCATCCGGTTCCGATTCAAAACGTTGGTCCAACTAGAGCCAAGAGTTCAGGACACAGCGCTAAGACCAGAGGCTCCTTTCAATCAGAACAACCCAGATCTGTCCTGTGCCTTTAAAACAAATCGGAGCGATCCTCGTTAAAATATCTGGGTAATTCTGAAAAGTGAAAATGGGACCTGATCAAACGATCTGTTATCTGTGTTACAACCAAAGCTACAGAACCAGATATAGAAATATTCACTTTCACTGTTTATTTATCTCTGTTAATAGTTTTTTTCTAATCAGAATCAGAATCAGAATAACTTATTAATCCTTCAAGGAAATTGTTTTGTTGCCGTTGTAATAACGTTCAAACAGATAAGGTGTTAACTTTGAAAGCTTCCAGTTAATTATTAACGACTAACCGCTGGGGAGAGCTGAGAGGAAGCATCAGTTCATTAATGAGGAAATCAGCAACTAATCGATGAGAGAAAAGGGAGGATGTTTATGGTTCGTTTTGGATTAATTGAGGCAGACAGTAATTTCCACCATTTCCTGAGAATAAATAATAATTAAAAGTTTGTTTTAGTCAGTGCACAATGACGACTCTAGAGAATAATTAAATAAAAGCTCCTCCACTTTATGTTTAGGTTTGCAGGAAGCTGCTGGATGGTTTTATATTGCTCTTATCAGACCTGTAAGACGAAGAGTCAACAACTAGTATGATGCACAATTTAGCAATAAATGCAGCAGTTATTACGCTTAATTACCCTTCATGTTTGTGAAAGTTAACTGTAAAGGGAAAGTTCTGAGTCATCCAGGTCATAGTATATCCTGAAAGGTTCAAAAAAGGCAACTTCTTTTTTGAGAAGACGTTTCACCACTACTCAGATGAGCGGTGAAACGTCCAGCTGCCTTTTTTTTTAACCTTTCTAGATATCTGTAAAGAGAGACAAAAAGTCTTCAGATGCAATATAGAAAAAGTAGATTTCTTTTAGTTTTAACTTGGTTTCTAAAAGGAAACCTGGACTTTCTGTTCACAGATTGAACGGTTTCTCTTGGGAATTTGCAAATATTGTGAAAGATCTCAACTTCCTCTGTTCCAAGGTAGAGACCAGGAGGAAGTGTCTCCTTCCACTTCTCCTTTCTCTCATGCCCAGCTCTGACAGTGTGTGTGTTAGCAGTGACTTTACCTCCCAGCGGCCGTAGGTCATGAAGAACAGGGAGAAGGGGATGGCTGTCCCGGACATGGCGTGTGTGGACGGCATGCTGTACTCCGAGTTGTAGAACACCTCCACCTTGACCACCGGAGGGGAGGCCGGCCGGGACCAGCCGAACACATCCTTGGTGCACTGTCCCAGATACATGACCCACACCCACACCATGATCAGCCGCCTGCTCACGACGGCGTCCACGTTCCACATGATGAACGAGAAGAAGATGATGTAGAAGAGCTCGTTGCCCAGCTCGGTTCCGAAGGTGAACAGGTAGTACAGGAACCGGTCCTCGACCAGGAACTCCTGCCCGACGTCGCCCGTTAGAGAGTTCTTGCGGAGGGGCTTCACCGTGCTGCTCCGCGGAGGACAGCCGGGCTCCCGCTCGGTTTCCCCGGAGGAGTCCGGTCCAGTTCTCCTGTGGCCGTCCTCTCCTCTGGCGGTGCCTGCAGAAACAGCAGAGCCGTTCTGGGGAGCGTTTTCACTTTCATGCGTGAGGTTTGTGTCGCTGCTAGAATCTGTAATCCTCTTCCGAAGACCTGCTGCTGTGGTCTGAATGTTCTCCCCTTCTCCGGCTCCTATAACGGACAGAGTGTCACTCTCTGCTCCGGCGGCGTGATGATGGCAAGCCCCGTTGTTGTGTGAGTGAGTCCGGTCAGCCGCCTTGCCGCCGTCGGTGGTCGTGACGCCTCTCGAAAACGTCCCTCGCACCCCGCAGATGTGCTGAAAGCGCGCGACGAGGTGAGGGTCTTGGAGATCATGGAAGAGCTCTTTAATTTTCTCCATTTTAAGCCCGGTTTTAAAGGCACAGAGCCCCGGGAGCAGGGAACACGGTCTGCGCTACTTTCTCCCCGAGCACTTGATGCTAGCTGCCCGGCTAACGTTAGCTAGCTAACTAACCCGAGCATCACGACAAAGCTGCGCTCAAAAGACAACCCGCAAAAAACCGCTTGTAAAGTACAGCAAAGTGTAACAGCGACTCGTTTTATTTAAAACAAAATAAGAAAAACGGCTTTCAGTTGGATGATAACGGACGAACCGAACTGTGAGACGAGGTCCGGGCGCGTTCAGTGTCCCGCTACCTGCAACTGACAGATGCACGGGGAACACTGGGAGCGCGCCTTTCCTGTTGCCTTTCGGTGCAGTCGGAAATCTCGCGATTCTTTCTCCAACCGTCAATTTGGATCACATTTGAAAGCATGTAGACGCACGAACTCAAATAAATTTACACTTTTAATCCTAACTCAAGATTAATTGTTACACAGGCAATATGTAGGCTTTTGTAGTTAATAGAAAAGTTTAAAAATCAAGTGGAGATTACTGTAAACGGTATACATTCGTGGCTGGTTTAACTTTGAACATAAAAGGCGCGAGGAAACATGTAAACAAAAACATAAACACGGTGTTTGCTAAAACTGACAGTGAAAATAATATTTTATTCCTAAAGTTTTCCTGAATTGATGTTTGTTAAACCAAAACCCTACGTTTACAGGGAGTTCATGAAGGCAGCAGCGGTTTCGGCGTGCACGTACAATAGATGTGCTCCGAACGTCATGACGCAACGTGACCGCGCTTTGCAAACGAGCTGGATAGATAGATAGATAGATAGATAGATAGATAGATAGATAGATAGATGAAAAAGGAAAGACATCAAACCATCGTCACATTCCTTTATTATTATCTGATAATCAATCACCTGAAAAAAACGTTTTAAGGCCCTTTTTTCAAAATAGTTTATCTTAAATATGGAATAAGCATTTTCATCAAAATATAAATTCTTGCTCTAAAATATTAAGCTTCTCCTGAATAGTTGCCTTTAGTTTTTTCCTTCTTTTCTTTTCTTCTCTTGTAGTGATTGTTATCGAGATGCACATTTTCCCGAGTCGGTAAAACTCCTGGACAGACACTGAACACTCAGAACACACAGATGAATCATCAATAATCACATTAGTGTCCGCTTTAGAAACGTAAAAAACAAAAAACTAACAAAAAACATCTCAGCTGTTGTTTAAATATCAGTTTAAAGGAATTCTGCTTTCTGGAAATAAATCTTTAAAACACCTCATTCACAAAAACTCCATTTGGTCGCATGACTTTTGTTCTTTTTTTAAAAATAAAAAGGTTAAACAAAGTAAAATGACTGCTGCCACATTTGAACATTTTAAGCACATTGAATATAAACTTTAATATGTGTGACACGTTTTTAATGTGCAGTATTTGGCATCAATTCTATGATTAAAACAGTGTTGTTGTTGTTTTTTACATGTATACTAGAGCAGGATGTGTAACTTCATTACTAAGCCCTTGTGTTTGTTAATTTTGGAGTCCAGGTTTAAACAGGATCCACTGATGAAGTGTTCCTCCAGCAGAGGACAGCAGAGCGCTGACGACGTCTAATCGTGATCATGGAGTGCAGAGAGGAGCAGTCAGACGAGGAGACTTCACACCGTCCAGGGAATGTTACGCAGAATATTTCATAATTCACACAGGAGCATAAAAAGACAAGCACACCGGCGGAGGTTCTGCATCAGAAGTAGCCTGCGTATGGTCCGCATAGATCCCTGAATCTGCTCACGCTTCACATGAGCAGCAGTGACAATAAAAAATAATAAATCAGCGACACAACAGCAAGCTGCCGGTTTCAGCTCTGGCACGTCTGCACAAAGAGTAAATAGCAGTGACTGCAGCATCACCACCAGAGACTCTGTTGATCCTGAGGCAGAAGAAGAAGAAGAAGAAGTCTCAGAGCTGGAGACACGAGTCCCTCGGAGGGTTTTAGTCGTAAACATATGGGGAACAACTTCCCTCCTGCCTGATTCTTCCAGTTTTCAGCATGTCATTGAGGAGAGGACGCTCAGCCGTTGTCGTCCAGGTTGTACAGGAGGACCTGGTGGTTTGGGACGAGTCCCGTGCAGGAGCCCAGGCTGTACAGGCAGCCAGCCGACGGGTAACAGGGCACCAGGCGGTAACGCTGCAGCTCCTCCAGGTCGAACGGCTGAGAGCAGCAGTCTGTCACCAGCACCTTCACCCTCTTCCTGTCCGGGTACATAAGCCTCCGCTGCCCCCTCCCCCCGATAACCCCCTGCTCCTCCTCCTCTTCTTCTTCCTCTACTTCATCATCATCTCCTTCCTCTTCCTCCTCTTCCTCCTCCTCCTCGGCCTCCGGCTCCTCCTCCTCATGGTGGATCTTCCTCAGCAGGTTGTTGATGAGGACGGAGCGTCGCAGGTAGGCCTCAGGGTCCTCCAGGAACCTCAGCTTCTCCAGGGACAGCTTCAGGATGCAGCTCCGGTCTTCCTGCAGGATCAAGTGCTGCGAGTGGAAACAGAAAAGGAAGGAGATCAGAGTTTGGTCTAACGTTACCTCAACAGATTAGAAAAATAAATACAGAAAAAGATTGAAATACAACAGAGAAGTGTGATCCTTTAACACTGAATTTAATTTAATGTGGTGGAGACCAAAAACAGAGCTAACAGAGCTGTCTGATCTGGTCTTGTCTTGTCTTGTCTCTGTCTGGTCTGGTCTGGTCTGGTCTCTGTCTTATCTGGTCTGGTCTGGTCTGGTCTGGTCTGTTCTCTGTCTTGTCTTGTCTTGTCTTGTCTTGTCTTGTCTGGTCTGGTCTGTTCTGGTCTTGTCCCTGCCTGGCCTGGTCTGGTCTTGTCTTGTCTTGTCTTGTCTTGTCTTGTCTCTGTATGGTCTGGTCTGGTCTGGTCTGGTCTGGTCTCCTCTGGTCTTGTCTCTGCCTGGTCTGGTCTTGTTTAATCTGGTCTGGTCTTGTTTAATCTGGTCTCTGTCTGGTCTGCTCTGGTCTGGTCTGGATTTTATGATGGGATGTGTTCCAGCTGAATACCTCTTCATCATCTGGATAGTCCTCCAACCAATCAGAGACATGTAAACTAATTCTGTCACTCTTCTGTCCATCACCACATTAAGCCCCGCCCCAAAATGATGTGATTGGTCCGGCGGATATTTGACAGACAGGAGTTGAGTCTTTCTGCAGAGCAGCATTAGTTCTTTGTGTTAAAGGTTTCATTCAGAGGCAGAGGAGGATTATTAGACTCTACACGACCTCTGAATGAAGCTGAAGGACACGAGGAAGGACGAAGAGTGAAAGTAATGGAGGGACGGTAGAACAGAAGGACTTGTACTTTTTGTAAATATCCATGTAGGCCTCCGTGTAGATCCTCCTCCTCCGCATACTTCCTCTTGAAGTAAGCAACTTTCGACGTTGTTGAATGGTTTGGTCTCTCTCTGGGGGAAGGGGCCGCTGCAGGAGAAGAAGAAGAAGAAGAAGAAGAACAGAGACCAGAACGATCAGAACAAAACGCTGCTTTGGTTTGTGTTTGAATGAAAAGCTGCTGAATCAAACCGTGACTCATCACAGGACCTTCAGTCTAACTGAGAATCATTTAAAGGTGACGGCTGACGTCAGATTGATGTGAGACAACAACCAGGAGGTCAGGAGGGAGCTAATCTCTTTCCATCATAGTTTAGACTTCTCTTTCTTGACAATCTGGAGCATCGGTTAGCACTGACGCCTCACAGCCATAAGGTTCTGGGTTCTAATCCAGTCCACCGTCCAAAGACATGCTGGTTAGGTTAATTGGTGATTCTAAATTGGCCGAGGTCTACCCCACCTCACGCCCAGCCCCCCCACGACCCTCCAGAGGACAAGGTCTTACAGACAGAGCGTCTCTCTGTGTCTGTTTGGGGTCATTTTTAAAGGATCTGTGTCTTTTTATTGTGTTTTTTTGTGTTCATTTTGTTTTTGTGTCTCTTGCATCTCTTATTTTACACTTTTTTATTTTTGCATGTTACATTCTATCATCTCTGTATTAGTTTATTTATGTACATCAGTTATGACCCACCTACATTTTATAACACTACACTAAGGATTTATTACTTTGTTGATGGTTTATTTTTATTCTTGTGAATTTGGGACAGAAAAGAAAAAATGTGTGTGAATAGTTGATTATTTATTTATTTGTTTATTTGAATAAAGACTGAAACCTATCCAACTAATCTGTGTCAGGTGTTGTTGTTCTCTTGGCCACTAGAGGTCGACCAAGTCAACATAAACAAGAGGCCACTTCTCCAGGAGACACTTCAAACACAGGATTTAACATTTAAAAGGATGAAGAGCATTAAAGAAGAATGTTAGACAGAGAGACGTTAAACTGCAGGAGGAGGTTACCTGCCGCTGATGCTCCTCAGACAGACTCTCAGATCTCTGACTGGAGTTTAAACCAGAGCTGATCTGAGCCTCCACATCGCCCTCAGACTCCTGCAGAGAAGACGAGCAGAGAGAGGAGGAGGAGTGAGGAAGTGGGTCAAAGACACCAGAACACAAACACAGAAACTTCTTCATCTTGAATTTCTGGATGCAAAAGGAGCCGATGGTATTTTAGAGCTTCCACAACACCAGAACGTCTTCTGTAATCTTGGGTTACAGCTAAAAGCCGCGCGAGCAGAACAGAAAGCTTTAATCTGAGCTGATATGAGCAACAGAACAAGAAGCACCGTCTGATTATTATGGACCTGGAGCAGGAGGAACAAAACAGGAAGGAGGAGGAAGGGAAAAATATATTAAAAATATATAAATAAATGATTAAAAATATAAACTAAAAAATTAAAATGAAAGATGAGAAAAATTAAAAATAATTACATAAAAAAATGAAAATAAATAAAAATGATTAAAACAGGGAATTAAAAAAATAAAATAAAAGATGAGAAAAAAATAAAAAATATATAAATAAAAAAAATATATAAAAAATTAAACAGGTGAAACAATAAAATATTTGAGAAGAAAAATATGAGGGAAAAAAAAAACAAATAAAAAAAAATCATCTGACTGGGTCCATTCATTTTGTTGCGTGTTGATGTTTTGTTGAAATGCATTTAGAGATGTGTGTTACTGAAAATCTGCTCATTTGAATGTGTGAGAGAGAAGAAGAGGATGAGGAGGAGGAGGATGAGGAGGAGGAGAGATAAGATGCTGCATGAGGGGGCTGTTATTGAAAAACAATCAGAAACAGAGTGGGAAGCTCGGCGGTTGCGAAACGTCCACGCCGGCTCCCCTGAAGCTGCCGCGGTGACTCACACACTTTCTACCGTCCAACTGCTGCATGTGATGGAGGCTGCGTGGGACGAGTGTGTGTCTGTGCGTCGCACGCCGTGTTTCATGTGTGTGTTTATTTGTTTGTTTTTTTGCAGCAGCAGAAATAAGTTGGAACAGGAGGTCGGTGTCTTAGGGTGAACTTTGCCAAGATTAAATGTGCACGGATTAATAAACAGATTAATCTGATTATTTTTATAGTTTGCATCATAAACCCAAGGTCTGACTAGAACCTTGTAACAACAAGTCAATCATTTGCAGCAGCACACATGAAATGAGGAATTAAAGGAGCTGCTGCAGACTTTACTCTGCAGAAACCACAGATAAAAGCAATAAAAGCAGCTTTTATCTGCAGCTTATATATGTTTATATGAAGAGTCACAAAAGCTTCATTTTTAAATAAATGACATGTTATCAGTTTCAATCTTCCTTTAGGAATTAGCAGAATCTGTCACCAGCTTAGTTTGTTATGGAACATTTTATTTTATTTTATTATTTATTAATATTTAAAATCAGTTTTCTTTATTTTAAATCGTAGGATGAATCTGTGCTTGTGTCATTTTGTTCATCAGTTAAAATAATAGCCAACATGTGATGCATGAATTACTTTCTTATTGTGAAAAAATGAGCAGTGTGTGATGTGTTTTTCTTTTTACCTTTTAGTTGCAGCTGACACACACAAATAAAACTATTCTTTCCTCATTGCTAATTTGAGAGATTCTCAACACATTTCTTGTTTTTCTAAACATAACATACATGTTTAAGTAAATTTAAAAACCATTTTCATTTCTTTAATACGTGCATCTTAACTAAAAGCCACTTTCAGAGGCTGAACTTCCATCATTAAATCTTAATTAAAGATTCTTACCTTTGAATGTAACCGTGTCCTGCAGCAGTAAATCCCGGTTAAAGAGTCTTTCTCTCTCTCTCTCTCTCCGCGGAACATCCAGCGTCCTCACGCCGACCTATCGTCGCTCCAGCTCGGCCTGAAGTCTGAGTCCGTGTCGGTTCCTGCGGGCGGAGGGACGGAGGGTGGAGGCGGAGGTGCAGAGCTCCAGCTCCTAGTCGAGGGGTGAGACGCGCTGCCGCTCTCCAGACTCCTAAAATATCTCCGTTCACAGCAACAGGAGACGACGCTGATTGGTCCTCTCGGAGGCAGATGTTTCGTGTTGCTAGGAGACTGCGGGAGCATCAGCTCTCGTCTCCCCGCATCCAACCAGCGCAGCTCGGTCTCTGCTGCTTTTACCACAACTTCTCCTCAGACTCATCTTTGCTTTTTCCTGTTTGAGATTTGATCTTCACCAAACTTTTATAATTCAAGGACCCGACTCTGACTTCGTCCAAAAAAATAAATAAATAAAATAGACCTTAAAACTCCTCAGAAGCTCCACAGAATCATTTAATCACCACAAAACGGGGATTCAAGATTCATTTTTAAATCTTGAGTAAAACCAGGTTATTAGGTGTAAAGCTGGAACCAGGAAACAACTAGCTTAGCTTAGCATGAACATTGATAGTAGAGGTAAACGTCTAGCATGTCTTAGCGTTGTTTATTAGTCTTTGTGCTAAGCTAAGCTCCATTATGAACAAATATGTTTTGCTGAGAGTTATGCAGAAAGATAGATACTACTCGCATGTTCTTGCACAAGACATGAAGCAGCAACTGGGAGGTGTTTTTAACCTAGCTTAGCATAAACATTAGTACCAAATATCTAGCATGGATTTGTCCAAAAAACAAACCTAACAACTCGTCTAAAGGATCTTTACAAACATGTAGATTCCAGATGTCGCTAGAATAATTTTTCCAGATTGAACAAAGGCAGGAGATTAGGCATGAAGCTATTAGCCTAGCTTAGCATAAACATTAGTATTAGAAGTAAACGACTAGCCTGGCTCTTGTTTTCAGTCTTTATGCTAAGCTAAGCTCTGTTGAGACTGTTTTGCTGAAATTTAGGCAAGAATACTACTCCTATCAGGAGGCAAGTAGCTTAGCATAAACATTAGTGGCAAATATCTAGCCTGGGTTTGTTCAAAGTTAAAAAACAAAACAAAAAAAGAACTTAACAGCTCTTTTAAAGCTCTTCACAATCATTTAATCCTGACAAAAACTGTCAGGTGAAACTGGAACCAGGGTATAATTAGCTTAGCTTAGCATAAACATTAGCAGTAGCGGTAAATGGCTAGCCAGGCCCGGCTTTGTTTTCAGTTGTTTATGTCTTTGTGGCCATTTGCAGACATTTTTCATACATTTGTGGTCGTTTCATAAGCTGTTGAAACAAATCAAAATATCTTGATAAATTAGGGAATAATAAGAATTTGTGTCCAGCATTTATTATTTAGCTAAATCCTTAAAAGTCAGGCAGGTTACTTAAAACAATTAAGGGAGTCAATTCTTTTCAACATGCCAACATACATGAACAATTTGTAAATATTTTATTCATAATAAGATAGAATTATCTTACCTAGCCCATTTTCAAAATAAACACCAGCTGTAGTTGTGGCTGTACGTCGCCAAAACTCATTTCCAAAGCTGTGTATCCAAAGTAAACAAAGACTAAAGGCTCCCAGATCATGGACTTGACACTGAACAGCTAATGAACAAGCAGCAAATCTGAGTTTGTAGGTTAAATCGAAGACATCTGCTACCAAAGATTAGGAGAGATTCTCCCAAAAAAAAACAAAAAAAAAAAAACACAAGATACGTTCCCTAATCTCTAATCCGGAGATTTCCTCTGACAACGGTTTAAAATTGGAAATCTCCACCGACGATCACTATGTTGTTTTGTTTTTTTACACCTAAACAGAGCTCAGGAAGAAGAGGAAGCCCCAAGAAAACAGATGGCAGCCAGACGTTACCACAGCAAGGATCTTCTGGGTTTTATTGGCAACGACACAACTTGGTACAAAAAAGGTGCTTCCTGGGTGCTCAGCATGCACGGCCCAGACCAGGGCTACGGGACCACAGTCTGAACAGAATCAGGATCAGACTCATCTGTGCTGTTTGGTTCGTTTAATCTCAACTGTCTTTAGTGCAACATATGTCCTGGCTGAAGATGTGAACTGCATCATTGTCAGCAGGAGGTGGTTGGGGTGGATTGTGGGCGTTCAAACTCTCACCAAAGTCTCACCTTGGTGATTATGATTAACTGTTAACAAACAACTCGTGTCTAAAGTTCCTGTGGATGGTTTTTCTCTCTTGTTTCAAGGAGCTATAGCTACAATAGTTAGCAGGCAATAGGTGTGAGGCTAGAGCCAGGAAGCAATTAGCCTAGCTTAGCATAAACAACAGTAGCAGAAGTAAACTGTCATTACGCTTCTGCTCATTTTCTCCAAAAGACGTCGGAATATTGTTTTAAACTTATGTTAAAGAATAAAATCTAACAGAAAGAAGGCTTGTAACTTTAGATACACAAGCTGGGCATTTCAACACATTTATTCTTTTGTTGATCGTTGTGCGAAAAGCTAAAACTGGAAGTAGGGGCTGATTAGCCTAGCTTTGCAAAACCATAGGCAGCAGCAGAGGTAAACAGCTAACCTGGCTTTGTTTAGAGTTTAAAACGATTTTAAACAACTGCACCACGTTTAAACCTTCCAGAACGTGGCGCAAAGTTGCTAATGGTTTGATTGTTGTTTGCTAAGAAATAGATGAACGCCAAACTGTAGCTTGTACCCTTTGGAGCCTTCAAATATGCTAGTAGAGGAAATTTTAAAGTTTAAACAGAACCTGGCTAAGTGTGTCCAGTCGTTATGCTAAGCTAAGCTAATTGCACCTCGACTCTAGCTCCATACTTAATGCATAAACATGATACACATTTAGACTGAATGTCTGGAAAGAGTTTCTTGCAGGGCCAAAGTGGGAAATACAATTAATTAAATGGATTGTACTAAATTATACAGATGAAGTAACTGAGCCATATAAAGCTATATAAGAAAAAATCATGCCTTCACGTTGCACTTTTTTATACTCAAAGCGTATCAGTGATTAATGTGTGAAAAAAAAGTTACTTTCAAAAAGTTTAAGACCTGCTTTGTGAGAGTTTTTATCTCTGGTCCGGGTTTTCCAGAGTCTGGACTTCCTTCCTTCCTGACTGAGTCTGAAAACCTCCGCCCTGGTCCAGGCCCTGACGAGTAAACCTTCCACGCATGCAGTCTTACAGCAGCAGCATTCACAGGAACAACAACAAAGGCTTCATGCTTCATCTCTTTGTCACGGCGGATATGTTTCATGTCCAAATGTTACAGGCACTTCATCAGAATTATCGAAACGGTAAAACATCTGCAGCACAATCTGATTATCTCACATCTGTAATACAACCCTCGGGGATCTTAAACTGAGCATGCAGATATGTAAACACGATCTCTTAACAATATTTAAGAACATTAAACACTATCTTAAAAAATATAATAGATGTGAGAGATTCTGTACAACAGTTCGACATGCATCAAATATATCCATCTGTGCAGTAAATATAGTTCAGGTCACTGCTCTACACCCACCAGAATGAAGCCAGTAGAATAGGAGTGCTGATATCAAGTCTGGTGACAGGTATGACTCATCCGCCAAACAAAACCTATTTATAGTTCAGACCATCACACTGTACAGCAGCCCAAAACCCCATGTTTCTGTTCAAACACTGAAAAATTGCTTTGGAGTTTGGAAACTTTGCCTTTAACAGTTAAAGCCAAAGAAACAGTTTTCTGGAAGCGAGATCCAACTAAGCTATCGCTAACCCTAAGAGGGAATTAACTGTTTGTTAAAACCTCTTTCCTTAAATACCTAATCTTTAAACAGTAGTTATTTGTCAGCTACACCATTAGATGCTAACATTAGCATGCCTAGATTAGTAACCTTGTGAAACAGATAAGTTTAGGCTATATTGAGTAAGGTTAGCGTTAGCTATAGCGAGTTACTGGTTAGCCATGACAGGAATTTAGCTTACATACAGAGATTAGGAGCGTTTGAGTTTAGGCTAGTTTCAGTTAGCATTAGTATAAAAAAGCTAACTCTTAATACAACTTCCCATTTCATAACTACAAGCTCACAAGTTCCATTTGAAGACAGCGTTAGACAGTTTCAAATTTTTCTGGGCACTATTTGGAGTTTTTTAACCCACTCATAGGGGTTACATTAATTAGCTAGCATGCTACAGCTATCATAATCTGTTTTCATTGTAACAGCCGCTTGTTGAAAATGATCTGGTTTTTGTCTGAATGCCATCAATTTCATTTACGGACAGAAAAAACCTGCACATTTTGTTGCACAAGCTAACGCAACAGAAGCTAACGCAACAGAAGCTAATGCAACAGAAGCTAATGGAATAGAAGCTAATGCAACAGAAGCTAATGGAATAGAAGCTAATGCAACAGAAGCTAATGGGACTTTGGTCTTTGTTGTGGTCTTAGACTTTAACTATTTAAAACTATTTTGGTCTTTTAGTATTTAGCATTCTTTTATAAAATAATAATAACAACAAATACAAAAAAAATAAATAAAATAAAGTTAATGCCCTGGGAAGCTAGCTGCAGCACTCCTATTCTTCATCCATGCTTCATTTATACCTGGAATAGTCGTCATTACACATCTGCAGTTTAAACCTACAGCTTGGTTCCTGCATTCAACACATACATAACGACTTTATTCAACACATCAACTCATCTTTGTAATAAAAACAAAAAAAACTCCTTTGTCTGCTGCTGGAAGCTTCCCTGATTACCATGCGACATAATTAACAGAAGTCATTTAAGTGTTCTTGACAAGCACTTGTACAAAAGGTCGTGGTAAATGAGAAGTGTTGAAGATTTTATGGGTTCAGTGGTGAAATAATAATTTGTTGTAATTCCACTGAACTAACTCCTGAATATGAGCATCAGCCTTAATTAGTAACGCTTGGCGTCGCGAAAGTAATTACTCTCTGACTTCTACTTAGCTATTAAATGTCTTGTAACTGCCTCTGGTTACAGTTTGAAAAGCTGCCCCCCCTCCAAAAAAAATACCTCCAACAAACGCTCAAGTAAACAGACCTCTGCTGTTAGTGTGTGAACCCCTGAGGGCTTTGCAGCAACAGTATCTGTCGACACAAACACATCTAATCCCACCTCCGGGCTGAACCGCTGCCTTATGACTTATGACTATGATGCTCAGACGGGAAGAAGATGAGCACCAGCAGCGGCAGCATTACCGTCATCGCACTATACGATTCCACAGCTGTAACAGCTAATTACCGCAGAGAGAGTGCTGGATGGTGAGGAACACTTCCAGGGCTCTTCAGTGCATGTTATTAACAGCTGCAGCGAGATATTTAAAGCCTCTTTTCAGCTCAGCATTAGCGGGTGCTGAAATCAGCTTTGCCGCGTGAAGGAGGCTGAGCCGAAGCCAAATAACATCATTCAGTGTTGATGAGGCTCATCCCAACGGGGTTAAGAGTCTCCAGCTGCTGGGCTTCCTGCCTGTAGTAGCACGAGTGTTTGGGGAATATGAATGAGCGCTGAATGTGAATGAAACGTCTTTGAAAGATCTGTGCTTCTGTTCCGTTTTACATTTTAACGGCACACTGTAAAATAAAACTCATACCACTAACTATTCCCTTGATTTAACAGACTTAGATCCTTAAATTTACTGGAATGCTTGGTAGACTGTCATGTAAACTAGTTTCTTTGAATGTCAAGCTAGTACGTGTTAACTTAACTTAAAGCTTGTATGGAAATAGGGGAACAAACATTTGGTCAATTATCCAAATAACTTGCCATCTTTTCCACCATGTTAATTAGCTGTAGTCACTTTTTTTGAGTCCAGTGTAACTACAGCATACAGAAATGCATCATTAGTTGGTTAGACGCAAGAAAAATCATATTTAAAAACATAATTTAATGAAGTAAACAAACTATCAGCAGCCAACTCATATTTATAAGTTTGGGAAATAAGCAGAATTAACTTGTAAAGAATGTTTGTTTTTTTTAAAAAGTGAGATTGTGGCGACGCCTGTGGCAATAAGTCGTAACTGCAGGCGTGAATCCCATCACTTGTTATGGTTTTTGGTGGGATTGTCTCCCCAGACATCCCGTTGCAAATACAACAATGCAATATTACCACAGTTAGCAGGAGATATTAATTTAATTACTCAATTAAAATATTCTAGATCGCCACGTTAAGTTAAACTAAAAAGATTAGCTGTTTGCACTAAATTCCTGCGTGATGTTTTACAGTGTAACTCTGACTTAAAATACCAAAAAAACTAAGTATTTGGTCTAAACATTTGGTCTAAACATTTGGTCTAAACATACACTTATCGTGATATCGATATTGTGTCAATATCGTGACGTGAACTCTTAAAAGCTCGCCTCTCTAACGTTCGGCCATTTTGCTGTAAACAAATTAACCTCCATGGAGCTCAGATGACGTGTATGACTACTGTCCATTACCACATAAAGCCCCCCCCCCCCCAAGCGATCTGATTGGCCCGGCTGATCTTTGCAGGAGCAGAATCAGTTCCCAACGGAGAGACTCCAGAACAACTATCTGACACAAACAAGTTGTGGGCAGGGGAAGCTTGTCTAATTTAGAGTGGTCTTTAAGATCCAACATGAAAATGTCTGCTGTCGCAAAAATAGTCAGTTTTTGGCAGTTTCAGTTCAGGTTTTGTCAAACTAAATAACAAAAAAAGAAAAGTTGATGGTTGGTTAGTTGAAGCCCAAATTGCAGGTTGCATCTATGGACATGGTTTGTGAAGGAAACTGTGGTGGTTGGTAAAGAAAGGTTTGTCTATCTTGACTCAGGTGACATTTTAATCTCTTATTAATTCTATTATTCTAGATTTGACTCTCATGGGATGGAGTCAAACAACGATCTACTTATGTGCCTCCTTCTGCTCTTCTGTGTCTACAAATGCAAATGTGAGCTTTTTACCAGACAGAGCTGCTTTAGCTTCTGGGAACGAACTGGTTTAATGGTGGAGGCGGTTGTGCAGATCGATGCTCTTGTGCTCTGTGATGAACGACTGTGGAAAGACGTCTGATATATATTCTATTTGTTATTGTGCCTTTTGTTGCTAAGTGTTAGCCGACGGTGGACTTCAGTCTGAGACAAACCTTGGGCGTTTTTAACACGACGTGACGCTAATGTTAACCACCTCACTTACTTCAGTGATTTGTCAAAGAAACAACACACACACCTCCGACCTCTGAGTTCTTTCTGACACGACACGGCAAAGTGCAGCAGGAAGAACAAACTCTCGGCGAATCCTCGAGGCTGACAGAGCTTCCTTTTGTTTTGTTTTTTACTGAGGCAAAGTGAAGTTCAGAAATGTTTTATCTTCATCCGTGCCACTTCAGAAATCTCACCAGTGAATTCAATTTCAGTGTCTTTTGTGGAGTAGCCTTGAATCATTATTCTCCTTTGAAGCTTCTGCTGCCAGCCTCTGAGGGTTGATGAGTTCGTTCTCGGTGCTGACTCAAACCAGCCAGCCGGGTGCTTGACGCTCTTCCAGGTTTGGATGGATGCGACGACGAGGTGGAGAGGCCTTGAATCCTTGAGCTGTGCAAACGTCACCCACGATCCTCCACTCTGCAAGTCAATAACAAACTCCCTTCCGCTTTAAAACACAAGACAAAGAGAAGGTAGGTGTTTCTTTATAGTGTTTTTTTCTTGCTTTTCTGTCTTTGTCCTGGTGAATTCTGGACAAGCAGACACAAACAGCCCCTCCTCCGCCTAAAAAGGAAACTTTCCTTAAGGTCCTGCTGGACAGGGAGCGTTACGCCTCCAGCAGGACGTGCCAGCGGCAGACCTGCTGACCTCGACCCTCCTTCATGTCCTGCCAGTGGAGCTGCTCCTCCTCGCCGCTGCTGTTCTGGCCCAGGGCGATCCAGCCCACCATCTCTTTACGCTTCATGCTGCGGCGGTTGTAGATGGAGACGAGCAGCGTGACGTCCGACAGCTGGAACAGCGCCACCTGGAAGACGAACGTCTCCTTGTAGACGGGGTTGGGCTGGCCACGACGCACCGACGTCTTACACCGAGAGATCTCCTGACCCACCGAGTTCAGCAGAGTCAGCCGGCCATAGGTGTCTGGACCAGAGAAGAAGAAGTGGAGAAGGTGTCAAGAGTGAGGTTTGTCATGTTGGTAACTGAACATAAATATATATATTTTTAATATTTTATATATTCGTGGCTCCCTGCAGACCTGGTGGCCTGTTGATGGCCAGGTTTCTGAAGTGGCTGCCCTTGACGAGCTCCACAGACATGCGTCCCGTGGTGGCGTTGTAGGAGAGACCCACCAGCAGCTCAGGGACGCCACCGTGGGTCAGGGACTGAGTGGACGAGGCGCTGTCGCTCTGAGACACAGCAGATAGACTCAGCTGGGAGCCCAGGCTCTGAGGAGACCAAACAGAGATCTAAATACACCAAAGGGAGACTCTGTGATGTAGTAGGAGGTAGTTTCAATCTCCATCAACCCTGTAATAAACACTACTGTTGGAGCTAGCTGCTGTAGCTCATTGACTCATGAGGGGAAACAGGTTTTGGGTCATTTTTATGGGTACAAAAACTTTTAAGCAGCGTTGTATGTGCATTCAAAAGTCTTAGATTTAATTTGATGATCATTGCACCATCAAGTAAACAAGTTATTTGACTGTCTCGTGTCATGAGAAACTATAAAGAATTGGCCACGCCCTCTTTTGGTCAATTCAATCAAATGAAAACAGCGCCCTCTGTTGGTTTCTAATCATAACCACACTTCAAACACTGCTCTTACCTTGAGGTTACTTCGAGGCTCCAGAACCAGCGTCGTCTCCATCGTCCCGCCATTCGGGTTGAGCCCTCCTAAGCGCAGCACTTTCTCCCCCATCATCCTCTCACGGGACATCCGGCCCCCCAGCGCGTACAGCCTGAACCTGATGGCCGACACCTGCAGGTCGGACGGCTCCAGGCGCGAGAAGCGGAAGTTCTCGTTGAAGTGCGGCAGCGAGCCTTTCTGGACCGACGTCTTGTGCCGCTGCTTCTTGGCGGGCAGCAGGACCATGTGCACCTGCCAGGAGTCCATGCCGCTGCGAGCCTTGTCCGGGATGTCCCGGGCCGCGACCACGGAAAGCAGCAGCTTCTCCGAGTCGGGCCGGTACTCCAGAGAGAGGACCAGGTCTCCACATTTAGAGATGGGGACTCGAGGGGAAGAAGAGACCGCCTGAGTTGAGACTTCATCGCGGGGAGGCTGCTCTTGCTGGCAAGAAAAAAAGGGATAAATAAAGAAATGTTTATTCTTCATTAAAATTAGAGGCATCAAACCTGTGGACGGGTCTATATTCTGCCCAAAGCTGCTTATGAAGGCCTCACAGATGTGGAGATGTTGCAGACTGATCTGCAGATCTGACATAACATCTGACTGTGAAGATGATGGCTGAATGAACGCAGGTTTGGAGCTTTAAAGTCGTACACTTTTTTGATATTTATTTGAAATTAAGGGTGTCCTGATCCGTATCTTGGCCAAATCCGCGCATTTTTTAAATTACTGGATGAGTATTAGGCTATAGTCAAACCTGATCTTTTGTAGTTATTGGTTTTAGCTCTGACAAACCAAAACCACGTCCCTGTAGGGACTAATTTGCATCCGCAGTCCCTTGGCAAGTAACACAAAAACATGATAAGACATAGGAAAGGACAATAGATCAGGACATTACTAAGAAGATAAAAGTCAATGGTTACAAGACGGGTTTGCTTTCAACCACTGCTTGAGGTACGTTTTGAAGGTTTGTAATGTGGGACACTCTCTTATGGAGAGAGGAAGACTAAAAGAGCATTTTGTCCAAAGGCTGTTTTGCTGTGTGGGACCTCTCTGTCCCCTCTAGAGAAGACCCTGGTCCTGAGACTGCTGTGGGCCCTTTTTTTAGTATTATTATTAGCAGTGGTAGTTCTAGTTGTAGCTGTAGCATCGGCAGGTCTGTTATATCACGGTATAAATAAACTGCTACAACATTGACTGTGGCAGGATTTCTGTAGCTCCACTGATCCAGCCTGGTTTGTTATTTATGAAGCTTTTCTAGACAATCACATGGACCAGTGTGTGTGTGTGTGTGTGTGTGTGTGTGTGAGGCCCACAGCACAGATTGCTCCCAATTTCAAAGTGCGATTCATTTGATGACTGAGAGGCTGTTAGATCCCACACTGCCGCCCGCTCTCCTACGAACACGTCTCAGAAAATGTATTCCCACACACACTTTGTTTGCACACATTATTATTCATGAGCTTCTGTTTGTTAGACAACGCTGCGCGGGGAGAGAAGGAAATATATCAACTATTTATACGGAAAGAAAACCTCGAGGCCCCCCCCCCCAGAGGAGCCGTGTCTGGTTCGTTTTCTTCCAGATCGAACCTGATCAGATTATTACGGCAGACTGATAATCCTCTCATAGCCAAGACTGATGGGTAACAGCGGTCAGCTCGCCGAGCCCGTTAAGTAATCCCTGCATCTGTTTATTAATTTATTCACTAATTATTGGGACCGGGGTGTGTGAATTATTTCAACACTATTTTGGATCTTTCCAGTTCTGATCAGTATTTATAAACTGTTTAGACCCTGTATAAACATATGTCCAGTGTCCAGGTTAAACAGGTCCAGGTGTGAACACTGATCTAGTCTCTAGTGTTCAGGTTAAACAGGTCCAGGTGTGAACACTGATCTAGTCTCTAGTGTTCAGGTTAGAGTCCAGGCGTGAACACTGATCTGATCTCTAGTGTCCAGGTTAAACAGGTCCAGGTGTGAACACTGATCTAGTCTCTAGTGTTCAGGTTAGAGTCCAGGTGTGAACACTGATCTGGTCTCTAGTGTTCAGGTTAGAGTCCAGGTGTGAACACTGATCTAGTCTCTAGTGTTCAGGTTAGAGTCCAGGTGTGAACACTGATCTGGTCTCTAGTGTCCAGGTGTGAACACTGCTCTGGTCTCTGGTGTCCAGGTTAGAATCCTGGTGTGAACACTGATCTGGTCTCTAGTGTCCAGTTTATAGTCCAGGTGTGAACACTGATCTGGTCTCTAGAGTCCAGGTTAGAGTCCAGGTGTGAACACTGATCTGGTCTCTAGACTCAAGGTTAAACAGGTCCAGGTGTGAACACTGATCCGGTCTCTAGAGTCCAGGTTAGAGTCCAGGTGTGAACACTGATCTGGTCTCTAGAGTCCAGGTTAAAGTGTGTGGACATTTTCAGGGTTCAGTTAGAATACGAGTGTTCGGTATCTCTGGGGTAAAGACCTGCCGCCATCTGGATGAAGTGACTTGTAATTCTTAATTTCAAGATTTGAAGAATGTAGTTGAGGTTCAAGATGCCGTCTCTTAAACTGAGGCGACATTGAACTGACTAGTTTTGTTTCAGCTGAGTCTGTCAGTCAGTGATGTTTAAGATGATTTTAACAGCTTTAAAGCTACTCATGTTTAACATCAGGGTTCAGTACCTCCGGGCTCCAAGTGGAGGAGCTGTCTGTGGCCTCATTTTTGTCCTCATCCAGAATCTTCTCCGTGTCCTCGCTGCCGTCGGCGGCCTGCCGGTTGGTGCTCGGGGCGGGGCTGGCCCTGGCGGCCGATGCCTCGTCTGCAGCAGGTTTGTCCAGAGAGTCGACGGACGCCTTCTCCATCTCTTCTACCGCTGCAGAGAGCGGGTCCTTGAAACCCTGATGGCTCTGAGCCTCCATTTCTGCAGGAGGAAGGCGACAGGGTTTTAAACCGTGGGAGGAGAGATGTTTGCACCTCTTTTCATCAAACTCACTTTTAATTCAGACAAACACCGGCTTTTAACTACATGTTTACATGAGCATGTAACTTATGAGGTGACAGTGTGAGGATGGCAGAGATTGTGACTTTGCTAGAGACAGTGTTTCAGAGACAGTATCCCTGATATGAACGCTTCATGCTACTCCTTCTAATTAAATCACAAAGATCTAAAAGCAGCTTGTTAAACCTGTGTGTTAACAGAGGCCACATTGTTCAATCTGTCAAACCTCAGCCTTTTCCTGACACAGGAACGCTCTGTGAACAGTCTGTACCTCAGACCAATCAATACCAATTATCTCCAATTCTCCGTCATTAAGGTCGGGCTGACTGTTATATCAATGGCAGCACGGAGACTTCACCATGGCAACGGCTGTGGTGAGTCATCGCTGTGTGTGTGTGTCGTTCATTTGTGGGTTATGTCACCGTGGCGCTCACGTGTCGGTTAAAGATGGAAAACATAATCTACATGTTGAGACGGAGTGACCTGACTGAACGGGGTCACCGCCCACCAACCACCAGCTGTTCTCTTAAAGGTGGAGGCGATGAGTTACAGCTTCAGCCCAAACATCGGACCTGTGCTCAGGTGGAAATGTTTTTCACAAAATTTCTCAGCACAAGAGATAATTCTGGTTTAAATCAACCTGGTACATTTCACATTAATGTGTCTGTAGCTCTTCCTGTTTACTAGCTTCTCAGCTAATAGTAGCTCTTTCTAGCTTCCTAACCTCCCAGCTAATAGAAGCACTTCGTAGCTTCCTAGCTTCCTAGCCTCCCAGCTAATAGTAGCTCTTCATAGCTTCCTAGCCTCCCAGCTAATATTAGCGCTTCGTAGCATCCTAGCCTCCCAGCTAACAGCAGCTCTTCCTAGCTTCCCAGCTAATAGTAGCTCTTCATAGCTTCCTAGCCTCCCTGCTAATAGCAGCTCTTACTAGCTTCTTGGCCTCCCAGCTAATAGAAGCTCTTCCTAGCTTCTTAGCCTCCCAGCTAACAGTAGCTCTTCCTGTTTCCCCTTTCGAATGATTAATACAGACTACTGCCACCTGCTGGTACGAAGAGTTATTTACCCTCAGGTGGAATCAGAGGAATTATTAATATAAAAGTCATTATGGATGAATCTGGGAGTTGGCTCTTTGTTATTACTAACATGACAGAAATAAGTTTTTGATAAAAGGCCTCAAATGTAACCACGAATGCCAAATAAAAATTCTCTGGTTTGGTATTTCTAATCCTCCTTTTGCTAAATACACACGGCCGAGCACAAACACGTGTCGTTGCGACCGATGCTGTTTGCCATCACAGCAGAGTCCAACCTCGCTGGGCCACGCTGAGCTCTTCACAGCCTCTAATCTGCAGTAAAAACAGTATTTACACAGATTAGAGGAAGATCTGTCTGGTTTTCAGCTTGTTGGGAGTTTCGGGCCTCTAGTTTAGCTGCAGTAAACGACATAATCACCTCTCTAGTTTAAAATAGATAGGCACCAGGTCAGTTGGCAGCTGCCTGCTCAGCACTGATCACAAAGATTGGAAAGAAACACATCGGTGTGAATAAAATTTACCAATACCATAAATAGATACCTTTGGGTCCAGTACCTTCACAGTCAGAAGGCTCAGTGCTGCCCTCCTCCTGGTCTGACAGGCGAGTGAATTTGTGGCGTCGACCCAACGACAGATGACTCTGTTGCGCCTGCTGCTGTTCGCCGCCGTTCGCCGCAGCGTTGCGGAAGCTCTGCGAGCGTGACACCGAGATTTCAAACTGCTTCAGGACCTCGTCTTCGCTGTCGGAGGAGCTGGTGGCATCATCGTCGTCGTCGTCACCGTAGCTGTTCACTGGAGGGGAGGCAAACACAGAGGGAAACGAGAGGGATTGACAAACGGGAAAAGCTGGGAGAGTTCAGGAGAGGAGAGGAAAACTGGACGGAAGGAAAGCTGCGACAAATCAAAGGAGAAGTGATGGAAAACCATGAATGTTAGTGGAGGAAGGTTCATCGCTATGCAGACGATACACTACTATTTGTCTCAAGGTCTGTCGTGATTAACCATAGACTGTAAAACAAGTGGACTCCTCCAACTCCTCAAAAATGAAGCTAAAGCATGTGGTGCTCCCCCTAGTGGCTGGCTCCAGTATAGGTCATAAGCCCCACCCCCTCCATGTTGGTGAATGGGACAAACTAAAACACTTTTAGTGTACGCGTCACATACATGTTTTTCCACAGATGTTTTGTTGTCATTTTAGGTTGCAGATATTATGCAGAGAAGTTTCGTTTTTGGCGCTGTAAAAACAGGAAGTGACATCACGATGATTGACAGTTGCCATTGCCAATGGCTCAGTGAAGAGTCCCTGAAGGAACATCAAACATCTGTTTGAAACCTACTAAATGAGCAGGTTTTTGGTGACAAAATAAAAGAAGCACATGTTTACTGTAAATCTGACTGATGAGGAATACGTCAACATGTAAATACAAATTGTTAGGCTCTGAAATATGCTTCATACAAATGGAGCTAAATGAGATAAAGGTGCACCAACCGTCATGTTTTGGCCCTGAAACAGCAAACCCATAGTTTCCCTGATTTGCATTGCACACACTTTATTATAATTAGGTTATTTCAGAGTAAAGAAAACGTCAGTAAACGGTGTTTGTGTGTTTAAATAGAAGCAACGTCTCAACACCTTCAGCGACACCCTCCAGCTCTGGAGCTCTGTCAAACAAACCCTTGTGACGTGACGGGTTTTCTGCCGGTGTAACGGACACAGAGGAAATTTTCTGAAAGCATAATAAACTAACACAGATGCAGCATGTGGGAAGCGCTGGGTGCTGTGGGGGAGAGAAACACATGTAAAGCTATGATGACGATGAGCATTAGCGGGGGTCGAGTGTCACTTCTCTCCCTTCATAATTTAATCATAATTGGCGGCTGAGTGAATGACGGCGCAGCGATCAACCCCGTCTTCTTCGCTAAAGTGCAGGTCACCGTGCCTACCTGGGTGGTCGCCATGGTTACCCAGACAACAGGAAGAAAGCCGTACTCTTGAGTTGGCGAGTGGCGGCTGATTGGTCGTCTAAAGGCTTTCAGATAGAGAAGTAATGTGATTATTCTGCAGGCACCTGCTGAGTTAGTAGCTGAGTCATATAATTCTGGATTGCTGCATAAAACTCCTGCTGTTATTTGCCTTTTTTTGACTCTGCATATAAAGTCCAATAGACAAGAGAACAGTTTGAATCTGGTCTTGGATGGAGAGGCTGCTCATTTGGCACCAAGCTCTCAATATTCAGAATTCTTCAATTTTCAATAGAATCACGTTTTACTTACTTTTACTTTTTACTTAAGATGAGACAATCCTTTAATTTATGCCACAGTGATAACCTTTTGTTCAAACTGTGTCATTTCACACTTTTTTTCATTAATGAATGAAGAACAAAGCATAAATAAACAAATGCATTTTTACATTACTTCATTTATTTGACCTATTGATATATTTATTTCTATATATAAATATCAAAATATATTTATGTGTCACTACATTTATGGATTTACTTTAATTTAAATTAATTTATGAATTTCATCATTTGTATATTAATGTTTTTTTACATTAGTAATTATTTAATCTATTGATTCATTCATTTCTATGTTTATTTCAGATTATATTCGTTTATTTATTTCGATTTTCTGCATTTATGGTTTTACTTATTTTTTTAATTTAACGAATGAATGAATTAACTAAATCATTTACACATTTATTTTCTTGTATTTCTACAGTACCTATACATTTTTAGATATTATTTATTTATTTATTCTTAATCCGCTATAGAAACCCCAGCTGCTGTTATTATCAAGAGATTATTAGGAGATACCTTGACATCTTCTGGACCAAATCATTAATGGATTAATAGAGAAAATAATTATTTTCTACAGCTCTAATTACCAAACCATACAGTCACAGAGCTGAGGTGAGGTGGAGTCATGTGACGGAAGAACTGAGTCAATTTAAACTGAGTAAATATAGATTTCATAACGCTGCACAAAATGTTTCCAAGCCACATGTAAACACAGTAAACCTCATAATCCTCATAAGAGTCAGAACAAAGGCCCATCTTGGATTTTTGCTTCAGTTCGATGTAAACACGAAACCTTCATTTCTGTAAACATATGTTGGACAGCTGAAGGTTTTTTACTCCAATCTGTTTCTTGTTTTCTACAGGAGTAAAACTTTTCTTTAATCACAGTTTCCAGGTTAAATCTACATTTTCACACAGTTTGACTGAACCTGTGGTCACAAACAGCCCCTACCTCGTCCCGTGGAGATCCAGGTGAGTTGAGAATGCTATGGAGAGACTCCGAGCTGAATGTGCTGTTTGCTCAAGGAAGCACCTGGAAATTAGGCTCCACCTGCTGCAGGTGAGGAACCGACGAACCAGATCAATGTTTGCTCAGTTTGACTCACGGTCTAGAGCAGCCAGCTACTGGGAACAAGGTTTCCTTTCTTTAACTGCTGATATAAAAGTACATTTTTGTTAACTTCTGAGTTTATTCTCTTTATTTATGTCTTTTTTTGAAAAAGGACTCAGAGGAGCTCAGAAAGAACTGAATAATTCTGCAGGATTTACCGTCTTCAGCGGACATGGATGAAGCTCTCGCTGAATTTTAGCATTTCTGTTACAAAAACTGCCAGTTCTTCTGTAGTTAGAATTAGGCAGCAAAAAGCTTTATTCACTTGAGGAATGTGTTGTTTAAAGGACCAGCATTTGGGATTTTGGGACATCTAGTGGTGGGGTAGCAGATTGCAGCTCTTTATTTCGTGTTGCTCTTTGGTTTGTCTGGTTCCAGGACCTCTGGGGAAGAATGACGGCACAAAACTTGAGATCTGACTGACATGTTTTATGGCATTTTGGACATCGTTGTAAACAAAGATGGGTGAACCTTCCGTGACATCACGCAGAGTGGGTTTCGAAGCTCAGAGCGATGTTTTTCAGATCATGTCGCCATCTTGTCAGTGGCTGACTCCACCTAACTCCCTGCTAATTCAAAAATCTTCAAAGAGGTGCAGCGTGAGTGGAGCTGGCAACCTGCGAGGACACCGATCTGTCACTCAAAGCAGCCACACCCTTAATTTTGCATAAATTAATATAATTTTAGGAACAGTTTTTGTGCCAGGCTGTAAACAAAGTTGGACATTTTAACATCTACAGGGATTGACTTGCTTTCTGGAGCCCCCAGTGGTCACTAGAGGAACTGCAGTTTGTGGTACTTTGTGTTGGTTTCATTTTTCTTTTGTCTCTTGTGCAGCACGTACAGTATAAACACAGCAAAAAATATATTCTAAGTTCAACTAATACAGTTTCTACATCTAAGAGGTCATTAGAGGAACTGCAGTTTCAGTCTTTTGTCTCTTGTGTGACATTTACAGTATAAACACAATAAAAATGTAATCTAAATCCATCTAACACTGTTTCTAAAGCCAACATCACGTCTTTAGTTAAAGCCGTTAAGCCTTTGTTCTTGGATGTTTGAATTTAACAGAGGAAAACCTTGTGTTTAGTTAACCTTTGGTAGCACTGTTTGACAAGTGGGAGGAAAAGAAAAAGAAAAAGAAAGATGACGAAGGCCGAAAGAAAGCCACAAACTGAGCGTCCTGCTCTCATCCTCTCAGCGGCACTTTCTTTCCTCTGTGCTGCGTTTGTCTTCCAAGGTTTTATGATGTGAATATTGTTGTTGTGAGCTTTGTGGCAGTATGTGGCTGACTCACACAGCTCTTTCACTCATGCAGACTCGCCCACAGAAATCTCTGCACAAATACAAACTCGCCCACGTTCACTTGCCGCCACTGAACAGTTTAATTGGAGTCATAATGCGTACGGGAGCTTCAGCTTGTATAACACATAAACCTTGGACTTGAAAGCAACAGCGCTTACTCGCGAAGTACAATCTGAAAAACAGAGACAGTTGTTCTCCTGTTTCATTAAAATTCAATGTTTGACATAAATGTATATGTAATTAATTATGGCGCATCATTCAGGCTTGGCTCGGCTGAGCGTAAAGACTGGAATCAGGGTGAAATGACCAACCCTGGCCCTGTTCAAATTTAAAAATAGGGCAGGGTTCAAAAATGTTCTGATTCAATTCATTCGATTCATTTGAAAGATTTAAAAAGTTTAAAAAGCACAACGACAGAGAAGAGCTGCACAAAAACAAAGACACAGGAAAGATGTGAAACTAGAGGGAGAATATTGAGGAGATCCAATGAAAACATATACCCATATATTTAAACATATATTTATTTATTAATGCCGTTTTTATACTTGCTTTGAGATTGTTTAGTTTTATTTATTTTTCTATCTTTGTTAGATATTTTTTTTCTAATGTGCTGGGACTGGACCTCAGTACTTGGTTTCATTCACTTTCATGCACCTCATGTTCTGGAATTACAGCCTTGTCGTAAAATTGTTTTGAAACCAAAATATATGCAAAATATCTATATTATAATTACAATATATTTTTTTGTGTATGTTGTTTGCAAGTGACAGAAAAATAAAGACAAATGTGAAAGTACCCAAATAACTGCAGTTCCTCAAATGTCCACTTGAGGCTCCAGAAGCGAGTTTTAGGGGCGATTAGGGGCGTGGCTGCTTTGAGTGACAGGTGGGTGTCCTCCTAGGTTGCTAGCTGCCGTTAGCCTCAGCTCCACTCATGCACCACCTCTTTGACTATTTTTGAATGAGCCAGGAGATAGATGGAGTGAGGCGAGATGGATGACGGCCGGCGACGCCACACTGAGCTTCAAAACTTCAGGAAACATGTCGTTAGCCTCATAGCATAATCGCCTAAGTCATTTCTTGGCCACTGTTACAATATCAATAGAAAAAAATACCAATGTGCTTGCTAAAAATGGTGTTTTTTCTTGTTTTCCGAAAACGTTAAAATATGACTTAGGCAATTATGCTATGAGGCTAACGACATGGGAACTACCAGGATGTCTTCCCAATGGCAGCGCAAATGTAAACAGAAGCAGTCTGGTCTAAAACCGACTTACTGACACGATGCATCTCTTTTGTTTAACCTGCAGATACAGAAATAAAAAAAATAGAGTAACTATAGGATGAAGCTCGTGTGATGTGAGCCATGGCTACAGAAAAGCTACTGGACAAACCTCGAGGTTAAATGGTTTGGTTGACTTTTGTTGCTCTGATAAACAAGCTCCAATCACAAACTCAGACAAGCCTTCACAAAGAAAATTAAAAACTAGCTGAAACAAGAGCAACTGGAGCTGTAGGGTGTCTTGAAGACGTTTCATCCAAGTTCTTAAAGACTGGTGGAGGGTTGTGGTTTATATAGGAGCATCTGTGGGTGGTGCACAACTAAAAATCTAATGACAACGGTTTGTTGTTGATCACATACTCACCTGTGACTGGAGGAAATCAATGAACGGTACCATAACAACCCGACTATACCTCGTCAGCTCAAATGCTTCACATCATTTATTCAGTCACTCACCGAGCCCCTGGCGGATTCCCGGTCGGTTTTTCTTGCGGCGTCCGTGTTGCTCAAGGCAGGGCAGTCCGCCGACGCGCGAGAAACACAGCTTCTTGTTGATGAAGAGGAAGAGGACGGCCAGAGCCACGATGAAGACGCCCACTGCCGACAGGAAGCCGATGGCCTCTGGGGTGACTGGCAGGAGGAGGGAGAGGGAGAGGGGACACACAATGACACACTGATCAGACCAGACGAACAGACAGTCTGGATACATGCACACAAACACACACAGTACACATGGTACATGTGATGCACACAAACAGAACGAGTGACACTTTAGTATTTGGGTTTCCCTCGGTGCCTTGCTCAAGAGCAGAGTCAGTGTAAAAACGGCTACAAGAAATAAACAGTTTCCTGGGCTCAAACTGCAGCTTGTGCCTTGCTCAAGAGCACATGAGGGGTAGTAAAATTAAAAACAAACATTCACATGTTCTACCTGTCAAGGTGTACCCACCTGCACAGATGTACGCAGTGCAAGTACCTGGACGATATAATATGCTGAGCTAAGGGTATTCTGTTTATTCACCTGTGAAACCGCTCGCTCATTAACCAAACCTAATGTCTCTATCACAAGAAGATAACTCTATGAACAAATAAATCAACATTTATAACTAGTACTGTTGTTTAGGATTCTACAAAGCACACATATCCTACAAACGTTTTAGTAAAAACTGAAAATAATACCATGAGGACTCTCCATGTGGATAACAAAAGTACCCAAAGTGTTCCAAATTGGATTTTTACCTCTTGAATTGAAATCTCAATGGGAAAACACAACTGATTTCAAAAACAGGATGCAACGTTCACACAACTCAACCTTTGGCCATTTTATTTAGCCTCTAAATCATCACATTCTACCGTTGTGCACATTATACAATCCATAAAAATACTGACATTTCCTTAATAAGGCAGTTGAACACACATGTCCCCACCAAGGCATGTTACACATCAGTGCAAAGATTTCGTTAATTGCAAGACGGCTATATTTTGATTAAAATTTGCAAATTCATCATTAATTAGCCCACGAGATGAAGGCAAAGAACCATGTATGACGTTGAAGCACAAGGGATCAGATTCTGTCAGGCAAGTCACCATCTGGTGCATAGCTGATGGAGTTTCATGTGGACGATTTTAATGAAATACTGAGACATAAGAATAAAGTGTTGGCTGCGAAATTCGAAGTTTGGCTGCGTGATTTCGGTTTGCAGAGACCAGCTGTTTACTTAGCTCGATGGTTGCTGTCCATTTTCAAAAATATTCAAATTAGTAACAAACAAAGTTGAAAAAAATATAACTGGACAGTTGTTTTGATCCGTTTGAATCCTGATCTTTTAGAGACATTATTGTTGTTAGCTCGGTTGCCAATTTTTGTGTCCAACAACGCAAAAATATCCCCAAAAATTCTTCAAATATTAATTTGATCTCGGCAGCAGCCAGACACAGGTGCAAAAATAAATAATATAATAAAATAAGAACTTACAATTTTATCTGTGTATAACAATATTTCTATATTGCTCTTGGTAATAAATATTCTACACACTGTATGTGTACGTTGTATACGGTTGCTGTGACAGGAAAATATTTTTAACCTTTTCCGACTTTCGCACTAATACAAAAATGTCCTGGATGGCTGTGGTGGAAAACACAAATCTAAGGCGTTTAGGGTGGATCATAAATCCTACTTCTGTTTGACTAAACTCAGAGGAAAGACTCCTGGAAACAACTGTAAGCAACAAACACAACATCAGCAGCTTCAGCTTATGTGAATATTTTTATATTCTCTGTTGATGTTTATGGACCTTTATTGGTGCTGAAATGAAAAAAGAAAGAGCCATTACCACCTCTCTACAACGTTACAGAGAAGGAAGGCGAAAAGAAAAGTGAAGGAGAAAAATACCTGGACCAAATGAGAAGGAAAGGAAAAAATATGAGTGAAGAACACACAGAGACAGAGAGATGAGGCGATGCATGTCGTAGTACTCTGCTCAGTCTCCTTCAGTACCATGAATAGAGGTGTATAATGGTGGGGGGGGGGGGGGTGAAGGGGTGCATCGCTGTCTCCCGTTCCCACGGCAACGTTTGCGGCGAACAGAAATCGATGCCAGCAAACAGAGACGAGTGCACATCCTGCTGAGAGCCGACGGCAAAGAAAGGCCTGAGCAGCGTAGGAGTGTGTGTGTGTGTGTGTGTGTGTGTGTGTGTGTGTTCCGCTTTTCTTTTTTTTCTGACTCCCACACTTTACAAATGTAGCTCACAAACCTGCTCTAAAAACATCCACTCACGTACCGAAAATACTGAGCAACGACGGCATCTTTACTCGACATGCAATACTTATTTATAATATTACGTCTATTATGGAAAGAACAGAGAGAGGTGAAACTGGAACTCCCTGGTTGATGTATTTGAAATGTGTTATCTATTAAGAGACAGAAGAGACGAGTCCATGAATGAGTCCAGGGTTTGCCATGAGCTCAGACATAACTGTAACAGCCAATAACAGAGAGGAATGAACAAATGCAAGAATTATTTTTTTTAAAAAAGCATGTGGACAAAGCCTGAACTCTTTATATGCTCACAAAGTAATCACTGTTTAAATCACAGGAGGTTACCCTTTCAACAGTGCTGAGAACAGTAGATGTGAAAGGACCTGAAATAACTATCTGACAGAGGTTGAAAACGTGCTTCCCATTTATAGCTGCTGCTGTCTATTAATGGTTGACACGCAAACACAGCATGATTTTGTACAGTGGGTCTTCAGTGACAGGCTTTAAAGGATATTTCTGGTCAAATTACCCATTAACGTAGTGATTGTGTCTCTGTAGGTCAGGCTAACATTGTGCCAAAGTTGACTTTAAGATGAATATGGAAAACTTGAAAAACGGCTCAGTGGAAACCTTAGTTTATACTTCCTGCAACCGGTCTATGCAGAGCGTAGACATACAAGTGAGAGCCAACTATAAACCAAGCTGATGAAGGTTCTCAGTCATCCAGGTCATGGTATATCAAAACAACAAAGCTGAAACAAGAGACTTGTAGAGTTTCTTGAAGATGTTTCACCGAATTCTTCAGTTCTAAAAAGACTGGTGGTGAGTTGGGAACATCTGGATTTCAACATCAAATTAATTCAGGTGCAACTAAAGACATTTTGTAAAGGCTTTCCTGAGATACTGCATTAAAAAGTTGATTTATGGCTTAAAAAACTAGTTCTGCAAGGTCACAGTGACCTGAATTTTTTGACCTTTGACTCATGAATTCAAGTTTTCTCATCCTTAAATCCCAGTGGGCGTTTGTGCCAAATTTGAAGACATTTTGTAAATGCGTTCCTGTCATCTAAATCTGAATCTGAATCTAAAATGTTCATCCTTGAGTCCCAGTGGACAGTTGTGCCAAACTTGAAGGAATTCCATCAATACTTTCCTGAGATATCACGCTCACAAGAGAGGGACGGACATGAGGTCACAGCAACCAGCTAATTTTTATCAGCTCGTTCAAATTTGAGTTTGGGCCAAATTTGAATTGACTTTCTCAAGACCTTCCTAAAGTATCGCAATCACCGACTCATCAGCATTGGCCTTGTTTCTTGGCCCCACTTGGATGAACATAGCAGCAACGGTTCACCAAGTACTGAACATCAATCTCCAGCCTGATATTCTTTGATTCATTCATTCATTGTCATTAGAGGCAGGGTACACCCTGGACAGGTCTCCAGTCTTGATACTCTTTGATTAAATTCAGAGCATGTCAAATTACTAAAACAAACAAACAATGTGCTGCATTCACTTCAAAATGCAGCGCAACAGTTAAGTGTTTGGATGGTGAGTTCGGGTGCGGCCGTAAAGTGGAGTTTCCCCTCTCAGCTGCTCTGACAGCCAGACACTGAGCTCAGTGTTGGAGACTCTGAGCCTCCTACTGTCTTGCATCCAGATGGACAGGAAGAAACCCCCCGGGGTCATAGTCTGTCCTCACACCTGCTCTACAAACACACAACGGGACTTTAATTCCACCACTTTCATTACACTCGCTCATTTCTAACAATATTTATTTGTGGAAATATTTAGAGAAGAAGTAGCTGAATGTTTGCACCAGAGGTAAAAATAGCACCAATGGAGAATACTGATGAATCAATGAAAGCGTGTGTTGAATGTGCAAACGGAGAAACCTAATGAATTATTGCACAAACACGGATTAGGGAGGCGATGTGACCCAGAAGTCAATGAGAGGCATGAGATCAGGCTAATGAGACGGAGAGAACGAAGCAACACTGATTTAAAAAAAAATAATAAAAAAATGCTGTGTGTGTGTGAATACTAAATCCTTATCCCCTGATTACTATGCAGCTGCTGACTTTTCCAGCCTCGGCTTTGATGTGAGGAGCTGGAGAGGAGAGAGGAGAGCACTTTGATGTGAGCGCTGGATCAGTGATGGAGCAGCGGCAGCGAACGCCACGTTGTTACTGCTAATTAATGAGAGAGACGAGTGACGCTGAGGAGGAGGAGGAGGAGGAGGAGGAGGAGGAGGGGGAGGAACATGCGGCTTTGTGGATCTTTCTTTCTTCTTTTAGGGAATGAATAAAAGGAGGGCCCGCTGTCTTTCTGGGTTCGTTTAAAGGTGACTCATTAATGTGGGTAATTAGCTCCAGGGCTGCAGGTCTGAGTGTATGTCCTCAACTTTTGTCGACTTATTATAACTATGACACACAGCTGGATGCTCTCTGCTCACATTAGGCTGAAGCCTGGAGGATAAAGGAGGAGTCTTAATCTGTAGTAATCAGTTTGGACGTCAGTGACATGGTTCCATGCTGATTTTTCCATTCTCTATCCTGACTATGGATGCACCAAATTATTATTTCCATCATCAATTAATCAGCTAATATTGTTTATGTCCTAAGATGTCCTAAGATGTTTTGTTTTGTCCAGTCCATGGATGCAGGAGCACTTAGCATGCTCATAAGCATGACTTCCTGTTGGCTAACCAGGTGTCCATCCTTGAAACCCTTTGTGTGATTATGACAAATTCATTTGCTGATTAAAGGGCAAATCATTTGTTTTGCATGGTCACATTGCACAGCCAATATTTGACCCGTAACCCCCAAAATCTAATCCATTTATCCTCGAGTCCCAGTGGATGGTTGTGCCACATTTTGTGAAATTTCGTGAAGGCCTTCCTGATATATGACATTCATAAATTCATTTATGGCCAAAAAGTTTGTTTTACGAGGTCACAGTAACCTTGTTTTTTGTGCTTTGACCGACTAACTCTAATCTGTTTATCCTCGAGTCCCAATGGATGGTTGAGCTGAATTTGAAAACGTTTCATGAAGACTTTCTTGAGATATTGCATTCAAAAGCTGATTTATGGCCAAAAACATTGTTTTGGAAGGTCACAGCGACCTTGATGTTTGACCCTTAACCCCCAAAATCTAATCCATTTATCCTCAAGCTCCAGTGGATGGTTGTGCCAAATTTGAAGAAATTCCTTGAAGGCCTTCCTGATATATGGCATTCAAAAGTTGATTTATGGCCCGAAAAGTTTGTTTTGCAACGTCACAGTGACCTTGACGTTTGACCCTTAACTTCCAAAATCAAATATGTCCATTCCTGAGTCCAGGTGAACGTTTGTGCCAAATGTGAAGTAATTTCATAAAGGCTTTATTGAGATATTGCATTCAGAAGCAGATTTATGGCCAAAAATATTGTTTTGAAAGGTCACAGTGACCTTGTTTTTTGTTCTTTGACCCACTAAATCTAATCTCTTTATCTCTGAGTCTCAGTGGATGGTTGTACCAAATTTGAAAACATTTCATGAAGACTTTTCTGAGATATCACATTCATAAAGTGATTTCTGGACAGAAAATATGTCTTTAACGTTTGACAGTGACCTGGATTTTTTACCTTTCACCTCAGATTTGAAGAACTTGAATCAACGCATTCCTGAGATATCATGTTCACCAAAGAGTCATGGACGTGAGCTCACAGCACAACTGACCGTCAGATTCTAATCAGTCAGTCATTTAGGTGAAATGGACTTTGATGATGATGGCAGCTCATTAGCCTTCTTTTCAGGGAAGCTCATACAGAAGTTCACAAACGAGGCCGCTGACTGAATGGCTTCCTGGTGACTACACACACACACATGAATACTGAGTTGAACTGTGGCCATAAAAGTGTCCATCCTTGAGTCCCAGTGGACATTTGTGCTGAACTGAGTTGAAATGTGCCCAATTTTTGAGTCCAAGTGAATGTTTGCACCAAATCTGAAGACATTTTGTAAAGGCTTCCCAAAGATATCGCACACAAAAGTTGATTTATGGCCTCAGAAATCTGTTTAGCAAGGTCACAGTGATCTGGAGTTTTGTCCTTTGTCCCACTACATCTTGGAGTGCTGGTCCAAGTGTATGTTTGTGCCAAATTTGCATGAAGGCATTTCTGAGATATCACAAGAAGGAGCCGGATTGGCAGACATGCATAAACCGGCACAGAGGCTGGAAGATTTGCTGCTCTGGTGAGTGTGTCGAATGGTGCTCCCTGACCAGGAATCAAACCTGTGGCAGCTACACAAACGCCTGAGCCATATCTAACAACCTAACAAACGCCTGAGCCATATCCTAGACCAGTCTGATCACACGGACCGAACAAAGAAGCCGATCCCTGAACACAACAAACACTAGCTGTATGATAATAGAGCCGAATGAATACACGTGACTGCTAAACACTACAAGACAGCAGGATGCTGAACCGTGGTGTAACACAAACCAGTGACTGGTACAAGTCATAATCTTCATTTAAAGATGAAGTCCAGAGCCATGTGACGTTCACTGACCCTGCAACACTAAACACACAAACAGCCGAGCAGTTGCTCTCAGGACGAGAGGTCAAATCAACCCGGTAACATCAGCACATCATGTTTTCAGTCTTGAACACATTGACTGCAAGGCAAACACACACACACACACACACCTGAAAATCATAGTTTCCCTGGTAACAGTCCAGTGGCTCTATTAAGGTATAATGAATGTGCTTTTTCCCACCCACGTGCGAGGAGGGCTCACGTTACCATGACGCCGTCTGTCTTGTTTGTCCTGATTGGCCGGGGAGGACGAGCGTCTCGGGGTGGAAATGGAAGAGATGGTGAATAGGAAAGAAAAGAAAAAAACCCTCAGGAGTGGCTTCACCTGGAGACAAGCTCCAAGACGATAAAACTATTCATGAAGACCTGAGGTCCTCAAAATCCAAGCTTGATTCTTAAGTAGAGACTCTGGAGCCTCGATGATGATTCTCAAAATCCAAGAGACAACAAACCTCCGTCCTCCAGGGGGCGATAGAGAGCTCAGTCATAAAACATGGGATCAGTTATTAATATGCGTTATTGTCTGTTTTTGTGTTCTGTGAAACGTCATCAGTTGCTGCCCAGTTACTGTTCCAATTCAAAGTAGCATCTGATCAAGTACAGTCCAAATACCCAGATGTGTTCTTGTCCCACCCATTTTATTGAGGGCGCATCTGGAGGTAACTTGTGTGGACTCAGGGTGTTTATCTAGTATACCTAGAATGGAAACTTTAGACTTGCGTTCTCGGTAGCTTGGAGTTGACAAGCTCGATTTGGAAATAGAGACTCTGGAGCCTCAAAAATGTTTTTTTAAAATCCAAGAGTCAACAAACCTCCGTCCTCCAGGGGGCGATAGAGAGCTCTGTCATAAAAACGGTTCTTTAATATCTCAAAGTTACAAACATGGAACATTTATCAAAATTAGTTCTTGTGAAACGTCATCAGTCGCTGCCCAAGTTCATAGACCGCACCTGACCAAGTACAGTCCAAATACCCAGATGTGTTCTGTTCTTGCCCCGCCCCTTTTATCAAGGATGCATCTGGAGGTAACTAGTGTGGACTTGGGGTATTTATCTGGTATACCCAGTATGGAAACTTTAGACCAAGTAGGGTTGGATTTAAATTGTTCGAACTTAAAGGTTGAGTGTTACAGGAGCTATTGGCTGATTAGCATTATAACTTTTACTCTACCCAAGTTTAAAAAACTAACAATCATGGACTCAAACAGATTAAAAGTTTTATAACCTATGGCAGATTGACCTGTATGCAGATTGCATTTAGCAATGATTTAATTCAAGTTACATTCATTTTTTGTCCTTTCAGTGGAATTTCTAATAAAGAGATGCTTATTTTGCATTTTTTTTACTGTTATTTCTGATAATAAAGTTCACATTTCATCTGTGAAACTTTTTCAAAAGGAGAAATAATTTGATCTCTGTGGAGTATCTGTAGTGGTCCCTCAGATTTAAATAACATATTTGCTTAAAACATTCAGACTTTAAATTAAATTTACACCTTTAAGTTTTTTATGGTCTATTGTTTGTCCATTGGTTTAAAAATACTGATCAGTAATAAAGAGATATGTCTGTTATCAGGAATCCAAGCTTTACAATACTAGTGTTGAGGCGCCATCTGCTGGTGGGAGGCTGCATTACATCAACATGAGAGCAGCGCAAACAGAGAAGCTGCTAAAACACTGGGTCTAATAGACGTCACTGACCCCCTGACAAAGATTTAACCTTCAGATTTCAACACTTTAGGCTCTAAACTGGACCATGGGCTTTAAGTATATTTGTCAGAGCGTTAAAATGGTAAAACAGACTCTAAAACTGAAAAAGATGGATCTCTACAGCATCTTTTAATCTTTTCCTACTTTTTATTAGACTTGGATGGTTGCCCTTGTTTCAGTCTTGTTTTCTGGACACACCTCCACAGACAGATATCTCAATTAAGACTTTTTTTCACATCATGCAAAAACAAAAACTTTGATTAATTTACATTAGCAAATGACTACCAAATAATGCAAAACAGCCAGAAGGGTGCAAAGTGACCACAAATACACAAGAAATGGCCACAGAAATATACAAAATGCCCACAAAGCAGCAAGAAATAACTATGAAATGTTCAAAACAACCAGAATCGCACAAAACAATCACAAGCAGACATAAAATACTCACAAATCAACTGCAAAATTATGCAAAATGACCAGAAATCGACATGGAATGATGGCAAAAGAATGCAAAACAACCAGAAAGGCACAAAATCATGACAAATACACATAGAATTAGCGTTAGTAGACATAAAACAACCACACAGAGTAGCTAAATGACAAATAAGATTCATAAATCAACCTTAAAGAGTAGACGATGACTAAAGACCAAAGTAAAACTACCACAGAGAAATAGAAAATGAATCCTCGGCTCCTCACATCTCATCGTCACCTGTTTGGGACTCTATTGATCATGTTACGCTTCTTGTTTGTTTGAGCCACGTTTGCAACGACACATCTCATCCATCTATTTGTTCTGTGTGGATCTGCCTTCTCCTCTATGTCCTGAACGAGCCGGGTATTAATCCACAACCAGATGTAAGATGACCACATGGAAACAACTGCAGACAAGTTATTCTGCTCTGCTTTTAAACCAGAGCTTAGTGGTAGAGCCTCACATTTCTCAGGGTAAAACAAGCTTTAGTGTCTCGGTATCATTCCCCCATCAGTCATTTACTAATTTCAAGGAATAAGACACAAGAATGAAAAGCTGTTCATCTTTTGACCTACTTTCTCTCTCTCCTTGAGTTTCAACCGTTCCTCCTTCGCTGGCCATGCCTGTCCTCCTCTTCCTCCGTCTTTTTATCTTTTTTACTCTTCCGACACTAATTCGTACTCGTGCAGAGAGCAAACTTGTCTCTCCAAACTGTCCTCCTCTTTCTTTGAATGAAATCTGACCCTCAGCCTGAGCCGTCACTCAGCGAGGCTTTCCTGCCTCCCAGAGGGCGAGGCAGGCGTCCCTTCCTGGGGACGCCTTCCCAGGAAGACGAGTGGAGAAAGTGGACGCACTGCAGGACAATAACAGGACAATAATGGCCACAACTTCTAGACTGGAAGACGTGTTTTCAAAGAGTTACAAGTCATCTGGTGTGGCAGGATTTAGGGGCATGGCTCCATCGTATGTCAACTAATAAGACTGATGTCAGCTGAGAGGTTTTAAATATAAAACATAACACTGTCATACAGAGCTACAACAGAGATTGTGTTATAAGTATTCTACTTACATTCATCATTCATTTGTTATACGTGTCCAACACTGTAAGTCTGGTTTAAAATGAGCACAAAGAGACATGAACAGACTAAAGAAGAATGGAAAACAACCAGAAGCACACATTAGACATTAAATAAGCACAACAAGCTATGAAATGACTGAAAATACACAAAAAGGACCACAAATAGACACTAACTAGTCAGAGAACAACCACAAGAACACACAGTGACCACAAATAAACATAAAATGATCACAAATCAACATGAAATGCCAACAAAATAATACAAAACAACAAGAAGTGCACAAAATTATCGCAAATAGACACAAAATGTCCACAAAAAGACAAAGTATGTCCTCAGATCAACATGAAATGACTGCAAAATAAAGCAAAATAACCAGAAGGGCACTGAATTACCCCATGTACACTTAAAATGATCACAAAAAGACACAAAATGACATGAAATGACAACAAAATAATGCAAAACATCGAGAAGTGCACAAAATGATCACAAATCCACATAAAATTATCACAAATAGACACAATATGTCCACAAATCAACATGAAACAGAATAATGCAAAACAACCTGAAGCACATAAACTGATCACAAACAGATATTAAATTACCACAAGGTGATTTAAGCAGCACTGAGGAGCAGCTTCAGACTGTGTGAAGGAAAGATTGAGAAGCTCTTTCCCTCCTGCTGCTGTTAGGCTCCACAGCTAACACTCCTAATGTGTGTAATATTATTACACCTCAAGGTTTAACACTTTTAGTTTTTACTGTGTGCAACTTCATAACCCAGTTACACCTGGTGCATCTGTGCAATTCAAAACCCTGTACGGTCCATTGTACTTTTAGCATATATGCCAGTACTGCCAGTATTTTTTATTAATCTTTTATACCCTACACTTTTTACTCTTGATATTTTTGCTGCTCTTTTGTAATTCTGTTCTAAACTGCAGGACAAATAAAGGTTTTCTTAATCTTTAATCACAAAAAGCCAAAGAATGTCCACAGATCAACAAGAACTGCACAAACTGACCAGAAATAGACACACAATGACCAGACTTCAGCATAAAATGCCCACAAATGAACATGGGATTCATATAAATAATACTTTTTGCACATAGCTAAAAGAGAGAAAGTATTCTTCTTCAGTTCATCAGACAGTAGATTAACCAGAGCATGTGTGTCTGCTGGATAGCACCTTGTGGACAGTTTTAACTGTGGATCACAAACTTTAACATCCAGTCCTCTGAGAAATCTTTGGAGCAAAGTGTCTGAATCACCGACATGAGGCCGACTTCCCGTCCACCATTAAGCTCCCAGCTCTCAGACAAACAGGAACAAACACGGATCAGAAGCCAGTTTCCATTCCCTGATACAGATAATCACACAGCAGCAGCAGCAGCAGCAGCAGAGCGCCTCTCTCCCCCATCAGAGGGGGGAGAGGGCCATGAATTAGACATCGAAGCGGTCTGTAACTAGGCCACCATAACCAGAAACGACGGCCGACTGCTCCCTCCTGTTCAGCGGAGCAAACAGAGGAGGAACCTGAGGACGTCCTGGGTATCAGATCAGACGCACCCGTCACATCCAGACACGTCCAGGAGCAGGTTTGGATGCTTTGCCAACATGCGGCAAAAGACGCATCAGGCATTTGTCTTGGTGGCTCACCACATGTTTTCATCCAACAATTCTTTTCCTAGAGGCAGGTTTCTAATTTCCAGTTTCTTAAAACCACCAGAGACGTGTAAAGTGAGCACAGATATTTACTGGAAGACATTCAAGTTACCCCACTTTCCCAGACTCCTGCTTGAAAATGACTAAATAAATGGAGTATAATTTATCTCATAATAAAAGAAACACTTGGAGTTTACTGCGCAAGAGTAAGAATCACACTGTATCAGAGTAAATGAAGATGGAGTAGCAGTGTTTCTGTACAAGTTGCTGCCCCTAATACCAGGGTGACCAACAGGGTTTTATGGCTTTAATGGATGATAAACAGTCTTGGATATTTCTTTTCTTGCCTGTTTGGACAAAAACATTATTTTTTTTAGTTGTTGACTCATAAACGGAGAGGTTAATCTGACTGGTGATTTATTTTGTTTGTTTTTCTGGATCCTGGCATGTATGGTTTATGACACACTCGCCACCTAAAGCTGAATGAAACCTGTCTAGACAAGCTTCCACTCACTGTTCACCTGCGATCTGTGAAGTAAAGGTTGTATTAATCCTGCATGACTGGTCTGTTGTGTTTACTTTTGACACCTGTACGTGGAGAGGACTGTTAACAATGCAGAATGAGAGGAAAGCACGCCTGGGATAGTAAACAGCCTCTATTGCTTTCATTATTTGCACAAATAATTACATTTTAGTTGAAAACTAGATTATTTTTGCATCTATATCTTATGATATATTAAAACAGAATCAAAAAAATCAAATCAAAAGGAAGATTGAATTCAAAATTGAACATAAAATGCAAAAAATGAACAGTATTTTCCTTCTAGTTGTGTCTTATTAAACATTTAATCCTGCATAAAGCTGCTGTGTATTTAAAACTACAACTATGCGTCATGTTTTATAAGATGCATGCATTAAACCACACAGGCTCTCAGAAGGCCCGTTATAGAAGCACAAATGGAAAATAAAATATACCTACTTTTATTTTCCCCAATGCAAATGAACTATCTTTGCAGTACCATGCAGATCTGATAGAGACAGGCCTCCATGAAGTGGCCATGATGAGGCAACTATCAACTCTCCACTGAGTGCTACTGATTCACTGCGAGCCTCTGCAGGAATACACTGAGGAAATATATAATTTAGTCTTATTTTCTGACTGGAAAATGGTGTTAAATATCAATAACGTCGCTATAAACCAAACGCACCAGTAATAGATGAAAATAGGATAAACTGGCCTGCACATAATGTCCCTCCCAGTCAGACAATATAAATAAACCTGTAAACAGAACGCATCTCCAGCAACGACACGGTAAAAAAAATATATATATATAAATGAGCCCCGGATGCGGCTATGGGTGAAGAAACGGGGGGTACTTACTGTCCGAGGCCATGGCAGCGGCTGTTTCCCTTCAAACCGACAGCTGAAGCGAGTGTGTGATCGGCGGAGAGGAGGCAGCAGCATCCCCGCCGCTCCTCATCCTCCAGACCCGCAGACCTGCAGCCCCTCAGCGGCGAGCGATGGCGCCTTCACGGACTGTAGGAAATATTCACTCCCTATAGTTCTCCACTTGTTTCGATTTCTGTTTTTGTTCGTTTAGATATCCAAATATTATTTTTCCTCTCTACAGTTATTAATATGCACCATACAATTAGGAAACATTTATCAAAATCGCCCCAAGTAAATACAAATAAACCAACAATCGCTTTTCTCATACTTAGCTCAAGGTTTTTGAACTTTACACAACCACCAAGCGCTAGCAAACTGCTGCTAATTAACGCTAAAGCTACATATTTTTGCTAAAAACGTACATATTTAACATCAGTCAAGTCATTGGTTTTACAACACATAAAGTTAGTAATGCCTTTTAAATGATTAAATACAAAGAAATCTTGCTGTTAAATGATACGTCGCAAAAGCAAAATGTGCAACTGACGAATACTAGCTCGCACAGCTAATGCTGCTAATACCAAAAGTAGCTAGCTAGAGAAGCTAAGCCTAGCTTAGCTTTGACGGTTAAATTCAATCAAAATAATGAAATAACAATATTGTGTTTGTATACTGTATTGTATTTTTGTTGTTACCCCAAATAAAATGCTAAATATGTGAAATTTACCAACTAGCTGCTAATACTGCTAATATTGTTTGTGTGTAAACCTAGCCAAAAGCTAATTTAATTTTATCCCTTTGCTACATACTGAGGTGTCTATGAAAAATAATAAATATAATTACAAACATTTATGAAAATAATAATGGTTATTTAAGGGTAACTTTAAAACATGAAGTGTCAATTTTTTTTAAATTCAAATGGTTGATTTTTGTTGTAAAATAACAAGTTTAAAAATCTGGATAATATAATGACAATTAAAATACTATAAATTCAAGTACTTGCATGTTATGCTAGTAAAAAAGGAGCACTTAAACTGGTCGTCGACGTTTTACAACCTCTGAAATGTCACGCAAGAAAAAGACGGACCAAAATAAGAACAGTATAAAACAATTTTTTTTTTTTATATAAAACACTAAATATTATTTTTCTAAGTTTCAAACAGGCCCGAGAAAAGCTGCAGCCCAGAAAAGAAGCAGCACATCAGCTTTATGAGGAATAAAGTTCACATTATATTCATCTGTTCGTTTGTTGTTGTTGTTTTTTTTTGCTGTAGACGAAGTTTACAGGTGATTTTTCAATGGAAATCTGAAGTTCTGCTCAATAAATAAATACATGTTAAAAATATAAAAAATAACATTTAGTTTCTGACCATCATAGATCCTGATAGTCTGAAAAGGAATTACAATAATAAGACAAACATCCATAAAACAGCAGCTCCAGTCTTCAGCATTTTCTTCTCATCACCACTTGAATCTTTTGTATGATTTTGGTTTTTCTGGAAGACATAAGACATACGATATGTTTACTGGAACATGTTTTCTGGAAGGAGACAAGAGAAAAAAAAATTGCACCATATATGTTAATGACTGAGACGTTTACCTTTCTGATCAGAGTCCAGAGAGACCAGACGATGGATGTGAGTGCTCGTCGTGGCGTCTTTCAGCAGGTCGCCTGAGAAAGACGCAGCCAGATGTGAAAAAGCAAAACTCACCTTTGCCCCTTGACTCAGGTTAAACTTTGTTCTACTGATATTTTATCTGTGATGCTCGATTGTGACGGCCGTAGGAGGAGGTTTACCTGAGACATGGACGCTCTCATTGGTTCTGGTTTTGAGTGACGGTCTGATTATTCGGGACAGACCCGGCTCGTGGCTGGGTCCGGCCTTGTTACTGGTAAAATCCACCTCCACCTGCCGATGACGCCTCGACTTGGAGGTCTGACAAACAAACAGACACACACAGAAATATATCAACTACATCAAATAAAAACCTACAACTTAAAAATAAATTTTACAATAAAATAAATTTAAAAATAATAAATAATATGTTATGTTTATGTATATTTATACTAGTAATAAAATACAAAATGATAAAACATGGCACAAAATAATTAGATTCCAATGCAACAGTAAATAAAATAAATATCTAGGACTGTACATGAAGCAGGTCTAAGCCAAAAAAAATAAACTAATGCTATATATTATATATAAATATATAAAATTAAAAGCAATATAAGCTCTTAAAGGTGACACAAACCTCTGCTGCTTGTCCGTACGCCTTTGACTTGATGGAGGCGAGGAGGTCGGCTCTCTGGGAGCACTGAGGACAAAAAACAGGAAGTCAGTCAACGGCGCTGCTCTCTGGACGGAGAGATGGAGTGTTTGTCATCCTGAGGGGTTACTGATGAAGAACCTGACTCACCTCCTGCTGAGAAGACGTCCCCTCTCCGCTGTCTTCAGCTTCATCGACACGTTCCTGTCAAAACAGAACAAGATGCAGCGTCAGAGTAACGGGCAAAAAACAAAAGACAGATGAAACCAAAGCTCCAAAAGGATACGGATACATTTGTGTCCATAGATTAGCTGTAATTATTAAAGTTAATGTAGATATTTTGTCTAGGGGAACATAAACCAGGTTTGATTTCATTAAAGACCTCACCTTCCTTTTCTGCCACGTGTAGAAGTCCATCACGGTGCTGCGAAGCTGAGGGACCAGGTTTTTACGGATCAGGTTGACGGACTGATCCGCCCCTGGCGACGTCGCAGACACGGTGGTCTTCATCTTCTCATAGAGCTCGTGAATGTTGGACAGCTCCTGCGAGAAGACAAACATAGTACTTTGACAAACTGTCCGCTGACGTCTTGAGAATTGAGGGGCAGGAGAAGAAAGGGTCTGTGCAGACCTCCAGCAGCTCGATGTTGATCAGCTCCTGAGGACGAGACGCTCGCTCCACGAACTCCTCGCGCACCGCTGACGTCTCCGCCTTCCTCTTCTTCTTGTAGGTGAGCTGGAGGGAGAGGAGAAGAAATGGGACCGTTTGAACACCACACACACATCATCCTCATTGAGAAGCATGGTGGTGGCAGTATCATGATTTTGGGCAGACGGCCCAGGACAGCGTGTGGAGTGAATGCAGAAAGATATATTCAAATCAGATATTCGGTCAGGCAGCTCACCAGAGAGGGCATGGCAGTGAACTGGAAAGCTTTGCAGCACATCAGTTTTCGGAGGATGTAGACGGCGTCAAAGTGCTGAGCGTCCACAGCGTCCTTCTCAAACTTGTTAACGTCCTCCCAGTCCTTCAGCGCCAGGCGGATCTGCACCCGGGACAAAAGAGGAAGTTTACTAAAAGCGTGACCGAGCCTTTAAACACCGGGCGCCAGATGTGTGCTGCGGTCCAGACCTGCTCCGAGGGCGAGGTGGTCTGGCAGTGGTACAGACTGTACAGCAGGTAAAGACCTCCCACTCGGATCTGGAAGCTGAACGGAGGCAGGAAGAAGCTGCAGGCCGTGTCCAGAACCAGACGACTGAACGCCCGCTTCTCTGGCTTCGTTGTGCCGCTGCGACAAGGAAAAATACACTTTAAGTGAAGGTTTGTATTATTATGATGTATTTGACTTTTCCTGCGCATCAATAAGTTGCCCCATTGCTCCTAAAAAAAGTGGGTAATAAAGTTGCTCCCTGGGGAAATGATGAGGTTTAACTTTAGCTTTCATTTTGACTCTGGAATAAACGAATACAGTCAGACTTATCTAACTAATAAAATATTTCTTATTATCTAGATTAGTATCAATAATAAAAACACAACTTTACTGATGTTTTTCAGCATGTCAAAGCCAAGAAGACGAGTTAAAAGTGTAAAGATAGACATTTAAACATTAAGGCAGAAAATGAGGATTGGTTTAAACTCACTAGAAAATCTGTGAGAACTCCATCTCCCTCCATATTTTGGAGAAAACCTCGAAGCGGACAGAGTCTGTTCTCTGGAAGCGGCTCAGCAGCTCCTCGCAGTCTGCTCTCACCTGTTTCCTGCAGAAATCCATCTGACTACGAGGCAACGTTAAAATATATTTAATAAAACCTCCGAGAGCTCATATTTATTAGTTTAACCTCTACATGTCTGTCTTTTTTACAGCTAGAACTACAAAACGGTTCAGTTTTTGGGCTCCGGCAACGTAAACAAACGATTTGACAACGGCTGTCGAGGATTTAGTACGTCATCAGCAGCCGACGGCGCTCTGTCAAGTGATGCCTTCAAAGACCGTAGTAAATGAGACCGATTAGGCAAATATTATCTCAAAAACTTACAACTTAGAGTTTTACATCTAGATTATTATTAGTCTGACAACAAATCATTGTAATGTAATTAATTTATTACATCTGAAATCACACTCAGCACAAAATATGACATTAAAATTAAGGTTTTCTGGAAAAAATAATTTGTATGCCGTTTGTATGCTGTTCTGCCGTTAAATGCAAATGGAATAAATCTGAATAAACAGAATGATTGAAAACTGATGCAGCAGAAGACATGAAAACCTAGCGGGTCTCCAAAAAAAGGCTGAATACTAAATTACTCATAAATGCATGGGTGGAAGTCAAGAAATTAGCCGAAAGTTTTACACTGAGGCGTGGTGCACTAACCTGAACGCATCACTAGAGAGCAGCATGTCCTCACATATGTCAGATGAATATCACTCACATCTCTGGGAGGCCTTCAGGACAGGACTCTGTAAATCAGACACCTGCTGATGCTGCTGTATTTCTAACTTAACTCTTCATGTGTTTTACTGGATGTTTAAATGCATTGAAAGCATTTTTTAAATAATTAAAGGTGAAGGAAACTGACCCGCATGGACGCCAATGGCTGAAAAAAAAAAGATCATTATAAGACTCTAAATGTGGAGTCATGCAGAAGAATTTGGGTCTTGTGGTTTATGCAGATGAGGTGGAGAACCTGTGTCCCACTCTGCAGGGAAGTCCAGCTCTTTCTCTAATACTCCAGAATCCCAGATTTTTGTTTTTATAAAAAGTAAATCAGTGTGTGTCCTTTTAAACATGTGGTACTGTGCAAAGAATTTCAGGATGTTCAGAGTCTTGTGTTTCTTCATCTGGGAGAAATCCGACTAATCTCAGATTCATTCTGCAGGAGAGGGCTGCAGGCAGAATATTCAAGAGCCACCGGAAAATACAGAACAACACGATGAGATGCTCTGACTAGTAAAACGTGAGAAGCGTCAGCATTTAAAGCCAAAGAATGTTCACAACAAATATGGATCTGATTTAGTTTTTTGTGTCTGTGAAGGTTCTCAGTCCTCCAAGTCAGGGTGTATCCAGAATAAAAAAAAACAAGCTGAAACAAGGACAACTGGACGTGTAGAGTTTATTGAAGACATTTCATCCAAGTCTTCAGTTGTGAGAGACTGGTGGAGGAGTTGGGCTTTAAACAGGAACATCTGCGGGTCTGAAAGCGGTTCCTGTAATCCCACAGTTTCCTTGATGTCCTCAAATACCCCCACATCAGCACTGATCCTCCAACCAGTGATAAAAACTACAGTTAATTTCAGGAGGAGCCGTCCCGTCATTATAGGACAATTACACAACCAGGAGAGGCCACAACATCAGAGAGGACGGTGCACGCTGGGGACGTCCTGGTCGGGAACCCGGCGTCGATCCAGACATTTCTAAGATGATCGGATCAGATCGGTATCAGGCTTCAGCCAAACCATTTATTTTAGCTCTGCCATGAACCAAAACCACGTCCCTGCAGGCTCCCTTCCTCATCACTCCTGGGTTTAAACTTTGAAATTAACCGATTTCTCCTGCGTCTTTCGGGAGACTTTCATTGCACCGTCTAAGCTTCTGTTTCTACTTCTGCACACGACAATAAACTTCTCGGTAAACTCTTGTGCTAAAGCATGTCGAGGTATGGTTCTCAGTCCTCCAGGTCATGGTAGGATTCATGCATTCATGCAAACCCCAGCTCCCCACCAGTCTTCAAGAACTGAAGACTCGGATGAAACATCTTCAAGAAAGTCCAGCCACAACGGTGGATCAAGCTTCCAGACCTCCTGTCTCCTACTTTCAGTTAAAGTTTGCACCTTTAAAACTTTTGTGACGATCTCGAGGTTCGATCTTGGACGCCTGCTTCAAATAGCCACCACATAACAACTCTACAAATACAGCCGCTGTTCTTTCACATCTGGGTGAATGAAGGTCTTTACACCAGCTTTACTAGACCTACAGTAGTAGAAGTAATTGCTGAGAGGATCTGGATTGGAGTTTGGGGGTCTGAGGTTTGGTCTGGGCTTCATGTATCTCCAACATAAGCTCCAAACATCGAACCCACAAGAAATAAAACAACCCCGACAGTAACGGGACGGAGCACAACGTGAGTCAGCTGCAGTTTTATGGGTTTCAGTGCGTGTTCTTGTTTTAGTTTCCTTCATCTTTTATAGACCTCTTTTACGCGGTAATCATAGCTCAACAATGTAAAAACCGTTGTCCTTGAATCAAGAGATGTGGATGTAAAGCCTCCTGCAGCTGAAATCCAGAGTCTCTGCTCTTTTCCTTAGTGACAGTTTCATCAGATTCATTTAACCTTTAACCCTCCTGTTATCTTTGAGGCAGCAAAATTTAATGTTTAACGTCTCTAAATATGTGATTAACATAATTCTATTTTAAAGACTTTTCCTAATTTAATGGGGACACTGACACGGACTCTGGCCGCCACATAATATACGTCACCAGATTTATTTCCATCCAGTGTTGCATTCATTTTTCACCAAGATCTTGTACTGATGTCTGAGTCTGACCACTGCACAAAGCCTTCTCCAGCACATCCCAAAGATTCTCAATGGGGTTAAGGTCTGGACTCTGTGGTGGCCAATCCATGTGTGAAAATGATGTCTCATGCTCCCTGAACCACTCTTTCACAATCTGAGCCCCATGAATCCTGGCATTGTCATCTTGGAATATGATCCATTGATGGAATAACCTGGTCATTCAGTATATTCAGGTAGTCAGCTGACCTCATTCTTTGGACACATAATGTTGCTGAACCTAGACCTGAGCAACTGCAGCAACCCCAGATCATAGCACTGCCCCCACAGGCTTGTACAGTAGACACTAGGCATGATGGGTGCATCACTTCATCTGCCTCTCTTCTTACCCTGATGGTTCTCCACTATCCTTCCAGTTTTTAATAATGCCTTGGACAGTTCTTAACCCAGTTTTAGTAGTTTCTACAATCTCCTTGGATGTTTTCTCTGCTTGATGCATGCCAATGATTTGACCCTTCTCAATCAGACTAACATCTTTCCCACGACCACAGGATGTGTCTTTAGACATGGTTGTTGAAGAAATGAGAAGCTACTCATTGCATCAGTTGGGCTTAAATAACTTGTTTCCAGCTGAAAGATAATCACCCATGCTGTAATTATCCAATAGGAGGCTCCTACCTTCCTTTCAACCTTTGAAAACCTGACACATAAACTTGGGATTTTATTTTTAATTGTAATCATTTTTTAGAGGTTTAAATTGCTGGGGAGAAAGAGAGCAGGAGGGTTAAGGTTCAAACAAACCAAACAACTACAAGAAACGATAGCTGACCTCTCCACTGGATGTGTCCCGGGTCATCACTCTGAATTAACCACATTCTGAGTCCAGCTGGAGTTTCTGTTGGGATTTAACAGTAAAACCGCGTCAGTAGCTTGATTAATGAGTTATTTTTAAATAACATCTGGTCAAATTTTCTTATCTCATTTTCAGCTGTATTATAGATTTTATTTTATTGCCTTTAATTTAGCTTTTGTAGTTTGTCTGATTAAGAAATTCATCTAACATTTACTGGTGCAAGATGTCAATTAAAGTGAATCATCCTTTTGATGCATTAGTAGACAACATCTGTGAATATGAGGTTATATCTGCATCAGTTATGCATAAAAATATCTAAAAATACCTAAATAACAAGCCACCTTTTTTTGCAAAAACTGTGACATGAGGTTTTATAGACGCTTCCATTCTAGGTCAATGGATGCAGCAAACACTGTTCATTATGTGGAGCGGTGACACCAGCGACGTGCAGCCGGCTGAGAGCTCCATTAGGCTAATTGCTTTTGCAGCTGGGAGGTGTAGTGGCACTCTACCGGCACCAAAACACCAGAGCCCGGGCCAGATCCTGCACCGCCGATGTCGATCAGCGTCCCTGAAGTGGCCCCCGTCCGCCGCCACGCAGCCCTCTCAGCTCCGGTAAGTGGCCCCTCCCTCCTCGGTGGAAACGGCTAATTGTGCGGCTCATTGTGGTGGTGGGCCCGGCCCGAAACCGCTCGCATTGTTTTCACATTTCCATGTTTTGTTGCCATGGCAGGAGAGGCATGGAAACGTGGGGGTCAGGCCTCATATTTTCAATAGGAGCTCTGAGCTGAAATGAAACCTTCTTATTCTCTATTCAAGCACTTCAGTTACACAGAGGGACAGCGTGCGACGGCGGTAGGGTTACAACACCAGGAAAAAAAACGTCCCGTGCTATGTTATTTGTTGGTGTCATGGTCTCTTCCAGCACCCATTATAACATTACACAACTACCATGCTGAGCGCCAGAGGACAAACCCTGCATGGTGAAACTGTGACCAACGTTTGTCCTGGCTGAACAAATACATCATTTCAAGTGGTGCAATAAAGGTTCGTTACACCAGCTTCTGCTGCAGAGCCGTTTTTAGGAGACGTAGTGGAAGTAATATTAGACACGACAGCGGCCGTTGGATTGTGGGGGTCTGAGGTTTGGTCTGGGCTTCATGTCGTAGACAAGCTTTCTGCCAACATCTGCAAACATCCACCCGCAAGAAATAAAACAAACAGTAACAGGATTGAACACAACTGGTATCGGCTGCAGTTTTATGGGTTTTTGAGCTTTTTCCTTTTTTTTTTCCAGATTCCTTCATCTTTTATCCCCGTACAATCATCTACAGTAGTACACAGTAATCATAGCTCAACAATATAAAAACCATTGTCCTTGAATCAAGAGATTTGGATGTATTTTGGTGGCTAGGAAGCTAGGCAGAGTCACTGTTAGCTAGGAGGGTAGGAAGCTAGGAAGAGCTACAACCACCTCGGAGGCTAGGAAGCTAGGAAGAGCTACTGTTAGCTAGAAGGCTAGGAAGCCAGACAAAGTCACTGTTAGCTAGGAAGCTAGGAAGAGCTACCATTCGCTGGGAGGCTAGGGAGGCAGGAAGAGCTACCTTGAGTTGGGAGAGGCTATGCTAGGAAGTGATCAGCCTATTATGTGGTGCAGATGCAGAGCCTAGCAGAGCGTTACATACTGTGGGCGTCATTATGATCACAGACACCAGAGAGGTCAGAAATAATCTGCAGAGGTCACAGCAGGTCAAACTCAGCCAGAGCTGGTGGAGTCACACTGAACTCTGCAGGATTTCCTCTGAAGTCGTTGTTTATCAGCAACAGTGACAATCCTGCGGCCATTTTGGCTCCACGGATCTGATGGAAACCCAGAATGAGGGGCTGCGGTGGAAGGGGGTCACGGTGGGTCAGATTTGGTTCATGCCATCAGCTTTGTGGATTTCCTAAAACAAACTCAAACCCTGAGAGTTCTACGGTTTCACCGGGAATGAATGGACCACAAAATAAAAAATTCTGTCCAAAATTCATTTTGAATCTTTACAGAAATCAAACATTAACGGTCGTGGAGCTTTCAGTCATTTCACGTGATCTTCATCTGCAGCAGGTAAAGTGTAGTTGGGTCACGTCTGACTGATTTGACCAGGTTTACCTCCAACCTTACTGCTGCTTCTGTACACCATGCACTTTTTCTATGTGTGTTAAGTGTTGTTACCTCTGCTATTTATGTGCCTATTCTTTTTTGGCTTTAGTACTGTGATGCTGTGTTGTCATTATGTGTGTTACATGTGAGAATACCAAAACACATTCCTATCAACTGTATTGTTATATTGTTGAAATGGCTATAATAAACTTGAACTTGAACTTGAACTTGATTTCTTGCCCGTGTTGGTTCTGAAATGCTCAGAAAAACCTGATGCTCACGTCTCATAACAGACGATCAAACCATATCTGCTGATGAAGACCATGTCACATGGCTGAAAGCTTCAGAGCAGTTTCTAAATGAACCCTGAAACTATAGATAGTTTCAGTCTGAGCCGAATGTCATAAGATCCGTAGAAACCTGTCCCATAAATCAACCACAGATCGTAACTAATCGATCGTGGGCGGTGGCGTCATCTCCTGCAGCCTGAGAGCAAAGATAACTTTCCTCAGCCGCCTACACAAATATTCTGGACACACCTTCATCGACACAGATCTTAAACAATAAGACTCCTCCTCATCCTTTAAGATCACGCTACGACCTGCTGAAACTTTATCGGGGATTAAACGTTCTGATGAAATAAAAGGGCGTGGCAGCTTTGAGTGACAGCTGGGTGTCCACACAGGTTGCTCGCTACACCTCCATGACCACTGCTGAATTAGCCCAGGAGTTTAGATGGAGCCAGGTAAGATGGAGACGTCTGGAGACGCCACCACTGACCCAGCAAACATGAGGACCAATGTGGGCCCTGCCGCCACCATGTGGTGCCACACAAACACCATACACAGTGACAAACGGGGGTGACACTAAGCAGAGTGGGGCCCTACTTGGGCACATTGTGGGCCCACAATATGAGCCTGCAGCATGGTCACGGTGTGGGCTGCCTCACTGTGACTCCACAAAAGCCATAATTCTAGATCCCACTGTAAGCTCACACCATGGACCCACGGTGGGCCCCACCCGTTCCGTGCACATGCCCATAATGTGGACTGTGGACACATTTTTGGACGTGCTATGGGCCCCACTGTGTCCGGATCTGCTACCATGCTCACAGCGTGCCCTCAGTGTGAACATCTTGTTCCCTGAGTGTGCTATTTGAGTTGAATTAACAAAATTAGTTTTGTATCAATGCATATGCAGATTATGCACTTCAAGCGTTCAATGCTTCAACGCTATTTGCTTCAAGACTTCATCCATCTCTATGTACAGTCAACAGGTCCCGTTGAAGATTAGCATGTTGTTGTGTCTTAAAAATCATCTCAAAGCGATCACAGAAAAATGCCGCAAAGAAAACTCATCACGCTGGAAGGAAGAACTTCTTCATCTTCTTAATGTTTGTCTCAAAAACTGTTTAGTTTGACAGAAACAGAGTTTTTCTGTCCATTTACACCTAAAGGTCAAACATTAGCATGCTAATACGCTAGTGGTGGTTCCATCAGGGCCAGCAAATCTTTCTCTGCTGGTCTAAACTTTATCAAAATCACTGACTTAATATTTTCCCATTAATCTTATTAAATTATTCCTTTCATGTTCTGTCTTGTCTGTCTCTCAGCTGTGGTGCCTCTGTCAGTGTAGCTTAGCGTTAGAGCTTTTATCCAATCATATTTCAGCCATCATGTGTTGCTGGAGTCAAAGAAATCTGCCTGGGCCTTCACAATTAAAACTGAAACACATTGTAATGACGCTGTTCCTTTAACCAATCACATTTCTAGTTGATATTCTTAGTCCTTCTCTGTGGTGTCAGCGTTTTACCGTCCTCTGATTGGACGGTCAGAGAGCCGCTCTGTTTAAGCTAAGCTAGTGGTTCATGTTCATCTGTTGCTAGCTGCACAACGTTAACGTTTTGATAGCTATTTGTTGAAGCCACCATGGAGGAAGGAGGAGAGGCTATCCATTTGGTTGCAGATCTTCTTAGAAAGACATTTTCACGGTGGACTTTGAAGGAAAAGCTGGATATTGTGAGGAAAGGCCGCCCAACCCTGGAGCTAGCTAGCCTGACCCAGCCGGGGAAACTTTCAGGTCAGCAACTATGAGCGCTACCCTTGGTTGACGTTGTTTCTCAAGTTCTGATGAGTAAAATGAATTATATTTACATCTTTTATGTATATTTTTGTCATCTTATTGGGTCGACATTGATGCTTCTGCTGGATTGAGTTCCTTTCTTTAGTAATGACATTCATCTCGTTATATCAGATACCTGTCAACGATGCAACGTCCTGTTTTATTGCGTATCCGTATGTTGTTGATGGTTTCTATAGCAGTGGAGTCATAACGATTAAATTAAGACGTGTTTTGAATGAGGTTGGAGGCGTAGGTGGAAAATGCACAGCCCTCCACTGCTAATACTAATGCTAATGCCAGAGTCTGGTGATGAAACTGTTGAGAATCATAAACTAAAAGATAAAAGCTGAATAATTAACGACCAAACGTTTTGTCAAGACCTGCTCCGTCTCCGAGAGGAAAAATAGAAACTAATGATGTCAGGGCGATGAATTCCTTCAACGAGTCAGAGAGTCATCTATCACAGCTGAAAACATTTTTTATTTTTTTTTCATTGCATCCATATAAAACAGTAATTATGTCAGTGAAGCCAATAACTTGATCCGGGCTGCTGGAGGGATGCCACCTCATCCAGCGTTTACAAGACTCTTTTATTTGACGGCTCTGACTCTGAAGCTTTTCTATTTTCAGAAACAAAAGCGCCGCTCTCTGATGCAGGAGGGGTCTGATTTACACCAAAGACAATAAAAAAAAAAATATCCTCCACATTTGACTTTTATTAACGGCGGTGCAGAATTGAGAAAGCAGATCTGACGGGGCCTGGTGCCGCCGAGCGTCTCCACGTCGTCCTGTGTCTCTCGTCCCTGCCTGACTGACTACATCATATCTTGGCATGCAGATAAAAAAATAAAAAGTAAAAAAAAAAACCTCAGGACATTTTTTTGGACAATGAATTATAACCACATGAGGGTAATTACTGCACAAAACTAAAAAGTAAAAGCCCTCTATCGGTAAATCAAGCGGGAATGAGTGTGGGCTCTTAAAAAGACACTAGATGTGGTGGGGTTATTTGTGAAAATGTGTTTAAAAGGCAATAAAGCGTGGAGGCGCTGTGGAGTGTGTGGTGTGTTGCATTTCAGTCACATTCAGTCATCCCATCAGTGACTGGGACACCCGTCCCGTCTGCACGCCGCCGCCATCAAAGCACCGGGATTTATCAGAGTTGATTTAAGCAGCGGAGAGAAAGAAAAGGTCGACATATGGAGCTCATTGTCCCTGACAGGTGAAGTCAATAGATAGATAGATAGACACTACGCTCAAAAAGGAGGTGAACTGGCAAGAAGAGAGCGAAGTCTCTGACACTGATTATCTCGTAGTCAGTGTCTGGGATGTATTAGAGCAGGGGTGACAAACATGCAAATTGCAAAGGAAGAGGAGAAGAAGAAGTAGGAGGAGGAGGAAGACAGTGAGGAGCAGGACAAGAAGAAGGAAGAGTATAAGAATGGGGAGGAGATGAAAGAGGAGAATAAAAAGGAAGAAGAAGAAGAAAAGAGAACAGGATGAGGAGAAGTAGTACATGGGGAGGGAGGAGAAGGAGGAGGAGGAAGAAGATGAAAATTAGAAGGAAGGAAGGAAGAGGAGAAGAAAGCAGAGGGCGAGGAGAAGGAAAAGTAGATGGGGAAGGAGGAAAAATGGAAAAAGGAAGCGAGGACGAAGAGGGACAAGAGAAGAAAGTGAGAAAATGACATAGAAGAGTGTAATTTTTCAGTCAAATTGTCTCCTAGTCCTAATTTGTCCTCGACACTGAAACCAAGTGTAGACGGCAGCAATGTGCTTCTTTTATTTTAAATTTCAGGTTCGTCATAAAATGTTTATTAAGTTTATTAAATTTGAGCATTTTGATAATTTACTTCTCTGAATTAAAACAAAGGGAAAATTTTAAGTCGTCATTATTTATAGGTTGTTATTCTGTTGTGTTACTGTTCAGATCAAACTGGTTCTGCGTGTGTGGCCCCTAAACTAAAATGAGTTTGACACATGTACGAGTTAAACAGAATAAGGATTTAATCATCACAGCAGGGAATGAATGCAGGAGATCATGTGCTGTAATCAAATCGCTTCTTCCAGTCAATCAAACATTTATTTTTATGTTCAATTAAAACACAGTGTATGCAAACACAGCGTGTCCACAGAGCAGGATGAACGGATGTTAACAAGCTGAGACACATCAGAGACTGTCTGCACCGCTGCTGACCAGATGTTGGACGCGACGGCGGCTTTTACAGTTTTGCCAACAGTGGAGAGATTCAGACGTTTCTGGAGATCTTTAGAGAAAGTGAATAAACTCTGGTGTTAGCACTGGTGTAGTCCAGGGTATACGCAGGTATACGGAGTACACCTACTTATTTGTCAGTCAGCATTATGTATACCCACTTCTAAATCCCCCCTGATGCGGCTTGTACTCGCTGCCAGGGCCTTCACTGATAAACCTGGTTAACTTTAGGCACGAGGACTAATGAGACAGTCAGAGGCAGAGTAGGGCGGGGGATGCGCTGACCGCCTCTGGAACCTGATTGGACACCTCAGGTGCCTCCAGTTGATTGATTGATTCACTGCACGTCCCGTTGAAAGATGCGTGATTCGAATGAATGGAATGTGATTGAGAAACGCAGTGTCTTCCAAGTAATTTTGAGGTAAGTTTTAAAGTAATTTCCAAATGAGTCATTGTTTTAAACTACTTGCAAAATGACTGCACATTTAGAGAAGAGATTTGATGCCAGTAGTTACAGTAGGCTACAGTTATGAAAGACTAATGTTATGTTAGCCTGGACCTATGAAGGTATGTGGCTATGGCGGGGGAGCTTCATGGACATATCAATGTCCATGAAGCTCGTTTGTTATCGTAAAGGTCTAAAAGTATAACGTTAACCAAGTTAGTTCACCTGACTGACTGAGCTACATGATCTAGTTTAAGTTTATAATAGCTGGGCTGGTGGTTGATTTTAAGTTAAAGTACAAGAATGGAGACAAATAGTTGAAGATTCGACCTAACATAACACTGAGGTCGAACCAGTCTGTCTTATTTTGTGTAGGGACGGATAACAATGAAAAGCAAAGGGAAATATTCCAGACTTGTTTATAAAGAAGCACAAGTCTCCAGCGTCACGTTTTTGTTCTGTTGGCTTCAGCCTAGTTACTGTGCTTTACAGACACACTGATACTCAAACCACATTTCTTTCTTGGTTGTTGACTTTATTTAAATAAAGTGGTTAAACTTTACGCTTAATCTGTGTCTCTCCTTTTGTTGCCATGGCTTATGAGCCAGGTCATGACAAAAGGCAAAACTGAGAGTATAAAAGTGGATCCGGGTGCGCACATCCAAATAAAATAGTTCAGGTGCTAGACAAAAAGGATATATATTGAAAAAATGGTCTGCACACTGTGTATGCTCCAAGTGCAATTTATTTATTTATTTTAAACAGGCAACGTTTCGATCCTATGGGATCTTCATCAGGCGAAAACTGAGAGTATACCCACTTCTCCAGGGACCACCACTGGGTGTTAGTGAAGCTATGAGTTGGAGTAGAAGTCTCCTACTGTCATTAAACGCATCGATTAGCCATGACGCTTTAAGCATCACGTCGACTAGTCACTAATCACGTGACAATAACAACATGGACGCCTCCTAGAAGACAGTGGGTCGTTGGTTCATCAAGTGTGTGGAAATCATAGATCATACTACCATGACATGTCAGTCCTGAAATACAACTAAAGTATTACTGCAATGCATCTGAAAAGGCTAACGCTAACGCTAGCAGAGGAACGGTCCAAATCCTCTGGACAGCAGTCAGTTAACAACTTCACCAAACGTCCTGTGGTAACAGAGAGAAGGAGGCTGCACATCAACTATTTGATAAAGTTATTAGACCCTTAGCTGCTGCACTATCCCATCTAACAACGCGCTGTGGAGTACTATTAAATGCTACTGATGGTGCTGAGGTGCTGCATGTTTTTATACAGGCTATACATATCTGCAGCTCACAGTATGTAGCACATGAGCTGTCTGTTCTCAGCAGATGGATTCAGGTCAAGAATATAGATTATACGACTTTAAAAAAAATTCTGAAGTCTCCACTGCTTCAGTTTAAAGTCTGTCATCCCTCGGGGGCCCCCTACTGGCCCCATACTGGCCCCATACTGGCCCCCTACTGGCCCAAGGCCCTCAAGCAGTTTCCCTGCGTTTCACAGGCTGCTCCTCCGTTTAGACGGCCTTTGTTGTGGCGGCAGGAAATGAAGACTGTCAGTGTGAGAAATCTGTTTACACGAAGCCCAACACATGATTACACATTATGTCTGAGCAGAAACACACACATGTTCCTCTCCGTCACCTCCAACTTGACAGAAGCCATTTCCTTCCATAAACGCTCGTCTTTCTGAGGCGATAATTACACGTCCCGTCAGAGGAGGCGAGCGAGGGATCAAAATAAACATAAAACACTCTCCCTTTTCTTCCCACCGTCAATCAGGAGGCGGCCGCGGGGCAGAGCCGAGGTGACGGAGGTGAAACGGCGACGGAGGAGAGGGAGAAAGGAGACACGGATAGGAGGAGAGATAATGGTGGAAATAAGGAGGTGACAGAGAGGGAGATGGAGGTGATAAGAGGAGGGAGAGAGAATGAGGGCGAGGATGGGAGAGGAAGACAAAGAGAGGAGAGACGTTAGAGACCTCCTACTCAACAAGTCTGAAATTTAAAAAGAAAGAGAGAGAGACAGAGGTGTTAAAATTTAGAGGAGGAATGCAAAAAATGCAAACGTGAGAAAAACAGAAACAGAAGTGAGGAGTGTGGAGGAGTGGATGGAAATAAAACAAGAATGAGTGAGGTTGTGGATGAAGGAGAGATGGGAGGAGAACGACGGGAGGAGGGAGGGAAGGAGGACGGCCATCGTCACCCCTCCTGCCTGTGATGGAGGGATTTCCGGCTCTTGGTGGTGGTGGTGGTGGTGGTGTTTTCTCTCCTTCATGTGGTTTCCCAGCCCTCGGGATACGAGGAAACATCCGAGTATCTTTGCACACTTCCTGTACGACACAAAGCTGCTCCGCCGATCACGAGATAAACCGACACCAGATCCAGAAACAGGAGAACGATGCTTCGTGTGTTCACACTCAGCGACAACAACAGCTGTGAATCAGCTGAGCTTCACTGATGCAAGAGTTCTCACCGTCCTTCCATCTGATTATTCTGAGCAGATTCAAGCGTAACTGTTTCCATGCACACTAAATAAACTGCTTTACAAAGTGGTTCTGCTGCTGTGGAGAATCAAATTAGCTGGAAATAGAACAGAAGAAGAAGAAGAGGTAGTAGAAGTATCTCCTCCTCCTCCTCCTGTTCTCCTGTCTGACTTTCATATATTGTGTGTTACTAAGCAAACTGCCACTGGTGGTTATTGGGATTTTCTATTCTGATGGAGGCAGCAACAAGTGTTTGAGAAGATGAACCAAGCTGGAATCCATGTGGACAGCAACGTTGGAGACGTGGAGACATCTTGGTCGTCTTCTAAGACTCTGGTTTGACACTCAACAGCAGCCGGAACCAATTTGTTAATAAAGTTCTGTTGCAATGGATGCTTTGTAGTCCTTATTTGTAGTTCATTATGAGGAGTGTTTCAACACATAGACTGTATATAAATATGTATGACGTGTCCCCACTTCCTCTCATTGGTCCAACTGACCTCAAATTTCCTGGGGATACAGGCGGCGCCATCTTGTGAGGTTGGATCCAGAGTCAGATCCGAGGGTGGAGTCACGTGGAGCCGTGATATCGATGCCCCGCCCACACTTCCTCCAGACTCACTCGCGTTTTTCATTTAATTAATACTACGCTCTGCTCTACCTCCACCAGTTACAGGGAAATGTTGGATTATACACTGGACTTATTTATTTTTTAACAACTCTCACGGTCCAACTTTCCTCTTCCAGGATAGATGTTTAGGATAATCAGATCATTTTTATTTTGCGTCGATGGAAACAGTTAACTCAGAATCTCTGATCAGAATAATTGAGTGTATATAACCTGCAGCTCTACTCTGCTTTGTGGCGTTTTATAGTGAGTTTCAGCTGTCCAGCCTGCAGCTTTACGGGTTTGTTTCACTTTTGCCACTTTCACTTTGTGCGCCAGGGTAGAGAGTCTGCTCAAGAACCTCCTACGAGCCAAAGAAATTATCAGTAGAGTAAAAAAAACACTCTCACAGGGCTTCCTTCATAGTTCCACTACTAGTGGGACATTTTTGTGGACTCATCACAGAGTTGCAGAACAAGTGGGAAACTGAAAGGAGAATTTACGCCACACAACCCTCGACGATGCTGGGTGACGGGTTATGAAACGGGTTTACACTTTTTAGGTTAGGGTTTGGAACGCCCCAACGACGAGTGGGTCCAACTACAACCCCAGGGTCCAGCCCACATGTTTTTTTTTTTCTTCTCTCCAGACCTCCAAGAGCTCGATAAAGCAAAGGTCGCGCAACTCACATTATATTGCAGGTCCCAAGACTTCAGGGCAGCGTCTCTTGTTTTCCAAGAGAAACTGTTCTAATCTAATGTACCTTATTGAGAAATTTACATGAAGCGCAGCTTGTTACAGCAACATTTCCTCCATTACAGCCCTCCAGAGTTTTTCGAAATCCTTACAAAAGTCTTATTGGATTAGGTTTCTGGTTTGCCAACAGTACGAGCAGCAGCAGAGAAGAATGCAAGGGTGAAAAAGCTCCTTATTCTCATGACACGACAACACCCACGTCTGCTGCCAGGAAACCAGCCTCTCGGGCCTCTTCGGCTTCAACAAAAGAACATCGCTTCACTCAACCTGCAGAGGCTTCTCGGGCCACCTCTGTCTCAGCCGACGGACGCGTTTGTCGGTCTGAATAACGACACTTGTTGGCCGCACAAAGGCAGCTCTGGCAGCTTTTGTTGCCAGTGACGGTGAGCAGAATCGCCTTACCGCTGCCGGACAATGGAGGGCTGCGTCGATATGCGCGTATTGTGTGTCAGCATTATCCTCCCCGCCCGGAACAAGATTTGATTTCTGGAGAACCCCCCCCCAAACAACAAAGAGGCTGAACCCGTGGCTGAAACGCTTCCTTTTTTTCCCGCTGGAAGTCGTGAAGGATGAAGGCGAAACAAAGCGCCTGGGATCACAGAGGTACAGCTGTTTGTGCAGCGCAGGCCTTATGAGGCTTAGGGGGAAAATCCAACTTAAAACACGAGTCACATACGTTACCCCTGTGATCTACACACATAATGATGATCTTCCTGTGTCTGATCTGGGAATTCAGACTTACAAACAACTCCTTCAGAAAGCTGCAATAAAAACAAAAACGGGGACCGTCTGTGGCGACGTCAAAAAAACGTTAATCCTGCAGCTGCTCTGCTGAAAACAAACACTGGATGATCTCACACACATCTAGACTGTGCAGACATCTACTGAAAGTTGAACCAGCTGAAAGTTTGATAGCTCAGAGTTGTGCCTTCTGAAAAAAGATGATTTGATATCAATGATTTGATTGGTCCGGCAGATCTTTGCAGGAGCATAAAATCAGTTCCTCAACTGAGAGACTCCAGATCATAGACTGTATAAAACGTGGACGCCATGACAGCTCCTCTAAAGTGGAGCTAAAGCTTGTAGAGCTCCCCCTGGTGGCTGGCTGCAGTATAGGTCATATAAGCTCCGCCCCTTCCATGTTAGTAGATGGGTCCTGGGCCATTTTCTGCAAAGACGATTTGTGTCACACTGATGTATGTTCAAGTTTTGCATTTTTCTTAGTTATTTGACGAATCATCATTATGATTGACAGTTGCCACTGACAACCCCAAAAGAAAAGAAAGGTTGACTCTTGAACATACATCAGCTTTACAATGACAGAAAGCATCCTCGAAAAATAATTATTTGTTGTTTTTTTACAGGCTATAGTTTGGTTATTATGCCTCATGCAGTATGTGGCCACTTGGGGGCAGCATAGGAGCTCATGGGGGGGGGGGGGGGGGGGGGGTGTTCTATCACACACGGGGGGTCGGGTCAACCCAGACACACTGCCCCAACTTTTAAAGTCTCATCTTCCACCAACGCTCCAGGAGGAAATCAATAACACAGAGCCGCCAACCCCCACCCCCACCTCCCTGTGACTAAATGACAGGTGATCAGCTGCAAATGTGTGACGGAGTGAGGGAGGGAGGGAGTGAGGGAGGGAGGGGGAGACAATTCATCACCCTCAGGGCTGTCACCGTCCCCCCCTCCCTCCCTTCCTCCCTGAAGACACACACACACTGTAACAGACATCTCCATTTAAGAGCACTTGATCGGCAGCTAAACAAACTCGGGCCCTCGGGTCGACTGCTCCGGGTGGGTGGGGGTGCTGGGGGGGCTCCATAGCTGGGTCTGGAGCCCGGCCTCCTGTTAAGGCGAAGTTCAAAGAGCGCGCACACATTTTCAATCACAGGCGACGCGGCAGGCAGGGGTGAGGCGGGGTGAGGCGGGGTGAGGCCAGGTCGACGGATCAAACGGGGGGGGGCGGCGTGCTGCTGAGCAAACAGAGGCAACGTGTGACGACTGATCAGAAGTTTGACACAGTATTTTTTATATTACTGTGTCAGAAAACTATGTGTGCGTGATTAAATAAGTCCGATTTTAGAAGAAAGAAATGTCTTGAATAAAAATATGGTACATTAGAGATGTTTGTTGTTTACTTCCTGTATTTATTCTAATACATCAGCACTGAGCAACAGCAACAAATCTGCACGCCAACTTTTAAAACTAACAACATCATGCATGCTCAAGGCAACATCATGTTAAAGAGGAGATAATAACGTCTGAGTCTGTTGTGTCCTGTTAGCGGGGTCAGAGACGTTGGACTCGTCCCGTGTGCTGCACAGACGTCGTCTCCTGTCCTGGTGTCACAGCTGTTCTAACACCGTTTGATCTGTTTTATCACTTTCATCGTTCAGGGACATCAGCTGATAATTACACAGAGTATGGGACTGTCCCAGATGATTAACAGCAGGAAACTGTTTAACATAAAGGAAATAAAAGAAACACATAAAATGACACAAAACAAGGAGAAATGATCTGAGACACATTCACTGTCAGAATATAACGTAGGAAAAATATGAGAACAGACGCTGTTTGTCTCATCTGAGGCCTCGTTTCCATTAACATCCTGAGTGATCTGGTCTCTAGTGTCCAGGTTAGAGTCCAGGTCCAGGTCCTTCCTTCCTTCCTTCCTTCCTCCTTGCTTCATTCCTTCTTTCTTTGTTTCCTCCTTCCTTCCTCATTTCCTTTCTTCCTAAACTCCTTCCCTCCCCTCCTTTCTTCCTTCTTCCCTCCCTCCCTCCCTCATTTCCTTTCTTCCCTCCCTCCCTCCTTTCGTTTCCTCTTTCCCTCCTCGTTGCCCTTCTTCCCTCCTTCCTTTCTCCCTCCCTTCCTCCCTCCATTCGCTTCCTTCTTACTTCCTCAGTTCCTTCCTTCCTTCCCTCTTTCTTTCCCTCCCTCCCTCCCTCCCTCCACTTCCTTCCTTCCTTCCTTCCCTCTTTATTTCCCTCCTTCCCTTTTCTTCCTTCCTTCCTTCCTCCCTTCCTTCCTTCCTTCCTTCACCAGTGACCTGATTCCTCTGAGGATGGAAGCTTCCAGGGTTCAGGTCTAATCTGAGCTTCGTCTCTAAAATAAATCAGATCTTAACATGTGAGAGTCTTTCCATCTTGTTCCAACATCTGGATCATGTCTCCAAGTCAACAACCAGCTGTTGATGGTTCTGATCCAGCGGTAGGTAGAGATCCATTAGAGACAGCAGCTGCTACAATATTCTACTGACCACATGATGGCGCTGCTGATTTACAGACACACAAACTGAGATCAGATCTCAAGTGCTGGCTGGGGACGCATGTGGAGACACATTTATATTAAGACAGAGGTAAGTCAGACGTTAAAACAAGGTCTGAACGTGGCCCGTGTTTAACTCTGAGCTTCATGCTTTAGTGTTTTCCTTCAGTTTCACTCCTTGTAAATCAGCTGAGAGGTGAGACCGGCCATCAGCGACCCCCTGACCTCTGACCTCCACCGGAGCCCACACTACGATTTGGAATCACACTCACAGAACAATCTACAAATAAAAATAAAAGCAGCTTGGTCCACGTTTAGGATTTCATACTTTTCCACCCGGGGGCGCTACAGACCTCAGCCTGGTGACACTGTTGGGAGCTGATCTCTTAAATTACTGTACACTCAACAGCCGGGGGAAATCAACACGGGGGCAAAGCTGCGTCCAGGCTCAATCTCATAAGTGCAGCCTGGAGCAGCAGCAGCTTAGCGTCTGTTTATGCTCGTTCACCAGAGGTTGTGATTACCGGCGAACGGTGGCGTCACGGAGGGAAGCTCAGTCAGCAGGTGCAGACGGAGAGCTGCTGACCAAGATCACGGGCCTGGGAGACGTAACGAGCATCTGGACGTCCAGCGCTGCCGTAAAGCTCTCCAGCTGCTGATAACGGTAATTTGTTGACGTCGGCTTCTTCGGCCTGTTCAGACTAATTGCTCAGCAGCAAGGCTGCAGCACAGACCACGTACAGGCATTTAATGACAGCAGAGACACTCAGAAATTGACGGATACGTCTCTAAATCACTGTTGTCGGTGCAGAGATGTGTCACCACACCTTGGATTCAGTCTCAAGTTTGTTGTATTTCTTCCTTAAAGGTGACAGTTTCTTTATTTTGCTAATCCCCAGCTGATCGAGCATTTTGTTCGCAACCCTCGCAGCTGGAGATGAGATGAGGTCGACAGGAGGATGGATGTCTGCAGACTGCCCCGAGGGCCTCTACCGCTGCACGACACACCTCTGGAGGCCAGAGTTCATGAGGCCAAGGTCTAAATCCTGGATTTACCAAACACGTTACCCTCTGTGTCTTCTGTGTGCCCCCCCCCCCCCCCGTGAGTTGTGCTGTACTGTGGTGGATGTGTTCATCTGGGAGGACGCCAACATGATTTAAGACGCTGTAACTTAACCCAGAGTCTGAGCCCTCTCCCTCCGTGAAGCCACGTGACAACCCACGGACCGTTACCTGAACCTCTGCAGCGTCTACTGCCACCCCCCACCTCACGCCCCCCTCCCCTTCAAACATTCCTCTGGTTCCTTAGATCTGCAGAGCGGTCACTCCACATGTCTGGACACGTCCTCTGGCTACTCCCTGACTGCAGCGTGGATCACTGAGCTGGGACCTGTCGTTACCATGACGCTGTCCTCACCTGATCCACTTCACATCCCCGACCGGTTTCTAGGTTCTTTACATTTTTATTCAGATAGTTAAAGCTGTGTGACGCTTCCACTCAGAGGAACCTGTGATTTAATTCATGCAAGCTGCATAAAGTGTCAGTTCCTGGTCTCCAGAGGATTCATCCTAAAGATTTTACATCTACAACATGGACTGAAACTAAATTTAGTGCATGCATTCACGTTCTAGTTAGAATATGAATATATATCTGCAAACACTCTGCCTAAATGCCATACACCGATCAGCCACAACATTAAAACCACTGACAGGAGAAGTGAATAACATTGACCATCTTGTGACAGTTCAATGTTCTGCTGGGAAACTTCTGGACCTGGCATTCATTGGTGTGGATGTTACTTAGACATGTAGCACCCACCTAGACCAGACCAGGCACCCCCACCCCATAGCAATGACACTCCTTGATGGCAGCAGCCATCCCCAGCAGGATGCAGCCTGACACAGACACACACACAAAAACACTTTAGGAACAACCCCCCACTAACATCATTCTATTCCCAGACACCACAGGACGTCCTCAGAAGACCCATGTCCATTGCCCGATGAGTCACAACTGTTTTGGAGACACAAGGGAGACCTTCCACCACATAATAGAAAGACAACAGAGCATCTTCTCTAAAAAAGCTCAGACGTCATTGTCTCAAAGAATGCTACAGGAAATCCGCAATGCCACAACACATCCGTCTGTACAACGCCACGACTTATTGCTACTGGCACATTTCACACAGTAATTAATTTAATTTCATTGCAATTTAATTTTAATATACAATAATTGTATTATTCTTGCCAGCAGTGTGTGTTGTATCGTCTGCAGGTCGACTGATCTTTGCCGGAGCAGAATCAGGTCCCAGTGGAGAGACTCCAGAGAGACTTTCTAAAACAAACAAAACCCTGTAGGTGGGGAAATTGTGGTTGAAAAATGAGGAAGCAAAATTGTAAAGAACTATTTGGACATTTATAATAATAAAACATTAGAACAGAGGACCAATATTAATGACTTGTCAGAAAACATTAGAAGCCTCTCCTCCACTCCTGGTGGATGCAGCCGTCACCAAACCTCTGCCATTAATCGCACGCTTTTAACCGAGCAGCGGGTCAGAAAGGCCTGCGCGTGGGATGGAAATAGGTTTTTCTCCTCCAATAATTAGCCTATCGGACCATTTACACGGCTAAGAATCATTAGCAGCCGTTTAATGAGGTGGCTAAAAATAGGAGGAAGCTCATAAAGGATCAGAGGAGCCTGCCAGAGCCAGGACTTCACACTCCAGAGCGTGAGCGAGCATAAATTCACAACTTCACTCTTCATGTGCGGCTTCTGACGTTCACGGGTAAAAGTTGGCGTTTGTGCACATGTGTTTGTGTTTGTGTTGTCGATCTGAACAAAATAGCTACAACCAATAAACAGCTCAACTGTGTGAACGTACACTCTCCATCCCGTGGTTCCAGATGTAAATCCTTAAAAATAGTTCCTTGATCCTTAAAACAAATAGTTTTATTGGATCAAAAAAGGACCGGGTCATTTGGTGGAACAGCTGGACACTGCAGTTTGAAACGAAAGCTCCTTAAATGGGAGGAAATGGTTTGTTTTTCAGTAATGTATGAATCCACATTTAGATTATTTGCAGGACGCGTGCAGCTCGCTAATGTGTTTTTAATAGTTTGAGGACAAAAATGGAGCAGGAAGGAATAATGAGAAAAGTTTGGAATAATATTAGTGTATGTATATATATTCTAATGTTATGTTTTATGACTTTCTTCATCGCTCGTCTCATTCTTCCTGTAATTACGTCTTTGGTAATAGTTTTCTATCTTTATCTTTCTTTCCACTCGCTCACTGCTCGTCTATTCTTTGCTGCACTTCCTAAAAAGAAACATATATATAAATATATATGTAAACACTTAATAATAAACAGGATGCGTCTAAACATAGAGGAGGGCTTTTCCCCAGGAAGGAGCTTCTTTACAACGAGTTATTTAAAAACAGCAACGGTCGAGTTCAGCAGAGTTTAAATGTTTAGTGTACAGAAGAGTCTCAGCAGCGAGTACAGACACAGGAAGAAAAGATTAAACAGTCACCATGTGAAAAGTTTCTGTTACTGTAAACTGCTCAGCGTTAGTTCATCTAGACCCGTCAGCTGGAAGGAGGAAGGAGGACGGGTTCATGTCAGACTTTAGAGCAAACATATACGGATATTTCTCAAGGACACTAATGAATAAATCACAGCAGTCTCCCCTGGAGGGATGGGTTCAGATCCCACTTCTGACACCTCTGCACTGAAGTTGGTTATTTTAGAGATAGAGGCTTTGCAGCTCTGACTGGAGAAAAGAAGACGACTGGTTCTGGTTTCTGCTACCGGCTAGCCAACTAGTCAACTAGCCGCTGCCCACTGAGGCGTCCATGTTGTTATTGTCATATTTGGCGATGAGTCAACGTCCTACTTAAAGCGTCACGGCCCATTTACGTAGGTTATACATATGTGCAGTTTAGTTCTGTTGTGTTCTATTAGTTGCTGTTTTTTTGTTTTGTCCTTGATGTCAGTGAACGCATCGTGCGAGAGACCGAAGTTATGGTAGAGTTGAGAGTTTGCTGAGCGAGAGCCGCATATTAGAAGTGTCAGACTGACTGTATTTATGGTGTTGCCATGGGTTACGGCTGACAGTAGTTTGTTTTCAAGGTGCAGTAAACTTGCAGAAAAGCCTCCGTTGTCACACGGTGGTGATTTGGTTTTGTTTGTCTTGTCATTTCCGGTTTTATTTTGAAATTCTAACTCTCCTCTCGTTTCAGGTCACTTGCCCTTCCTCTTGTGTCACCGGTCTGATTGTCCTCCTGATCCCTGATTGTTTCCACCTGTTCCCCATTACCCTCGTGTGTATATATGGTCCGTGTTTTTCCTTGTCCTGTGCCAGTGTGTCATGTCTCATGCCCAAGTGTCCTCGTGTTTCCTGCCTTTGCTACCCAAGAAGTCGTTAAGTATCTTCGTTTTTTTGATTTGTTTTTGCAACGTTTTTTCCTCTACGGAGTGATCTTTTGTTTGTTACTTTTGTTTGCTTCTGGAGACTTTGAGTTTGATTTAAATAAAGTGCCTCGTATACTGGAACCTCTGCATCTGAGTCCAGCTCTTTTGTACCGTCGTGTCATCCGTAGCTTCCGTCCTTTCTACTGAGTTTTTATGTCAACTGACACTTAAAAAATTCGGAAGTCGTTCAACCCTACTACCTACTGGAATTTAATTAAGAAATACATTACAATAATGCACTAATAATAATAATAATAATAATAACGAAACCAGAATCCATGTGCAACATTGAAAACATTGAAAACACTGAATCAACTTCTTCTTCTGTTCTATTTTCAGTAGATTCGTTGCTCCGCAGCAGCATAAATCACTTCATCAATAAAGTTGTAGACTGATGTTCTGATGTAAAATTATCATTTTATTTGGTGTCCATGGAAACGCAGAAGCAGAGCGGGACGTCACAAACTGTGAAACCGGCCACAGAGACACTGGGGGGGAGGGGGTTGCAGGATTTCGACGGTAACCGTTTGATTGTGGAGCAGAGTCTGGCTGCTCTCGCCTCCAGTGAAGTGACGTGAGCAACTGTTCGGGGCTGAGGGGGTCACGGAGTGGGATGTGGGCGGGTAGGGTAGGTTACAGTCTGGGGCAGCTGGAGAAACAACAACGAACACAAAATAAAACATCAACTCACTGGGAAGAATGTTATGTCATATGTGTCTGAAGCTCTTTCACTGACAGTTTATCAGCTGGTTGATAATTTGTCATTAATTGCATGAAACAATTGAGAGTTGGAGGTTTCAGTCTGATCACATGACAATAACAACATGGACGCCACCGAGAAGACAGGTGAGGAGCCCAGTGGGTCAATACTTCCGTGACATGTCAGTCCTGAAATACAACTAAAGTACTACTGCAATCTGCATCTGGAAAGGCTAATGCTAACGCTAGCAGAGGAACAGCAGTCAGTTAACAACTTCACCAAACGTCCTGTGGTAGCAGAGAGGAGGAGGCTGCACATCAACTATCTGATAAAGTTATTAGACCTTTAGCTGCTACTCTATCCCATCTAACAACACGCTGTGGAGTACTATTAAATGCTACTGATGGTGCTGAGGTGCTGCATGTTTTATACAGGCTATATACATCTGCAGCTAACAGTATGTAGCACATGAGCTGTCTGTTCTCAGCATATATATTCAGGTCAAGAATATAGATTTCATTATTTTCTACTGGGTAGTCGGTGTTAAAAAATCTGAACTTGTGCATCCCTGATTTAAACTACTCTGATTTATGTTGGTTTACACCTTGAGTTACTGTGCTGCTCTCCTTTCCCCGGCTGGTTTTGTCATCCGTGACCTTCCATTAACACTCATACTGTAGAGACACATGCAGCAACAACAACACACACTGGAAGCAGAGTGTGTTGTATCGTCTACGGGGGGCGGGGGGATTATTCTTGCCAGCCTCTCGGCCTTTCTTCCCCTCCAGTTTGTAGCTGTTACTAAACCTCTAGCCGAATGTAGCAACTGCAGCCATTACTCAGACTGACAGCAGCGACCCCCCCTAAACCCCGACCCCAGACCCCCCCTGCTGCTGCTCCTCCTCTGAGCGGCAGCCTCAGCCTTCGTTTCAACACCACAAAACACAACCTGAGCTCCGAGCACGGGGCTTCTAACAAGCTAGTTTAAATGAAAACTGCACGGCCCACGTGTGCAGAAAATTCAATAAAAACTAAAAGTCAGAAGGTGAATGAGCAGCGCTGACTGTGGACTCTTGGTTGTGCAAAGTTACAAAGCGATTGCATGGTGAAGTCCAACCGATTCAACTCTGCAAAAGAGGGAGTTTCAGATGCTTGAGAACAGGTTGGTGGTGAGCAAAAGTTGAAGCTTCTTTAGGTCTAAAAGAGTCGTGGTGGGTTGGATGAGTGGTGAAACATCTTCAAGAAACTCCACAACTCCAATCGCCCTTTCACGAAAACCTGCAAGGGGCCTTCTGGGTCCTATGGGTGAGGGGATACTTGATCAGTTTGGGATCTAGTGAATTTGAAGGCCAGGTCAACACCTTGTGCTGTTCTTCATTTTTTTTTTGAGTTGTTCCTAAGGCGTTTTTCCATGCATCCTGCTGGGGATGGCTGCTGCCTTCAAGGAGTGTCCTTGCTATGGGGTGGGGGTGTCTGGTCTGGTCTAGGTGGGTGAACGTAACACAAGCCTGAGAGACCCAGAACTAAACATCAGATGGCAGCAATGCCCCAAAATCACACTGATTTTACTAAAAACATGTCAAGATAGTTCATTAACTACAGACATAATGTTCTTCTTTGCACTAACTATGTTACTGGTCCGGGCCCCTTGAGATCAAACATGTGGCCCTTGAACTAAAAATAGTTTGGTTTAGTTTTTATAAAATGTGTTTTGTATTGTGTTAATCAAGAATCTGTAATGTGTGCATTTAGTTTTCTTTTTTATTATTGTGGCCCAGTAAAGGAATGATCAAAGGTCAAAGGTCAGGGATGCTGGAGCCTCTTAATAATAATAATATTTGGGAGCTTATTCAGCTGATGTCATCGTTCCATGACATCCTCCTCCTCTCCTTTCTTTCCTGTGAGAACTCTGGTCGGTGACTCACCGCTCTGTTGCAAGAAGACGATGAGACATGCTAACGTCTTCATGCAGGCAGCTCTTCATGCTTTATTGCCCTTCTGTGTGACCCCCGCCTCCCCGGTGCAGTTTGGAGAGTGCAGAGGCTATCATTAGCGGGACCTTTGGCCCTCCCCTTCACTCTGCAGCCGGGCAGCCAGCTGCTCCTGCACTCCCTCATTAGCTCCAGTCCATCTCGGCACCAGTCTACCTGCTGGTCACGTCACTGCCCTCCTCTTATCGCTAACACCACATAACCAGCTCTCTTTAACCTTGCCCCCCACCACCACCCTCCCTCTACCTCCACCTCCTCCTCTCTTAATCTGTCTAATGTGTGTGTAAATAACGCTTGCGTGGTCCAGATAGCTTTTGTTTTAGCATCAAACAAGCCCCGGCCATGGGAACCTGGTCATTAATTACCATGTGATTCATGGTTATGGCTCTGTGTCTCGTCTCACCACCAGTCTGTCATTAAGACTTTCCCAGACTTCCCATGGCGGCCTCTCCCAGCTAACGGCTCTCACCCACACCAGCACTCAGCGAAGTCATCGCGCGGTATCAGCACCTTCTCTTCCTCCAGGAAACGCACACTTGTTTCCACGCGGACGACAATTAACACGTCTCGTTTGTGGCTGAAAAATTACAGAAGACTGGAGGTTTTAAATACACAGATAGAAACGACGTGGTTTAAAATGAATGAACAATGATCATAACTGAAACGGAGGGTTTTCAGCCTTTAATGAGACTGTGAAAGGATCCGCCACAACATTACGACCACTGACAGGAGAAGTAAATAACATTGACCATCTTGTGACAGTTCAGTGTTCTGCTGGGAAACTTCTGGACCTGGCATTCATTGGTGTGGATGTTACTTAGACATGTAGCACCCACCTAGACCAGACCAGGCACCCCCACCCCATAGCAATGACACTCCTTGATGGCAGCAGCCATCCCCAGCAGGATGCAGCCTGACACAGACACACACACAAAAACACTTTAGGAACAACTAAAAAAAAAAACATGAAGAACAGCACAAGGTGTTGACCTGGCCTCCAGATTCACTAGATCCCAAACTGATCAAGTATCTGTGGGATGATCCACAGAGGCCCCTCCCCTCAAAGCCCCCCCACTAACAACACTGTGTTACCAGACACCACAGGACACCCTCAGAAGGCCCATGTCCATTCTCTGATGGACAGACCCGCACAATATTAGGAAGGTGGTCATAATGTTATGCCAGATCGGTGTACTTCCTCTTATATAATTTTCTGTTACATGATTCTATTTTGTTAGCTGCAGCTTTTTATTTATTTAGCATCTACTTTAACTCTTGTCACATGGTTTGAACTTTTAAACCAATCCCAGTGTCTGTAAGTTTAACTTTTATTGTCCTGTAATTAAATGATTAAAGATTTTAAGATGTTTCATCGTCATACGCTGAGGAAAAACAGCCGTTCAAACCATGCAATGAAATTCTTACTTTGCAAGCCTCCCTGACGAACAACACTGTAGAAAAAAATAAATAAATAAAAGAACTAAATATGAAAAACGCCATCAAGCTTAAAAGCTTTAAACCTTCAAATGAAATAAATATATAAAAACACAGGTGTGGCTCTTTAAAGCTCCTCTACATGTTTTTTTTACAAGTCTCCTGGAAGAATAACTTGCTAGACAAGCAGTTATTATGACCACTTACTGCAAATAAATCTAAATAAATACACTTTTTGACTCATCCCTGCATAAGAACCATCTACTCTGTTGATGAGAGCCGGTGAAACGGACCAGAGAGCATCACAGAGACGTTCACTGAGCTATAAATCCCCGTCTGCTCTTACAAACGTGTCTGGAGTTAATTATACCTGCGGCAGAGCATCTTGGTTTCCCGCAGATGTCCAACTCCTTTGTTTTACTCGCCGCACACAAACACATGCACCTCCTCTCACAATGACCTCCACCACCAACACGCTTCAGAGTGCGTAATGACACAGTCCAATTAGAGGGGGGGATGGTGCAATCAAAGGGAAGGAAGTGCACCGCTGCAGTGACAGCTAGAGAGGGGCCACGCAAGAGGGCGGGGCCCGGGCGGGGCGTGAGCAGGAAGTCCTGACAGCCGTGAGAACAGGAAGATGAAAGGCCCGGGTGGAGTCTGGATCTTGGAGGACTCCTCGCACACAAACACACAGAAAACACTGGTGGGACGTTCTCACGCTTTAGCAACAATGCTAATCACACTGCTCCTCAGTGTAGCTGCTGAAGTGAGTGATGGTGCTAGTGGAGGGGTTGGGTTGGGGGGGAGAGATTGTGGAAAGATGCTTCACTCCCCCACACGGTTTCAGAATAGATGCATTGTGCAAAAGATGCAACAAGATCATACAGAGGATATTAAACATCTACACCCTCCCTGAAAATGTTCAAAGGTGAATCATATCAGTATAGTTCACAAACCGCAACCACAGCTGCCCAGAGAGGAAATACAAAACAGAGCAATGACCGTATTAAGTTTACAGTGATATTCAGTAAACTTGTTTAGATACTAATCTATTTATTTTCAGTCTTAAAACACATGTTTTGCGATATCTCCAGGTTCTTTGAGACTACTTTCCTTATATTAAGTTGTGTTTTTGCAGCGTACAGTTATCTGCAAATGTGCTGCAGGTCCCTGTTAGTGCGAACCATAGACTGTATAAAAAGCGGACGCCATGACAGCTCCTGAAAAGTGAAGCCAAAACATATGGAGCTCCCCCTGGTGGCTGGCTGCAGTATATATCATATAAGTAGACCCCGCCCCCTCCATCTTTCTACAGTCTCTGATGCAAATTTCTCCAAATGCTCCTCTGAGACTAGATGTGTTTTTCCAAGAACAGTGATGCTCAAATATGTTGCAGATGCCTACAGCGCAAATCACAGACTGTGGTTGCACTCCTTAAAGGTGAAGCCAAAGCAAGTAGAGCTCCCCCTGGTGGCTGTCTGCAGTATTCGTCATAAGCTCCACCCCCTCCATGTTAGTGGGCGGGACTTGGGCCAAACTAAAACACCAAAATACACGTCAGATACTTATTTTTCCAAGAAGGATATCTGCCATTTTAGTGAATATAACGCTGATGAATGTTCAAGGGTCAGCTATTTTGAGAAGCTTAGTTTTAATTACTTGACAGGATGTGAGGTCATGACTCAGACTCTGGCTCCAAACTCACAAGATGTCACCGCCCACATCCTGGGGATACTGGCGTCAGTTTGACTAATGGGAGGAAGTGGAGACATGTAGTGCATTTTCTTTTACAGTCTATGTTGAAAACCTGTCAGATCATGCTTCTGTGAGACTGGATGTGTTTTTGCAAAGTTTGTCCAATCTGGGAAAGCTTGCATGTTCTCGTCCTCCAGCCCCACAGCCCAGAAACGAGAAGAATAAAGAGAAAGTCATCACATGTGGGGAGGAACCAGTATTTGAAACAGCTGCACTGAATGAAGCTGCAGACCTAATGTTGTTTAAGTGAACTAAGACTGAACATCTTTGTTGTCAGTTCTTTAAAGTCTGAGAACCACCCTTGGTAAAGCTGCTGTTTGGCTCCATTGTTCGACTAATACTCTTCTTTCTCCACAGATTATTTAAGCTACAAAAGTACTGCTTTATCTAAGCGTTTGAGGAGTAAAAAGCGTCTACACCAACTTAACTTTACCCACGCACGGCCCACAGCTGAGCTCCAGGAGAGCGTGCTCCAACACTCGATGATATCTAAGAGGATCAGTGGGCGGAATTTCCCTTTAAGAGAAGTTTCCACCCACGGCGGCGCTCTTGTCACATCCCACAGCCTCGTACTGTTCCTCCGCGGGGCCACACAATCAGCTGCGAGAGCCCCGGACACTTCACACACCGACAGCACGGAGCTATTTTCAGCCGGCGTCAGAGGGGAGCGCTGTGGAAAATGTGCACCGTGTGTTATGTGTGTGTGTGTGTGTTAGATGTGTGTGTGTGTGTGTGTGTGTGTGTGAAGGAGCGCAGTCTGCAGCAAGTGCGTGTGCATATGTTTGCATGCATGGAAGTGCATGCATGTGTGACTGTTTTATGTTTTATTGTGTGTGCCTACATGTTGACGCCGATGTGATTATGTGTGCAGGCTTAAACACCACGACGGCCACAAACAGAAGAGGATTTTTGAAATTTGAAAAGCTTTTTTGTTGTATATTCAATCTGTAATTAGGAAATCTGTACAGAACCGTGATGATTTATTGCTTTTAATATAGGTCGTCCTTTGAAACAGGGTCGTTGCATTTGAGTTACGGTAATACAGTTACAAACAGGGGAAACAGGCACATTAGTCCACTGAAAAAACCTCTAATAGATGACGTACCAGTCTGATCATGTAGAGGTGTCTGCTGTAGACCTTTACTAACCATGTAGACTCTTGATGTTGCTGGTTTCTCTCTGGAATAAATCCATTCTCTATGAGCATGTCTGATCCACGTAGAGTAAACATCAGGTGAGGGACAGAAAAACAAGATGAACCAAGATGGAATCCATGTGGATGGAGACGATGGAGACGTGGAGACATCTTCTTCCAGACTTCTTCTTCCGGTTTAAATGGAGTTCAGCAGAAAGTTCACTAAGGAAGATCTGTTGATGCATCGTTGACCCAGCTCAATGGTTCCATCGCTCTATTACCTTTCATGTTCATGTTCCCTCAAAACATGAACGTGCACTTGAATTCAGGGCTGGAGATAAAGCTGGAGATGAAATATCACATTTGCACATTTGTGGAACGTTTCATGGACCGTGTTGAAGCATCGGCATGGGTGAGCTGAATCTGAAATCTCTTCTTCTTCTATGGAATCAATTGAGTTTTGTTAATAACTTCTTCTGTTGTATTTCCAGTAGATTTGATGCTCCACAGCAGCAGAACCGCTTTGTGATCGAGGTCCTCAGGGCTGCAGCTAAATACAAAACTTACTTTGTGTGATTTATCTTACTCTGATTTTTATCTGTGAACCAAAATACGGGCTTAAAACACGTTCAATAAATAAAACCTCTTGTGCCGTTTGACCCGTTCCTGCTCCATTGTTGTATTCATATCTCTGCTGTCACAAAACAAAAAAGTAGCTGCAGCTATTTAGATATATTCGATAACCTGACCCTTGTAAAATGCAAAAAAACCAAACATATATGCGTTTAAAAAACTTTAAAAAGGACAATTTCATTAGTTTCTGTTTGGATGAATACCTAACGTGTGAAGTCAGGTCGACAGGTGCTAACACGTCAGCAGCTAACCAGGAGGAAAAGGGCATCTGAATGTGGTGAGGACAAAATCGCCTCCGACTGACGACCCGCCCTGCTGCTATCATCATCATCTTCATCGTGAGTAGAGGCAGAAGAAAGGGCAGCAGTGAGCTGAGACCAGAGGTAACAACGCCGGTTACTATAACGCTGCCAGACGTCCTGTGTTTACGTGATAACCTGCTCAGCGTGGGCGTGTGTTAATCTGCGTACGTGGCTGTTCTCAGGCGTTTAAAGGCTTCGTCTTCGTATGTGTTTACGTGTGCCAGCCTTTGTGTGTTTGTGCTTTACTCCATGTTCAGCTCTGCACCGTCTGCAGCCAAACAAGCAGTGAATCGCTCCCTTCATGCATTCAGTGAGGCGAAGGTACAAACATACACAAACAGCTGGTCCCACATGTCCTAATAAGAGAGTGGCTGACTGGCAGAACATCCTCTCCACCCGCCGCAGATTAGATTACAGTCCTTCAAGGCTCATGACTTCGCCTGGCATGGCAGCTTCGTCTGAGTACTGTCTACTATGGCAACTGCTGTAACTGCAAGCTTCCTATACGGTTAAAAGGTAGGGATGTCCTGATCAACCTGATCAAAGTGGTTTTGGTTTATGGCAGACCTGAAATAAATGACTGCAAAAGAAAGACTTGGCTGAAACCCGACACCGACACGGAGATCCCAAGTACAAGGAAAGCGACTCCAAAACTATCAAACGTTTCCTTTCTGCAGGCTTGAAGGAAGGCTGCTAGTTATTGGTGGACAACAGCTGTAACCAGATTCTCTGCAGTGACAATAGACACCAATGAGTCACAGAAGCCGATTATCAAAATCAAGTATGTGAATTTTGAACTTGCATACTTGGTAAAAAAGTTTGGCCCTGAAGCAGGAACTACCCTGGAGGACGGGAGGATGCAGCACGGTCGGCCTGCGACGCCTTGATGACGCCAGCCAAATGCATTCTGGGACACCTGGGTGTTCCAAGTCCGCACAAAGTTAACTCCTGATGCGTCCTGAATGAAACGGGCGGTGCAAGAACACGTCCAGGTATTTGGACTGTTCTTTGAATGGGAACAGCGCTTGGGCAGCGACTGGTGACGTTTCAGAAGATCACAAGTACAGACAAGACCGCACACAATGATAAACGCCCAAAGACTTAAGTGCAACAACTGGCTGTAAATCTGCTGATCCACACTGGAGTCCTGCAGGTGGTGGTAATGCACCTACAGGCTGGTCTGATAACCACAAATGAAACCAACCAACTTCCAGGTATCTGGACTGGAGCAGAATTTGGAACATGTCTGCTAAAACTTCCATCCTCCAGCATTGTCAATTCCCAAACCAATGAATCCTTACGCAACAAATTGATAAGATGATTCTTAATCAGTATAAATATCAGCTTTTAGCAGGATGCACTCATGAACCACAAAAACCTCTCCTAAGATGTACCTCCATTTTACCCCCATCGTAGATCGAGTTGGTGATTTGGAGACATTTTAAAATAGGAGATAAGATATCTTATGGTAAATGATGCAGAGCTGTTTTGGGAAAAGAAAAACACCAAACAAGTCCCAAGACAATCCGGAGGCAGTAAAAATACAACCCAGTCTCCTGGATCCTGGAAGAGTGCACCTTTATACAGGATGCATTTCTCTTGGCAGTGGCTTTAATCCCTGCATCGCTTCTTTTAAAGTCAGCCCAGTCTCACAACGAGTCGTTTGTGGGGAAGCAGAGCACCAACCAGCTATGTTTGTTCACCACTCCACCTGCAAATACGGTTAACTTATTTATAAACTATATATTTAAGATTGTACCCTACTAGAACAACATGGCAGCTTAGTCTGGGAACGTATTCGGTTTTGTCGTGCGACTATCGAGCCAGTTTTTAAAGGCGTTCACTCCACGCTTGCAGCTTTTCAGAGTGACTGGTACAGTGAAAGCATGAAGATGATCTGATCCGATAGAACTGTCTTCCTAAGAATAACACAAAGGGATAAAAGAATCCTGCATATCATGATTTAACTTCACCTGAAAGCAGGGAGTATTACTGTTATTGCTGCAGTCAAGGAGACAGGGAATCCCCAGAGGTTAAATGTTCAATACTCTTAGATTTTATGTTGTGGTCTCAACTGGGTTCCAGGTGGCGCAGAAATTAGTCAAAGGAATTAAATGTAATTAGGTGGAGACTTAGACGCAGCAACGTTTCTAGTATTACGTCTGGATGTTCTTCAGTTATGCACTTAGACGGAGAGTGGCTGAGTGAACAATGCAGCGGACACCTGTTTGTTCATATGTTGTCCGCAGGGTCGTATGGATCTAATGTTATTTATGTCATGTACTGTAAATCTGTCACTGCCTGCTTTTAAGGCTATTTTTAACTCGCCGTGCCAGAGAGCGCCATATGTCGCCCACATAATGGACAATAAAGTTGTCAGATTTACAGAACGGACGAAGGGTTTCTAAAGTTCATTTTGATCCGTTTCTGTGGACTGATCTTTTATTTTCAACGAGATTTGGTATGAGAACACGTTGTTTTGTATTTTACATGCACGTTCCATTATTGGCATCAACCTAGCGTACATTTTGGGAAATCAGGAAGCGATCAAAGTGGCAGTAACGCTGTGGAAAGCAAGAAGAATATAAAGTGCAGCCAAAAAACCCAAAAACGAATAAGAAAGCAAGTAGAAACAAAGCAATTTGCATTTACTGTTGATGTGTTACGAGTTATAAACTGAGCAGGGAGCTTTCTGAGCAGCTGTAAAGTTTTACTTTTACTTTCTGTAAAAGTTATTTGGGTTAATGTACAACTAATAATACTGACAGCTCTATTGTTCTCAGTGAGCGGAAACATGAGCGGGATTGATCTCGTTCTGCTTTGTCTTGACAAACATCTCAAGTATTCTGCGAGGTTTCGGTCCCAGGGAATAACGGATGCAGCCTTTCCTCAACTCCTTAAAACCACTGAGAGCAGAGCAAATCTCTTAAGTGTGTTTCTAACATAAATTAGTGTGCCCAATCTAAGTTGGTCCTAAGTAAAAGGAAATCACACCCCGTCCTGTGCACTCACACAACACGGCGAAGGTTTTAAATCTCGATGTGGCAACCCTTTAACGCCTTGCCAGAAATGAATCAAACTTTCTGCCTCCTTTAATCCCGACTGAAAGGAAAGTAAAGTTGTTCGTTTTAAGAGGTTCAGCTGAATGACATAAACAGCTTTCAACCACTGAGAGTTTAAATTACCTCAAATTAGTATCATTGAGTAAAGTGTCTGTGACGAACTCACGAAGAATTAAAACCATCAAACGTCCTATTAACCCTCACGACGTAACGGCAGAGCTGGAGCTACTGCTGCTAACTACCACCCAGGTGTAGGGGCAGGACAGTGGGCTTGTGTCAGGTCTCTGGAGGGTGATTGTGTTCGGGGTTTGCTGATGTGTTGTTGACAGTGTGTTCAGGACAGAAGCAGCTGGGAATGCAGAGTGGGTCCTGTTGTTAGCCGCGACCAGCCACAACCACCGACGACTGTGACACTGCTGGAGACTGGAAACGAATTCTAAGCCACAGAATAAAATACACAGATTTAATAATGCTCTGCTCGCTGTTGTGTTTTATCTCACATATTTCCAACATTACATTAGTTGCACAATTGATAGGAACTAAGAGAAAAAGAATATCAGACTCCTAACCAGCACCAGTCTTTTGCATTTTCTTGATTATCTGTTCATCAAACAGCGTACATGTTGTTCTCTGTAGGTCTGGTTTAGGTTTACGCTGCAGACGTCCTTCACTTAACTCGGAGCCCATGAGTAAAGGTTTCAGCTACCAGACGGCTAACATTTAACTCAAAGAACTTGATTTTCCTGCAGCAGACCTTGCATTACCACCGGTCCTGGGCGATCTGATCATTAGTGACCAGTAAATTACAGGAGTGAACACACCCAGGACACACTGAGGACGAATCTGACTGACCCAATTTCAAACCACAATTTTCTTCAACTGCAAAATACAGAAAGACTAACATTTTAGACGGTGGGGACGTCCCAGTCCATATCAGGGCTGATCCAGGCATTTTTTAAATGACTGGATCGGTATCAGGTATTTATTTTAGGTCTGCCATAAACCCAAAACCACATCCCTGAAGCATCAAAACATCTTCTTCTTCTTTGGTTTTAATGGCGGCTGTGTAGCGTCAAAGTTAAGACTGGAAAAGAAGAAGAGGAACCAAAGTCATGTGACTAAACACGTAAGATCTTCACTCTGGAAAATGAAATCAGTCGGACGGCATTTGGTAAATTGTGCTAGGTGGATGTTTTGCAAGGTGGTAGTGAGGGATCGTCATTCAATACGACCCAAAAAATAAATAAAACTTGACCGAATTCACGCGCAAACGCACAAAACAAACACTGAATGTTTCCTGGAGGACCAGTTGGATGACCAGAACATTTCTGAAGTAGAGAACACAAGATACCAGCTACCCTCTCCACACTACATTAACTTTCACACAAAGATTTATTGGACTGAATCCAGTCCACTCTAGGAGAAGACAAGGAAGACAAGGACAGACTTTAGGAAGCTACAGGAGACCACCTCTAGGACATTTAGGATCAGATCGGGACAAAAAAAACTTGATCAGGACGTCCCAGTTGAGCAAGAATCATAAAATCACTTGCAATCCCCTTCCCCACAGGAACACAGATAATCCTACAGCCATCCAGAAACTACATCTCAGTAACTAGAACCAATAAAAAGCTGAATTATTTTAAAAGGTGAGGCTTGTTGTTTGAGAACAGTAAATGTTTCCGCCACAGATTCACGTGCTCCAGCTGAAGCCTTTTCCTTTCCTGGTAACAATTCTGGCAGATACTTCAGTGATGGTTGCGCCCAGCAGGCACACCACGGCGCAGGTGAACAAACAGGGCTCAGCCTCTCCAAGGCACCTTAAGCGTAAAAAAAAAGGTATTTTTTGTTTCGTTCTAAGCTGATGTCAAACAAGATCCCGGTGCTTGGAGACCAAAGGAAACAGATTGAGAGAGGAAGGAGTGAGGAGCGGACGCACACACGGATCCATTTGTCTTCATTAATGCATCACACGGTTTAAAGGATTATTTAACTTGGCAGATTGAGAAAGAACATATTTCCACTCACTGAAAGGGCCTGCAGGAGTGGCTGTAGAGGAGGCAGGAGATTAAACTTTATTGGTCCCCGTGGAAGAAAACGGGTCAATGCAGCAACCACAAGAAAAGAGAAGAAGAAGAAGGTAGAGGGAAATATTTAAAGGGAAAGACACCCACTTAGAATAAACAGGAATAAAATATGATAAATATCATTAGAGTTCCACTTACAAACTGACTTGGTCGTCTTGTAGAGCCATACAATCCAGGTTTTGGTCAAGACGCAGGACTTGGAGGTGCTGCTACGGTGAGAACCAGAGCTCTGCATGTGTTCACACACTATTCCAGGTTTTGATTCAGATTAAACATATGTACCGGTGCAAAGAAGCTGCAGTACGTCTCAGAGTAAAAACAAATCAAAAACACCTGGAGCTGACCAACCTTTACTTCCTGAAGTACAACCTTCAGTCGTCCAGACATAAATGAGCAAGCGCCGCCTAGTGGTCGGAGGAGCAAAGTTAAAGAATTCATCTTCTGTAACTGCTTGTCCTCTGGAGGGTTGCATGGGGGGCTGGAGCCTATCCCAGCTGTCATTGGGCGAGAGGCGGGGTACACCCTGGCCAATTTAGAATCACCAATGAACCTAACCAGCATGTCTCTGGACGGTGGGAGGAAGCTGGAGAACTTGGAGAGAACCCACGCAGACACAGGGAGAACATGCAAACTCCACACAGAATTAGAACCCAGAAACTTCATGCTATGGGGCATCAGTGCTAACCACCACACCTACCGCTTGTCCTCTGGGGGGTTGCATTGGGCGAGAGGCGGGATACACCCTGCATGGATCTATCGCAGGGCTTGGACGGAAGATGCTGGTGTCTAAACTTCTTTAGAAACTTCTTTTATCTTTTTGTGTTAATTTATGGAAAGAAAGACAAAAAAACAACAACTTAGGTTTAGGAATATATCATTCAGTATCGTTAACAACAATACAAACTGTGTCAAGAAGCTTTACCCAGACACAGAACCTCCTCCAGAGCGAGAACTGAGGTGATGACTTTTAATGGGAAGAAACCTGGAGCAGAACCTTGAGCTCGTATGGAGGAACCCAGAGGAGGAACTACTGTGGATGATGCATATCTGATATGAGTATCAACATGATGAAGCAGGTTGGAGAATTATGCATTCAAGTAGGAGTGGAGAAGGCATGAATGATGAGAGCAGGACTGTAGATGAGCAGTTTGCAGCTCAGCAGATCTGGAGATGGACACACAGCTAATAACCCATCAGAGCTAACACTCAGTTTTTTAGCCGGGGCCCCTGGAACAGACAGTAGACGTCTGCCTGAGGAACTCAAGGTATGTGCTCAGTGTTTAGATGTTTAAATGTGCATGGAAGTGTTGGACTGAACCACAGAACTTGTTTCACGCAGAAAACTCATCTGGGTTTGAGTGATTTCAGGTCTGAGGGATATGCACATTTCTAACTCGGTCTCAGTTGTTGGCAAAGAAAAACTTTGAGGTCTCTGAGCCGCCACACATGTGGGAAACAGAGTCATCTGAAAGCAGAACAATAGCACATGCATCAAACCCACAACTGGAGTTACCAAGAACTCTTGGATAAGCCCACGTGTCGACACGAAACCGTGATTGAACAGAAAATAGACGGAGTGGCACTGGGAGGAACCTCCTTCAGATGTGTGTTTCCTGGTTTATATAAGGGTCCGCCATGTCTCATAAATCTATTAATACCCCGCCACCAGTGTGAATGCAGCAGGGCCTTCAAATGCACCCAGTGCAACACAACACAGACCGCGGTGCACGTACACATATCGGGGCTTTGTGCGGTTGTTTGTTATCAGCAGGAACTCAGGTCTACATGAGGGAGGAAATGTTACTGGTTCCCACCATAACTCAGCACAGACCTAATCAGTGCTGGTGGCTTGATGAATGGAGGGCTATGGTGCACACTGGGCTTTGTCGCGAGCCGTAAACAATGAGTCAGACTGGTATATCTGACAATTATAACCACCCTTCAAGGACTTCTTAGCATATCCAAATGCGGTCTCAACCCCCCCACCCCCTTCTGCACACACACCCCCCTCCTCCCCCTCCTTTGAGCGGCCGTCATGTGGTTTTGTGAAATGACAGGCTCCACGTTCTCACACACAGTAAATCAGATACACTCACGACAGTATATCACCGCTGGCGTTTACACTGTTTGACCTCCACCGGCCCATTCACCAATGTCACAACACAGACGGGAGCAAAGGCAGAAAACTACAAAGCGGGGCAGTTCTGTAAAACGATAACCTCCTCGTTCTCACGCTTTGAAAGTCACACAGAACATTAAACATCTGACGGGACCGTCTGACCTCCACGGAGCTGTCGTCGGATGTCACTGAGATACGGTCTGGAGTCAGGGCAGGTCGGAGGCGGAGGTATTGCTCAACAGTTTATTTAGAGAATAGACGTTGAGTTGAACACGCTTCGGGCGATGTCTTTCTCTTCGTCTGTTTTATTGGCTCATGCAGAAATAGCCTGACAACAATAAGCGTTCACCTTTTGCTCGATAGTAATATAATTTGGTATAACCTTTATTCTCCTTGTCAGACGGCCAGAGACCCAATCAAAGATTCAGCTCATGTCTGGGGTTCAAGAGTGGGACAGAGACTTTACACCGATTAAAACTTTGTCTCTGGCTCAGTAGTGATAGATTTAGTTTGTCACACATAATCTTTTTTCCCTAGTGCATAGAACCAGAAACAGCTTCCGTCAGGGGTTGATTTAGATTAGCTAGTTCAAAGCACGGACCAATTAATAAAACAACAGGCCCTTGAGATGTGTCCAAGGCCCCGCTCTGCTCCAGGAAGAAGGAGTGAAAGTGTTGCCAGATACAGTTTATGGTATCTGGCAACACACAAAACCACCCAAATAATAAGATCGATAATTAGTTTAGTACCTTAACTCCCTAGCTTGCTTATTCTAGTTTAGCCTATCGTATAAAAAGAAACAACGCAGTCAAAGCATGGAAGTCATTCAGAAACAAACTGCAGCAGCCACAAAACCTACAAAACCATTGGTAGTAGTCCACTGAGCTTCCTCTCTGCACAAACACACAACACATTCTGTGCACACAATACATGCACTTTGGTTTTGTTTAAAAAAGTAATAAGAAAAACTGACAAATGAGCTTTAATGTTCACCTGTCTGACTGTGTTTCTATCAGCAAATTTAAAATTCAGATGTGCGATTCAGGGTGCGAAGCTGCTGGATCTGCAGCCATCTTGCTCTACGTGAAACAAGCTTGTTCTTGTTTTTTCTCTCTTCATGATAATTTACAGGGTGGCACAGCGGTGTGGTGGTGCCTCACAGCCAGAAGGTTCTGGGTTTGAATCCATCTGTGTGGAGTTTGCATGTTCTCCCTGTGTCTGCATGGGTTCTCCCCAGGTACACCGGGTTCCTCCCACCGTCCAAAGACATGCTGGTTTGGTTGTCTGTCTCTCTGTTATTTAAAAAAACTTTAATTTTCCTTTTTACTGTCTTACTATTAAATGTGAACTCAGCATATAAAAGTTAGGGTTGTGTGACATTTCATTCCAGTTTAAGTCTAGATGAAAGCCAGGTGATGCACATAGAAAGGTTAAATTAGAGAGAGCCAGGGGAAAGTGGAGGTGTCAGGGAATGCACAAACAAATCAGATCATTTATAGATGCAGCTACTGGCAATCTAACAAACTCTAACTGCAGGAGGAACACAGTAAATAAAGATCACATACATTTCAAAGCATAGTTAAGATTGTATAAATTAGACTGTGGCAAGAACATCAGCTCTTTTATTCCTCAGTGTGAATATATCAAGTTAAAAGTTCTGGATCTGGATATTTAAATCAGTCACATTCAAAGAGAATTAGTTTTTGGTTAACCTTTGCTCCACATCAGCCTGCACCCCTTCATTCATTCATTCATCTTCTGTAACCTCTTGTCCTGTTAAGGGTCACGGGGTCTGCTGGAGCCTATCCCAGCTGTCATTGGTCTAGAGGGGGGGGTCCACCCTGGACAGGTCTCCAGTCTATCCCAGGGCTAACACAGAGAGACACTCACACCTACGGCCAATTTAGAATCACCAATGAACCTAACCAGCATGTCTTTGGACGGTGGGAGGAAGCTGGAGAACCTGGAGAGAACCCACGCAGACACAGGGAGAACATGCAAACTCCACACAGAAAGGAACCAGTCGGCGCACAGCAGTTAACATGCTATACAGTAGTAGCACGGAATTGCATGGGTGGTAATAGAGAAGAGATTAGATAAAAATTAGAGGATAGGAGCTCGGTGCAAGAGAGAAGAGAGTAGAGGTCATGTGCTCAGGGCATCGCACCCCAGCGGCCTAGGCCTATAGCAGCATAACTAAAGGATGGTTCAGTCCAGCCCTAATTATAAGCTGGATCAAAGTTAAAATCGAGTCTCAAGCCTGACCTTAAATGTAGAGAGGGTGTCCGCCTCCTGAAACCAAACTGGGAGCTGGTTCCACAGAAGAGGAGCCTGATAGCTGGAGGCTATGCCATCATACTATCTGCTACGTGCTGGATCTCAGTCTTCAGACAGAAAACGAATCATCAGGCATCAGGCATTTCTGAAATGGCAGCTTGGTTCCCCACAGAAAAATTTAATTAAAAATGTGGAAAGTTTTAGAGCAATTACGATGCTGGATAATTAATAATTAAGACGCATCACGCATCACTTGAATTTTGTAAACAACATGCTACTGTCTGAAGTTCAACAATTAACACAAGAATCAACCTCTCAACAGAAACTGTTTAACATTAGCAGATGTTTATGGCATCTAAACCACAGATTTAATCTGAAAGTGACAAGCAGCAACAGGTTCCAGTTTTGGTGGATGTGGACAAAAGATGTTTAATGATTAATTTAAGATTGATGATTAATTTAAAGTCCCTGTGAATGTGTTTTCTTTGATATTACATACACTGGGCCTGTATCTGGTGGAACAGCGACCAAAGGAAAAGTCTTTTTGCGGCCGTTCTTCATTTTGTGGGCGTTCAAGTCAAATTTAGCGAATCCTGTTACGGTCGGAGCTAATAAATGTGGGTCGGCGGTAACTTTTGCTAAAGTTGCTGCAGCTCAGAACACAGACGACTGAGTAGATGTTTGTAGGAGGATGAACAAGAAGAAATGAGACACGTGAACAAAGAAATGCATTTTAAACATATCCAACCATTCTAGTCTGCGTCAGGCTACAGCTTCATCCTGCACTCGTGGGCATAAACCAGTTTTGCAGCCAATAAAACACTTTCTCAAATGTCCATGTCCCTCCTTCTGTCCCGAATCCCTCCTTCACTCAAAGCACTTCCACTGAGCAAAGGAGAATTATCGGTTTTTGTCCGATCACTGAGACACGTGAACAAGGAAATGTACATCTGGAGAGGAGCTTGTGCCACAAACTAAGCGTCATCCTGCACTTGAGGGCGTAAACCAGTTTTATGACCAATGAAACGCTTTCTTAAGTTGTCCCTTCCTCTAACCTGAATCTCTCCTTCAGCAGCTGCTACGTTCGCTTTCAGCTCAAACATTTATGGGCACTGGATCTGACTAATCAGAGCAGACCGGGCAGTGTTTTTCCTCTTGCTGTTTCAAAAAAGGTTTTACTTTAAGGTAATAAATCCATCCATTCACAGATCATATTCACAGCACGGCTAAAAGCACTCAAACAGAAACCCTGAAATCCTTCTTTGTAAGCTCTGATCCATGAGCGCCTCGAGTCAAAATTCCTGAACCGTGGTTAAATCCTGTGCTTACTGCGAGTTAACCAAGAAAACTATAATTATTTCATTAGCATTAAACAACAACAGAAGCTAATAGAATAGAATAATAGAACAGTTGTGCTATTTTAGCTTTAATCCTTAATCTGTTCAGGAAAGCAGTTTTTATTGTTGTCATCGGTTCATGCTAAGCTCCGTTTAGAGCTGTGAGAAACTGAAGAACTTCCCAGCATGCACCAGGCACATGCATGCTTTTACCTGGTTTACCTGATACCTGGTTTAGCGGTAGCTGAGTGGCAGTATTAGCTCCTCTGCTGCCTCCACATTATTTCCCTCCACGTGCAGAGTGACGATGGAAAGTTACCACCAAAGTACTGAATTGCAAAACGTTGGCGTGGGAGTAATTTTCACTCACTTGGAAAGAAAATGGGAAATGGGTTATTGTCCAAATACAAACTGGAATACACAAGCGTTAAATATCGCTCACTTAATGTGCACTAGTCAGATCTAAATAATTTCCCTGGCAGGGTGGAGACAATTACACGGTCTGACTGCTTTGTGAGTTTGGAGACTGTTGCCTTCGTTTCTGCACCTCATCCTAAGTTGATTTAGATGTTTTAAGGATTTGGTTCTGTATAACGAGAACATTGGACTTGTGTCAAAGTGAATTACAGTGTCAAATCTGACAAGAACAAAGTACTACAGCTATGAATGTGGAAATACAACCTGCAGAGTTAGACCGTGCTGAGGTCAGGACAGAGACAAAGGGGACGTACGTGGTAGTTATTGTATTAGCCTCAGATAGTAATGAGGGAGCTTTGCTTTGGTCTTCTGGTAACTGGAGTTTGGTGCCAGAGAGCATTGATAATGAGAGGGAGGAAAAGGGCGTGTACGAGTGGGCGCTTTAATGACAGTGAGGTGTTTGTGTCTGCATGCGAGCCAGCGACGGCGTTTGGCGTGAACCCGTGAGGCTGATGCACATGTACACCTGTGTCTACACTGAGAGAGAGAGAGAGTGTATGAGTATGTGTCTGGCATTCAGAGCCAGTCATCGGCCGCCGCTCCCACTGGCGGCCTGGACCTGTTCAGACCCGGAGTCCTGCTTCTGGTTAGTGTTCAAATAAATAGTCGAAACAAAGCATAAACAAATAAAAGCTTTTCAGAAGCTGAATGGTTTTCTACGAGTTTATCTGCGGGGCATTGAAGGGAGATGTTGTTCAAATACTAATTACCTTGTTTTGGAATGAAATCTAATTGCCTACTGGAATTTCAAAACCACGCCAAAACTTCCCACCTACCGTGACGCTATCAGGGAAGAACATGCATCACAAGACATTCGCTTTCTGTTCACAGAACACAGCGGAGGCAGGAATTAACTGTCACTGGTGATATTCAAGCTCATTTTAATTCAGGGGCCACGTACAGCTCAATTTAATCTCAAGCGGCCTTTGTTTTAGTCCAAATAAAAACAAGCACATCATGAAAAATGTTCACATTCAATCAGTGTAGTGCCGTGCCTTTTCCACCTAGGCCTTCAATGACCTCCAACTTCATTTAAAACACGTCTTAATACGATCGTTATATAGAAACCATCAACATCATACAGATACGCAATTGATGGTAGACAGGTATCTCATATAGAGAGATGAATGTCATTACTAAAAAAAGAAACTTAGAACAATTCATAAAGTCTCCTCTCACTCACTGCAGCCACCAGCACCACATACGTCAAATCCAGCAGAAGCATCAATGTCGACCCAATAAAATGACAAAAATATAACAGATGTAAATATAATTCATTTTACTCACCAGAACTTTAGAAACTATTTAGAGTTCTCCTCAGAGCCTGTTAACCAAGGGTAGCGGTCATAGTTGCTGACCTGAAAGTTTCCCCGGCTGGGTCAGGCTAGCTAGCTCTGTGGTTGGGCGGCCTTTCCTCACAATATCCAGCTTTTCCTTCAAAGTCCACCGTGAAAATGTCTTTCTAAGAAGATCTGCAACCAAAAGGATAGCCTCTCCTCCTTCCTCCATGGTGGCTTCAACAAATAGCTATCAAAACGTTAACGTTGTGCAGCTAGCAGCAGATGAACATGAACCGCTAGCTTAGCTTAAACAGAGCGGCTCTCTGACCGTCCAATCAGAGGACGGTAAAACGCTGACACTACCATAGGCCACAGAGAAGGACTAAGAATACCAATTAGAAATTTGATTGGTTAAAGGAACAGCGTCATTACAGTGTGTTTCAGTTTTAATTGTGAAGGCCCAGGCAGATTTCTTTGACTCCAGCAACACATGATGATGAAATATAATTGGATAAAAGCTCTAACGCTAAGCTACACTGACAGAAGCACCACAGCTGAGAGACAGACAACAGAGCTGCCAACTCTCACGCTTTCGCCGTGTGACACACGGTTTTGCCTGTTTTCACACGCACTCACGCCACACATCCAATTTCTCACGCAAAAAGAAAAAATCCGATCTTGGTCCGAGACTCTTCCGTTCCTTTTCAAACTCCACGACGGTAGATGGCGCTGATGAGCGCCCCTGAACCTTTGCGCTGCGCTACACCTGCAGTGCACCCCTTTACTATCTATGCCTGCACCCCGAAGTAGACAGAAGAAGAGATACAGAGACCGCCAAGACAGCAGGAGAAACCAGAAACTACTTTGAGAAGTCTGATAAAGAAGAGAATCTGAGCTGAGACTAGGCCAGTATAACCATGCACACAGATCATAGACAAGGACTTTACCCAGCTTCTGATCTGCATCTGATACTGATTATGCCTCATTTTAGCTATTTTTGTAATGCATTCATCTGTTTTATTGCTTGAAAAAGTTGTACTGTTTAAGCACTTTATTTGTTGCACTTTATTTGTTGCACTTTATTTGTCTCTGATGGACCATGTGGTGGGAGACTTTGAATGAAGAATAATGTCCCTCCCTAACTAATCTTGTGTCGTTTTTGGCTGAACATAAATCATTAAGTGCTCTTAAGAATACAATTATTCACAACATAGGTTAGGTTTTAGTTAAGAATTAGTTTAATACCATTTTAATCAAAATATCAATCAACCTACCTAGGTCAAATCTTAAACACTGATCTATGAATAAGGCTTTATTGTCATTTAGGCACACCGATAGTTTTCTGGTTGAATGTTCAGCTCAAGTCTACAGACTAAGACCTACAAGTCATGATGCCGAACATGAATCAGAATAAGTTCAGGTATTGCACATCTTTAGCAGACCGCCCAAAAATCCACTAGAATGCTGGAAACCACATCTACTTAATCCAAAATCTCCTGGGGGTGGACCTTCAGCTATGTCTGCTTCACAGAATGTAACCAATATTGTCCATCTTCAGTGGGCTGCCCCTATCAACAGCTTTGGACCTCCCCACAAACCACCAGAATGCAGGGTACAACATGGGTACAACATCAAATTAATTCCAATTATCTTATATCTGAGCCACCAATTTGTGTGACTGCGTGCACGGCATAATTTTGGTCACCCACGACAAAATCTCACTCCAAGGTTTTTTGAAAAGTTGGCAGGTATGAGACAAGACATAACATGATAAGAATAAACTATTGGGAATAATTTAATAAAATGAATGGGAAAATATTCAAATGTAAATAAAGTTTAGGCCAGCAGAGAAGGCTTTGCTGGCCCACCACTGCATTTAATGAACTATCCTTTTACTAAACATTTTATGAACAACCTGAAACTTCTTAAGAAGAAAAAGTGCAGTCTCAGCACATTGCTGCCATCTACTGTATATGCAACTTTTACTAAAACAATGTGACCTCTTGTAGAAAAGTGAGGAATAGCTGCCATTAATGTGTTCAGATTCATCCTGCTGGCTCAGACTGGACCATCTAGTGGGCCTATGTTTCACACCCCTGTTCTAGCTGGTTGGCAGCTGCTCTTAGATGTAGGTCATCTTGGATTACTACTGTCTACATTGTGGAACGAAACTGAGGATATGGTAAATGGTCTTGTATTTACATTGTGCTTTTTGACCTGTTGGTACTTTACAGTCACAGCGACACATCTACCCATTTGTTCATGGACTGGGAGCAACTCTGAACCAGTGTCAAAGGATACTTCGGTTATTGGGATCCATGCACCACAGATCAAACTTCTAACGTCATCTGGTAAAATTTAATGAGACCCTCGGTTGTCTATAGCAAAACTTAGCCGTCCACATTATGGCATGAAGAGAAACAACAGTCCGTCACGATGTTAAGACATCATGGTCACTCAGTCCAGAACATTTCCAGAAACTTTCTTTCCGTGTCTCTCTTCCGCTGCAGAGGAGATGATGCTCATTTGGGATCTTTCACACTTGGGTTGCTGTTCCGAAACAGGGAGCGTTTATCCCTCAGGTCGGTTCGTTTGTTCTGGTGTAAACACGGCAATCACAGCAATCACACTCCATTCTGGAACAAATGAACCGAGCCCAGTCTGGCTAGAGAGGATGGTCTCAGCCTGGCTGCAATCACTTCCCGGAGCGGTTCGTTTGCAGAGTGAACTCACGTTACCCACTGACCAATACGCTTACCCTGTAATTATATGACCAAGAAGTTTAATGTGTCTTTGGAAGAGTGTGCACCCGACAGAGGTGTCCTGCAGCAGCGGTGCTCCTTCTCATCAGATGTACAAGTTGTTCATGACAGAACTCTGGTACCTGAACCACAGAGCAGTAATAAATCCCAGTGACCACAGTCGCTGCTGATGATCCACTCTTTATGTGATTATTTCTTGATTTCCCAAGATCCCTTAATTAGGAACAACCACAAAATTGTTTGCTAGAACATAGCATTGAGGACGTGTCAGGAGGACGTGACTCAACTGCCCTGCAGACATGAACCAGACCAAGGTTAAACGCAGCATTGGAACAATATTACATCGATTACTCCTTGAATCGGAACAAAATATGTGTTAAAAGATATTAATAAGGTTAGAGCCCATAGTACATTTAAACATCCGCTGTTGGAGGAAAATGTGTGACTCAAACTGCTGCAAAGAAACCACGACTAAGGGAGATCAAGAAGAAGAACTGTTCGGACCAAGAAACACAAGAATGAGGAATCATGGACACCGGACTCTGGTGTAATGAGTCCAGATGTGAGAGTTTTGTGTTTGTAAGATGCTGAAAAGGCGAGTACATGGTACATGCAAAGATACATCTGCATCTGATGACCTGGCCTCCACACTCAGCCACCTAAACCCAGCTGAGATGATTTGGGTTGAGTTGGAGCGTAGAGTGAAGAAAAAAAAAAAAAAAAAAAAAGCCGACAAGTGCTCAGCATATGTGGGAACCCTAGCTCCGTTGGAAAAGCTCCAGGTGACAGCCTCGTGAAGCTGTTTGGAGAATGAAGAGAGAGCAAAGCTGTCATCAAGGCAAACAGTGGCTTACTTTGAGGAATCTTAAGTATGATGCATATTTTGGTTAGTTTACACTTGGGTTCCCACACTACATCACAACATGTATCCCTTCAGAGTCCTCATATCTTCTGTGCAGCTTGTTTGTGACATTTATTGGCCTTAATATGTAGCTGGGACTAACCTTTGGCTAGTAATGAGTTGCAGCAGCTTTAGTGGCTGCAGTAAAACAGGCTTTAACTTGAAATACAATGACTATTCTGCGCCTGCTGAACACACACCGTTATCTCAAATGTGTTTATAGGAATTTCTCCAGCTCACCTTGAGATTAGTCCATTTACACACTGTTCAGTTATCATGTAATACATTCCCTGGCCCCTTACTCACACCGCATACTGAACCGAATCCCTAAAAACAAGTTGAAACAGTCTTTTCTTTAGCTCTCTGCTTGATAGAAACAGTCATTTAGGGCCTTTCTGAGTAGATTTACAGTCTAATAATCTGGATGACTTAAGAACAACCTCTACACTTTTACTGGCATGTGCAGACTCAGAAACAGAGACAAACCAAATCTTTACGACCTCCCTGTGCTGCCAACCCTGCTTCTACCTGCTGAGGCACTTATGAGGTATCTGCTCGGACCAGCGTCAGTAGCTCCTCACTTATGCTGACGGAGGAGTTCAAACCCAGGTGTTTGGCCGTAAGAATTCATGGATTCTACTCCCTGCCCAACATGTTCAACACATCCAGGACCTCGACTTACAACATAGTTTTGAGTGTTATTTATTTTGACTCGTTGGTGTACAAACATACGATATAGACGCACACAGAAACATCACACTAGCTACAAGCCCTAACTCTAACCCTAAATCTAGGAAGCTAGGAGGACCTACTATTAGCTGGTAGGATAGGAAGCTTGGAAGAGCTACCATTAAATGGGAGGCTATGAAGATAGGAAGAGCTACTGTTACCCGGTGGCTAGGATGCTAGGAAGAGCTGCTATAAGCTTGGAGGGAAGGGAGCTACTATTAGCTGCAAGGCTATGAATAGGATAGGAAGGACTGCCATTAGCTGGGGGCTAGGAAGCTAGGAAGAGCTGCTATTGCAGCAAGAATATGAAGATAGGAAGGGCTACTATTACCTTGGAGGTTAAGAAGCTAGGAAGAGCCACCATTAGCTGGGAGACTAGGAAGCTAGGAACAGCTGCTATTAGCTGGGAGGCTAGTAAGAGCTACCATTAGACGTAAGGCTAGGAAGCAGGGAAGACTGAAAGACTTAGTGTTAGCTGTGGGGCTACAGAGCTAGGAAGAACTACTATTAGCTACAAGGCTATGAAGATAGGAAGGGCTACCATTAGCTGGGATAATAGGAAGTTAGGAAGAGCTGCTATTAGCTGGGAGGCTAGTAGGAGCTACCATAAGGTGTGGGGCTAGGAAGCAGGGAAGACTGATTGTTAGCTGGGAGGCTATGAAGCTGAGAAGAGGTGCTGTTAGCTTGGGGGTTAGGAAGCTAGGAATCAAGCTGATCAGTTGGTCTACACTTTATTAATTCCAGATCACAGTGTTGTCTGTAAAATACTTGAAAAATGAAGAGAGCCCTCTCTCTGTGTGTGTCTTCTTAACTTCACCACTTGGGTTTGTTTCTCTTCTCCTGCACTCGTTCGCTAAGCTCAACAGCCAAACTGATTTATCTTTCTCAACAATTCCAGATGCTAGATCAGGTGAAGAGTTGCCGTCGGGGGTCCGACTAGTGCCAAAACCAGGGTCACGGACGCTGACTGATGACCCACCAGCAGTACACGACCCACTGTGGGCTTGGTGTGTCGCTGCCCATATACAGTGACTAGAGTTTCTGAAATACATCATTCATATGGACAACAGAGAGTGTAGAGTTTCCGAAATGTTATGACAGACCCACAAACACACACTTCCACGGGCTTCCACTCCCTCCTGGCTCAGCGCCTGCTTCATCTTTACAAGATTTAAAACTGACAGAAAGTTTGAACAAATGATGCAGTAAGTGGTTTTAAAGCACGCCGCTTAGCAAATCATCCGAAACCAAGGGGTGATGATTACCGACCAAACCACCGGGAAAAGCAGACAGACTGCTCTCCATTTTATGCTGGAGGAAGTGCCCATTCATTTTCTTCTGAGCCAAACCAGAGAGAACATGTGAGAACAAGAGTGGAGGAGGCTATTACAGAGCAGCAGAGGCACAGTGAGGCCCGTGAATCCCAAAAGCACAAAGGTGGGAACTTTTCCTCTCAACCACATGTCGGACTGACTTTACCCTCTGAAACAATCCTCTTCCTCTGGGAACTTCTGCTCTGGACCGAATGACAAGGAGAGCGAGACAATGGTGGAACCGAAAGTGTGACATTTAGAGTTTCAAATGCAGTATATCATCACCAAATCGGATTATAATTAAAGTAAAGAGTTATAAAAACTAACAAAACCCTTTCTAGCTTCCATACCACAGTTTAAACTCTATGGCCCGGGGTCAGTTTCGCTGGCTTCACTGCCTCCACAGCAAGGAAGGGGCGCTGTTTCACCAGATAACCAGAATGTATGAAAAGACTTTTCTAAATACTCCAAATGGCTGGTAATCAGATTAGTTTGCCTCTTCTTACATCATCAGTACACTGATTTAAAAGTCTGTACGTCAAACCTTTGGAGAGTATCTGCAAAATATGCTCATCTCAGAAAGCAACAACCTCCAAAAATTTAATTTAAAATCAAATTTCAGTCATTATCTATTGGCTGAATTAGCTCACCCTGATGACATATGTCTGCAAAACAAGACAACAGTAATTTTAATCATTTTCTGGCAGCAGATCTGTTTGGAATATTTCTGAGAGTGATTGAACAAGAAGGAGTGATAACGATGAGCTGTTAGATGAGGAGCTGTATTAAACGCATATTAAAACTATATTAAAATTAGACTAAAACATCTCAAAATGTGTGAGATTTTGAGATGAAAAGTACTTAATTTACATGGAAAACCAAAGACACAAAAAGGAATATCCACTAAACAACTTTCTCCTTGCATGCAGTCTGCAAGGTGAAGTCCCATCTGTTTACAGTCGTTTTTCTTTTTTCATACAAGGAGAAATTTCTGGCCGTGAATGCAAGGATTAGCCGGCGGTTCTTCTCCAATTTGTTTTCTGTCTGTCCAAACAAATGGTGCTGACAGGGCGCTTTGACCAGTTTGGTGAATGTGATGCAGACGGGACAAAAGAGGGCAAAAGTGTTATAGGTTTTCCTCCACACTGTTGCACACAGATGGAGCGTGATATTCCTTTGTGTCTTTTACCATCAGATAATCCCGCAGCTTTCCACAAATAAAAACTTTTTCAGAGAGGGAAAGAAAATACCATTGACTTCACGTGAACGTCGCTGGATCCTTACAGAACATCCATCATTTCGAATGCTTTTGGGCATGAAGCACGGGATTACGTGACCTCAACCACCTTTTATACAGCCTCTGGTTATGTCAAGGCAAACGAAAGGTCAGGGCATTCAAAGCTCCATCTTTTGTTCTTACAGGAAGTTGCCAATGAAGCTTCAGATATGGGCGTGCCTCCAGTAGCATCTCGTTTCCATCAAAGGCAGAGAGACGGAGCCAAATCGCCCACTTATGCAGGCTCTCTTGTTGAGTCACTCGAACGGCACATGGGCCCCGGGGCTACGTGTAAAAGATGTTTATTCTGTGCCAAAGTACTCCGCCCAACACTCTCTCGGCTTCAACGCCTGCTGGTTGCCCAGACAAGCACAGGTAGGCACGGCGAGGGCGGCATGTTTAGGCAGGGAAGAGAGGGCTGAGCTCGCTGACAGTAATGTTCAAATGATGAACAAAGGAGCATAGCTCAGAGTATTAATCACTCGTAAGCCTCTGTCACACTAAGTCGTCCCTCTCTTTCACTGAGGATCAGGGACCAGGAGAAAAAGTGGTTTGTGTCAGAGTTGGTTGGATGCAGGGGTTTGTGTTGGCAGGTTTTTACTGAAGTAATCACCAGATTAATAGAGCCTCCATGGAAATATCAAAATATGCAGCATCTCCTACGCATTCGTCTTTTGTTGATATTCTGCTCTATGGACACTGACAGAAAATATGTGCCTGGTAGATTTCCAGACTTCTTCGTGGCGCTGTGACAAGTTTTTTTTTTTTTTTCTCGTCTTGACAAACAGGCATTGTACATTCTTTTGGTTTATGCTAATAATGAAAAAATGTACAGGGTTTGGTTTATTTAGTTTGAGTCAACCTAGAAAACCACAAAGACAATTTGTCCTTAGCATCCGACAGAGGAACGCAATAAAACTGCAGTCATGGTTGAAAGAAATCGGTTTCGAAATGGGAAATGAACTCTTTGTGCAAACTTTGTGTCTCTATGAAATCGTCATAATTCCTCTTTCGATCAGTCTGTCTCTGTGCGCTGATCATGGCTAAAGGAAAAGTTAACTTTAGGTTTGAAACAGGAAACTATACCAGTCCGCTACCAATCACTGGCCTATAGCTAGTGTTAGTATGGCCACTAGAGGGAGCTGTAGTGGCTGCAGTTTGTCAAACAGAACTTGAAGCAGGCTTTAAAAGCGAGTCAACCCCAAACATTCATGTAAAAATATCCAACTTTAAAGCAGGAATATATTAGTTGTTTAAGAACTAGGGCTGTCGACAACACCACAATAGTTGGACTGATCGCTAACAACGTCTAAAGTGCCACCAGGATGGAGGTGGATCATCTGGCCGAGTGGTGCAAGGACAATGTCCAGGTCCACAAAAACAAAGGAGATGACGACAGACTTCCAAAGAGCCAGGGACAGAAAGCATCTCCTCCTCCTCCACATTCATAGAGAGGAAGTTTAGCGTTTGGAGAATTTGAAGCTCCTTGAAGTTCCTTGAAGTTCCTTGAAGTCACCTTGGTTGACGGATACCTCGCTGCTGGTGAAAAAGGCTCAACAAAGACTCTTCTTCCTATCAGGAATCTCAAACAAGCTGAGCTTCCCCCAAAAAACTGCTGTATAACTTCTACAGGAACACAAGTGAGAGCGTCCTGTATTAACTGCAGTTCCTCAAATCACCACTTGAGGCATGCTTCAAAAACGAGTCAACATCGTAAACCTCCAGTGTGCTGGGCTGCCTGCTTTCATCACACAGTGCATCCTCAGGATGGAGCTACTCAATCCATCTACACCGAGATGCTTGTGGAAGGAAAGCCAATACCGTCATCACTCCCTGTCTGGATTGCTGCTGTTCGGCAAACGGTCTACAACACAGGTGTCAAACTGATCCATGAAAGGGCCGCTGTGGCTGCAGGTTTTCATTCCAACCATGCAGCAGCACACCTGACTTGGCTCAATCAATCAACTGAACTGCCTTCACACAGTCATTTCAGGTGTCCTCTTACTTGATTGGAACAAAAACTTGCCAGCCACACCCACTGCATGGGTGCTGCATGGTTGGAATGAAAACCTGCAGCCACAGCGGCCCTTTCACGGATCAGTTTGACACCCCTGGTCTACAACAATAAGAGCCAGAACTAACAGGCTAAAAAATAGCTTTCACCTAAGGTTTTGGCCTCCAAACAGCGTCATTCATATTAAGTTTGCTTTCTTGTTCTGCTTCTTCTAGGATCTTTAGCAGTTGAGATGTTACACAGTGTACTATTGCCCTTTGCAGGAAAAAACTTATTTAATACAACCACACTTTAGATTCTGCTTGCTTCCCACAGCGCTACTGCTGCTTTAGTCACTTCCTGATATCTAAATATTACTCATATCTAAAACATATCTAAAACATCTGCTCTTTATCTAATGTCAGTGAGTCATTTACAAATCATTTCCAGTCCAAATTTTAGTGATCCAGTTGAAGACCGCTACGCGCTGGCAAACTGAAAGAAGTTTCAGTTTCTTACAACTTGTTTTTCCCCTGTTTGTTCCAGAGGCTCAATGATGAATTACATCAATCTCTGAGGTTTGCGTTGGCAGCTCACCAGTCAGAGACGTAATCATTAGATCAAGAGAGAGAATCTAGAGTAAAATGCCAAACTGCATCTCCCACACATCCCACGGATCATCTCAACGTATCTGAGTTGTTGATGTTCCGGTCTGAGGCCACTTGTGAATAACCGGTGGATACCAGGAGCCGATTTAGAGACGCCGAGCCCTCGTCTTCATGTTTGAAGATTAAAGCATGACAAATGACGTTCTGTCTCCCAAACACTGGATAAAGGTGATTATGTGGTTTCGGATTTGATTTTCTTGAGAAAGTTTGTCATGGCTTCACCAGATTCACCACAGCAAACATCGAATTACTGTTGTGTGGACGCTGAGGAAAGAAGAAAAGCTGGTTCCCACATAGCAGGTAGCCACACTCGCCTTACGTCACCATGAAGACGAGTCTGACTATGAGTTAATAGTCAAATGACTGGGGCCTTGTCAGAACAGTGGCTGCTTTACAAATGAAGAAAAAACAGACTTTCAATGATAAACAAACATGTAGTGATGTTTTAAAAAAACAGTTCCCAGGTTTTTGACCCCTTACTATGACATCACATGTTCTTGCCTTGGTTTATAATAAAACACAACAAATACTAAGAGTGATTGATGGTTAGGGAACGAATACACACAGAACAGCTGTAAGATTAATCACGACATTATACATATATTAGCTTGTTGCAATTATATAAAATGTTTTCATGAAGTTCTTCTTTGGCGCCCCCTGTGGTAAATGTTAAAATAGACGATGCACATAGACAAAAACATGTTTCTAGAGAGTAATATTTTCTCGTTACCAAGTGATTTATGTCTAAACCTGTCCGGGCTGTTGGACGCTGAACGAACAGTCGGACCTTCCCCTACTTTGCGGGACCGTCTGATTGGCTGTTCAGCTTTAAGACCCAGTGCATCGGAAAAGAAACAGGAAGTGAGGAAAGTAAACAAAACCACAAAAGTCCCACAAAGGTAAATGATTTTACCTTCTGAGGTTCCTACGTATTGGTACGCAAAGCACTTCACAGTCAGTTTGTAGCTTGTCCTAGCTTCCTAGCCTCCCAGCTAATAGTAGCTCTTCCTGTTTCCTCTTTTGAATGACGCCTACAGACTACTGCCACCTGCTGATATGAAAAGTCATTTTCTCAGGTGCAGAACAGGTGCTAGTCGTTGGCCATCATTATTGTGGTGCGTTCAAGAGCGACTTTTTGTTCCACAGACGTGTTTCGACGCGTGCATGTAGTTCTTCATTCATGGTTTGGAGTGTACAGGGCTTAAAATTATATTCATTCATTCATTCATTCATTTTCTGTAACCGCTTGTCCTGTGACAAGGGGTTGCTGGGGGGACTGGAGCCTCATCGGGCGAGAGGCAGGGAGATAACCATTCACATTCACACCTACGGCCAATTTAGAATCACCAATGAACCTAACCAGCATGTCTTTGGACGGTGGGAGGAAGCTGGAGAACCTGGAGAGAACCCACTCAGACACAGGGAGAACATGCAAACTCCACACAGAAAGGAACCAGTCAGCCCATGGATTAGAACCCAGAACTTGCTGTGAGGCATCAGTGCTAACCACCACACCACTGTGTTGCCCAGGAATCTGCTTTCGTCATGATATAATTTTGACTGGAAGTTAGCCTTACCTCCACTGCCCACAATTCTGCTTGTGCACCAGAGAGTTGGTCTGGGGTGTCTCTGTCAGGAACTGATTCTGCTCCAGCCAAACACATCATGTGGGCGGGGCTTTACAGAATACAGAAAACAGAAAGCTTTACTAATCCCAGAAGGGCACCATCTAGACATACAACTATTCACACAACAATAATATGAGCAGGAAAAACATGATATGGCCTGGGTTCAAGTACAATTAATAAACATCAGAAAAACAGAATAAATAGTGATAAAAGAGAATATATTTCATTCATCTTCTATACCCACTTAGTCCTGTTAAGGGTCGTGGGGTCTGATGGAGCCTATCCCAGCTGTCATCGGGTGAGAGGCGGGGGTACACCCTGGACAGGTCGCCAGTCCATCGCAGGAAGAGAATATATTTGTTTTTTTAAAAAAGATAGAGAATATGTGCTTATTAGAAAGACATAATAACTAAAAAAAATAAGAAAGTGCCAAGTTAAAAGATGAGTAATAAATAACTAAGCCAAGAACAGATCACTCAGTAATAATTTTCTTAACTCGGTATTTAACATTGTAAAAGCTGAAAGGAATAAATGATCTTGCATAGCGGCTTGTCTTTCTGGGAGGCATAAGACCTGATGGCATAAGAATTAATCTGTTTCCAAGAGTATGATGTTGGTTCATCAGACTTTCAGCTTGTCGGAGGACACGTTCCTCCCAAAGTGAGTTCAAGTCACACATTTGGATTCCAATAATCTTGGAGTTTCACAATATTATTTAAACAATTCCAGTCCTTCACTGTTATATTACCAAACCAACAAATAAAATAAGAAGTAAGAAGGCTGTCAACATATGAGACAGTACAAAGTTTAGATTTGGAGAGACCAAAGGAATGATGTGACTTTATGTGGTGACGGATAGAAGAGTAACTGGAGCTGAATTAGTTTACAGCAAAAAGACACTGATTGGTTGGAGGACCATCCAATTGCATGCAAAGACATTTTGACTGGCTAATCCTCTTCAACATCTGACTCTTACATTTCTAATTCCGGACAGTTCTTAAATGCATTATGCAGGTATTGTACTTCTTTGCATGCATCTCTGATAAAAAACAGTACTTTTCAGGAGGTGCAGGTGATTAACACACGACTTGTGTCTAGTCAGTGTGTGTGAGTCAGGTCAGACGTTCAGTCCGGTAAATTTGAGCATTACAGCTAAATCACTTTTGTCTAGGACACACACACAAAACACACACACACACTGAACAGCTGCTGCAGACCTCAAGCCCTGCCACTGTCTTAACAGCATGAATAATCAGGCATGGTATGTCTTCAACACACACACACACACACACACACTGTCTGTTCTTTGTGCCAGACTGGTATTCATGACAGTGAGTGATCTCAGTTATGCACTGTTGAAATTCTAACACACACAAACGGCCAAATAAAAGAGTCCAAACAAAAGCTCTGGTGGGAAGTGAGTACACTTATTTCTATTTAACAACCTGTTTATATATAATAAAGTCTATCCATCATGTCATCCATCAACAGAAAGTAAAACTGAATGTAACTCAGCAATAATCTGTCATTCACTTACTGCTGGATGAAGTAAAATGCTTTTGAAGAGTGACTTCATGCAGATGGACAATAATTCTTCAGCCTGATCTATCATTCTGATCAGAGGTGGACTGTTTCCATGGAGACTACAGAACTTTATGGATGAGGAGGTTCTGTTGCTGTGGAGCAACACATCTACTGGAAATAGAAGAGAAGAAGAAGGAGGATGACGAGGAAGGGAAGATGAAGGAGAAGAACAAGGAAAAAGTGGAGGGGACAAAAGGAGCAGGAGGAGGACGATGAAGATAAAAAAGAAGAAGGAAGAAGTAAAAGAAGGAGATAAGAGAAGAATAAAAAGAGGGGAAAGAAGGACGAGGAGGTGGAGTCGACAAAAAGAGCACGAGGAGGAGGAGGACGATGAAGATAAGGAAGAAGAAGAGGAGGTAGGAGGTGAAGAGGGATAAGAAGGATAAGAAGGATGAGAACGTTGGAGGAGGAGGAGATATGAGAAGGAAACAGAAGAAGGAAAAGAGGAAGAAGGAGACGTTTTCTCCATCTTGAAGGTGAAAGGAAAAGGAGAAGGAGGAGGAGGAAGTGGAGGAGACAAAAGGGCAGGAGGAGGAAGAGGCCATTGAAGATGAGGAAGAAGAAGGAGTAAGAGAAGATGAAGGAGCGAAAGAAGGAAGAAGTGGAGGGGACTAAGGGAGTAGGAGGAGGACGATGAAGATAAGGAAGAAGAAGGAAGGAGTGAAAGAAGAAAGAGGAGGAGAAAGACAATAACTGGGAGATGAATAAAGATAAGAAGGACGATGACATATAGGAAGAGGAGGAGATAGAAGAAGAATGAAGAGAAGGAAGAGGGCGATGAAGGTAGGCGGTAGGAGGTGAAGAAGGAGAAGCAAAATGAGGAGGAGAAGGATAAGAAGGATGAGAACACTGGAGGAGGATGAGATAGAAGAAGAAGAAGAAGTTTTCTCCATATTGAAGGTGAAAAGAGGAGAAGAAGGAGTTGGAGGAAGTGGAGGGGACATTGAAGATAAGGAGGAAGATGGAAGAGGAGAAGGAGTAAAAGAAGAAGGAGGAGGAGGAGTAGAAGTGGGTTGTGAAGAAGGTTAAAAAGGACGAGGACATAGGAGGAAGTGGAGGGGACAACAAGAGTAGGAGAAATTAGGAAGAGGAGGATGACAATGAAGATAAGGAAGAAGAGGAGGTAGGAGGTGAAGAAGGATAACAAGGACGAGAACATTGGAGGAGGAGGAGGAGATGGGAGACAGAAGAAGAAGGTGAAAAGACGAGAAGAAGGAGTAGGAGGAAGTGGAGGGGACACTGAAGATGAAGAAGAAGAAGAGAAGGTAGGAGGTGAAGAAGGATAAGAAGGAAGAAGTAGTGTCTCCTCCTCCATGTCCCCCTTCTCCATGTCCTCCTCCATGTCCTCCTCCAGTCTTGAATGTGTAGAGTCTTAGAAGACGACCAAGATGTCTCCACGTCTCCATCGTCTCTGTCCACATGGATTCCATCTTGTTTTTCTACCTCCATGTTTCTGTCCCTCCTACATGGTCAGTAAAGGTTCAGACTGAAGACTCCTTCTGATCAGGCGGTTCTATTCTGATCACCAGTAGAGACCAGTAGAGTCCATCTAAACCTTTAACCAATGGTCTTGTTCCCTGAAACAGGTAATCAGCAACAACCTGTATCTTGCAGGTGTTCCAGTGAATGCTTCAACCTCAGTAGTGTTTGTTTAGTTCAGTTTAACCTGCAGGAGGTTCTTCACAAAGAAGAAAGTATCAGCTAGCGTCTGAGTAAACCGCCAAGACAAACAGCTTTCATCCATGAAATGCTCTGCTGGAGAAAAAGATTACAACAACTTCAACAATCTGTCATCGATAGACAAGAAACACAAACGTTGTTTTCTATCTGCTTCACGTTTCAGCGCGGAGACTCCTGCCTCTGGGAAATCAGCTGCTAAAAAAAAAACAGCTCAGAGGGTCAAAGTTCAGCGTATTAAATGGCGTAAAAAGGAAAAGACAGATGACGACACCTGACGCTAACACTCGCGCCCTCAGCTGTCGTGGCAGTCGACACGGGAGGAGGAGGAGGAGGAGGAGGAGGAGGAGGAGGAGGCGTGCTGGCCATCGTATGGGGCTTGTAATGTTTTCACTCCTCGCTGCATGGAGCTGGGAGCTGGGAGGGTTTGACATGTGTCAACGGGTACCATCGGACTGAAAAGGTCAAGACTGTAAAATGTTAATGAGAAATTATTAAGAGACAAAAATATCCTGAAAGGAGAGTACTCCATAAAATCATTTAATCGTTTAATACTGATTGTATTTTAAATGTGTGGTATATACAGAATAGATAGATAGATAGATAGATAGATAGATAGGCATTGTGTAAGGTATTAGGCATGAAGTGCATAACTTAATGGACATTTACACTGATCTGCCACAAGATTACGACCACTGACAGGAGAAGTGAATAACATTTAAACCATCTTGTGACAGTTCAGTGTTCTGCTGGGAAACTTCTGGACCTGGCATTCATTGGTGTGGATGTTACTTAGACATGCAGCACCCACCTAGACCAGACCAGGCACCCCCACCCCATAGCAATGACACTCCTTGATGGCAGCAGCCATCCCCAGCAGGATGCAGCCTGACACAGACACACACAAGAACAGCACAAGGTGTTGACCTGGCCTCCAAATTCACTAGATCCCAAACTGATCAAGTATCTGTGGGATGATCCACAGAGGTCCCTCCCCTCAAAGACACCCCACTAACAACAGGACACCCTCAGAAGGCCCACGTCCATTCTTCAGATTAGGAAGGTGGTCATAATGTCATGCCTGATCAGTGTACATGCAGTAGTGTTGCCAAGTATGGAATTAGTATCGTCAATAGCACAAAAGTGGGTAATGAGTGCATGTACTTGCATAATATAATGTATTCTATTGTATGCATGAAAGGACATATTACGTTTAACTCTCTGGACGTCTGTATGAAGATTTTAAATATTTGTCTTACACTAGCAGCAGGACCTGCAGACATAGAGCCATCCATCAGTCCAGCCCTAACCCTCCAGGAGACTATTTATGTCTGGTGCTCTTGACCTAATTACAGGTCCGTCTCCTCTAACCCTTAGTCCGCCGGTTTGCAGTATGAACTCACTGATACGACTACCTGATAATTATACAGCCAAATAGTTTGCCTGATAAGTCCTTGTGTGTACCTGACAGAGGTGTCTGGCAGCAGCAGATTCTGTTGACTGATGTATGAAGCAACACTCAAGCAATCATTTCTTTTATGATCTGCTTGTTTGACTTGGAAACATTTAGGGTGGGGAAACGTACACCCAGAATAAGTCTGGAATCTCCACTAGCAACCAACTGTTAGCTACAAAGAGATGGACAACAACTAGAGAATCGCTTTAAATGTGGACGGGGCTCTAGCCAACGGCTGCCTTGCAGAGTTGCTCTCATGAGTTACAGCTGATGCTACGACTTGGACACCAAGCATTTTGTGTACATGACTTCCAGCGTCACAAACACAAACTCACGAGTTCATATAATAATTGAAATACCTGGTGGCACATCTGCACCTTAAAAACAACATGAGAGTCAAACCTGTTGCTGACCAAACACCAAAGCTTCTGGAGCATTGACTCATCGTCATCTACTTTGTAGTCGTGACTGATGAATTCCTGCAAACAGATCAGGCTTTGAAATGATATCCCTCATTTTTTCCCCAGTGAGTGGATCCAGCTTTCCTCTGCTGTGCACGTTTCTCTTTCTCTGGGAGGATGAGCAAAGCGACCGACCATCACCGGTGCAGCATGTGTGTGTGAATCAGAAGCAGGTGTACGTTTGTATGAATGCTGGTCTGGTGGAAACGCTGCAGCTCCGTCTGGAAACCTGAGCTGCAGCTGAACAATGTGCTCAGATCACATGACGCTCTCAGAAATGACGCTGGAGGGATTTATAAAGATGTTAATCATTCACAATATTGATGACCAGCACCACATTAAGCCCCGCCCCCAAATCATCTGTTTGGCCCGTTGCAGGAGCAGACTCAGTTCCAAACAGGGAGGCTCCAGAACAAATATTTTCAGATGGGGGGGGGGTGATGGTCTGGTTTCCACTCTGAGATTAAAAGGCATGGCCTTAGATCATACCTGCATTTTAACACATTCAAGATGAAACACGTTTGAGAATGTGAATAATTTTAGGGTGTAAATATTCTTAGGAAGTCGAAGCATGACTGTTTATCTGGAGAAACGTTAGTGGTAGGGTGGTGGTGGTGGTGGTGGTGGTGGTGGTGGTGGTGGTGGGGGGGTGTTCAGGTAGAGGTTAGATGAGAACATTAAAGAAGGTGAATCCATACAGAATTCAAGAAGAACTTCACTGCTTACTAAACACAGTAGCAATTAGATTTTGAATGGTGGACAAAATACTTCTTCTTCCTCCTCCTCCTCCTATGTCCTTGTCTTTGTCCTATGTCCTCCTCCTTCTTCACCTCACATTCTTCCTCTTCCTCCACCTTCTTCTTCTTCTCCTACTCCTTCTCCTCCTCCTTCCTCATCTTCATCATCCTCCTCCTCCACTCACTTCCTCCTCCTCCTTCTTCCTTACCTTCTTCTCCTCCTTCACCTCCCCCCTCCTCCTCCCTTTATTCTCCTCCTCTTCCTTCTTCTTCACCTTCTACTTTTCCTCTTCCTCCACCTTCTTCTTCTACTCTCCTCCTCCTACCGCATCGCCATCCTCCTCCTCCTCTCACTTCCTCCTCTTTCTTTTTCTTTTTTACCTTCTTCTCCTCCTTCATATCCTCTTCCTCCTCCTCCTTCTTCTTGACCTTCTTCTCCTCCTCCTCCCTTTATTCTCCTCCTTTCTTCTTATTCCTCCTCCTCCTCCTATGTCCTTGTTCTATGTCCTCTTCCTTCTTCACCTCACATTCTTCCTCTACTACTCCTTCTCCTACTCCTTCCTCATCTTCATCATCCTCCTCCTCCACTCACTTCCTCCTCTTCCTTCTTCTTTACCTCCTTCCCCCCTCCTCCTCCCTTCTTCACCATCTTGTCTTCCTCCCTCTTATTCTTCTCCTCTTCCTCCTCCACTTCTCCATCCTCATTCCACTTTCCCTCCTTCTCCTCGTTCTCTCCTTCTTCTTCTTCTTCTTCTATCTCCTCATCGTCCTCCTCCTCCTTCTTTTTCTCATCCATCTTCTTCTTTTTCATCTTCTCCTTCCTCCTCCCTTTATTCTCCTCCTCTTCCTCCTCCTCCTCCTCCTTCTTTTCTATTTCCAGTAGATTTGATGCTCCACAGCAGCAGAACCTCTTTATCAATAAAGTTCTGTGGTGTTTGACGTATTGATGTGAACACACACATATATCCAATCAGATTATTTTATTTAGTCTCCATGGAAACAGTTCAATGAACAACAATACAATGTTAAACTGGATATTTATCTTTGGAAACCATGCGCTCACTTCTGCAGAGAGTGTTTCCTTCTTCCTTTTCCAAACGCTACACGCCAGTCGTGATATTAAATTCGTGCAACATTGAGGTGAGAGGAGTGTCCAGCAGCCTGGAGACACCGTAGACTGTCTATTTATCTGTCCTCCAGCATGCTGGTTGTCTCCATCCATCTCCTGGTGCTCTGCTGGACGTCCACAAAGAAGCATCTGGGACTCTCTTTGTTTCAGACTCTGGTTAAAAGCAAAGTTGAGCCTTTGAAGCACGGGCCAGCGCACCAACCTGCCCACACTGGCCGGGCTGAGGTATAGGATGGCTGCGGGGGGGGGGGGGGTCGGGGTCACAGAGGAAGCTCAGAAATATGCCCAGATTTACATAAACTGACTGCTGAGAGCTCCTCCCTCTTTCTGTCTGAGTTCTGCAACACAGACTCGAGCTCGACTGATGTTTCGTGTTGCACATGTTTCCATGTAAAAGCAGGTACGATGATTTATGTCACATGGATCCATTTACGGGGGCATTAAAATTCCTTTGCAGTTAGAAGATGCTTTGCAGTGATTTATGTGGTGGAGCGGCGGTGGATTGCATTGAAAGACAGATGTAAGTTCACCTTCCTCACAGCACAGAGAGACACTTTATGGAGAGCAGTCTTCTAAAACAGGAGAGACGAGTGCATGTAAGACACTTTGAATTTGACCCCGGAGGAGATAACACACACCTCTGCATGGACGCTTCAAATGTGGACGAACAAACGCAGCAGGAGAGCAATGATCGGGGATTCCTGCAACGTGAAACATGAATGTATATGTTCACATGGACACATGGACACACAAACCATATTCCTTACATCAACACTAATATTCCTCTAATAATCAGAAGAGAAAAGCTTGATGTAAAACCTCTGACGGACCTGGTGTAAAGCTTTACTAACCATGTAGACTCTTGATGTTGCTGGTTTCTCTCTGGTTCTTGGAATAAATCCATTCTCTCTGAGCATGTCTGCTCCACGTGGAGTAAACATCAGGTGAGGGACAGAAACATGAAGGTAGAAAAACAAGATGAATCAATGTGGACAGAGACGTTGGAGACGTGGAGACACCTTGGTCATCTTCTTCTACTCTAGACATTCAGGACTGGAGAGAAACAAGGGTGTTAAAGGCTCCCCCTCTACTGGTGGTGAAAGGTAAAGGAAGGTACAACTATGGTGGAGAAACCTCAGTTTTCTTCCTCGTCTACATCTTCCACCCATCAGGAGCTGTGATTTTTGTTGAGGATATGATTTGTTGTGCTTGATGGGTATGTTCCCACTAACAACTTAACAATTTTGTTGCCAGACACCACAGGACACCCTCAGAAGGCCCATGTCCATTCTCTGATGAGTCACCACAAGGGAGACCTACACAATATTAGGAAGGTGGTCATAATGTTATGACTGATTAGTGTGTAGGGGCTGGAGGGGAGACACCAGGTCCTGTGGCTCTTTGGGGCTTGGCCTGAGTGTCGTCAATCGTCTCATCGGTTCAGATCTGTTGTTTGGGTAGTCTGAATGCAACTTATGTTTGCGTTAGACTTCTTTGTTGAGAGCCTGTAATGGGAACGTCTTCTTCTTCTTCTTCTAAACCTCTTCGTCAGTGAAGGTCTATAGTGACTGATGTGTTGATGTAATCGTAGCCGGTGGTTTTCAGTTGGACTTTTTCGTTGAAATATGTAGCTATAAAGATACCCTCTCATTTCTCACCATGATCAACACTCATTTTGCTCCAGTAAATCTCTTTAAGAACCCGGTCTTGCATCATAACAGGTTTTAAAAGGTCACTGCAGCCTCCTCATGGTCGGCCGTGTTGAGCTTTGTGTCACAGAGCTGATGTCTATCTTGGGATCTGACCTGGAAACTTAGGGGTGAAGTGGCCCATTAACCTCCGTCTGGACCTCTGCAGACCTCTTCACAAGAGCCACTTAGCATCGCTGCTGTGGTCTCGGCTCAGCTGCCTCTGAAGAGCCGCAAACCTCTCTTTTCAAGAGAAGTCATCCGTCCCGCCCTTCATCCATCCATCCATCCGGAGCAACAAACCCGTGAAGAGGTGATCGCTTCAAAGGATTTTTTCCAAGTCGAGACGTCAGCAGAAAAGAGTCCTCGACCGGCTCCCTAAAACCTGCAAAAGTCTTCGGTTTCACTCCCTGGGTGGAAAAACACAGGTCTGCTCTAGTAGTGGGACATCAAAGTCGAGCCCCTGAGAGGAGAAGATTTATTAGCCGGTCGTGCTCCCCTGTCAGGTTGATCCGTGTTTATACATGGCTTTTTCTCTCCTCTGACAACAGCTGTGGTCACAGTTATAGATTATACAATAGTTTGGCGAGCCAGCTGTAGACGTGAGGAGAAGAAATCCACCTTCCACTCAGAGACTCTCAGCTTGTACATGGTTCCAGATCAAACAACCATTTCTCACCTGGAGACTAAATACAGGGTTTAGAAAACTCAATCGCTGCGTAACACGTTCATACAACACTTTGGGTTTTCCAAATTGAACCTGAGCGTTTGTGACGCTCATTCAAAGCATTAAACACGGGAAATAATCTATATGATTGCAGCCTTAAATTAAGATTAGACTCTGTAAATTCACAAAATCTGCCTCAGATTAAAGTCTGGCATCAGTTATATTTGACAATCTGATGATAAAAATGTTTAGAAGATAAATAAAATAAGAACTCTGGAAACACCAGATACAGTTGATGGTTTCCAGCCCAAAAGCTGTTCAAAAGTCTACCTAAATATGAGACTGATATTTTATTTAGTATTTTGATGACCTAAATTGCTCATGCTAGAGTAATGTGCATAAAAAGCAATGCAGATCATCCGGCGGCCAACCACCACAACTACTTTGACAAATACCTTGGTTTTTGCTTCAAATCAGGATTAAAACGTTTTTTTGGAAAAACTGGCAAATGATCTCAAACCAGCACAAACTTTGTTCATCTGCAAAATAAAATCCAAAACTGGGCGTAAAGCCACCCAGCCTGACAACACTGGGCCCGAACTGCAAGAGTTTTGAGCTCGTCATCACGCCTCCTGACAACCGGAGGAGGAATCTCTTCCAGAACCTTCCTCTCTACGCTCACAGTTGGAAAAATTATGTGTTCAGTTCACAGTTCACAAAAATATGAACATGTTCATTGAACGTGTTCATGCACAACACTGACCACTGCACCAGCATCAGAAAAGCAGCGTGTAAGTGCAGGACATCAGTTAGAAATTTGATTTATTTTCTTTTGTAATACAGAAAAATATAAGAAACTATCAAAAGAAATAAAATATGTCCATGTATGATCATGCAACAGAGGAATAGAGTTCATGAGTTCACTTCCTGTGAGTTTGTATTTTGTCCCAGATGGACAGCAGCCGGATTCAGACGGGATGTTGAGCATCAGAAGTCTAATGGTCACCAGAAGTCTTTCTTGTTTGAATAAAGATTTGGCTCTGGTTACGATACTTGAAACTAAACCTAAACAGATCATGTAGTGAAGAGCTCGTATAGTAATCTGCATGTCTTCTGTTTTGTAACCGCTCATGGGTGAACATAAGATCAGTCCTGTTTTCTGTGTTCTTGCTCCTGGGTGAAAGGTCCGTATCTGGAGAATCAGGAGTTTTTTTTTGGGGGGGGGGGGGGGGGGGGCTGACATTAATAAGGTATGAAATTCACCACAGGATGTTCAAAGAGCTTCATCAGCCCAAGGCTTGTAAAACTTCCTCAACCCTAAGATGAACAAGTAATCCTTCAATTCAAGCAGAAGCACGCTAAAAATAATCCAAAGTGCAGTTACAGTGTTCTCAGCTGACAGCAGCTATAAGGTAACATGTCTCTGTTTCTGAAACAGGCAGATCTCAACACGTTTGATTCAAAATGCCAATTCAGCTCCTCCGAAAATCCTGAGGGGAGAGGAGGAGGAGGAGGAGAAGGAGGAGGAGGTTTCTAATGATAAAAAAATAGCTTGGTTCACCCCGTCCTTCAGCTTTGATCACGTTGCACTGTCGCAATGCAAGTCTGTGGTGCTGCCTCGTCTGACAGGTAGTATAAAGAGGTATGAGCTCAACGGGCCCAGGGCGGCGAGGGCAGGGGTAAACGGTCCAAGACAATGTCAACGATGGGCTTGACTCAAACCTGGAAGTTTTTATGGAGGGAGAAGTTGATTTAGGAAAGCATAGCAACAGTGGCTGCTGTGTATTTTCCACCTTGTCCTTCAATGACCTCCAACCTCATTCAAAACACCTTTTAATACGATCGTTATGACGCCACTGCTATAGAAACCATCAACATCATACGGATATGTAATAAGACAGGACGTTGCAGAGACTAGTATCTCATATAGAGAGATGAACGTCATTACTAAAGAAAGAAACTCACTCAGAACAATTCAAGATTTCTTCTCTCACTCACTGCAGCCACCAGCGCCACATACATCAAATCCAGCAGAAACATCAATGTCAACCAAAACAAAAGACAAAAATATACATAACAGATGTAAATATAATTCATTTTTACTCACCAGAACTTGAGAAACGTTTTAGAGTTCTCCTCAGAGCCTGTCAACCAAGGGTAGCGCTCACAGTTGCTGACCTGAAAGTGGCGAACACAACCTTTTCCCGACTGGGTCAGGCTAGCTAGCTCTGTGGTTGGGCGGTCTTTCCTCACAATATCACAAAAATATAATTAAAAGTTTAATCTGAACACACCCCAACAGATACAGCCAATGACCAGATGGTGCAGGAAATAACTCTTCACACCAGAAGGGGGCAGTAGTCTATATTTATTGTTCTAAAGGGGAAACATGAAGCTACTGTTAGCTTGGAGGCTAGGAAGCAAGGAAGAGCTACTAGTGTCAGGATGATGTTGATAGAGAGAAGTAAATAACATTAACCATCTTGTGACAGTTCAGTGTTCTGCTGGGAAACTTCTGTCACGCAATGACATTCATTGGTGTGGATGTTACTTAGACATGTAGCATCCACCTAGACCAGACCAGGCACCCCCACCCCAGGCACCCCCACCCCCACCAACAACAATCTGTTGCCAGACACCACAGGACACCCTCAGAAGGCCCATGCCCACCCTCTGATGAGTCACCACAAGGGAGACCTGCACAATGTTAGGAAGGTGGTCATAATGTTATGCCTGATCTGCAGCTAACTGTACCTGAGAATTGGTACAACAGGAAAACACATCCAGATGTTACAGTGGAAACATGATCAGAAAACATCCTGGAGTCACTCTTTAAATATTGTTTCGATCTGTTTGAGTTCTGTGAAGACATCTGTTCAAGGGATGTTTTCTGAAAAGGCCCAATAATTTACTTACTAATAATTTATGGGATGCAACTGATAAAAGAAATTAGATTGTCAGTATAAATAGAGTATAAATAGAGGAAATTAGAGACGTTGTATTCATTGTTGGTGTTTACCTGGAGGTCAGAGGTCACTAAGAAGAAGTTAAATCTGAATAAAACAGCAGAAATGACTCGTTTCTATCCACAGGGTTAATTATCTAAATTGCAGGCTGGCCCATTATTGGTATGTTCAGTATCTGTGAAGGATTTCGGACCTCGGGCTAAATGTATCAGGCACTTCATCAAGCTGAATGACACCACTGATGCAAGAACAAGAAGATGAAGGAGGAGGAGAAGGGGGCGGCAGCGCAACTGATTTGTGCTGAGTCAAGCAGAAAACTCTGCAGCTTTAAATTAAGTATCTGAAGACAGACGCCGTCTAATGATTAATAATGACAGCTAAAGGTGCAGGAACTAAAACAACAGAAACTTGTTGAGCTGCTGTGTGTGTGTGTGGCTGTGTGTGTGTGTGTGTGTGTGTGTGTGTGTGTGTGTGTGTGTGTGTGTGTGTGTGTGTGTGTGTGTTTTGGCGTCCACGCTGCTCTCGTGCTTTGACGTGTTCACTGGTAATGAAGGCTGATTTGGGACTTAATCACGCATTAGGCCTTATTGTTGCACCTCCGGCCGACTGATGACACAGTGGTCCGTCCCAATGCAGCCGCCCCCCGGGGGCTCGACCTCGCGGCGTTCAGATGACATGACGTAAGGTCCAACTCGGGCCATGTGTCATGTTTGTGTGTGTTAGAGTAACCAAAGGTCAGTTTGTCCAGACAATCGGGACAAAGATCTAGATGTCAGAGAGACGGCGATGAAGACATGAATCACACAGTTTAGCATTTTAAATGTAACACACATGTTTTGTAAAATAATATCTGTTAAATGCATTTTATTAGAATGGACAGTGGATATAATAAAAGTATTCACCTACTTGGAATTTAGGAAATGAATGTCCATTTATTGAAAACATATAAGCATAAGTATTGACCCTCTTTAAGGTGACTGATCTAGTTTAAGTCCAGTTCAGCCACCTGGGGTGAGTTGTCTCACGATTAGTGAGATGGAGATCACCTGAGGACAGTCACTGTGTCTCAGGTGTCTGGAGGTCCAGTCACTGGTTAGTCAGAGTTTGTGGATAAAATTACACCATGAAGACAAAATAAATACTGAGAGCAAATCAGCGAAAGGGTTCCTGAAAAGTACAAGTCACTGTAAAGGACACTAGAGAAAGACACCTAGGACTAGTCTGAAGGAGACTCGAGAAGGAGGACGCCAAAACATATAGGACTACTCTGAAGGAGACTAGAGAAAGAGGACACCTAGACATCTAGGACTAGTCTGAAGGAGACTAGAGAAAGAGGACACCTAGACATCTAGGATTAGTCTGAAGGAGACTAGAGAAAGAGGACACCTAGACATCTAGGACTAGTCTGAAGGAGACTAGAGAAAGAGGACACCTAGACATCTAGGACTACTAGGAAGGAGACTAGATGAAGAGGACGCCAAGACACCCAGGAGTACTCTGAAGGAGACTAGAGAAGGAGGACGCCTAGACATCTAGGACCAGTCTGAAGGAGACTGTGTGATTTATTTTCCTGTTGTCGATTTATAAGTATAAATGTGTGTAAATCTCTGCTTTCACTTTTTGTTTTTAAGCTTCAATTATGGTGTAATTCTATAACTTACCTGTTTTAAATCGAGGCGTCTTTACGTGCGAGAACAGAAACCACACTGACGTTTATGACCGTCAACCAAGGCTGAACTTTTCCTTTCACCTCCGGGCTGTTGTTTTTAATTTTTTTTTTCATTCGTGGCGTAATAAAACTCACCGACCCACGTCATTTGACAGCTTAACGCCAAGCGGCACGCACCTCCATGTAAGCGTCAGGAGATAATGTGTTTTACAGTAACACAATCAGATCCACTTTCCTCTTCCTGTGAAGGAGACTCTGGGCTTTCCACTCTGTGCTGACATTCAGCAGATCCAGGCCATTTGTTGTGATGAATAGGTGGATGATATTGGGAGTGATGGCGTTCCTGTCTCAGTTGAGGCTTGTCTTTAAAATGTGCAGCCTTGGGTGGTGTGCGTGGAAGCCAGGCATGCCGCATCAAACTCAGATTTCAAAAGGCAACAAAACGACTCAAACTACTGCAGCGCTCCGACTGAACAAAGCTTTCATTTAGATGTTTAGACGAATGCTTTGAGTTCTAATAAAACACAGGAGATGTCATTGCGGTACACAGCGTTGGTAAATTGATCTCTATAATCACAGAGTGGTAAAAGCTAAAGCTATTTGTCAACTTACTGCAGTTCTTTATTTTCTTTCTGCAGGAAATTTATTAATCCCTTACTCATATTCCACCGTGTTCCAGGCACTGGTACCACAAGGTACACCTAGGTAAACCTAGTAGACTTTGAGGTCTACCTTGAGGAAACCAGACCTAGGTATGCTTCTAGGTAGACACCAATAACGAGTGAAACAAGCAGAAAATACAAATATAGCTGGTCTATGGACGACTCTTCTTCTAGCTGAGAAGAAACTACCGTAATCAACGATAATAATAATAATAATAATAATTTTACAATAATAATACATTTTATTTATAGGCGCCTTTCAAAGCACCCAAGGTCACCGTACAAGTAAAACATTGTTTAAAATACATAACAGACATCAAAAGCATTTACCAAACTACAAGACACTAAAAGATACGATAAAAAGATAAAAGATTTAAATAAAAAAAATAAAAAAATACAAAATCTGGAGAGAGTGACAGTCAGGGAGGTTAGGCTTGCAGAAAAAGGTGGGTTTTGAGATGGGATTTGAAAATAGCCAAAGTGTCAATGTTGCGAATGATGGAAGAGGAAAGGTAGAGCTGGTTGTCGTCCGCATAGCAGTGGAAGTGAATATTGTATTTATGGAATATGTGACCAAGGGGGAGGAGGTAAATGATGAAGAGGACTGGACCAAGGACAGAACCTTGTGGTACACCAGAGGAGATGGGAGATGGCTGGGATGCAAAAGTTTTCAATTGAATGAATTGAGATCGGCCAGTGAGATAAGAGTGGAATCAGTCCAGAGGTGTGCCAGATAGTCCAATGGATGCCAGTCTATGGAGAAGGATCGAGTGGGAAATACGATGCCCCTCCATCTGGGTTCACCTGAAGCTACAAGCCCCGCCATCAGGAACCAAAGTCATGGATTGTAAGATTAGCTCATCTTGGTTCCTTCCACTTCTGCCACAACTTGCTCAATTTTACTGTAAATAAATAAATTACTTAATGCTTTCCCACCATTAAAACTATTTAGCTTATCAAATAACGGACGTTCGACCAAAAGGTAGAAATATTGCTAGTGCATGGACTGAGCTCATTCTTCTATTTGAAAAGAATGATGCTCCTCCATCTGGGTTCACCTAAGGCTCCAATTCCCCCCGTCCACTTAACTTAATGGTACGAACCAAAGTCATGGATTGTGAGATTAGTTCATCTTGGTTCCATGATGCAGGTGATGCAGACTACAAGAGCTGTGATTGGTCCGCTTGGTTGTTGTGTGTTTTTCGCTTTAGTATTTCCAGCTGCTTCTTCATCTCCACAATTTTCAATTTGATTGTTTTGAATCAAGGAACACATGGAGGAAAGGTTAACTGACTAGGTTCGGAGATACAAACATTTGTACGACTCGTCTTCGGCTAAATTTCAGCAAAAGTTTCAGTCGCCATTGTTGAAAGTGAAGCAGGAAGTAGAAACAAAAATTAACTCGACCTGCAAAAAAGACACTAGCGTTTGGGTAGAGTTGTTACAGAGCGAGACAGACTGACGAGGCACAAGTGTAAATGGATCGCACCGGCGTAGGCTACGTACATGGTAAGACTGAGGCTATTGTTATATTTACTGCACCATTAAAGTGTTCAGACGGTTTATAAAATAGTGGACGTTCTAGCACAAGGTAGACCAAGGAAACCATCTCCAAACCCAATTGTTTCATAGTCAACTTGTCACCTACCTACCAACACGAGCTGTTCCCAACAGCCGGACAAGGTGTTTGTAAGCAGGTGCTCTGATGACAGCAGTGTCCCGATTGAAGGCTGCTGATACGACAATTGAGTGAAGGTTGGAGGCGGATCTGGGAAGGAAACAGGAAGTTAGTGGGATGAACCAATCCTGAACAGGAAGTTCGCAATAAACAGACGGGTTTGATTACTTACTGATCATCGCCACGGCTCTCTGGCCTCTTCCTGTGTCTTCACCCATTAACAGCTAGCTGGGTTTTGATTTTTGTTCTTGCAATATCACATGGTTCACTCATTTGGTGATTGATCTACCACACTGCAGTATTTAACCTATAAAATAAATGCTGTATTAAGTTACTGGTAATATAATCTCAGACATCTGGATATGAATGCAGAATGCTTAATCTCCTCAGACGATAGGCGATGATACTAATCCTACTAATGCAAACTGAACACTTCCCACTGCTACAGCTTCACATTAATAGCAAAAAATGCATCTATAAAATGAAAACAACGTTGACATTTTTTAAAAAACAAAATTTCAGGAAGTAATGGAACCAGAGGGAGCAGCCACAGTGACCTGTCAGATGAGGAGCTGCACACCTTTCGTCTGTCTGACGTCTTCATTGAAACAACACTACTCTGTTTGCTTTGTCGTATTAAACTGCTCTAGCAAATGACTCTAGCAGGACTGAAGTGTTTGGGATCTCTGTCGTGTTGCTGTGAAGCAGATCTGCCGTGAATAAGAACCCTGCATGTACGTACAGAGCTGTATGGATGGAGTTATTTGCTGAAGGAGGCGGGTGTGGGCTCCATTCTCTGGATTCAAACCCACAGGACGCAGACATTAACGTCAGCGGCCCAACCTACTCCTCACCCTCTTAAATCATCTATTCCCTCTCCGTGCACACACTTCGCTCCTCTCTGGAAGTGCTCATTGTTTTGAGTCCTCCTTCACACTTTGAAGTGAAGGGGTCAAGCGGAGGCCCCCTCCTCGTCTCCGGGGAGCGCAGAGGAGCAGAATATTCAGTGTCGGGAACATCTGGAGGAGCGCGTTAAGCAGGGCTTACTTGGCAGGCGGTTGGTATTGGCACCGGCAGACCTTCCTACCGGGGGCCTTTCATCTCCGTTTGAACATGTGGACTCGGCCCTAACCCTGGGAGGAGTCGGAGGGCTCGCCGCCAGCAGAGAGGCCGAGGCGTGGCCCCTCTGAGGAGGAATCCGGCTCTCCTGCTGTCCTCGGGAGCTCTGTCAAGCATTCCTGCCTCCCTCCCTGTCTGTGCAGGCTTCGCTCACCTCCTCCTAACGTGCAGTCAACCCAGAGCCTCCGACATCCAACCCGAGTTCATCTGATAAGATTTTCAGATTCACAAATCATCTCCCCACCTCGAGCTGTAGCTTCCACGGCTCTAGAGTCAATCCTTGTGATATGACCTGCAGGAAGGCCAGCAGCTATCAGGTGCAGGCTGCTTGAGCTCTGTCTGAAAACAGTCAGCAATTACCGCCCTCACAATCCAGTCTGTCACCCTGTAAAAATGTTTGCAAAGTCTCAGACCTACATGGAGGAGGAAGGAGAAGAATTCAAACTGTCTGAGACACAGTTGAAGGAGCAGGGGAACCAGCAACCTTCAGTTCTGAAACTGGAAACTGACGCAAGGAGAAAACAAATAAAAGAATGTGGGAACAATATAACATTAAGTTATGAACAGGAATAACAGACAGATTTTGTTCAGTACCAACAGAGCTAACGTTAGCGTGCTTGAGACCAGAAGAGAGAGGAAGAAAGTGGGCGGGACACAGGTGAAGTTGAACTTTAAGGTGACAACCAATTAGGAGCGACTGATACAGATAGAGTTCCTCAAACGTTTGCATCATGGAAATACAGTGTCCTTGACTTTGGCTTTCTACCAGCAGATCCACCAAGATGATAGCGGGCTCGGAGCATCAGCTGAGCCCAGATGCACTAGCAATATTTTCATTTGAAGAAGGTTGCCTTGGCAACTAGAGCTTGGAATGTCCACTGACTGGAGGACAATATAACATTATGACCACCTTTCTAATGTCGTGCAGGTCTCCCTTGTGGTGACTCATCAGAGAATGGACATGAGCCTTCTGAGGGTGTCCTGTGGTGTCTGGCAACACAATGTTCTTAGTAGGGGGGTCTTTGAGGGGAGGGGCCTCTGTGGATCATCCCACAGATACTTGATCAGTTTGGGATCTAGTGGAGGCCAGGTCAACACCTTGTACTGTTCTCCACCCTGGTCTGGTCTAGGTGGGTGCTACATGTCTAAGTAACATCCACACCAATGAATGCCAGGTCCAGAAGTTTCCCAGCAGAACACTGAACTGTCACAAGATGGTCAATGTTATTTACTTCACAGCAGATTAAATAAAGATGCAGCATTAAAATGCAGTCATGTATAAAAATCCTATAGTTGTTGAAAGGTTACCTCCGTCTCACAGGTTTTTGTGGGCAGAGACCAGAAGCTGCACGGTAACACCTGCCTCTGAGTTTATTCTTAGTTGGCGAGCAGCTCTCAGACGTGAGCTGGACACTGAAGCTGACGGAGACCCGGTCCAGCAGCGTCTCAGCGTAGCAGGAGCGTGCGCTGCCAGTGATCTGATGAAAACAGGTGTGTGTGGGTGGGAAGCAGGAGGAGCATCCCAGCTTCTTTAATATCTGGGTCATTGTGTTTCCTAAAAGCTGAGCGGCGCCAGGCCGGCAGGTCAGCGAATAGCTGGGATTGTACTGACCCACATTCGGATAAGAGTTGAGTCTCTGTGCACAGTTGGACGATCCTACAACCAATCAGAGCTACCCAGTCTTGACAAATGCCTTAATCACTGTAAACTGTTTGTCTTTGAAAGTTATTTCACTGTAAGTATATTTAACAACAGCTAGGAGGCTCTGATTCTCGCTCCTAGGGCTGTGAGACAAACAAAGTTCATTCTGGTCAGGTCATGTATACTTCATGAGAAACTCAAGTGGCGACCTCCGGGGAAGTCCTCATAGGCTCCTCCCACTGCAGCATACATCACACGCGCTAAGCATTGTGGGTGATGCGGGAGTCGGACAACGAGAGGCACTTTTCTTATTACTTTCGGAGCATTTCCGGTGCTGTGTTAGCTAGTAACAGAGATTAGCACTTAGCCTAGCTTGGTGGCTGTAGCTAGCTGGTTGCGAGGGTTGAGTGGGCGTGTTTAACAGCTACACATCATTCGGCCCATCTCAGCCCCCACCAGCGCTCCACCCACATGGCAATATTTTGATTATCCGAGAGAGGCGGAGTCTCTTAAAACCAACATGGCAGCCGCCGTGCCCAAGGTTCAGCCAATGGGTGTCATCACAGAGGGTTTGTTCATCTTCTATATACAGTCTATGGCATTTCCACTTTTCTACACTGACCACGCCCACTTCCAATTTCTGACCAATCACAGAATAGTGACCCGAAAAATTCTTCCCGGTTGATGTGCCGAGAACAAGCTGCAAGAACAAATTTCTCTCTTCTTGTGGAGTATCTAACAGCCTTTATACACCTTCAGCTTCCACGATTCAAACCCCGTCTTTCAGACTCATCCACAGGTTTCTGAATGAAATATATCTGTAGTTTTGTTTAAAGAAGGGCCATCACAGATATCTAGATAGTGTCTGTTTATAAACTGCTGCACTTACAGAGTCAGTGAAGCAGCAGCTCTACGTGAGTCATGGCCGGTCCACCGTTACCTGCAGACATCAATCTTCAGATTATCTGCCACACTGGCTCGTCCGTCTCCACGCAGTTAAACATCAAGCGAGGCCTTCCGTTACGTCGCCATGGAGACAACTCTGTGCTGGCTTTCCGTGATCCAAGAGAACGAGCGTCTAATGGACCGCGAATCCAACATGACCAGACAGACCTGGAGAGGATGGACAACGTCTCCCCTGAGCAGCCATCTCGAAAAGACAACAGAAGATGTTTAATCTTAGTCACGCCAATAACTCACCGAGGTATTTCAGCAGCTTCATCTCACACAGTTATTGGAGCTGACATGTAGCTAAACAAACCACTTCCTGGTTGTTGGGAGCGGCTGCTCATTGGCTGACCTGGTGTCATGTGGGCTAGCCAATGAATGGAGACAAACAACCAGTGTTTGAGAAGATGGACCAAGATGGAATCCATGTGGACAGAGACGATGGAGACGTGGAGACATCTTGGTCGTCTTCTTAGACTCTAGACATTCAGGACTGGAGGAGGACATGGAGGAGGAGGACATGGAGGAGAATCTCATTTGTATTGCACATCTTCCTCCTCGTCCTCCTGCAGCTTCTTTTTCTTCTTCTACTACTTGTTCTCCTTCTTCAACTTCCTCCTCCTCCTCCTTCTTCTTCTTCTTCTTCTTCTTCTTCTGTTCCATTTCCTGCAGATCTGATGCTCCACAGCAGCAGATCCTCTTTGTTAATAAAGTTCTGCATTGTTTGATATATCTGATCAGATTATTTTATTCAGTCTCCATGGTAACAGTTCATCTCTGATCAGAATAATTGATCAGGTTGGAGCCTCACTGTTTGTAGCTGTTGGTTTTATGACGCTCTAGTATTAATGAGGTGACGTTAAGGCTAAATGGAACCTTCCATTTGATTTGATCAGATCAAAGCACTAAAACACTTTTAATCTAATGTTCAGCGTGTAAAGGTGAAGCAGATGAAGAGTCTTCTCCTGCAGCTCAGCAGACGTGCGTCGTACAAACGCGCGACCCGAAAAACAGCCCGCGAACGCCCGCGAAACTCCCACCCCCACCGGGATTCCAGACACGCTTCCCATTCTTCCCAAAACAACAGCCGGGTTAATGAACACACGACGGCACGACACACGGCGTCCCACCGAGCGCCACAGCTGCCTCGACATTAATCATTTAACACTCACCTCATTGGCTCGGCGCTTAACGGAGCGGGAGGCGAGAGGCGGCTGATTGGTTTTAAAACCAAACGGCTCAACCATCAATGAAGACAACACAAAGTCAAGTTTGGTATAAAATACTTTAATAAATAATAGGATTGTTCTAAGAACAAACAAATAAAATTCCACTAACAAACCAAAGACTTTTACCAAATTTGTACAAAATAATTACAATGGTTCTGCACATTCTTTAAGCCCCTCACTGAGGCCACTGTAACACAACGTAAAATTAGTTTTTATTCCCCACAATTTGCATAAAAAAAAAGAAAAACATCCACAGATATTTTATTTTATTATTCATTTATTTATTTATTTCCCAGTGTGGAGGCGATACTGAACATTTCTCTCTTCCCGTGTGTTCTTAGTGCAGAAACAGACGGACGACACAACTTGTTCCCTTCATTAGACCAGGACACAAACACAGGGAGAGGCGGGGCTTAAAACAGGTGAGGGGGGAGGGGCTTATTACAGGACACACACTCCTGTCTGTGATGAGGGTTCAGCGTCTTGCTAAAGGGCACTTCAGCCGCCTCGCACGGCGTCTCTGCTGTCAACGCACCGTGACTCTGAGGCTTTTCTTTTTAAATGACTTGGACCCTGTGACCCGTAAGTGTGTAGTGAAAATAGAAATGGGATGCATCAGTGCTCGTTGGAGACTTCCCGCCAGAGAACAAGGCAAATCAAAATAAAAGGAGAAGAGTGCTTTCTGGCATTTTACTAAAAAAAAACAAAATAAAAAACTAGCTAGGATGTCGTGCAGCGTCATCGGTGAAGCTGCAATCGTTATTTACACATGTGGAGCCTCCGAGGCCTAAAATAAGAGACGAGCTGAGGAGGAGCATGTGCAGTATTCCACTTTCCACAATGCTTCACCTTCGCTGTCGACGGCATGGTCACGCCACGCCGCCGTCTGATGTGAAGCCAAAGCTAAGGCTCTCAATGAACGAGCGGCGCTGACAGCTTCGGCCTCAGACATTTTCATTGACGCCGCTGAGCAGACGGGACGGGACGGGACAGGTCGACGGGACGGGTCGACCGACGTCTGCAGGAGGACTGAGACTAAACATTTAAAACCCTGAACGTAGCTCTTCAAACATCAGTCAAGATTCTGTTGAAGGGGGAGATTCGTGGCTTTAATTTTCACCGGCCGTTCACAGGACAGGAGTCAAACGAATCAGATTTCCAAACTCTGCATGTGTCTCCTGAACAGCTGCAACTAATAATAATAATAATAATAATAATAATAATAGTAATGATGGTGGAGACAAAAAGAAAACAAACAAAAAAACAGTTTTCTCTTTTTTAAACCAATGTTTCAGTCCGGACGTGTTATAAAACCTGTGGTAGCGTCAAACAGACACTAAGAAACGGAATGACATCTTTAAAAAAAACAAAAAAAAAAAACATTAAAAACACACAAAACAGTCTTATTCTTTAGAATAACTATGATACAAAGCGTCACTTAAGTTACTAAACTCAAATATACACAGCCATCTGATCGTATTTACATTTATGTACATTGCAAAAAGAAACAAGCCTTTAGTGGGACATGAATGAAGAGCTGTGATCAGGACTTCTTCTTCTTCTTCTTCTTCTTCTTCTTCTTCTTCTTCTTTCCCTTTATTTGCGTTTAGACTCTGCATCAAGTGGACAGGAGGAGAGAAAAGGATCGAAACCAGGGCTGAAGGCACTTTTCTACCAAAGCAAATACTGAAAATCATCACGGAGACTCGCAGGGAAGGAGGCGGCGACAATTATTTAAACGAATGTAAACAAGAAAAATTCTCATGCCAGGCGTCATACAGCAGATTCTCTCTCAAAGACATGTAGATATAAAACTTTTTTTTGTAATTTTTTTTTCTTTTTTAAATAAAAAGGTGATTTGTAAAAGGCCCCGGGGTCTGGGCTAAGGCAGACAGGAAACACCAGACAGTAGAGAGGACTGTTAAACAGCTGCCAGCCGACGACGTTGGCTTTAAACCAGAAGGAAAGGAAGGAGCGTTAAGTTTTCATGAAGCAAACTGTAAACAGGAAAAAATAAAACTGAATTAGAAAATTAGAACGATTCTTGGTGACGATTCAGATGAAATCCAGAAACCAGAAGGAGAGTCTTTTTTTGTTGTTTTTTGGTGGTGGTGGTGGTGAAGCCTCCGCAGCCGGACGACGAGGACGTTAAATAATTAGTGACAAACAAAAATACAAAAATTAAAGCATCTGTAATCTTCACTTTTGGTTCTTTTTTTTTTTTAAGAGTTGAAAAGTCAGTGACGTTGAAGACATCGCAGTTTCCTCCTCCTCCTCCTCCTCCTCCTCCTCCTCACACATACTGATCTTTAACGTCCTCGCTGAGCTTGGCGGCGTTCAGGTTTTTACACCGGTTGTCTTTGGGGCTGTACGCCGTCCGGTGCGGCGCCTTCACCGGGCCGCTGCGTGACGTGCAGATGAACCCTCCTTTACCCCTCGTCCCCCTGTCCTGCTCCCCCGCGGCGGAGGAGCACTTCTGAGCCGGACGCTTGACCACGATGCTCAGCGCCCTCTCCTCGTCTTCCTCGCGCTCCCCGTCCTCCTCGCCCTCGGCCCCGTCGCACGTCCTGTCGGAGGGGCCCATCAGCTTCTTGCATTCGTACTGAATGTCCTTGTCCCGGTTGTCCTTGAGGGCGTTGCTCCGCAGCGGCTCCAGCTGGTTGTTGACCGTCGTGTCCTCTGATTGAGACTCTCTCTCGCGCTCTTTCTTCCTCTTGCGGGTCCACCAGACGCAGACGACGATGCAGAAGATCCAGAGGACGCTGAAGACCACGCACAGGACCGGGACCAGGTACCCTGGAGGTTAGAAGACAGAGAGACGCTCAGTCGTCCAGAAGAAGAACAAAACCAGCCACCACCATGTTCCCTTTGGTTCAGCTAACGAGCTAACGAGCTAACGAGCTAACGGATCAAACGGGTAACTCACCCACGGGGGGACACTCCACCAGCACCTCCACCTTCACCTCCACCACAGACAGGAGCACGGTGCTGTTGTGGCGCTTGGACAGGGCTCCGGCGACGGCGCTGGCCGCCTTCTTGATCTGTCCACACTCGCTGTCCTTCGACCGGCCGTCCTGCTCGAAGGACTGAGGAGACGGAGGAAGAGGAGAAGAGATGGAGGAGTCAGTTACAAGAACCCCACGTGTTTACATCAACCTGAGATTCATTCATCAGCTACTGATGCTTTATCCTCCAGGAGTAATGGGGGGAGGTGTTGGAGGAGAAGATGAAGGAGGAGGAAGAGGAAAGAGGAGGAGGAGGAGTTAAAGAAGAAGGACGAAGAGTAGGAAGAGAAGTGGGAGGTGAAGAAGGAGAAGAAAACCAAGGAGGAGGAGAAGGAGGAGGAAGAGGAGAAGAAGGATGGGGGAAGAGGGGTGAGCCCCCCCGGTACAGAAAGACAATACGTCCCGAACGGTCAGAGTCTGGCTCCAGGCAAGAAAACACATTCATCCCAACATCTGGCAGCCTCAGACCTCCTGCCCCCCTCTGCGCCCCCCCTTGCCCCCCCTGCCCCCCCCGGCCTCCCTCCCCTGCTGAGACCACAGAGGGTGGAGTTAATTGCCTAATAAGGTGCTGAGGGGTGAGAGCAGGGAGGTGGGGGGTGGGATTAGTCGTGTAGTTCAATTAGGACAAACAAAAAGGAGAGGCCAGCTGTGCTCCCCACTAGCCCCGGGACAAACACTCCTCTTTTCTTCTTCTCCTGAGGAAATCAGCAGCTCATTCACACACCTCTAGCCCCGCCCCCCTAGACCTCCTCAGTGTGAGTGACAGCTCTGGGTCTTTATACAACACACTCCTGTCAGCTGGGTCTAACATAAACACACATGAATACACACATGAATACACACACGAACCACTGGGATGGAGGATATCAGGAAGTATTCTCCTTTATATACAAGTACATACCTCAGATACCTCAGATATTGTATATTTTTATATGTACTTTGTATGTAAATATTAATATACCTGTGTGTATTTTATATGTACCATGTATATGTATTATATATGTGTGTGTGGTTTTATATATTTTTTTACTATTTTTTACTCTTGAATTTTTTTGTATATATGTATATATATTTTTAAATTCTTTTGTATATTTTATATGCACCTTGTATATATTTTTTATATACTTCATATTTATTTATTTTCTATTTTACTCTTGAATTGTTATACATTTGTATATTTTCTATATATGCCTTATACATTCTACCTCACTATACTTTGATTTTTTATATACCCATCTATCTATCTATCTATCTATCTATCTATCCATCTATCCATCTATCCATCTATCTATCTAGTGGTTCAGGAAGCCTCAGAGAGCTGTGGTCGTGTCTGAAGTCTTCAGTTTCTCTCTCCTTTCCTTCCATTCGTGCGTCACATCCAAATATTTTGCTGCAGCTACTTGAACGTCTCCTGATTTTCCGTCCATCTCACTTAGAGCAGATTCAACATGTCAAGTCAGAGAAGAGCCGCTTGACTCTTTATAAACACAGTTCTCTGACGGACTCCGAACCTCCACGCTGAGGCCGGACCAATAGAGCCCAGCGCCGTGACAGGGAGGGATTTATTTTTATTTTGTATTATTTTTTTTTTGTTGTTCTGCTGTTGAGGGGTTTGGGTTGATGTCAGGCTGCCACTCCTTTTCCTGTATCTGTCGCACAAAACCCCGTCTGCTAACATCAGAGGAGCGAGAGCTAATCCCCTCCATTAAGAGCTTACAGCCCCAAAGCCACTGATTCCCCTCAAGTCTGGGTGGCCGAGGCAGAAAGAGTCAGAGAAACAAGAGAGACAGGACAGGAGAGGAAAGCAAATAGAAGCAGTGAGGGTATAAAAAAAGACAGAAGAAGAAGAAGAAGAAGAAGAAGAAGAGGAAGAGATCAGAAAGGTGCTCCAGCAGAAAAACTAAATCTCCTCCAGATGTTTTCCTCCTCCCTCGTCTTTCTTTCTTCTTTCTAATCTTTTCTGCAGCCTCGTGCTCCTTCATTTAGGTTAACACTATAAAGTGTATATATATGAGTGTGTGGTAATCACCATGGCGACCTCCACGGCGTCCCCGTTGGAGAAGGACAGGTCACAGAGGAAGAGCAGCGCTCGGTCCTCGGCCAGCGTCCGAGTCACGGGGAGGTACCTCAGCTCGGAGCAGATGTTCTCCACCGTGGTGCCCTGGGACGCAAAGACAAGAGGAGACGAGTCAGCATCTGCACCCGAAGACGAGGACGTCTGTGTCTGACGCAGCCAATCAGATCGCTGCGTCCAGCGTCAGTAAGATTCTGATGTATTCCTCAGGTGTAAAGGTCACGTGACCAGACAGAAATACTTCTCACTGTTGATTTCTGTCTTTTGATTCAACAAAGAAGATTAAACCTGAACTTAATTTGAGTTTTGTAACCTCCAAACATCCCCGTCTTAACGGCAGGACGATTTAAACCAAAACATCTGCCGTCAGAGGGAAACAGGAGCAGAACGCTGACATAAACCAGACTCTTGTGTGTGTCTGTGGTTGTAGATTTGAGAATGAGATTTTCCGCCACCCTGGGTTGTTAGTGTTGAGTTATTTATCAGATCTTAACAATCCAGGGCGGGACGACACTGATCTCAGATGTTTAATCTTGACATCTGCTGACTGGAGTCAACGCTGTTCACTTTCCTCCTGCAGGGATATCAGAGCCGATCAAACGTCTGGCTCTTAATTAACAACAGCGCGACGCCCTCGGCCGTAAAACCACGACGCTTCATGTCATCAACGCTATATTTGAAATATTCTCTCATTAAACCGACAAACCAGCCGGCGCTGTTTTATTGTCAGAGACTAGACTTAACTTGTTGATGAAATGTTTTGTGCATAAAATATAAAAAAATTCCTCAAAGATCATTTTAAAACAGAAGACTTCCTACTTCCTGTGTTTTATTTACCTGCGGCACTTTGTCCTTCTTGAAGATGAGCGTGATGTGGGCGCAGCTGTTGTCCAGGTAACCGCTGTTGGGCTCACACTGGGTGTGCAGCGGCGTGGGGGGGTCGGGCGTCGAGCACACGCCCCAGTGATGGCACGGCGGCGAGAAGCAGGTGAGGAACTGATGCTCCACGCACTCGTGGCCCCCGGGGCAGGACGGAGGGCCGGAGTCCGGAGGAGGGAGGGCCTTCGGTAGGATGCAGGGCCGACGACCACACCTCACCTGCAGGACAGGGAGGAGGAGTCAGTGACGAAAACAGTGATTTAGGAAAATGCTGGACGTAGAGGCGGACGGGTTGTTGGAGAACTGACCTTAGAACAGCGAACGTTGCCGTTGACACATTGGCAGGCGTTGCACTCCTCCTCCCAGTGGCTGCCGTGAGGAAACTGAAGGCCGGCGTGACGGCACGACTTCCCGAGTCCGATGTCTGCAGAGAAGAAGAAATGCTTAACAATTTAACAAATAATTGTAGCAGAAGTTTAGCTTATTTCGACTATAAAAAGGTCAGAAAACGTCCTGTGAGTAAGTGCACGTGCCCATTTTTCCAGAATACCTGGAACGTTCGAGGTATTTTTTCTCTGCATTGATTGGAACACGTCACTTGATAAAATTCAGAATTGAGTCTGGCTTCACTATCAGTTATCTAATCTGATAAACCAATCAGAGCAAAGCATCCTCCTCCAAAGTCACAAATATTGTCACAATTTGGTAATCTATCGTACTTACACTCTCGACAGCGAGGTCCAGCGTGTCCCGGAGGACAAGCGCAGTGGTAGCCGTTGATCTCGTCGATACAGGTGGAACCCTCGGCACAAGGGGACGACTGACACTCGTCTATGTCTGGAGAGGAAAAGCACAGATTCAGTAAATAGAGCTCAACGTGGAAAAGATAAAAACACACGGTCTGGGACTGTTTCAGGTGACAACTGAGGCTTCTTCTTGATCGATCAATCAATGTGTTCTTGTGCATCCAGAACAAAGGGGGTCAAACTCATTTTGGGTTCACTCATGCATTGAAGTTAAGGACACCAGACCAGTAACATAACAACATGATAACCTATAAATTCTGGCACATGGTGGTCTGCTGTTTGGTTCTGGGTGTTCTGTTCTCTACTCTTAAGGCTGTTACACACTCCATGAGAAGTTTGTTCTTGCAGCTTCTTCTCTACACATCAACCGGACAGAACTTTTTTCTCATCTGGTGTCTGGTTACTGTTGTGTGATTGGTCAGAATTAGAAGTGGGCGTGTTTAATGCAGAAAAGCGGAAATGCTAGCGGCCACTCTGTTAGCTCCCAGATGCTAATGTTAGCAGTGTGACCTCTCCTGGGTAGAGATGGTCATACTGTGTGTAGGTGTACGCTGAATGAACGGCGTGATCCGATGGACACGACTGACATCCGAAAGTCTATCTCCCACAATGCTTAGCGTGTGTGACATATGCTGCAGTGGGAGGGGCCTATGAGGACATTCCCAGAGTTCGGCATTTGAGTTTCTCATGAAGTATTTGTTCTTGTTCTGGCAGCCCTAGGAGCAAGAACAAATTTCTCGCTTCTCGTTCAGCAGGCTTTAGTAAAACAGGAGACAAATTAGGAATAGCAGGTAATAATAATAATCCCATCTTAATCTTAATTTATACAATCATTCTTACTTGTATTGTTCAAATCTTTCTGAAGCTCAGCCTCATGAATAAATATCTCCAATGAGTGAATCACTCCCTGCACAATGAGTCGATACCAGTTTGGTTCTCGGCTCTTCAGCTGGATAACAGCTTTTATATTTTTTATTCTTTTTCTCTTTCTTGCTTTCTCCCAGAAAGCCGCGGGAGAGCGCACCGACCCGTCCGCCGAACCTCCGCTCTGACCTCGGCTCAGAGGCTAAGACCGTCTTCCTAAAAGGATCCTAATCTGTCGCCCTGAAACAATCGGCTCAACCCCTCCACCCGCCTCCGCCGCCGGCCTTTCACCCCTGACCCCTAACATACCCGCCCGCCCCCCCCTCCCTGGTTCCCACAGGCCACAAACACTCACTGATGCGACAGTCCGGTCCGGCGAATCCTGGAGCGCACTCGCAGCGGAACCAGTTCACGCCGTCGACGCAGAGGCCGCCGTTGTAGCTGAAGAGGAGACAAAACACACGGTTTAATTAACAAGACCTTTCACATGTCTGAAGCTTCTCAGCCTTTTACATTTACTCTCTGACACGTCTGTCCACTTGACAAGATGCAGAAAACACAGGAATTCAAGTTTGTTTAATTTGATCAGAAAATCTTTGCAGGAAATTAGTGGGAAACTAAAAATGTGCCCAACTAGAGACTCTTGTAGTACACGGTGGTTTGCAGAGACTTTCCAGACTTCATATGTAAATCCATGCAGACCACATACTGAGTGCCCCCCCTCAAACCCCTTAACACCTCCACTCCTCACAACTAGCCCCAGGTTGAGGTTGGTGAATGGGGGGGGGGGGGTCTCTTCACACTCTCCTCCCCTTCTCCCCCAAAAACTAAAAAAAAATCCACTAATCCACCTGTCACTCACTGATGGGGGAGGGTGAGGAGGAAGAAGGGATGACGAAGGGGGGGCTTTTGTCCAGTGTGGCTTCTCTGATGTAGAGAGGTCGTCTGAAGATGCTTCTGTTCCAGTTTTATCAAATCAAATGTCAAAATAATTCAAATAAAGATCCAGAAATTTGTGTTTCAACATCTTTGCCAAAATAATTTTCTCTCATTAAACACAAATTTGTAACTAATCCAACTAAGTTCCATCTGCACTGACACCCCCACAGGAATTCGCTGGAAACAAACAACAAAAAAAAAAAAGCTGGGAATCCCTGAGAAGAAGGCCTGCAGCTGTTCCAGCTCTCCTTCATATTTTCTCAAGTCGAAACAGTTTGTTGGAGTTTGTCCAGAGTGACTCAGAGATCACGGAAACGTCAACGGATCTGATGTCTCTGAGTTAATAACAGCAAACGGGAGGAAGAAGGGACTCGTGTGCACTCGGGTTTAACTTCACGAATCGGACAGAAAACGCAAATAAACTGAGAGGATGAATGTGGACAACTCTCCACCAACATGTATGAGGAGCTACTGTCTTTATTCATGCATATGGAAGCTTCCAGTGTTGGAGTTATAATCTGAGTTTTGTGCAGGTCTAACTAACGTCTAACGGCGGTTCTCGGACCTGAAGCAGCGGTAGAGATCCATTAGAGACGACCACTGTTAAAATACTCTACTGGAAAACTAAGACTGGATCTGGAGACGCATGTTGATGCCAGGTCTGAACACACGGACCTGAAGCTGGTGACTTTAGGATCTTAATGCAAAGATGAATGAACATGAAAATAAAAGCCGTCTTACCAGGGATGTGGATTACAGTCATCAACGTCTGCAAGACAGAAGAGGAAGACACAATAAACATCAACTTCATCATCTTCATCTCTAAGAATCATCTCTTTCAGTTATTAAAAGTAAAAGTTGTGACATTAGAACTAAAGCGTCGTACTCCGTGCACACGTGGGCCCCTCCCATCCGTCCTTGCAGATGCATTTGAAGGTGTCTGCTCCTCCTCCGACACACGTCCCTCCGTTCTCACACGGGCCCGAGTCACAGGTGCTGTTCTTGGCTAAAAACAACAAGAACATTTCTGTTGATGAGGACGTTCATGAGCGTTGACGTAACACCAGCGTTACTTACACCCAGCGCTCTGACCTGTGTTGCAGGTGCTGCCCCCCCAGCCCGAGGGGCAGCTGCAGAGGAAGGAGTCACCGTGGTCGAAGCACGTCCCTCCGTTGCTGCAGGTAGCGGAGTCGCACTGGCTCTCACCTGATCGGAGGCAGCATGGGAAACAGATTTCAGCAAGTTGACTCTGTGCCAGTTTGGTTCAGCACCAGAGACAAAAAAAAAACACGTTGGCACAGCAGCCAGTGAAGGCATCACTCGTCAGAACGGAGATTAAGAAAGTGGAGTAGTTATAAATATGAGACCTGACATGTTGGAGAACATGAAAAGATCAGGACTGGTGATACATGGAACAAATCTATTAGAGCGACGTGTTTCGGTTCGTGACATGAGAACGTGGGAAGTGACGGAAAAGAGAAACGATGCCAGATCATAAGAAGATAAAAGACGGGTGCATGTTGTCGTTGCACGTTTCATATACACCGTGCGTCTCTCTAATGGCCGCTAACTCACGTGAGTGGCAGGTTTTCCCCTTCCAGCTGTCGACACAGTTGCAGTAGAAGTCATTGAGCAGGTCAACGCAGCGTCCTCCGTTCTGACACGGGTTCCTGTTGCACTCGTTCACATCTGCAGCAAAGTCACAGAGAAGACTCGATTATATCACACTGCACATTATGGTTTGATCTCCTGTTCTCTGCAGCAAGCGGTTTGATATATTATTATTTGATTGGTAAAGTCTGAATAAAGTTAAAACCACAGTTACTTATACATATATTAATATATATATACGTAATGGTGTCATCTGCAAATGTGCACACTGATCAGATCATCCTCAGACTGAGATTCATTCCTTTGCTTCTTCTTCTTCTTCTTCTTCTCTCAGGGTATGTGACTCACTCGTATCGCTATGCTAAGTCCCCCCCCCAAAAAAAACCCCCACTCCTCTGCTCCACACCCACTCACCGACATCACACAGGCTGCCCTCCCAGCCGCCAGGGCAGAAACACTGGAAGGAGTTGATCCCGTCGATGCAGGTTCCTCCGTTTTTGCAGGGGGAGGATGCACAGTCGTTGATGTCTGCAGAGAGAGAGAGAAAAAACAAAGAGATGAAGCACTACATTTAGGCCTCCGGGTCATTTATTGACTTTTAGAATTAGAGTCCTTCTTCTTGTGTTTCTTCCTCCTGTTGTGAATTCTTTTAGTGAAACAGGAGTCTGGTTTACCGTAGTAACTGTGTGGTTCCCAGTGACGGTAACTGATGATAAATATAGTCTGACTCTGCGTCTGAGTGTGAAGCTAATAATGACTCACTCTCATGACAGTAGGTGCCAGTGAATCCTGGTTCACAGGAGCAGCTGAAGTTCCCGGCGGGGAGGCTGATGCAGCGGCCGTGCGGTCCGCACACGTTGGACGAGATGTGCCACAAAGGCTTTTGGGTGTCGTTGGTCGCCACGGCAACGGTGCAGCTGTCAATCACTGCGGGTGACAGGAGTTGAAAGACGTTGAGCAGAGAGTGTGAGTGGTGTGTGTGTGGTGCATCCTGAGCCGGTGCAGGTTTTTGCTCTGGTACCTTGACACTGGTTGGTTTTGCAGTGGTCCTTGAGCTCTGAGCAGGTTTTGCCCTCGTATTCGTCGGGGCAGCTGCAGTAGAAGTCGCCCATCAGGCCGTGGCACTGGGCCTTGTTGTGGCACGGGTTCGGGTTGCACGGGTCGCTCTGCACCTTCGGAATGAAAAACCAGAAAGAGTGTGAGCGGCGCCGCGGGAGGAATGAAGCCGGCTTCTTAAATCCGTGTAAATGTCAGTCCTCACCTCACACGTCGTACCGGTGAAGCCTCGCAGGCATTCACACATGAAGCCGTCCAGCAGGGCGTGGCAGCGGCCGCCGTTCCTGCAGGGACTGCTGGAGCAGCGGTTCTTCTGCACCTCGCAGTGCCGACCCGTGAAGCCTGGCTGGCAAACACAGTGGTAGCCTCGGGACGCCTCCTGGGAGTAAGACAAGAAGAAGTTATCAAAGACTTCAGAGCAGATAATCAAACTGTCAGAGCGTCAGCTGTTCGGTTTCGTTCAGATACCACCCAGGGCGTGGCGGCGGATGGTATCTTCAATCTGAACACTGTTGTTGATGAATTTCGCATTGATTTAATATATTGGCAGTTAATTCATAAGTTATCTTTGGATTTGAATAAATGAAAAACATAAATACCAATAAAATTATTAAAATGTAAAAGTTAATTGGGTTTGATTGATTTATCTTTGATTCATCGTGGTATAAAAGGATGACTCAGGGAACAATAAATGTTGCTATGAATTTATTCACAATAAAAAGTGAAAGGAACACTTCCAGGTGCTATGAGTTGGTAACCAGTTTTTAGAGACACAACACCCCTGAGCATATCCTTTAATGTTTTGACAGTCGCTTTGATGATCAGGAATAATCGCGTTCCTACTCAATTATCACATCATTCACGTTAAAAACCAAAGACCTCAGTGTCGGTGAAAGCTCACCTTGCAGGTCCCTCCGTTCTGACACTGTCCGTGGCAGCTGTTCACATCTGCGGAGACAACGTCGGACGTTAAACCGAGCTCTACGATGATGAGGGGGGAGGTGCGTCATGCATCGAGGCTTTTACGTGCATGCAGCTGCTACAGGAGGAAAAGTGGTCGACGGGACAGAAGCAAAGGGATCCGTGTCTGGAAGGGGTGCAGGTTCAGAGCTGCAGAGGGAAACGCTACCGCTAAAGAATTCAGACGTAGGTTTGGAAAGAAGTTTTAGTGTCAAAGCCCTGAAGAGTTAGCCGGCGAGCGGCAGGCCATCAGAGAGGTATGAAAGAGACTGAATGGAAGCTAAAGCCCAGCACCTCTGACTGACGAGCTGCTCCTCTATTCTCTAGTCTATTCTCTAGTCTATACTGCAAAATAAATAAATGTCTGCACTGGACGGTAAAGGCTGATCACATATTTTAGTTGTTAGCTTTAGATCCAGCTGTTAGCATGCTGTCAAAGCCTCATGGGGCTCCAATAAAACCTGCCACAACTCGGACAAGAAGTAATACTTGGATCAGAGGAAGCTAACACGGCTCCATTGAGGGAAATTGAGCCATTAGCATGCTAACATGCTAATGAAACCCCATGGGAGAAATAGTAAATTTCAATTATCCTGCAAAAACAAATCAGTTTGATGGTAATGGAAGACACTTGCATTCTGTCAGAGCCTGTTGAATGTTGGGACATGTCTCTGTTTGTTTAATCTGATAAATAAGTGCTGACTGTGTCGAGGTATAAAAGGATAACAGATTGCGTTCTCCATTAGCTGTCAAAGCTGCACGACAGCTGAAGTCGTCTAATGCTAACAAGTGTTTCGCATCATTCTGAGATTAAGTTCTGGAGCAGAGGCTGGCCAGCAAAGGTGTCTGGGTTTCAGCTCTACGCGCTACAAGAGGGTTGGAAAGAGGCCGGAGACCAGTGATTTACTGGAGTCATACTAACTGATGTCACAGTTCTGGCCCACCCATCCACGAAAGCAGGCACAGTGATATCCACCAATCAAGTTTTTGCAAGAGAAAGCTTTGAGGCAAGGCTTCCCCTTACACTCATTAACGTCTGCAAAGAGAGAACGAATGAAAGCCCCGTCACCAAGAGTAGCTGCCTCTTCACAGCACAGAAAAAAACAAAACAGAGATGATCAGGTCTCCTCTGACCTCTGACCTCTGACCTCCAGATGGTCACATCAGATTTTATGTTAATGTCGATGACTTTATTGAAACTAGGGACGTCCCCATCGAGTTTTACTCCTGATCTGATCCTAAATGTCCTAGAGTTGGTCTCCTGTAGCTTCCTAAAGTCTGTCCTTGTCTTCCTTGTCTTCTCCTAGAGTTGGTCTCCTGTACCGTCCTAAAGTCTGTCCTTGTCTTCCTTGTCTTCTCCTAGAGTTGGTCTCCTGTGTCTTCCTAAAGTCTGTCCTTGTCTTCCTTGTCTTCTCCTAGAGTGGACTGGATTCAGTCCAATAAATCTTTCTGTCAAAGTTAATGTAGTGTGGAGAGGGTAGCTGGTACCTTGTGTTCTCTACTCCAGAAATGTTCTGGTCATCCAACGCTGCCATAAACTCCCTAACCCTCTCTGGAAGATTTTCTCAGACCTGATTGTTCTTCTTCTTCTTCTTCTTAGGTTTTTTGGCAGCTTTGACGTTTGCCAGCCACCATTAAAACAGACGAAGAAGAAGAAGATGGATCGGGACATCCCTAATTCATATTAAATCCCTTTTACACTTACAAACACAAAGTACTAGCTACAGAAAGTTCTGCATCACCTGTGCAACACGTGACTTTTGTAAATGATCAAAAGCCTTTTTTTCTACGACCATCATCAGGACTTGGCCGACGCTCTGAGCTTTTAAACATTTTTTTAAAACCAGCTAAACAAAAGCACAGTTTATAAACGGGTCATTACACGTATCAGCATGCAGACATTTTATTGAAAGTGTGGAACATTTAGTCGCACCTTTAAACGTGTTAAGCCTTCTAGCTCCAGTGACTGGATTGAATGACATGACACGGTACATCTAGTCTCCCTCTCCTCGGGCTCCAGTGACCCTAGCGACTCGGGGTCCTTTTGTAAAATTGCCAGAACATTTGCAGCTTGAAGTTCACGTCTGAAGAGGTTTTATTTTCTCCGCAGCCGCCCCCCCACCCGCCCCCTCCCTGAGGGTTAACGTCTCTCTATTGCATTCCCTGAAGGCCAACCTGCAGCATTCCAAGTGGTCAGTTTCAGAGGCAGCGCTCACCGCGCCCGCCACGCTGCCTCGCCCGCTATAAACCAACACAGTGCATTAATACTACTCCCAGGAGGTAAGCGGCACCTGTTGGCCGGCTGAAACTAAACACCCTGAGCCCTTTCCCAAAAACTCAACCTCCCCCTCAACCGCCGCCACCACCCCTTCCCCTTCATCCCGTTCTCCCACAGGTACCACCCTGCTCCCTGAAAGGAGAAGCTCCAGGAGAATAAGAGGAGCCGTAACACAAGCCGCCGCGTCTCAGTTGCTCCCTGCGCATGTTTACAGGTTATAAAGTGTTTCCTGGCTGCAGTGGAAACGGGACGAGGGCTCCGCTATGCCCCGGGGCGTCGCCTCACCGTAGCGTACATACTCCTCTGTCACGCCCAGTCTGGAGCCAAAGATAACCCCCCGCTGGAGTATATTTGGTCCCAAGGCTAGCAGTTGGCAGGCCGGGGGTTATTTTTAGCTTTACTCAAGTCACCTGGCTCAAGTTGCAGATGATACCCAGTCAGTGGTATACACACAAACACACACCCGTTTAAAATGAGTGGCCCTCCCTGAATAATGCGACTGCTGGTTAAACTGCACGGTGGGGGTAAACAAACATCAGCAAACACATCCACGTCCCTCTGCTCGAGCATCTCCTCGGCTTGATCTAATCTGCACTAATCAGTGAATAGAGAGAGAGAGAGAGAGGGGGGCTCACCTATCTGGCAGGTCTTTCCTGTCCACTGTGGAGGACACAGGCATTCGAAGCTGTTCTCCATGTCGATGCAGGTCCCGCCGTGAGCGCAGGGGCTGGACGCACATTCATCCATGTCTGAAACCAAGCCCCGTCACATAACAAGTAAATAAATATCTCTCTCTGTAGTTTACTATGTGCTCTAGTCCCATCTGGAAAACTAATCAGTCTTCACTGTAGGAGTTTATTATTCACCTGAAATTAAGACGAGAAAACAAGAAAAACTCAGAGTTCAGCTCTAAGTTCATGGCTCCTACAGGGTCCTGTTTAAGCCTTAATGCAACGAATGGATGCTTTAAATCAAAATATATTACATTAGTAATAGTTTGGGGGCCTTTGAGGGGAGGGGCCTCTGTGGATCATCCCACAGATACTTGATCAGTTTGGGATCTAGTGAATTTGGAGGCCAGGTCAACACCTTGTGCTGTTTCCGAGATGGTTGATGTTATTCCCTTCTCCTTTCAGTGGTCATAATGTTGTGGCTGATCAGTGTATGTATCCGACTCTAAAATCATTTAATTGAGAGACTAAGCAGCTCATTAGAAATCTAAGCTAACACAACCAGTGACTAGTTTCTCACCTTTAGCGCAGGTGGGCCCAGACCAGCCGGCAGGACAGTGACACTCAAACCCTGACGGGACCTCATGGCACGTCCCTCCGTTGGCGCAGGGGTTGGACACACAGGCGTGCTCCGCTGGGGCATAAAATCTCACATTTAATCATCCATTCTGTTTCTCAGGGGGGAACTGGCTGCGTCTTTCGGGTTAGGGTTTGACTTTTCACACTCACCGATCTCGCAGTTCTTCCCGGAGTAGCCGTCCAGACAGGCGCAGTTGTATTCATCCGGCTCCGTGTTCTTGCACGTCCCTCCGTTCTTGCAGGGCCGGTTGGTCCCGCAGTAGTTCAGATCTGTGCACACGAATGGAGGTTAATGTAAAAACAAACACACACAGCTGACTTTGTTCGTTCTGCAGCCTCCCTCCTTCTTTCATGAGGTGGTAAAACCCCCCGGGGCTCTGACCTTTGTCACACAGCAGGCCTCCCCAGTTCTTCTCACATTCGCAGTGCCAGGGCTCGTTGCAGGTGCCGTGAACGCAGCCGGGGTACAGCACGCACTCGTCACAGAGCGGACCCTGCCAGCCGTAGTTACACCTGCAACACAAGCAGCAAATACACTGTTAGACAGAGAGGACAGATGGGGAGGGAGGGGGGGAGAGAGGGAGGGATTGAGGGAGGGAGGGGTTAACACAGTGGTAGCGGCAGATTTCCTCCCCTCTTCTCTTCTTTCCTTCTTTTGTTCAAACTTTCTTTGTCCTCTCTCTTTCTTTAACTTCTCCTTTTACTTCCTTTCATCTTTTTGTCTTTTCTGTTCCGTTCTAATCCACAAGATAATCCCACAACTAAAACTGGATTATTATTATTATTATTCTGCTGAATCCAGTCAGAGAGAATCTGCTCTCATCTGCTGCTCCATGCATAATCATAATCGGTCCAGAAACCGATGATTAGACGGTGATAAGAAAACAAAAAGAAGAAAGGTTTGAGTGGAGACACATGCAGACAGGATGCTCTCTGGAAAATATGGCAAATAAAAACAAAGCAAACACTCTGCAGATGCATTTATTAAACTGAGTCCCTGCACAAAATTCTTATTGCGCTGAAAAACAAACCGGAATTTCTAATTTAAAAACTCAAAAATAGTGAAACAGGTCCATGAATACCTCAACATAAGTTCCTGTAATGTCTTCATATTGCTTGTTTTGTCCAATTTTTTTATTTAAATTGACATAAATAAACTATTTCTCACATTTAAAGAGCGGGGAGTGATTATGAACGACACAGTAATCAACAAGTTGCTTCGGCAGCAGTTTAAAAAGCCCTAAACTGACGTCCTGAGAAGAGTTTTCCCTCCCGTCCTCACACATGTCGTGTGTCGTCTCTCAGCCCTCTTCCTGTGTCGTGCGCTGGGCTTGAGGTCAAACTTGGAATGAGCGTTGGGTTTTGTGGAACGAGGGCCGGTCGTCTCGGAGGGGGGAGGCCGGCGCAGGGTTAGCTAATCTGTTGGTTTATGGCAGCACTCTGTTATTCCAAGGCCAGCGGTAACCTTGCCCCACCTGTCCTGTCATTTCTCCGCCGGAGCTATTTTAGGGGAGCATCCCATCTCCCTCTCTACTCGACTCCCCTCCCGCCCCCACCTCCACCCCCATTCTTTCTCCAGTCTCCGACCAAAACAGCGGTGGTGATATACTGCTCTGTAGTGAGGGGTAATGTGCTGTAGTACGCTGGAGTCCTTGTGTAGTACTGAGAGCTGCTCAGTAACAAAAGCATCAAGTGTCTGGTGGATAATCTGGTTCTGCTCTGATATGTCAGTGGTCATAATGTTGTGGCTGATCTGTGGATATTTTTAGGGTTGAACTAAGTTGAACTTTTGAGGACTTCTTTAATTAAATCTAAAAAATGGGAATGCATGACATCAAATATCTTTAAAGCACAACTCAGGTTTTGTTTCCGAATGTTTAAATGTTTAAATGTGGTTGAGTTTGTGCAAAATAAAAGAACATTTTCAATTATCTCTAATCTGTTCTAATGTGAGTAGATGAAAGTGAGCTTTCTTTATGGAACAACAGGCTGTGATTATCAAAGATTCACGTCATAAACACGCAGCAGGGGTTCTGGTTTTGTTGAAACCTGCACAGAAAGCCTCGTTTCATGCAGCTTCAACGCCTTCAACGCCGTGCACGACTGCAGCCGCTCCGATCTGCTGGCGCTCGGCGTGCAGAGCTCAGTTATGTGCATTGTTTACTACTTGTATGCGGTGGCGTCCGGCCCTGCGGTCGGCGGCGGTGCCCTGCACACTGTCAGCAGCCCTGCAGCGTGGACAGTCTGTCTGGCTGCAGTGTGGGAGAGCGGGGGAACGCTTTCAGGCGGCCACAGGCGAAGGGTGGCATTACCCATAAGCGCCGGTCGCCAGTCCCATCAATGGAAGGGGCCGGCCCGGAGCCCAAAAATACCACCGGCTACCCGCGAACCACACCTACGGGCCCGGGACTGGGCAGCAGAGGTGGAGGTGGAGGGGAGGGGGTTGTTAGCGAGTCTGTGTGTGGAATCATTTACAGGCAAAGACTCGCGCCCAAATCCAGCGGACGGACTTATCCTGCTGTTGCCTAGCTACGTGTTTAGTAGTGTCACATGAGGGAGCGTAGGTTGTGAATCTGCTGTGTGTAAGAAACAAGAGACCAAACACACATTTTTACTTTCCCTCTGCCAGACTCCTCTCTCTCTCTCTGACTTTAACCCTTCACTCTCTTCTTTCACGTGTTCAGAATTTTCCCCCGATTCATGTTTGACACTTGAAGTCGTTTCTCATTCGGTCTGAAAGGATCCCGGTCGTTTGACAGATTAATTAGGAGTTTCACTCGTCGGCTGCTTTTTCTTTTCTTTTTTTCTTTTTTCCTGCTGCTTTCAATCAGTTCTCATCTGACACCGACCGACTCCTCCGAGCCGCTGAAAGCCTCGTAAATGAAGTTTGATACTCGCGTGTTGACCGTCTCGGCCGTCTCCATGACAACAAACCGATTTGAACTTTTAATGTTTGTTGAAAGATGCACGAATCGAATTAAAGCCTCTAACGGAAAAAAATTAGTTCATGTCTCTTATTTATAAGACTAGAAAAGTGTGTCGCTTACATCTCGGTGATAGGATTGTTCATGCACAGTTACAGTAAATACGTCAGGTCAAAGCTGAAGCACGAGCTGATGCAGACTCGCTTTTAAACGAACTGAACCGTTTCATTTAAACCAACAACTGGCGTGCTGCTCTCCTCTCTTTCCCTTTCTCTTCCTGAGCAGAGCTGGATGAGTTTCTGGTTGAGATGAAGCTCTGAGGCGCATGTCGAGGCACATTCCAGGGTGTTCCTCGCTCCTCCAATCCTCTGGCCATTTTCAATGAGAAATGCCAGCTTCTTTTTTTTTTTTTTTTGAAGGGGAGTAAATCAAACCTGCCTCGGTGCAAAACCTTAACCTCCCTCCCCTCCTCTGCCAACGCCTGGCACAGTGTGTTTGGCTTTTTAAAGCCCGTCGTCCACCATTTCTAAATGCACGGTTCAGTTCCACATGTAATCAAATCTAAATTGCCTCCTCTCCTGTTCACATAGCTGCTATGACGCCTGCTCTGCCTTAAATTAGCCTTTAAATGCTCAAAACCCCAATGTACAGCCACATTACAGCCCTGTGTGCGACTATTGTGCATAAACACAATTTAAAAGCTCGTCTGACCCTTGTGAGAGGAGTCAGGAGATGACGCACAAGAAGTTACACCTACTCTGACTTTAGCGTCATAGCGTGCTGCATGTGCATCTATCTGTCTGGAACTTTTGTTAAAGGACGACAGAGTAAGACGCAGACAAAATCACAGTTGATTCCTTCAAACGTTTGCACTGAACCTTAAGTTTCTCTCCGTCTTTAGACACAAATACCTCCAAAGTTTTCTCTTCAGGTACCAACTAAAACATAGCTGCCACAATATTTACAGCAAAGAACGAGAGGTTAAACGGGATCTACGTTGTGGTCTGACGTGCATCGCCCCCAAAAATGTAACCCAACCTCACAGCAATGCAGACAGCAACAACAGCAATTGATCTGAAATGTATTTCTTTGTCTTGGCGGTCCGGAAAAGCACAGAAAACTCTCTCCTATTTCTTCGGACACGCTCAGACTGTTGATCAACAACAGAAACAGCTGACTAGCTTCCGACGAGAGTTTTGGTGACGCAATTTCAGAACGATGACGACGCGTCAGCGCGGAAACAGGACACAAAGGCTGCATTGATCTTTTCTGGGCGCCTAAACCGAGCTTATAAAGTCTCTTTGTCATTAATTATGATGCATTTTAGGTTTGCAGCAGCAGCAGGAGACATTATTTAATGTAGAAGATAAAATCTGAGCTATATATTCAGACTTGGATAAAATTTGGAGAAAAATTTGTTGTCATTGATTATGGTTGTAGCACTAGCAAGAAAACAAGAAAAAAATATTAGATTACAACCACAGTTTGATCCAGCCGATGTGAAAGAAGTATTTTAACTAAAAAAACAAAACTGAAACAGAGGCAACCGGACTGTTTGGGTTTCTTGGAGATGTTTCATCCAAGTCTTCAGTTCTAAATGACTAGTGGAGTTTAATCAGGAACATCTAGAGTCTGTTAATGACTAGATATGTCTGTGACGGTTCTCAGTCATCCAGGCCATGGTACAGTTTGTCCAAAAAACAAATTGAATCAAGGTGCAACTACACTTGTAGGGTTTCTTGAAGATGTGGCATGAGTGGTGAAACATCTTCGAAAAACCCAACAAGTCCAGCTGCCCCTTGTTTCAACTTGTTTATTATAAACAATCAGATCCTTTTTTTACGGGACAGACGTTAAAACTGTAAATGGATGGCAAACTGTATCTGGATACAATATGTCATCTATACAAGTTTCACACCCGTTCACACCTTGAATCTGGAGTCTCTGCATATTAAGGGATGGTTAGAGTACCATTCACTGGGGAAATTCCTCCAATTACTGGCAAGTATTTTGTCATTAATTCAACCATACATGTCGTCTATCCAATTTTCAGCTAAGTTGAGACCCGTTCACACCTTGAATCTGCAGTCTCTGCACATTGATGGGTTGCTACGGTACCATTCACTGAAGAAAGACTGCAGTTCAGTCTCCCCTTGTTTTTACTTGTTTAATGTAAACAACCAGATCCTTTTTATGGGACGGATGTTAAAACTTTTTGTAAATTGATAGCAAACTGTATCTGGATACATATGTCGTCTATCCAAGTTTCACACCCGTTCACACCTTGAGTCTGGAGTCTCAGGACATTGATGGGTTGCTACGGTAGAAGTCACTGGAGCTACAGGTTGTTTGTAGTCCTGTGAGTTTCAGGTGGGCAACAAATAAAAACCTCAACTCCTCCATAAGTCCTTCAGAACTGAAGACTTGGATGAAACATCTTCAAGAATCTCTACAAGTCCAGTTGCTGTTGTTTCAGCTTTATTTTTTTTGGACGTGACCTGGATGACTGAGAACCTTTGCAGACGTTTGTGTTTGTGTATTAAATGAGGTATTTAACTATTGTTGACTATATAGGGGTATCAGTTCAAGTAGATTCACCCCGCCATGCCCCCTCTCTCGCTTCCTCCCTGCATGTTGTCTACAGCTCCTCGGGAGGAATCCACACTTCCTCACAGGCAAGTGCCAGCCATAACAAGGTCCAGGATAGGAAGAGGTGATGTGGGTTGCAGACACTGGAAAGGGGGAGGCGGAGAGAGGCGGGGGGGGGGGGACATCTCTCTCTCTCTCTCTCTCTCTCTGGTTCTCTGTGTGCGGGCAAGCTTTAGAACAGGAAGCAGAACAATGGCTTCTGGATCAGAGTGGAGCTGAGGGATTGAGGTGGAGGGATGGGGGGAGGTAGAGAGGCTGCTTGGTATGTTATCAACAACCCCCCACCCCCCACTCCCTCATCACTCTGTTGTGTCACCACTGTTATCCTCATTAAGCCTTTACGGGGGGTTTCCATCCAAACAAGATCGTATTTTACATCACTTGACAGCAACAGCGGCGCAAACAAAATCTAAACAAGAGGCAACTTACGTGCAATTCCCCGGCACGCTGCACGTCCCATGCAAGGGGCTGCATCCCTGTTTGCAGATGGCTGTCGGGAAAAAAACAAAACAAAAAAACATTGAAATCATCATAATTAAAACACATAATATCCTCTGGGTCGCTGCCTGGCACTCTGTTTTTTCAGTCATTAAAGTCTAATTTCCTGTTATTTCCTCGTCTGTGAATCTTTTGCTGTGGGATGGCAAAAGTGGGCGTCAAGGAGAGTCGAGGGTGCCCTCAGTGACAGGAGTTTCCAAACATTCCTCGGATTCTTGCAAAGCGACACTTGACATGAACTTCCGTGAACTTCCGAGCTTCTTCCGAAAGGAGCAGTAAGGAAGTAGGACGGTGAGCGTTTTGATGTGTGGTGGTTATTATTGGGTGACTACGCTCGGCTTCGTATGTTTAGGGATGTTAGGGACTCTTAAACAATGATCTTAACTCATGTGCTGCACAGTCCACAACTTTTTTATTCATGCCCTTCGTGAGTTTAACTATTACATGTGTCTGCAGAATGTCCTCCCCTCACCTGTTTTGCAGTTCGGCCCCGTCCAGCCCTCCATGCACTCTTGGTTTCCGGCCTGGTCGCACACGTAATGTCCAAAGTAGTCATTGCGGGGTCTGCAGACTTTGTTGCATTTGCTGCCGTAGTAATTTTCGTCGCAGCGCACACGGACGGTGTACTTAATTTTAGCGAACGAGCCATTGTACACGACCGGCTCCTTGTCCCCCCCTGGGGTGCTCCTCCCTTTGTAGATGCTGCGATCGATCATCAGCTCTTCATCTGAGCAAAAGGAAAATATGTAACAGGAAAAACGTTAAAAATGGTTCAATAGATAAATATAATTGGGTGTCATCTGCGTAAAAATGGGATTTTCCTTAAAGAAGTTATGAAATGTAAAAAGAAGTGCCCTAGCTTAGAGCCCTGTGGAACTCCAGCTTTTGTTTGCAGTTATTTCTAAATGCACTATTAATACGGGATGGCTTTCGCATTCAATTCCAAATCACTTCCTTATTTCATTTAGATATTTCGGTTTCAAAACAATTTAGCTTAATTACGAAAGAGATTTTCACTCAACTAATGTTGTCGTTTGGTTCCAGAGCTTTGTGATATCGCCACAGTCTTCTCCCTCTAGTTTCACACCTTTCATTTCACATTTCTTTGCTTTTGTGCAGCTCCTCTCTGTCGTTATACTTTTTGAAATCCAATCGGCTGTCAGTCCCGACGGTGCTCTCAGAGTTGGAGCTTCTGTCGTGTTCTGGATCTCAATCTCAAGTGGATTTGTTGCCTCTCGTTGGAAATTTCATGAGACTAGTCATGCAAAACACAAGATCTTGCAAGATTTCTAATGAGAGGCAACAAGTCCACATTTGAGGGAGATCAAAAACAAGACAAAACGAGATTTCTTATGACAAGATGCAGGAAATTGCATATCCTAGAATTTTAGATCTTTCAAAAGAAGACTGATTTAAATCCAGCCCTACCATTGATATCTTTAAGTTGTGTTGTGATGTACTCCCAGTCCTGACTGAAACTCTTCAACCATACCATTCCAGTACCACCCTTGGAACAGCCCCATGCACTCCATACAGGTTAGTGCATGCCATACATTTCTAGCTATGGCTACCAAAGTATAATTGGACTAACGCTGAAGGGGCAACGAGTCAACTGAATAATCAACTACATGTTCAACTCTGCAGGAACATCCCTAAAGGAAACAGTGCTCAAATGGTATTTGGGGTCAATTAGAACAGGGAGGCTGAACAACAAAACTTCTGAATGGCATTCCAGGGGACAGGGGTGATTCCGGTTTTAGGATTTGACCCTTCAGTGTGGTGTTTGGTGAGATTAGACAATCAACAGGGCTTCGAGGAATGCCTGTTGTTACCACAGATCAGAGGGAAAGATTTAACCTCACATCAAGAATTTGGAGGAAGAAAAAAAAAAGGGAGAGGAAAAGAGGGAAAGAATAGGAAAATTAAGCAAACACAAACAGAGGCAGCAGGAGCGAGGTCTGCGAGGGCTTGATAACCGAAAAAGCTTTTTCAGTTTTCCTGCTCGGTGAAATGCTTTTCTGTCCCCCCTCCTCCCCCGCCACCCCCACCTCTCAGGATATCCAGCCTCGACTTCATCGGAGCCAGGCCGGAAATAATAAGAGACGGGGAACAGGCGAGGAAGGGCGACATAGGAAAGGCCCTTTAGCTTGTTCTCAAGGAACAGAAGCATCGTGACCCAGCAGGATTCTGCTTTCAGAGCTGGAGGGTGACAAGACAGAGCTGGATGGAAGGACTAGTCTTCACTGCTGTCGTCCTTAGTTAACGGGTTAAACTCACAGAAGAGAACGCTGCAACAGCTCAACCGGCATCTGACGCTACACAGTTTCCACCAAGACCTACATTACATTGGTTTTATCTACACAACCTTGGCTTTGGATCTTATTTCCTCCAGTCTCTGCATATTAGATACGGAGATTCATAAAGGTCCATTTGCGCATCTCTTGCAAAAGAATCGTCACCAGAAAAACTTGCATCCACTCGTATTCCTGCTAACTTTGTGTGCAATCACAAACTTTCGGTGATTAAAAGAGTCTGCGTCAAGTTATGACCACAACAATAAAAGCAGGAGAGCAGAAGACGTTCGTTAAGATAGTGAACTGACTCAGGGACGTTAGCTAGCATTAGCCACCATAAGCTAATGGTCCAAACGAACCAAGTCAGGCTGTGGTGGCAAAACCCAAAAGTGAAATGAGCAAAACTGCATTTTATTGCTATTTTTTCTATGCATTAAAAAAAAAAAAAAATGTGCAGCCAGACAACAAACTGAGTCAAAACGAAACTAAAAATGAAAATGAATGAGTGAAAGACCTTGGACTGGAGATATCAACTGGGTTAGATAATTTTCTGCAGGCCAGTCTCTGATTTTGTCTTATTGACTTATTTTTACAGCAAAAACATCAAATAACATTAATTGGAATAAACTTTGTGTTATGTTTTTATTGTTTATTGTGCATCTACACACACACACATTGAAGTTTGTGCATTTTAAGATTGTTCGCAGAAGTTAAAAAGACTGAAAACCTAAAAATCCATTTTCACACTGTCCTGGTTTGCAGAGCCTCGCTGAGAGTTAACACACTGCCACAGATTTCAGTCCCACACCCACCACCTGAAACACCCCGACACACACACACACACACACACACACACTCCTCACTGCTGTTCATCTCCAGCAATTAGATATAAAAATATAAACCAATCATGAGCTCCCTCCCCTCTGTAGAAGAGGAGACACGCTAAGAGAGGCTGTTGTTACCAGGGAGAGCAGGAGAGAGAAGGCCATTTAAAACCAGCTTATATAAACAGCGAGGGGCTTCAGATCTGAGCAGCTGATCGCGCCAAGAGCAAAATGGGAAGATTGTCAAGGAACATGCAACAAGCTGCAATGCAACTTCTGTGCTTTGTAGAGGAAACTCTGACCTTGGCACGCTGGTAGCACTGAAGTTTATTTCCACTATTGCTGACATCTCATAGTCGGACGTAGCGAGACTCAGCTTCAACCGATACAGAGAAAAAGATAACTCTGCAGGAAACTGGATGCAAATTCAACTCCAAGGCGCTCCAAACCCCTCTAAACGTTTTGATTGGCTCAGAAGATCTTTGCAGGAGCATAAACGGAGAAAATCCGAAAAAAGTTCAAGCCACAGAAAAAGTTGTGGGTGTGGAAGTTGGCCCGTCTTCCAGGATCTCATTCTTTCATAGTAAACGAATGCTAAGAAAGAGACCTTTAGGCTACTTGTGTAACCCCGGTTCTCTGAGTAGCAGGAGTGAGTTTCAGTCAGAGAATCGGGGTTACACAAGTAACCTAAAGTTTTTTTTACCATGTGGATCATAACCCTTATATCTGTAGTAGTTCATGTGTCATTTTAGAATAATGCTCAAAGTCAAAAGGTTGTTTTTTTCCGAAGGCACGTGGAAGTGAAAGTAAGTTTCCCCATCGTAAACACACCTATGCATTAGCTTAGACTCTTATAAATCTCCTGCAACCTTCCATATTATCACACCCTTTGTCAACCAGGTGCTACTGGTGGATGAAATGACTGTATGTTAACACCTGGAAGGAGAAATGGTGCCAGAACATCACTCTCACATACTGCAGTGATTCAGAACCAGGTGACCTGGTTGTCAAGGAGCTGCTTTGTTTTGGGAGGAAACTTGTCTTTGGTGGTTCTTCAATGCAACACTTAAAAAAAAAAATCACTGCTCTCTCTTTTCTGGAGGCGACTGCAAGCAACCAATCATTTCAGAAATATTTATAAGAGGCTCAAATGACCAACGGGTCCTCTCATCTCTCCGGGGATGTGTCTCGACCTGCTCGGCACTCGGGTTGCGTGGAGTTGGAAACGGTAGCGTTATGAAAATTATAAGGCAAGAAATAGAAAATGCACTTAATCAACTTTGAAATGCTCCTGTCCTGTGATTGCCAAAAGTTTATCGTAAATCTTTTTTCACTGCAGTAGAGGCAAAGACACTGTTCCCACCAGTAAAGATGCAAATCACCTCATTCTCACCGTTGACGTCAACCTGGATCGTTGCTCACTGCATGAGATTATAACCAATTTACTTTTCCATAGACTTAAAACTTGAGTCTATGTTTTCAGGGCGTAAAGCAGGACGTTTTTTGTGCAGACACGCAAAGTTGCGCTTTTTCATACTCCTTAAGTATGTTAAGTTGTTGTTACTGTTGATAAATTCCACAAAAAGACCAAAACCAACAACTTGTTAGTTCATCTCTAGATGCTTTCTTAGTTGGTTCTCTGCTCCAAGCCCGTAACAGCAGAAGTAAAGCTCATAAATACTTTGATTCCTCAGTAAACAGCTGACTACTGCAGTTTTTAAGCAAACATATAAGGTTTTGGGTTTTCAAAATCCCTTAATTGACCCATTACAGGGAAACATAAATCTTCCCAAAGCCGTCACTACAACGCACAAGAAAGATTCTTCTTCTGCTAAGATAACAGAAATCAGAAAGAAAAAACAAAAACCAAACTCGGCAACTTATCAACACAATATTTAAGAGGTTAACAATCAACTCTTTGTTCCCCCCTGAACAGCCCATTTATCACTGAAGACCTGTGTCTCACCTACTGTCTACAGTGCTCCACCCTGAGTCCAACCTTTAACAGGAGGTTCAACAGAATCTGTCCCAGTGTAGAAGGAGACTAATAGTTCACTGGTGTATGGGCCATTTTTGTCTTTGCACAATATTTAGAGCCGAACGCCAACATATAAGAGGAAAGTGATTATTGGGGACTATTTTCAGGGGCGGCTTAATCTGAATTTGGTGAATTTGGTGCTCTGGTTTCTATCAACAGGATGCTGCATCTGGTCCCGAGTCCAAATGAATGTCTTTGATCAACAATGGGGCTCCGTTGCACAAAAGAATGAGGCACACACAAACATATGAGTTACTACTGTTACTGGAGGGATGTGATGAGTGAAAGGCTCCGGTGTGGACGGTCCCCTGCCATCGGCCCCTGATATCTGTGCATCTCCACCCCACAGCAGCCAACAATCCGCCCGCTCCCAGAGTCAACATCAGCGCCGTCCTCTCTTTTCTCTCGTGCCATTTCTGTTTTGTTTTTGAACAGGCGGCGGCTTCCTGAAGCATAAACAACCTTTGCAGAGACTTCTTTTTTTTTTCCTGAGGCCTCTCCAACCTGCTGCCCAGACCTGTTCACACACACACTGGCAGGAAACTCACTTCACGTCCTCTAAGAAAACTCACCGGCCGTTTTGAGGGGGAAAAAAAAAATAAAATCCACACCTTGAACCGTTTTTGTGTTGGTTCAAGTCATTTTTTTGACATTCTGGGAAATGTGTCCTCTTTATCCTTCCTTTAAGCCTTTTATGCTAAGCTAAGCTAATCACCACCTGGCTCTTAATGCATGGACATGACAGTGGTATCATTCTCCTCAGACGACTCTTTAGACCTGATGCAGTCGGACTCATATCTGCACAGAACACTGCATTTGGATTTCTTCATGGGGCGTGATTCATCTGCACAGTCCTCCAACCAATCAGAGCCATTTAGTGGTAAACAAAATCAAATCCTTTGCTGGAGCAGAATCTGTTGGTGGGAGCTTGCATGCAGGATAGACGTCTCATGCTTTTTGGGAAAATGTTCTGACACAGTTTTTTCCCACATGCATCATAGCCCAAAAATAAAGTGCTACAACCTCACCCAGATCTTTTCCCAACGGGGAGACTCCAGATCAACCTCCCGCCACAAAAAAAAAAGAATGTGTGAGTGGGGGGAAGTCAGATTAGCTTCCAGGCTACCGACTCTCAGCAGGAGAACAAATTAGCATTCAAATGCATGCAGAGGGTTTCCTTTAAGTGGATCTCAGTCAGAATAAAACATCTATTGTGACCGACTTGAGCCTGTTTAAGTGCAAGGATCGTATCCTGCAACACTTCTTTTCCTGCAAAGAATATTATTCTGACTTGACTTGGGTCTTGAGCCAAATGCGATGGTTACAGATTGTTCGTCAACTCCACAAAACAAGTAGTCATTTGTGTCGTTTTGCAAACTTATAATAGATATATAATAATTTTTATCTCTCTTTTTAGTGACTGATTATCTAGGGCCGTCTAAATCTTCCTGTCCCAGCAGATGCCTCACCACAGTTTATGTACAGTGAAGCTGCGTCACATACGAAACTACATGAGTGATAAACAGGACGTGCGCTGGCACATAATCAGAGGAATCAGATCAGGTTCTCGGGCAAAACGATACTCGGCTGGGACGTCCCCTGATTCCTCTGCACACCTGGACGGATGAGAACTCTCTCTCTCTCTTTCTCTCTCTCTCTTTAATTAGGTTGCAGTATCACTAATGCTCGCTCCACCCGTGTGTAACGAACACAGCTGGATGCTGCAGGTTCATGCCTGCTCTCTGACGTAAGTAATACCCAGAAATGTAGGAAATCCCAAACTGTGGTAGAAATAAATAAATAAATCAATGATGCGCCCCAATACCTGTGGGAACACACATAAAGTGAATATTTTTAGCTTTCCCAGTGTGAGTTGAGCAAACAGGTAAGGTTTCTCTTTGACAGGACGCTTGGCTGCTGACAGGCTCACTGACACATTCAGGGCTCAAACTGGAGATCACGCAGAGAGACTCCGTCCAAGTCTACAAGACGGGACACGGTGGTCGGGACGTCAGCATTTCCCGCCTGCCTGCTTGTCATTGCCTCCGAGCCACCCACCCACCCCCCCGTCTCAGGATAAATAAGGCATCCCTCCATCTATAACACCGTCAGATCTACAGGTGGTCGTGCGAGCGGAGACCAAAGTGTCCCACCGCCGGGGCTGCCGTCCAGGCCGAGGCACGGCAGCCTGGACGGCAGCGCCCTGTCACGGCAGTGCTCCAGGATAATGAAGTGGCGTGCGGTAGCCGGACAGCTGCTGGGATGGTAATTAGGAGACAGACATTAGAGGACAGCGAGGGGACAGAAAGAGGGCTGTGGTCGGTAATTAATGTTTTAACGAGGCAGAGCTCTCACTGGCTTAATATAGAGGCTGCAGTGACCCTGAAGATGAGGGGACGAGGGGAGATGATGGTGCAAATACGTCCGATCAAACAGCCGCTCTGATCTGACCTTTTACTTCTTGTCTTCCTGAAAAAAGACGTGCTCAGACAGCTCAGCCGTCTCAGACGATGGCACACATCTTCCATTCCTTTCATTTTAAGTCAACCATCTCATATCAGTGTAGGTGCTTAGCGGTCTGGCTTCATTTCCATGCCTGCTCACCGAGTCCGGCGTGGGCGTGAAGGTGTCAGTACGCCTGAAACAAACTCGTCCGGACAATATGAAAGCACCAGTGTTTATAGTAGGAGAGTGGAAGGACCTCTGGGAAATATAGAAACATCTGAAAGGTGATTAATGATAAGACAAATATGAATATTTTCAAACGTTCCTTGATGGAGTCATCGTTTCATGCAAGGAAGGTGACAGGAAATCACCTCAGCAGAAAACCTCGTGCAGGAGATCTGTCGAGATTGAGATGAACTGATCCTGAACATATTTGCAGGTTTTTACCTGAAGGAGAAAGTTAGAGTTCAAGGAAACTTTGGCTTGTGGCCCATGTACTGAGCACTGAACCACTAACCCTCTGGTTCATGAGCTACTGCATCAACCGCCCAAAATGTGCATAGCTTGATTTCATCGTTGGTGGTAAAAACAACAAATTAGAGAGCTGACATCTAGTTCTTATCAAACAGATTTACATCCTTCTTCCTCCCACTGATGTTGGAAAACCAAACCAAACAGAGCCGAGATCAGACGGGCGTGTATAAACAGGATACGGCTCCGTGTGCCGGGACCGGGACCGATGGGACTCAAACTTACCGGCCCGTCAAGAAGATCCATCACTGTGGTTCACACAGTCAGTGCTGATGACTGGGGGTGTTTCCCATGAAGAGACATTGACACGCTCTGAATAGCGTACGTAACAGCGAATCACGCCAAGCTCAGTCAGGATGCTGCTACCTGTGCTGCAACATGCTCACTTCTTTCCTCACTTATCTGACACAGCGATAAAACAATGTGACGACATGCCTTCGAGCAGAAAGAACAGCTATTGAAGGTCACCAATCAGAAGTCTACCGCCTCCATCCATTACACATCCCGTAGGATTCTCAGTTACCCACGACTACAGGATGAAACAACACTTAAAAACGGATGAAGCCATTGGTCGATTGGTGGGAATTGCTTAATTTAGTTGTGTAACCTCACAAACAAAGAAAACAAGCTGATGGCTGCTAGGCTCATCTGTCAACTAGTGCAACTCTTTGCTACGGAGCAACAGAGGAGAGTTTCTAATGCTCCATTTAGATTTCAATATAGGACGTGTTCCAACGGAGAAAGAGAATAAAATACGTCTGCACGCAACTGGACAGTCCTCCAACCAATCGGAGACATGTCGCTCAGATGACGTGCATGACTACTGTTACTCTTCTGTCCGTCATGACATAAAGCCCCGCCCCCTCCCAAGCGGTTGATTGGATTATAGCATCAGTTGCAAACCCCGTCTGAGCAGAACTAAGGCGACAGTGGCAAGAAAGGAACCTTGAGCAGAACCTTGAGCTCATGTGCCCAAAACGATCTGCAGATCTTTGCTGGAGCAGAATCAGTTCCCAACAGAGAGACTTCCCTCCACAAAGCAATGTCTAGGTGTGGAGAGTCGGTCTGGATTCCTGGCTACCAAAGGTCCGATCTTTCCATTTGCACCAACCGTTCCAATGCAAAGCGCCTCACACCCCACTGATCTCAATTCTTTGACATTTGCTCCAAAGAGAATGAATCATTGACGCTCTGTGAAACTTCAAACATGTTGCACAATATCAAGGTGGGAAATTGGCATTAAAGACATTAAAACATGCGAGTCTGCTGCAGGCCTTTCTCTGAGAGGTTCATGCATGTTCTATCTGTGCTCGTGCAGGTTTGTCTCCGGGTGCTTCCAGACACTCAGTATATTCAGGTAGTCAGCATAATGTCGCTGAACCTAGACCTGAGCAACTGCAGCAACCCCAGATCATAGCACTGCCCCCACAGGCTTGTACAGTAGAAACTAGGCATGATGGGTGCATCACCTCATCTGCCTCTCTTCTTACCCTGATGCCCCCATCACTCTGGAACAGGGTAAATCTGGACTCATCAGACCACATGACCTTCTTCCATTGCTCCAGAGTCCAATCTTTATTCTCCCTAGCAAATTGAAGCCTTTTTTCCCAGTTAGCCTCACTGATTAGTGGTTTTCTTAAGGCTACACTGCTGTTCAGTACCAATCCCTTCAGTTCCCTTCACATTGTACGTGTGGAAATGTTCTTACTTTCACTATTAAACATAGCCCTGAGTTCTACTGTTGGTTTTCTTCCATTTGATTTCACCAAACGTTTAAGTGATCACTGATCACCATCAATCAGGATTTTTTTCTGACCACATTTCTTCCTGGAAGACGATGGTTCTCCACTATCCTTCCAGTTTTTAATAACGCGTTGGACAGTTCTTAACCCAGTTTTAGTAGTTTCTACAATCTCCTTAGATGTTTTCTCTGCTTGATGCATGCCAATGATTTGACCCTTCTCAAACAGACTAACATCTTTACCACGACCACAGGATGTGTCTTTAGACATGGTTGTTTAAGAAATGAGAAGCTACTCATTGCATCAGTTGGGGTTAAATAACTTGTTGTCAGCTGAAAGATAATCACCCATGCAGTAATTATCCAATAGGAGGCTCCTACATATTTGATTAGTTAAATCCAGGTGGAGACTTTATTTTTTGGCTGGGCAGTGTATCTCAGCATTATATTACAGAAAATAAAGAAACCATATTCGAAAAATTTGCATTTGGGTTGTACTTTAGTGTTTTGGGGCGTGGCTTAAATGACCTATACTGCAGTCAGCCACCAGGGGGAGCTCCACATACTTTGGCTTCACTTTTGAAGATCCTAATTATCTGAGCAGAGTAACACATCAACACAACAACTGGCAGCGTGAACAGTCGAATGTAGACCTGATCTCCTGAGATTAAAAGCAACCAATGTGGATTTGTGTTAAAGGTCAAAGCCGTAGTAACCTGCAGGCCATCATTCATGCATCATTGTAAGTTATTGAAGAGTGATCCTTACCATTGCTGCTGTGTGTGCCGTTGTCCCAGTCCCACGCCCCCACTAGCACAGTGTACGCTCGCTGAAACACAGAGAGGAGGGGTCAGAGGTTATCACGCTGCACACTTACCACAGAAACACACAAACCCTCCAGCTGAAAGTCAGCCGTGCCCACTTCAAGACGCACCTGATGTGGAGTTTACACAGAAACTCAAGATACGAGGCCAGCGTCACTCATAAACAGACACACACATACAAGTGCTTTCATGCACAAACACACACACATATTCAGCGCAGAAGGTGAGTAATCGGTGGGAAAATAAGTCTGGTTCCCACGCTCCTGTCACTGATTAGCCTACATGTGCCCGGAGCTAGTTAACAAGTGCAACCAATGTTCTGTCAAACAACAAAAGAAATTCACCTGGAACCCACCGACACATTTATTCATATTTCACTTGACAGATTAGTTTTATCATCACGTATGTAGTTAAAGAGCCAAAAACGTAAATCCAGTTTCCAGATCAGTCACTTGTGAATCGTTCTCTTGGTCATTTTATACCGGAGCATGATCAGTTCCTAAACAGAGAGGCTCCAGAAGAACTTTGTAGGGTAAGCTTGTGGGCCTTTCAGGTCAAAGTGAGATGGTAGAAGAAGATGAGCATCACCTCATTTTGACCCCTTTCCTTTTGAACATGCTTCTTGGTAATCAAGTTACACACTGTTAAAATCCTGGTGCTATGGGATATCTAAGAACAATATATTTAAGATATGATGCTATAAGCTGGTCCACTGTGTAGAAGCTCTGCAAAACTCTACAAAGCACCAATGATAAATAAGAGAATCAATTGACTAGTGTCTAGAGCGGCAAACAAACAAATGTGCCCAAAAACTGAAGTGACTCCAAAAGTGAGTCAATCCTCATTGACTTTCATGTTAAAATGCCTTCAAAAAGAGCCAGGATGCCAAGATGGAGACAGTCGGAGAGACCACGCTGAGCTTCAAAACTTCAGGAAACCTATGGGTGATATTCATCTATCTTTACGTGCAGTCACGTTTCAATCACAGGTTGACTTCTGGCATTTTTTATGTGCTTAAGTAGCAAACAACAGCAACAAAATCTTCCACGTCAGAAGACTTTAAAAGATGGAGACAGCCCGAGACGCCACGCTGAGCTTCAAAACTTCAGGAAACCCATGGGGTGATGTTCACCTATCTTCATGTGCAGTCACGTTTCAATCACAGGTCGACGTCTGGCATTTTTTATGTGCTTTAGTAGTTAACAACAGCAACAAAATCTTCCGCCTCAGAAGACCTCAAAAGATGGTGATGGCCCGAGAAGCCACGCTGAGGTTCAAAACGTCAGCCGCCAGGGAGGGTTCATCCATCTTTGTAGACGGAGAACAGACGCTGTATTTAGTTCTGGAAATAACCGCAGGAGAGTAAAACTGAAAAACTATCAACCGTGCAATCTTTTGACACTTGATGTTTTACTCTTAATCCTATAAATTACAGGTTTTAGAGCTAAGACACAGTGTTCTATATTGTGTGGGAGCCCAGCACGTCTGCACACTATGTCCTACTTTCCAGAGGAGACGGAATCCGCCATTCCTTCGGCAACAAACTAAAAACTCTGGATTGTTTCAGGTGCTATTTTTTTCCTCTTTTTTCCCGGGCATCAGCAAACAAACTGAGACGGAGCTCGCTGTCTGTCAGCCGCATGGGGCCGGACGAACAGCTGTGAGTTCCCATGACCCAAGTGTGACTCAGAGTGACTGAAGGCTGCAGGGAAGATTACAGGGGAGGTTACAAAGTGGCGCTGGGAGAGATTAGAGGCACAGGGAAGACAGAAACATGAAACAAAAGGGTACAGAGCTTAAGTGCTTTATGGTGCCTCAAAGGTAATTTTATGGTACTTTTTTTTTTCTTTTTGGTTTAGAAAGGATGCAGCAGAGACAACATCACAGGTCAGATATGGGACCAGGTTGTTGGTACTTGCAGTTGCTTCAGGGTGCGTCCGTAACAAGCAGGCTGTGTTCCCAGGAAAGCAATTAACGCCATCCGAAAGAAGCCGCTCCAGAACTGAATGCTTTGTGGTCATCGTGGGTGGAGATGAAGGTGTTTTAGCTCATTATACAATCAAGGCAACGTCAAAAACTAATGAATGAAGAAGAGCCGAGTCCTTTTCTGGCAGAATAATTACATGAACGCTCAGATTTAGCTGCAACTTTTGTTTCTCTGGTCTCGGCTGTTTGTTCACAACTTGTGTTCAGGTTCATGTTACCCACAGAGAACAATTAGAAAACTATAGTATTTTTGAACGCTGAGTTTTGTTATTCGCTTTGTCTTCCAAAAGGTCCAAGAAAAGTGCAGAATCTTTAGTAAAGAGAGCTAGTTATTATGCATTGTAGTGAAATTCTTACAAATACTGTAACACTGACTAAACCTTGCATAAAAGTCTTTTAATCAAAGCAGACCCGTTGTACCTGCAGAAACCCCATATCAACCCAATTAATGTGCACGTTTTCCCAAATTTTGAGCATGAACTACAGAACCGACGTAGATCAAAAGTGGTAAAAAGGAATCAAGTAGTAGGTTTACTGAGCCAGGAGGTGTCTATGTAACATCAGCGAGCAGCAAATTCACAATCTCGTTTCTACCCTCCACTTAACGAACAAGCTCCCCCATCATTGTAAAGGTAAAGCCACTTGAATGTGGAGGAAGACGTAACGGAGGGGCTCTCCAGACTTTAAATGCTATTATTTAATTCAACCATCTGGTGCAAGAGTTTGATTCTGTCCTGCATCAATAAAACACCTGAAGTTCAAGGTGGTGCCAAAAATATCTTATAAAAATATTACAAAGGCATAAAAATCTTGCAGTAAAAATTCATTATCGAAATAATAGATTTTCTATCAATCTGAGCATGTGTTGAGACGAGCTGTAATCACCGTTTTGCTCCTAGTTTCCAAGCTGTTCATGCAGAAACTCTTTGCTGGATTTTAGGGCAACGACGTCTACTTTTACCAAACTACTGATATTTCTGCATCCAAAGCTCGGCCCCATAAGAGCAACAAGCACTTCTTCTTAGCAGCGCTGACATGCACTAACCTGAAAACTAAAATCAAAGGCAGAAAGGATGAGACGGTTAAGCTACAACTCTCTAACTCTGTATACTTTGTCAGGATCTCGAGAAGATTCATATTTGCTCCAGTTGCTGATTATCCCAAATGCATGACTGGCACCTGAGGAGAAAGCCTCCCAGTCGACCATCACCTGAGATGACACCGCGGTGATTTATGAGCCCAGCGAGCTGCCAGACTTCTGCCACCAGTGAAAATAAGATGAAATTATCCAAATCAATCTCCCTCTTGGTAATCAGTTTTAAACGTTGTTGCCACTGGCTTCCAGAGAGATGGGGTCTGTGTGTACGCCTTTAAGCACGGATGTCCCAATCGGTGTATGTATTTTTAAAATATTGTACGGGGCTTCAGTCAAGCCTGATCTATTGTAGTTATTTATTTTAGGGCTGCCAAAAACCCAAACCATGTCCGTGTAGCGTCAAAACGTCTTCTTCCTCTTCGTTGGCTATCGTCATAGCTGGAGAAAAATCGAAGTAGAAGTAAAAGAACCAAAACTAAACATGTCTGCTGAGTGGAAGAAGTTTACTCTGGAAAATGAAGTCAGTCAGAAAGACATTTTGTAAATTATGCAATGTGGATGTCTGGTGAGGTGGTAGTAGCTGATCATCATTCAATACTACCAACAATAAAATGACTAAACAGAATCCATGGAGTCAAAGATCTTGAAGTGTGCGTTCAGTTTGCATGTCCTCGAAGGACAAGTCGATTCTGAGTGCGACAGACGTGGAGCTTTCACAGTGGGAGGCAGGGGGAAGAGAGGGAGGCGGGTGAGGGCGTGTTGGGAGACACTTGACACCCCCTAACCAATTTACAGGAGTAAGAGCGATTCGAGTTTTCATTAAGGCGAGGAGGAACCAGCCCGCTCCTCAGCGCCTTCACCTGTTCAATGAATAAATTACCAGGAACAGCCGCCGGCGACACACAACTCTGCCGAGGGTACACCGTACGTCCTGTCACTTTATGTTTTATCACACATGCACACGCTCTTTATAAAGATGTTTGTGGTTCATTCATTAGCAGAAACTCTGAATTAAACTAGAATTAAACCAAGAGAGACGCAATTATGCAAAGGAAGCAGAAATATTAAACATAGTTAAGACTTGGAGATAAACAGATGACGCCCTTGTTTTTAGATGTAGTAAGTGTCTTAATGAGATGTTAATTAGTTCTTATGTGTTAAAATACAGCTTAGAACAATGGAAACGGAAGAGAGGGTGCAGCGTTGTGTTGATACCACAGCTGGCATGTGTAGACGAACGGCCATAAATTTGACATGTTCCTGTGGAGACTGACCGACACGAGCAGGTGATTTTAACATCATTTGAGCTTTGATCAACGCCAAGAAATAAATCTTTTTGAAGAAATATCTCACGGTTGTCCAGAGGAAGGTCAGAGTACGTCTGAAAGTCGTGGTTGCATCATTTATCTTCTTGTTAAGGGTGAAGCTGCTGAAGCCAAAAACTGTAGTTCCTCTAATGTCCACTAGAGGCTGGCTCTAAAAGTGAGTCAGTTTCCTTTGTTTAGTTTTTAGGAGGAAGTCCTTCATAAAATGCACAACCAGGACAATTAGAGGAATTCTTTCTTGTGGAAAATTAAACTGAGTTGGAATGCTGCAGTTCCTCAAATGTCCACTTGAGGCTCCAACAAAGCGAATCGATCCCAGTAGACCTCCACGTTAAAATGTCTCAAGATTTGAAGTCAGGCTTAGAAACTGTATTAATTGGGTTTGGAAAACAGTATTAGTGTGTTTATACTGTGAGTGTCGCACAAGGGGCAAAAGAAAAGCCGATGCAAAGTGATTAAAAAAATGCAGTTTCTCAAATGTACACTAGAGGCTGCTTACAAACGTGAGTCAATCTCCAGAGACATCCGTGTTAAAATGTCCAACTTAACAGCAGAATTAAACATGTTTACAGCCAGGTACAAAACATTAAGGGCGTAGCTGCTTTGAGTGGCAGGTGGGAGTCCTTGTGGGTTGCTGGCTGTCTTTAGCTCCACCTCTTTCTTTCTTTTTGTATTAGCTTGGAGTTTGGTGGAGTCAGCCAAGATGGCGGCCACCGTAGACGCCACACTGAGCTTCAAAACTGCTCTTAAGCTAAATATCCAGCTTATGTTGTGCAGCTATTTGTCTTTAGGTCGCAGTTTCATTAGCACTGATCTGAAGCTCACAGAGACAGGTTCGATTTTATGGAGTTAGGCAGAGCCAAGATGGTGGCGGCCGTAGACGCCACACTGAGCTTCAAAACCTCTCATCCATTTTAACATAAAACTTTCCTCTAACAGGTTTACTGCCGACTCCTTTTGGAGTGGGTAGTTAACGTTAGCAACAAAGAAGTTGCTTCTGGGGTTGCAGTAAAATATATGTGGCGTTATTCTAAATCTATACCCAAAGAGGGAATACAATCAAGAGGAATGTGCCTTTAATTGAAAACTCACAGCAGCAGGGAATAGTTAATGAAAAAGAATTTAAATAAATATATATAAATACGCTGAGACCCAATTAACAACTTTTCTGGAGTTGTGGTGAGAGGAAGAAAAAAAAAATCAAAAGCTGCACCAACACCTGTCACGTCACACCTGTTAGTCTATTGACATGAATAAAACATGTCGCTCCCGGCAGAGAGCGGCTCGGATGGTTAATTTAGCACGTTATTAACAGAACAAGCTCACCCCCCCCCACTCCGCCCGCCGCCGCCGCCACCTCCTCCTCCTCTCTAAGGAGGCCTCCCTGTGCCAGCCCTCTCCCCCGAGGAGGCTTCGTTCAGACAGCAAATCTAGTCTGAGCTAATCTAATCAGGTCTTTATTACTGAGCTGCAGAACGGTGAAATGACCCAGTTCACTTTTCCCACACCAAAACGCGTGAAAAGCTATTTCTGTCGCTGCAGGTCACGGCGCCTCCTCCTCCTCCTGTGATGGAGAGGAATTCTGTGAATTAGTGTCTCATAGTAAATCCGTGCCGTGTAAGTATGAGGGAGAAAATACCGCCTTAAATCCATTAGTCCTCTGATTCGGTGATATAACAGAAAAGAAAGAGGGCTTGTTTGTTTCTCCACTTTTCATCTCCAGCAGGGAATGTTGGACCTTCTACAGTTTATTTGTTTGACTCTAAACAAAGTGCTCGGAAAGTCACAGCGTGTACGGAGATAAGATCTGATTCAGGTTTTATTGCCTCCTCGCAGAAATCACCTGCAATCAGACGCTGGAATCTGCTGCACATATACCAACCACAAGTCCTCCGCTTTACTGCGCTATCTTGTCCAACAACCCCTATCGCTCATCTCTGACTTGTAATGTCTCCTCAGATCATCTCTGGAGCAGCTCAAGGTATGCACATGTGTGGTGCATTTGATTCTGAAAGAATGGGAAGAACGGCTACCATTAAAATGTGAACCACTGAAATCTATAAAAATGAATGTTCAAGAGAGATTTTATTGTTTTTATTGGTGCACATCTGCATCTGTAAAAATGTCTTCTTGGTATTTAAGACTTTTCTGTGTTAACATGTGCACAGATTTTCCACAAACGTCCGTGCATGCGCGTCACAAAGAGTTTGGCAGAAGCTTCTGGTTGGATAACGGGCTGCAAACAAGACACCGTGCGCCAAAATCAGACCGTCCTTCTTTTTCCACAACTGACCAAATTAAATTTTGAGCCAGAGTCACATGTCGGAGATGTGTACGTTTCTGGAGCTGCATGCAACTCAACGAGACACAAATGACAGGAGCTTTAGAGAAGTTGGTTTAAATGCAGGAGCCATCGTCGTCATGGGAGAGGAATTTTTAAGTTATGTAAATACATGGAGAAAATAAACATCAGTCTCATGCATCAGTTGCTTCCATTGGTCGTCGCTTCAAACTAAAGATCAGTTCGACTTGGCCCACGTAGCTTCGCAATAAAAGGTTTCTTCTTCTCTTCAATCATCGCTCTCTGAGTTTCATAAACCTTTCTTTTCTCCTTGACTCGTTGCCCCATCACTGCTAGTCCCTTCCTTCCTGCAAGATGACTCAACAATCTTCCTGCAAACAAACATCATGCTGAAAAAAAATCATTGCATTTCTTGTGCAACTCCACCTGCAACTAAGATGCATGTAGGAGAAAGGTCAAGACTCCAGCAGCAGCTTGCAGCATATGCAACAACTTTATTAGTTAGTCGTCAGAGTCATCACCGTCAAACAACCCCTGGAATGCATCACAGCGATTGTGAAGTCGTTATGTTCTCTTTCAATTATCCTCTTCGCAGCGTGAGCTTTTAGGTGAGCCACGACGGGAAGCAGCTATAAATTCCTAGCTCGGCGCTGAGTGAGAAGACAACACCTGAAGCAGGCGTGAATACCAGATTCAGCATATCGCACCCCAGAGAGAGAGAGAGCAGCACCAGAGAGGCCTTATGTAAACGCTCTCAAATCCACCGCTGACATTCACCCCAACGCAGCTGCCCTCCTCTGTCTCTGTTTCTTTCTGTTCCCATCTCTCTCTCTCTCTCTCTTAGAGCTCTTCATTTCTCTTCCGTCCCCTCTGCCTGTCTCCATAACTCAATATCTGGGGACAAAAGCTCAGGTGTAAAAGTCATTGTTCCTCCTGAAAGGCTCAACCACAAAGAGGTTAAGTCAGCCCTCGTTTCCAGAGCGGAGCTGGGAAAGTGACATTCACGCCACGGGAAAACCCCGAACGACTCGTTCAACGCTGGTGCCACTCCACGGCAAACCACAGGTGACTGGCGACAAGACGTGCAACAGATCCCCTTTTAAACGAGAGACTTTGGTGGCGTTGGAACACTTTGGTTGCAGAGATGTACAGTTGTCATGAAGCCAAGTAAACACAAAAGGTAAGGACATGCAGGCAATGGCAGTGACTTCCTCACTTGCTCTGCAGCTTTTAAGCGTATAACACGGTTTTCAACAGCAAACATCATAAGGATGTCACTATCGGTATCAGGAGATCGGTATCGGGGCCGATCCGGGCATTTTCAAAGTGATAGGATCGAAATCAGGCTTCAGTCAAGTCTGATCGTTTGTAGTTATTTATTTTAGATCTGGTATCAACCAAACCAACAAGGTAAAGGCTGCACCCAAACAACAACAACAAACACTGAACGTTTAAAAGAAGAGAAAAGTTTCCTGGAGACAGCATCAAGGAGAAACATCTTCCAGAGAGGGTTAGGGAGTTTATGGCAGCGTTGGATGACCAGAACATTTCTGGAGTAGAGAACACAAGGTACCAGCTACCCTCTCCACACTACATTAACTTTGACACAAAGATTTATTGGACTGAATCCAGTCGACTCTAGGAGAAGACAAGGAAGACAAGGACAGACTTTAGGAAGCTACAGGAGACCAACTCTAGGACATTTAGGATCAAATCAGGACTCAGATTTAGATATTAAAAAATCAGTGCTGAATCTGGGGGTAGAAAATTGTTTTAACTGCTCTTTCCAACATCAAGGCTGAGCCTACGACTAAAGCTTTTACATCAAACTGAGCAAGAAGTCCAGCAAATAATGTACAATTTGAGAATCTAACAGTTTCCCAACAACTCAAGCAAAGCATATCAGCTGATTGAGACCAAGCTCCAGGACGAGTGGATAAGTCTTCAGCAGAGACGGTACAAGAAACATGGACGTCGTGCATCAAAGGTTCCAGGTAGACTAAACCAGGACGGTTCATCCATCACTCCATGATCAGTCCCCGCCCTCATCTTAAATGATTGATGAGATCTATGAGGAAATCAGACGTCAGGTCAGGAAACATGTGAGTCACGCTGGATTATATAGTCACCGTACGGTGTTAGAGGGTGTCCCAACATGTATGACCAAGGTTTGTATTACAGGTGAGTCATATTTTTCTGGAAGCCGCGATTTATTTCTGAAGGAGTGTTTCGAAACGTTCATTCATGCATTCGTGCAAGTGGACGATTGCGGTTTGCAGAAGGTTTGCAGAGGGTTTGCAGCGTAATCAATTTGTTAGACGCAAGAACCACAAGAATCATCCATCATCTGCCCAGCTGCTGAAGCAGAGAGTCGGCTTGAACAACTTCATTTTAACAGCTTCAACTTTGTTGAACTTTACAGATGACTTCCATCCTATCTGCTCATGTTTTGGATTTCCTCGTATCAGCGTTTACACAGATCCCGATCCGGAAACATCCCATAAGACTCATCTGACTTCTCTTTCCTCAGCTCCACACCGAGGAACGAGTACATCCTTGAGATTTTAGACGCATTATCAGTTCAAAAGTGAGTGTTGCAGGGGTTTCTCCATTAACGGGAGGTTGGGTAACAGAGATTACTGACAGAGCTTTTGGTCCCAGAGTCGAGTTGAGAAACCCTCCTGAACCTTCACCCCAACCCCCTGGAGAGGACGGTTACCAAACGCAGCAGGACATGCATGATGAGGCGGCGTGCAGAAGAAGAAGGAGGAGGAGGAGAAAGTCGTAGTCATACTTTCTAGTTTGATTTCTTCAGCATAGCAGAGCCAAACGATGAGTCAGGCTGCGTCCATGCCAAGCGTGTTTGGAGTGGTTTACTTGAACTCCAGAGCATTTACTCCTTTGGTTTGGGTTTGGGTCACGTTAGGAGGTTTAGCTTCCACTTTACGAGCTCTTAGCCAGGGATAAACACCAAAGAAGAAGAAATATTAAAAAATCTTTCATGCGTTTCAGGTGGTGGGTATGAGGGTCTAACAGTTCCCCGACAACTTGAGTGCATCAGCTGATTAAGATCATGTGTTGTTGATAAAACCTTAATGTTTCTTGAAACTTGGGACCCAAACCTTCCTTGCATGTACAGTAACTTAAATAGCAGTTAGATGAACCAAATACATAGATGCAACGCAAAGCTCTATCACCAGGTCTGTCTCCGTAGGTGTGAACGCACCCTCGAAGCTAGCAAAACAAGCTAAGCTAAGGCAACGTGCAAAATATGCAGCTGCAGGGAGTTCACCTGGTATGGACAAGATCAACACCAGATACCAGGAGGTAAATAAATACAGAAACAATGGAGGGTTTGGTCTCCTTCAACCACATTTTCTCTTTCGTAACATCTCTCTGAAGAGTCAAGTGGGAAATGAGGCAGATCTGCGCGTGTTTCTCTCCGGCTTTAATCACCACCGTTCACCTCACTGCTCATAATACAAGCATTTCATTCCCTCTGCTTCACCTGAACACCAGACATCGTCTCTCTGCTACGTTTATTTTGTACTTAGTGATGTGTCTTCATGAAGCTCCATGGTCTTCTCATCTCACTATGTGCTGCACTGGCTCTGTGGATCATCCCACAGATACTTGATCAGTTTGGGATCTAGTGAATTTGGAGGCCAGGTCAACACCTTGTGCTGTTCTTCATGTTCTTAGTTGTTCCTAAAGTGTTTTTGTGTCTGAATCCTGCTGGGGATGGCTGCTGCCATCAAGGAGTGTCATTGCTATGGGGTGGGGGTGCCTGGTCTGGTCTAGGTGGGTGCTACATGTCTAAGTAACATCCACACCAATGAATGCCAGGTCAAGAAGTTTCCCAGCAGAACACTGAACTGTCACAAGATGGTTTAAATGTTATTTACTTCTCCCGTCAGTGGTCAAAATTTTGTGGCTGATTGGTGTAGACGTGCCAAAATTTCAAAGAAATTCAACTGAGGTGTTTATTGCTTTATTTATTAACTAATAAATCATTAGTCTGTATATTTGTTGTTGTTGTCATCACCGCTGTCCTGAACCATTGTGTACTGATCCTCCTCATATCCATGGCAACAACAGTAATGCTTAACACCGCCTAACCACTTAAGTGGAGACGATATTAGTGTGATAATGTGACGCTGAGGCGGCCTAAAAATAAATGGTCTCTGTGGAGGGAATGCCTCCGTGTCGGCCATGATTGGTGTGAAATACCGATTCCATGTAATCATACAGCGACGTTTGCATCATCTAGAGCAGCACGACAAGACGAGTCTGCAGAGAAACAAGTCAGCAAACTTCCTCTCACATGTTGCTGCATTCACTCAACATCTCAAGAAGCTTTAAGTCGACCTAACAGGACACTGCAGTCACACATAAAACCAAGTCCACCGGAGGCATTAACAATCGATCAGCCGGGGCAGGCGGAGCAGGCGGAGCAGCTAATCCCACGTTTACACGCCTTCCGACCGGAACCGGGTCATCTGACATGGAGCCGGCGTGGGAAAGGTGAGCAGATCCGTCCTGACCGCAGTAAACCAAGGCTGCACCGGGAAACGGAGCCGTGCGGCGGCCCGCCCTGCAGGCTTTTAGGCTTATTGCTGACACACGGGGAGGAAGCTGAATCTCATGAGATAAAACTATCGGACTTTAGTCGCTCTGAAGTTATGCATGAATGAAGAAAAGGGAAAACTGTGCAGCTCTGATAAGGTCGATTAAAAAAATAAACCACACTATGAGCACGTCATTAGCCTCGGGCCAGGGTTAACGATGCCCAGTCTGCTGCACAATAACTAAGATTATTACTGAAGCTGCAGCTCTGCAAACTACACTTCTAAACAAACATGTCTGAAGTGAATGGCAGTGTTGGACGACCAGAGCATGACCAGACAAGGACAGACTTTAGGAAGCTACAGGAGACCAACTCTAGGACATTTAGGATCAGATCAGGACTCATCTACATATCTACTTTTGAGTATTTTAAAATGATCTTTTAAAGAACAAATGCTCTGGGAGTCAAATAATAATTTGTGCACAAACTGGGGCAAAGAAATCCTCCTCAGTTAAGTGATCAGATGTAACGGGACGTTTTTATCCTGTGCAAAATGAGGTGATTTTTGGCCCGACACTCCTGAGACACGTCACAAGATCTCATTCTTTGCTTCCAAATCTGAAAATCTTCACCTCTCTCTCTCTTGCTCGTCTTCTGACCTCTCCTCCCGGATTAATCAACCACAAAAGCTTCACCAAACTGAGATACAACGGCGCCAAAAACGCACTCGGCAAATGAGCCAAACGAGCCGCCTGTCCGGCCGGCCGGCAGTGACGGCATCGAGACGGAGAGGAACCGAGGAGGAAACAGCTCCTCATCCAACATTGCACTTTGCGATTGCTCACTGATACTCCTCCGAGAGAGGTGATCTTACACTGGGTGTGCTGTAATCATGGCCTGTTTTCCTAATGCTGTTTCACTAAAACATTTATTCTAGGAAGACGAGGAGGAGGAGGAGGAGGTGGAGGAGGAGGTCTCTGAGCAGCTGGTCCACCTCTGTCCTCGCAGCTCTGCCAGGCTCAGGGGGAAACTTGTGGCGAGAGAGGGGAAGAAGCAGGCTATGAAACTGAAGGAGTGTGCACCCTTGATCCTTGATTTACTCACAGAGGGGTGATGGGAGGACAGCAGCTCTAAAAATACCCCATAAGGAGAGAGGGAGAACGAGGAAGAGGAGGAGGAGGGCTGGGGTCTGACGGTCTGGGCGAGCAGAAGAGGAGAAGGAATAAGTAAATCCTTGTTTTTGCTTCAGTCACTACTGTACGAAAAAAAAAGAGTCCTAAAAATACTCCCCCCTCGTGACAGAAACCTCACAAGGAAACAGGATGGAGGTTTTAATTTATTTTGAACGGGAGGCGGGTGGGTGGAGGGGGGGGGGCTGCTGCTTCCTCCCTCTTCCTCCCTTTGCCCCATCATCACTCCTTCCCTCAATCCATCCCTCCCCCCTCCCTCTCTTGTCTTTCATAAAAAAATGAAAAAAATTTAAAAAAGAGCCGGAGGGGGAGTTAACATGAAGGGGAAATGATCGGCAAGGGAGACAAGCAGAGGGCAGAACAATGCTGTGTCGCGGCGGCTAATTCATGTCAGGGCCAGTGGCCCAGATACCGGGGCCGACCGAAGGAGTCCACTGTAGCAGCACCAGAGGCTACAGGCCACGGCCCCCCTACATACACACACACAAAAACACACTCTGTTAGCGTCCGATGCACAACCAGAGTACAAACTAGGAGGTGTGTAAACTGATGAAGGCCGTGACATGTGGCTAAAAGATGTCAGGTGGACATTAACTGGATTAGCGGAGGAGGAAAACGTCATAAAGTCACGACGGCTTGGTAATCCTGATGTTTAAGGTTTAAGCTCATTGACTCACTCAGATCCCTTCAGTCAAACCAGCCAGTGGGAAAAGTTGCAACAACAGCTTCACTTTCAATTACAGTCTGCAGAAACTTGCAGATCAGGCATCTGGTCACCGCGACGACGCCATCGCTGCACCGAGTGACGTTAATCCCTCCCCGTAAGCAAATTCACTTTCTCCAGCTCATGCAAATGCTGAAATCATTCATCAACCAAAGATGACAAACGGCTTCTGGCTCCAGCTTCTTAAACGCAGAGACGTGCAAATCAGGTTTTCCAGTGACGTACTGCACATTAGAGTCAGGGGCGTCATGGCGATTGTAAAGAAGCTTCCAGGTTCTTCTCCTGTGGAACCAGCTCTCAGTTTGCTTTCTAAAACTTTCCTTTTTGATGAAGCTTTAAGTTATGCTGCTATATGTGTAGGCTGCTGGGGGACTACACCTGAGTCAGTGAGAACGAGGGGTTGTACAGAGCAGTCGACTAGTCGCAGATCACGTGACAATAACAACATGGACGCCTCCTAGAAGACATGAGGAACGCAAGCAGAGGAAGCAGTTAACAACTTCACTAGGGATGCACCGAAAACCAAAAATGCACTTTCGGGCCGAAAATTGCTGTGGTTGTTGCTTGCATGTGTTGTTTCGGCAAAATTTATCGCCGAAACAACACGGCTGAAACAGGATGTTGTGATGACGCGCAGACTTTTTGGGTTTTCAGCCAAAATTTTTCAGTGCATCCCTAAACTTGACCAAACGTCCTGTGGTAACAGAGAGAAGGAGGCTGCACATCAACTATTAGACCTTTAGCTGCTGCACTATCCCATCTAACAACACGCTGTGGAGTACTATTAAATGCTACTGATGGTGCTGAGGTGCTGCATGTTTTTATACAGGCTATACATATCTGCAGCTCACAGTATGTAGCACATGAGCTGTCTGTTCTCAGCAGATGGATTCAGGACAAGAATATAGATTTCATTACTTTCTACTGGGTTTCTATTAGAGACGTCGTCAGAGACTGCATAGCTACTAGTGCAAAGGTTTCCTTCTGTTAAAAGAAGACTTTCTTCACCTCAGTGTTTGCTCTGGGGAGGTTTCAGGTTCTGGGTTCTGCCTACGTCTATATCTGTTCAGACGCCATGCAGCATATGCAGAAGAAGACATTGCAGGAAACTGTAACAGATCAGAGATGACAAACTACCGACTCAGGTGCAGACTTTATGAGACGTCTGGAGAAACTACGAAATACTAATGAGACTTTTTTTAAAAAAAGGCCTTCAACTGCTTTGACCTTCACAGCTCCATCAGAAGAAGCTGCTGAACGCTGATACCCTCCTTCCTCTATGCCTCCCCCCACCCCTCCCACACCCAGTGCCCCCACCCCCCCGCCTCCTAGGCCGATAGTGGAAAATACTGACCCCCACACACGCCGAGCGAGACAATGACCCAATAACGGTCGGAGCGTGAACCTGAGAGGCGGCGAGGTAAAGGCATCCCCGGCCCAGATTGACCAGGGATCTTCACTTGTTTGAGTAGTTGGTGACACTGATATCCACCGCCTGTGTCACACACAACTTAGTGGTAACCGTATCTGACCGCAGGGCCCCAGCTTACTACTTCCATCTTCCCCTCTGCTGACAGCTGACCATGGGGAGTGATGAATGGAGAGGTCACGTAGCCAGGCGGGCACACAAAGCACCCCACACATATATATATATACACATACACACACATATATGTACGTCCTGACATGAGCACACGGGACGGGGTTTCTGTGCGTCCTGGCAAATGTGGCTGAACGACAGAATTATCTAACTGCATCTCTCAATCATTCCCAAAAGACATTTAATGTTTTACTGCTGCAAAACATTTTTTTCATAGACCCTGTAGAATTCTGACACATACAACACAAAAAAAGCAGCATCAGATCCTCGGGTCTTGGAGCTGAATCTTCCACACTGAGACATATTTGGCGACTGTTCAGCCCCGAAAGTCTCATTTTCTTAAAGACATAAAAGAATCTGACAACGTTCCCGCTGAGAAATCAACATGTCTCCAGAAATTAGCACAAATGTGTTGAACCGAGCCCAAGAGACGGAGATATTTTCAAAATAAACAGATGGAATCAGTTCTGTTGACGTATTTATTGAGTGACACCTCAGCACAGGCTAATGTTCTCACATTACAGACTCCCTTCATGGTCCCACTGTTAACGTTAAACCCTCGTCCTCTCTGTTTGTCTGCTCCACTTTGACTCATAATGACAGAGGGCTCTTATTTTGACAGCTCGCTCGGCTGTTGTGCGACTCAAACCTGTGGTTTCCTCCACAGAATGTCACTCTGACCGTCAAGCCTCCCTGATACAGATCTGTGGGTGTAGCAGCAGTTTTTGTGAAGCTCTGATTGCCAGCACCGATCCACTTTCCCACGCTGGGTCTCCAAATAAGGAGGGAGCTGCTCTGTTTGGATTAGATAATAAGTTACCTGCCACTTCTTAATCAGCATCCTTATCCCCCCCCCCCCCCCCCCCCCTCCCCACCCCAGCCCTCCAAACACTGGGCCCCCACCTCTTCCTTCAATCACTGAGTCCACACAAACAGCGGCTTGTTTGGTAACTCATCAAACAGAGACACAACTGCTCTACTGCTGTGCGTAAAAGGCATGCGTCTTGCGCGCTCGGGATTTGGCTAGGTCGGATACACACAGACAATCACTCAAAGGCTCTAAGAGAAGATTGTGATGTCCCTCAGGAGATGATCCCTGGCGTATAGATGTCAAAGTGGCCAAACTGGCACGAAGAGAAAAGAATGATCTGCGCGTAAAGTTACAGAAAACTGAGCTGAAAGCTGCTTCACGACTTTACCAGCAAAACATCCACAACTCTACATTTATAATTCTACATTTAAGCATTGTTTAGTAAAAGCGTGACCACCCACGCAACTTTAACAGAAATCCAACTTTCACAACCAACCAAGCAACCAAGACAGTTTTCCACTTACCGGCCACGCAAACTGGAAGGGAATGATGATCTTCCCGGCGTCATTGTTCCGGTTCTGTCCGGTTTTCTGTCCGCTCTTGAACTGAAAAGTATTCCCACCTAAAACCTTAGTAATCTCCGAGCCGTAGGTGCACGATCCGGGCGTCACCTCCGCTTGGTATTCCTTTAAACACACTTTGATGTAGGTGTCGCACTCGTCCGCGCCGCAGCGGCCGTCCACCTCGCTCCTCTCCCCGTCGCAGCAGTCGCCGCTCAGGAGCTGACCTTCGGGGTTCTCCACCGAAATCAGCTGCAGCTCGAAGTAGCCCGTGGACTGAGACACCTGAGGAGAACATAGGACAGAGGAAACGGTTAGAAATAGGTTAAAGTGGATCTACTTAAATCCTGGTTCACTTTATAGAGACATTTTATCTCAAATAGTGAGACCTGTTCTTATCTTTTAGTGACTAATGCAGGTATTTGAAGTGATTCTAAACCAGAGTATCAGATCACAATGATTTTACAAGACAGGTCACCAGCTCAGTTCAACATATAAAACCTATCTATCTATCTATCTATTACTGCAATTGAAAACAAGTGGAATGGGCTCATTTCTTCGCAGCGCGCAGTCACTCTGCAGCCCACTCTACTGTACATTTTGGCACCGTTGAAGTTCAGGGCTGGATAACAAGACTCCAGTTTAGCTCACTCTGCGGATCAGGCTGCAGCCGTACACCACACACACAGATATCCACCTCAACGAGACCTCCAGCAGCAGGAGTGGACACAAATATGAAAGGTCTGTCGTTGAAGGTGGACTGGAAACACGCGAGGCTTTCCTTAATGCAGCTATTAATACTGGAACGCTCATTTGATTGGCTGAACTTTATTTTTCATAAACCTAAAAAGCTGATTTTTATTTTTTTTCTTATCATGCAAACAGATGCGCACAGCTCGTGGCACAGCTCTGACATTTGTAAACTGCAAAACACAATTCGTCTCCTCCTGAAGGAAGAGCACATTTCTAAATTCCACATCACATGAGTGACATGAGGCTGGAATTAAAATGCCTACAAAAATAAATGAATAAAAATCTTCCAGATGAGTTATAAATTGAACATCCTCCTCTGAGATGAATGAAATAAAGTTCTCACCTCGGCCCACAGCGTCAGGAGGAGACACACTAGCGAGACGCGATGCAGTTTCCCCAGATTAGTCCACATGTCTCCGGCCGCTCAGTGTTGGTTACCATTAGGGAAAACCAGAATATGTGTGTCTCAGTCAGTCAGAATAAGAGTGAAGAACGAGGGGATTCAAAATAATAATCAAGAAGCCTCCTCCTGCTGTTGTCCGAGGCGTGCACGGCTGCGCTGCTCCCCGGGATGCCTGCGGCTCTGGAGGAGGAAAAGCGCACCGCTCGCTGCTGCTGCTGCTGCTGCTGCTGCTGCTTGATCCACGGACGCACAACAAGACGCGCAGACTCCACTTCCACCTCCGCCGCTCGACGCACTAAACAGCAGAGACGAGGAGCAGCGGCGCGTCTCTGCTGCCCAAAGCCGGAGCCGGGCGCTCCGCGTGATCGACGGCTCAGCTGGCCAATCAGGGGCCGCCTGGGAGGAACGTTTGTGGATAAGAGCCAATCAGACACAGGGGCGGGAGAAGGAGTGGAGAGAGGACGGCTGATGGATTTATTATTGAAGTTTGCTCTACCAGGAGCTTGTATTTGTATTTTGTAACGACCCTAACAGTGTCGTCTTTCTTTTACTTATTTTAAATAAGTGAAGTTTTCTTTTTAATAAATCTATATAAAAACATAAACTTTGCTCCTGGAGCTTCTTTCAAAACTTCTAATAAAAAGATGTTTTTTTTGTTTTTTGTTTTTTTTAAACGTCTACATCAAACAGCTATAAATGAGAGCCATAAATAATCCCTAAGTACATGCAGAGTGAACCTCATGCTGTCTCCAGTGAGGGACACCTGAGCTGCTCCTCGCTCAGCTGCAGGACGCAGTTATGGATGTTAGCGCCATCTACTGGAGCATCCATCAGGGCCAGACTCAACGGCGATGAGAATGATCAGAGGACGACACCGGATTTAATCAGACACGTCCTTCACAGGTAAAACAAGACTGTACTTAAGATTCTTAGCTCGTGTTTTCTGTCTCTCATCCTTTATTTGAAAGAAAACTGAACTAGTTCCTCATATATATATTCATTCATTCATTCATTCGTCTTCTGTAACTGCTTGTTGCTGTGAAGGGTCACAGGAGGTCTGGAGCCTATCCCAGCTGTCATTGGTCTAGAGGTGGACAGGTTTCCAGTCTATCACAGGGAGACACTCACACCTACGGCCAATTTAGAATCACCAGCATGTCTTTGGACGGTGGGAGGAAGCTGGAGTACCTGGAGAGAACTCACGCAGACACAGGAAGAACATGCAAACTCCACACAGAACTAGAACCCAGAACCTTCTTGCTTTGATGCATCAGCGCTAACCAACCTCACACTGCTTTATATATTAAATTAAACTGACTTATAGGCTATGCGTTATATTTTTAGACCTGGTTGGGAAACTCTTAATTAATGCGAGCTTCTCTGGAACTGTCAGAAACTGTTGAAATGAACATCTGTGAGCAGCTCAGCACAATGGAGCCTTTCTTTTATTTACACACTTCGGGGTAATGTGGTCACACACGCCCACGTTTTAACGCAGCATCGCGATCCCAAACAAGCCCAGCGGAGTCCTGTGAGACAGCAGCAGCATGTTGAAGCAGAGTCCACACAAAAGGGACAAAGTGCAGGATCAAAACATGGCGGGGTTTCTTTTTTTTTTTTGAATGGTCAGGATAATCCTTCAATTTGACGCACAACAAACTCATTCTTGCATCATCTTGAACCAACAACAACAAAAAGATTTAAAGGAACATTTATCTGATATTGACTAGCCGGCCCAGCATTTGTATCTTGTCCTTTGTGGAGGACATTAGCCGTCCCTGTATCACAATCCAACGTCATTATCTGTGTTTCCATTTAATTCATTCAATTTGAAGCAAACTCAGACGTGCTTCTAGAAATCTTTTGGTGGAACATGTCTGTAATAATCAGAGCAAGAAGAAGAAGGAGGCTTGGTCTTTACATTGGTCATCTATTGGAGTAAAACTAGGAGAGAGAGATTCAGTTGTTCAAGTTGAACTTATTCTTTCATATCAGTTCATGTCTGAAATAAATGTAATGACTCTACTGGTCAGGCCGTTGGGATTTTCAAAATTCTTCTACATCACCTGCCTCACTTTTTTAAACTCATTCAACTCCACGTTACTCAGATGACATATATGAGTACTGTTACTCTTCTGTCCATCACCACATAAAGCCCCGCCCCCAAACAATCTGATTGGACCGGTAGATCTTTGCTGGTCTGACTCAAAGACTGCACATAAATATGGACAGAGGAACTGCTCCTCTAAAGTGAAGCCAAAGCAAGTAGAGCTCCCCCTGGTGGCTGGCTGCAGTATAGGTCATAAGCTCCACCCCCTCCATGTTAGGGGGCGGGACTTGGGCTAAACTAAACTGATTTTTCAAGGATGGTTTCTGTCATTTTAGGTAGTTAATATAATGCTGATGAATGTTCAAGTGTCAATTTTTTGGATAAGTTTCGTTTTAATTATTTGATGCTATAGAAACAGGATGTGACATTGTGGCAACCACCAGTTTCCATGCCAACTGCTCTGTAAAACGGTCCAGTGGGACAGCAAGAGTTATAAAAAATAATTTAAAAAAATAAGTAGAATGTAAAATCCAGCATTTCCTTGTAACTGGTGGAGGTAGAGCAGAGCGTAGCATTAATTAAATGAAAATGAGGGTCTGGACGAAGAGTGGGCGGGGCATCAATATCACGGCTCCGCATTGGCTCCACTCTCGGACCGTACTGATCAGACTCTGGCTCCAAAGTCGCAAGATGGCGCCGCCCGTATCCCCGGGAAAATAACGTCAGTTTGATCAATAAAAGTCAGTGGAGACGTATTGTCCATATTTATATACAGTCTATGCTCTGACTTCATCAGAATTTATTTATAAAAGGCATGTCTGTCTGTAAGCACATCGACTCGTTTTGCACACTTGAGAAGATCTTTTAACTTTAACCGTTCCATAAATGCATAAGAATAGAGTATGCGTCGTGGTTTTTCTTGTTATTTCTGGACTATCTTACCTCTAATAAATACAGAAATCTAACAACATAAAGCTCCGCTCAGACCGTTTGATCAGCCCAGCCCAGATCTCTGCAGGAGCAGAACGGCATTCCAGGATACTAAGCTGATGGGAATGTTCGTAGTTTTGCAGCTATTCTAGTCAAAGTATGTCCTGTAAACAGACGTAGAGTAAAGATAATTAGGAGTGTGTGTACAGAACTGGCAGATGTAGAGATACTGTATTTTAGTCTGGACCAGCGTGGTTAACTGACCGAACAGCACTTCCATCCTTAAAGATAAATAGATTTACTGATCGTCCGGTGTCTCAAGTCGTTCTCTAGGATATTTATGGCAACAGTTGAAGTGGATTTAACAGCTCCAGGTTTCACAGCATGTGTGAAAACCTTGATAATCTGTTAATTCCAGCGTGCAGGGAAGATTTCCTGTCACCTCCATAGCTGAACGCCGAGGTCTATTTGGGCAAACGGTGAATCCACGTCTCAGATCAGACGGCCCGGGCCATGGGAGAGTTTAATAAGACAGCTGTTTCTCTGCAAACAGATTAATGCTGCAGTTTGAGCTGGTGCATACAGTGGATCAGTCCTGCAGGCCAGCCGGTCGGTCGGCCGGCCGGTCGGTTGGTCAGCTGCAGGATGGAGGCCGACAGGTGGCCTCTGACACCCTGCAGCAGATGTTTCCTCCCGGGGAGGCAGGTGCAAACACACACACACACACACATACACTCTGACACACTTGTAAATGTGAGTCATTCACATGCCTTCACACGGACACAAAAGTCTTGTGTTCATCTCTTTACGACATCTCTTATCAGCGGTGATAAGGAAATCTGTGAAACGCTGCTCAGAGGGAATAAGCTGAGGAAGTTAGAAGTTTAATTAGCTGCAAAAAAACATAAACGGATTTCATATGTTGAAGATCACAGAGTTCAGACAGAAAAAAACTGTGCTTTATATGAATATTTCAATATTTCCGCTGTTGCACTACTTGCACAAAACACTGTATTTATTTATGCTCATACTGATTTGAACAGTAAATCAATAAAGTCTGTCTGTCTAGTAAGAGCTTCCTTTAAAACATTTCAAATAGATGTGTTGCACTATTTACTTCCGTAGTGTCTTTGCATACTAGCATATTAAGCAGCATACAGTTAGCATGTTAATATGCTAATGTTTGGTGCATGCTAGACTTAATTAGCTTCGCGCTCAGTTGGGATTCAGTTGGTTTTACAAGCGGACACTTCAGCTCTAACCTGAGCTTTGTCTCTAAAATAAATTAGAACTTTCCATCTTGTTCCTAAATCTGGATCATGTCTCCAAGTCAACAAGCAGCTGTTGATGGTTCTGATCCAGCGGTAGGTAGAGATCCATTAGAGACAGCAGCTGCTACAATATTCTACTGACCACATGATGGCGCTGCTGATTTACAGACACACAAACTGAGATCAGATCTCAAGTGCTGGCTGGGGACGCATGCGGAGACACATTTTGATAAGACTATCACTATCATGATTATATAAACAGCATAAACTTGCTCGCTCACGCCTTCCCGTTGTATTTATTAGCTCACCAAGAGATCAAAAAGGCAGAGTAGCTTGGTTACAGCAAACATTTTGATTCGTCTTAGCACAGAAAACGCTGATTGGCTCATCACACAAAAGGCTCTTTGTTCATCTTCATCTGAGCGTTCATCATGAATATCATGATCTAGAATAAATGAAGTGCAGAGCAACTGATCAGCATGATCCAGGAGAGGCCAGCTCTGCATGGTTTGATGCTCTTCCTAGCTTCCCAGCTAATAGTAACTCTTCCTAGCTTCTTAGCCTACCAGCTAGGTCTTCCTGAATTTCACTTCAAAATGCACGGCCACTCAGAGTGATTGTGTTTACCAAATGATGAGATCTCTGCTGCCTTACCGAGAAGAGGTTTTCACTTGGAGTTTAAATCATCCTGATTTCAAATAAAGTCAAGATGGACCCCTAAAGAAGTACTTAAAGCGAAAGTCTGAAAAGGATCATTTTGTACAGTGCATGCAACATCTACTGCACATGTTGACTCATGATTTTTTCAACGGAAGAACTGTTTTCATGAAAAAACTGTTTTCATATTCGGGATACGAATGCTTGAAGGATTAAGAAATTCAGCAGGAGATAAAGAGCCATCTCACATTGCTGGGGCCTCTAATGCGGAACAAAGACAAAACAAGAGGCCTGCCGAAGTCTACACACACCTATCTGATGTGTGCTGCAGCTCAGATATGATGCTGCTGTTTACGAGCACTGCGCCACATACAACACCACGCCGAGGAAGTCTTTTCCCTTAGGAAATAAACTATCAGCAAGGTTTATGGCTTATGAGGAAAAGGGAGGATCCTGGTTGTAGCCAAAATACAAGTTCTGAAATTAGTTGGTCTGAGAAATATTTGTCCCACATTCCTCTGACTACTGTACATTACAATCTGAGTGGGCATGAAATATTATTATCTCATTGTCATTAATGCTGAGTCAGCTCTGTCGGTGAGTACAGCGCAGCATGTAGCTACGTGCACAGAAAGGAGATTATTTTGCCTTTTTATTACTTCACACTGACTCATTTTTTAGAAATGTGATGACAAATGTAATGCTGGACAGGATTTATGCTAACAAAATGAGACAATGGTTTCCAATAGGCCGATTTAATGCCGTAACACAAAGATGTGAGGGATGAAAGACTAAAATACAAGTTATAGACAACCAGTCAGAGACATTTGGTTGTAAACGGAGCATCATCAGTTGCAAATGGAGAGACTCCAGAACAACCAAGTTTGGACTGGCTTCCAGGCAACGTGATTTGGGTAATGGACAGAAATATGAGACTGAAAACAGATCCTTAGAGACATGGAGACGTATTCAAAAGGAAGTAGAAGCATTGCTCCTCTGTGTTGATCAGGTTTGGACGTTTGATAAAGAAGCTTCACAGATGCTTCCATTAAGAGCTTCATTCAACTGGCTGAAGCAGAATCAGTTCCCAACGGACAGACTCCAGACCAACTTCTCCTTCCAGGCTAATTAATTACCAAAACCTAGAATGCGAATAATGTCACAGAGAACTTTCAGCAAAAGAAGGATTCCAGCCCAAACCTCCCCCAGCCCACACATTGTCTGATTCTGCTCCATCAAAGATCAGGTAGGCCAATCAGATCGTTTGGGGGCGGGGCTTTATGTGTTGATGGACAGAAGAGTAACAGTAGTCATACACGTCAACTGAGAGACGTGGAGATTAATTAACAGGAATTAGTTTGATTAGTTTGAGGACAAAAAGAGGTTTTTATTTTTCTTTGAATTGGTTGAAACACGTCCCATAATGAAATTCACATGGAGTCTGATTACACCAGGCTAGCTGACTAACTTGGCTGCCTTGTAGCATGCCCTAGGACGATTGACCCTGTTCCCCATCGTCTAGTAGTTGGTCGACAGCACCGACTGGTGGAGGTAGAGCAGAGCGTAGTATTAATTAAATGAAAACATGAGTTAGTCTGGAGGAAGAGTGGGCGGGGCATCAATATCGTGGCTCCACTCTCGGACCGCACTGATCGGACTCTGGCTCCAACGTCGCAAGATGGCGCCGTCCGTATCCCCGGGAAAATGGCATCAATTTGGCCAATGACAGGAAGTGGAGACGTATTGTACATATTTATATACAGTCTGTTGGTCTATGGTCACATTGCTCTTATCATTCCTGCTTTTCATATTAAAGCAAGGTCCAATAGCGCAATGTTTTTAGTTTTTTGTTTTTCTGGAGGGGTCGATGTCATTTGCCTTTTCATTGCTTCTCATCAAATTCTGCTGCAAGCAAAAGCAGAATCATGAGGAGGCCTCTGACGTTGAGGGAGGAATCTAGTTTCTACTTGCTGACTACGATATCTGTTCATCAATGAAGTAATGACGTGAGAAGCAGACTTGTAGTTAATCCAAAAGACTTTGAGGAAGGAAGGAAGACTTTCTCTGCACAGCTCCACCAGCTAACACCCGTCTTCTTCATCCTTCAAGTTTTTATTCCTCCTGCAAACAATATATTAAATCTTATTTTAGTTCTTTATCAATATCCTGACTCATTTTTATTAGTCTTTATTTGGTAGATGTCATTTTTGTTGTCAAGATTGAGGAAATGTAACGCTACTTGTACATATTAACACATTTCCTGTATTGCAGGAATATTTATATATTTACAAGCATTTGTTTTAGTCAGAGATATTCATCCTCTGAGAATGTTTTTTGGTGATCAGCATCTGCAGCAGATACGTCTCGGGAATATTTTAGTTTAAATGCTTTCATTTCTATTCGAAGCTGAGCCAATAGATTCTGTCATGAGAGTGAGGGTGAAAGCATCAGTGGAAAAATAAAGATCTATTGAACTTGTAAGCACAAGAAAAGAGGGACTTTCTCGTGCCAAGCTATAAATCAGTTTCACTTCCTCAAATTTATCTGCCCCTATTACAAAAGCCCTGCACAAGCATCAGCGACTCAGTCACGACAGTTACGTCAAATCACTTTTAAACATATCTTCATTTTCCCATGAACCAGGAGCTACTGTTTTTTTATTATATTTCTTTTAACACTGACATGTTTTCAGGAAGGACTATGACCACAAACAATTGCTTTCACCTTCACCCACAGCTTCTGCACACAATATGGAGCACGAACAGGCCGAGGGCTGAGAGAGCTGCCATGGAAACGTTTACAAGTCCCGTCCTGAAGAATGCAAACAGAACTGAGTAGAGCTCTTATCTGACAAAAGAGTAAACTTTAGACAGTCTTGTTGCAGCTTGCCTGTGTGGTCTTTCAACTACAATGCAGCACAGCGCAGGATCGTTTTCTCAGAACAGACGATTGTCCTAGTTTTTCAGTCCTCGGACTTATAACCCAGCAACTCGAACGAAAACGCACTCTTGTTTTACAGGAAGCTTGAGAGGAGGTGGTTGCACGCGTTCACACGCTCGCTGTGCCTTGCTCAAGGGCTTTCTTCACCTTGGGTTGATGAGAATTGTTGAGGGAGTGGAGAAGAGAGACACTGATTCACACTCAGGTTCCCAGCAGGGATTTAAAGCAGCGAGGCTTAGCAGCTGCAGATCAGTGACAAATCACTGTTGCTCATCACAGGGCGGGGCCGACGCCGGGGTCACACAGGAGCTGGGAACATGTTCCCAAGATGCAGAGTTCATGCGTGACGAGTCGTCACTTATCAGACAAGCTCGTCTTACTCAGATGTGGATCATGGTCTGGAAACAAAGCTCCAGGAATCACGGCTTTGAGATTTGAGGTTTGACCTCTCGCTGGTGGACACGGTCAAGAAAGCATCAACCCTCTTTGACCCCGGGCTGCTCCCCCCTCTCACCTCGGAGCTTTAACGGCTCACACCTTCAGAGGAAAACACCGTTTGATCCGCTCACAGCTCAGCGACAGGCCGAAGCCCACTCTCCACCTCGGCACATACCAACCGGGAAGTCAAGCCTGCACACACAGACTTATCTCTACTTTATGAGTGAACGGTTGGGACAGACGATCCAGATGGAGCATCATTTCCCTTTTTAGCCTTCTGTGTACACATTCCGTTTAACGCAATAAACTGGAATGATGGTGCTTTCACACCTAGTTACGGTTAGTCCGAAATTTCCCTTCAAATCCTTTTAAACCTGATAAATCTGGGACACGGTGGTCAAGACGTGTCCTCAGGTTGAAAAGTTTAGCATTTAATTGGATTTCAAAACTTCATTTGTCATACTTTGATAGAGAGAGTCAGGAAACTTGGAGGACGTTTGAGATGGTGCTCTTCAGTAGACGGGTTTTGAAGCTCAGTGGTGGTGTCTCTGGACCTTCTCCGTCTTGGCAGTGCCTGGCTTCAGTAATCTGAATTTCGTGGCAGCGTCCAATGGTAGTTGACTGACATATGACGCAACCAGAGGGGTCCTCAAACGCTAACCTGAACCTTCACTTTCCAGTTGCCTTTTTTGAACCTTTGTTGGATACTTATGTTCAGGAACATTTAAACCATCTTGTGACAGTTCAATGTTCTGCTGGGAAACTTCTGGACCTGGCATTCATTGGTGTGGATGTTACTTAGACATGTAGCACCCACCTAGACCAGACCAGGCACCCCCACCCCATAGCAATGACACTCCTTGATGGCAGCAGCCATCCCCAGCAGGATGCAGCCTGACACAGACACACACACAAAAACACTTTAGGAACAACTAAAAAAAAAAACATGAAGAACAGCACAAGGTGTTGACCTGGCCTCCAGACTCATGTTGCGGCACTACCTGATAATTAGACATGGCATAAAAAGAGGAACCCACCCATGTTTAATTTACCCATCAAGCCGACATCACGTACCGCTGTTTTGAGACAAACTGACACAGAGACAGACAGACAGGTGGAAAGGTGTTAGTCTCTGGAGATAGCGGCAGTAAACCATCCTGGCTCCAGTGTTATCAGTTGCACACCTTTAGATTACAGCAGCTGCACCTGCTGCTGCCGCTCTCACGTTGACCTCCGCTCGGAGGAACTGGCCGACCGACAACCACCTGCTGCTCACCTGCCCTCTGTGTGTGTGTGTGTGTGTGTGTGTGTGGGTGGGTGGAGATGGGCGTGTGGAGGTGGGAGCGGCGGCATCGGGTGAGTGTGTGTGAAGGTATGTGCTACGGTGCGGCCGCTAGGGTTGATAAGAGGTGAAATATTTGTTGGTTTTTCTTAGAAGGTGAGAATTCTGCAGAATCACACTGTTGCCTGGAAAAACCACAGACCACAGATACGTGCATTCATTTACACTTAGTGTAAAACCTCTAAAACCTTCCAGCACATCAACATCAGACACTGAAAAACCACTTCAATATATTTACTGTAACGCTATCTGGAGGATATATAGACGACGTAGTAAGTCTGACATGATCTTTACGTAACAACAGTTTTACCAAAATCACTGCAACAGAAAAAAGCGAAGACGTCTGAGTTGAAGGACTGATGAGGGAATGTATTTAGGACCAGTCAAATTCTCTGGTTTGTGTCCTGCGGTGTGTAATCATATTTCTGAGGAGTTGAACATCAAGTGATTGCCGCATCGTACTCAATGTTTCCACTGAACCGATGCTGTGAAGAGGGATCTGAGTTCAAAAATAAACCTCTGGCCCCCGTTCAGACCTTGCAGGTGTCACCACACCCAGGACACACTTAGGACGTATTTTAGTAGAGGCGGTCCCTGAGATGTATTTGACTTGATTTCATTGGCAAGTGTGAACAGACTCATCAGAGAATGGACATGGGCCTTCTGAGGGTGTCCTGTGTTTGGAATCTAGTGAATTTGGAGACCAGGTCAACACCTTGTGCTGTTCTTCATGGTTTTTTGAGTTGTTCCTAAAGTGTTTTAGTGTGTGGATGCTTGGGATGGCTGCTGCCATCAAGGAGTGTCATTGCTATGGGGTGGGGGTGCCTGGTCTGGTCTAGGTGGGTGCTACATGTCTAACTAACATCCACACCAATGAATGCCAGGTCCAGAAGTTTCCCAGCAGAACATTAAAATTGTCCAAGATGGTTGATGTTATTCACGTCTCCTGTCAGTAGTCATAATGTTGTGGCTGATCGGTGTAATTGGTGTCTAATGGTCTAAGCCTCTATTTGTCAGTAATCTACTGTACAAAGAAAAATAAAAACTGATGCCAACTTTCTGAAGCCTAAACGTCAGATCAAAAGCACAGAGCAGATCCCTGTCATCTTACATGGCAGCATATGGGCCCCGGTTCCCACACCCTGCTCCATGTAAACATCTCATTAAGCTTTGCTGGGGGGGGGGGGGGGCTCTGAGCCATAAAAGGAAGGAACAAAACAGCAGCATCTCCCCCCTCCCTCTTCCCTACAGACAGTGTCAATTAGGCCCCTGTCTGGGGCCGCTGGCTGCCTGTGCTCTAGGTGCTGCAGGTGCTGTGAAGCTACAGGTAATCACCACAAATTAATACCTGTGTGAGCTCAAAAGGCCTTTAAGAACAGGGATGGAGGAGCACACCCCACCCCCAACCCCATACCCCCACCCCTCCCGCATCCTGAACATCTGAGACGTCAGATTAGTCAACAAGGGCATCTAATGTTTATTTAAAAATCTAAGACTTTATAATAACTACACAATATGAAGCTTTAGTAAATCCACCTTTTACAGACATTAATAAGCAGTTTATAAATGCTTGATTCTTACTTTATTCTATAACGTTTAATAAATGTGTTTTCATACTTTACTAATGATCAGTTATAAATCATATATTAAAGCATTTAGAGACTTTTATTGAGGAGTTATATCATTTAGAAAGTCTAATGATTAATTCATTTCAAGTGTTTAATCATGAATTACAGTAAGATTACATCTTTATAAACACACTTAGTCACTATTAGTGCACGTGTAGTTTAATATAGTAAAAGGACAGAAGGTAAATTTTCTTGTTTAGTATTTTAGTTTTTTGCTTTTTTAAATGGAAATCTAATCAAATAAACTTTATATTTATCCACTGCCTGGCCAAGAAAAATGTCGCCACCTGGATTTAACTAATCAAATAGGTAGGAGCCTCCTATTGGATAATTACAACAAGTTATTTAACCCCAACTGATGCAATGAGTAGCTTCTCATTTCTTCAACAACCATGTCTAAAGACACATCCTGTGGTCGTGGAAAAGATGTTAGTCTGTTTGAGAAGGGTCAAATCATTGGCATGCATCAAGCAGAGAAAACATCCAAGGAGATTGTAGAAACTACTAAAACTGGGTTAAGAACTGTCCAACGCATTATTAAAAACTGGAAGGATAGTGGAGAAGCATCAGGGTAAGAAGAGAGGCAGATGAAGTGATGCACCCATCATGCCTAGTGTCTACTGTACAAGCCTGTGGGGGCAGTGCTATGATCTGGGGTTGCTGCAGTTGCTCAGGTCTAGGTTCAGCAACATTATGTGTCCAAAGAATGAGGTCAGCTGACTACCTGAATATACTGAATGACCAGGTTATTCCATCAATGGATCATATTCCAAGATGACAATGCCAGGATTCATGGGGCTCAGATTGTGAAAGAGTGGTTCAGGGAGCATGAGACATCATTTTCACACATGGATTGGCCACCACAGAGTCCAGACCTTAACCCCATTGAGAATCTTTGGGATGTGCTGCAGAAGGCTTTGTGCAGTGGTCAGACTCTCCCATCATCAATACAAGATCTTGGTGAAAAATGAATGAAACACTGGATGGAAATAAATCTGGTGACATTGGAGAAGATTATGGAAACAATGACACAGAGAATGTGTGCTGTAATCAAAGATAAAGGAGGTCCAACGAAATATTTGAGTGTGGGACCTTTGGCTAGGCTGGTGAGATATGTGATGATGCTACTGGACACTGAATTTCCCACAGGATAAATAAAGTATTTATCTATTTTAGAGTCTAAAACCAAATTTGAATTACCAAAAACTACACAGACCTCAGTGGCTGGTAGAGTCCATATCTGACGCGTCCATCTTTTATCTACACGTTGTCTTTTATCACGTTGTCTTTGTGTCGTTCATCTGATGGACTTCTCAGCAGAAATCACCACTTTCTACGCTGAGTGAGTGTGAATGAACACATCACATTCTTTGATGGAAAGATGAAGATGCAGCACCGATGAGAGCAGCCTCACACGGAGTTTAACACAAGATGTTTACTTTGCACCAAAGCTAGTTTCCAACACTGGATTCATGGGTTTAGGGCAGAACTGGACTGTTTTTAGGAAAGAGAATATGTATTGGTGGGATGTCTATCTATATCTAAAACATAAATTCTCGATAGACAGAAGCTTTACTTATCGCATGAGAAATTCTGTAAACACCTTCGCACTGACAAGGAATCAAACCCAGGTCCACTGCTATGCTCCCCACTATGCCATCTTCTCCGGCTCGCACCTGCGATTTGGTTCCCATACGTTCGCAAATGTCACAACTCTAAAAGGAATGAGGTTGAATGTGTCCTCATGTGGACTGAGACCATATCTCTCAAATACGTCTTGTGATCGGATTCTCCCGGATGGTTGTTAAGTGAGTTAACAGCAGGTATGTAGCTCCAAAAGGTTGGGTCTGTTTGTGGTAAACAGGTCTTAAGCATCACTTCAACAGCAGCTTGTAACTTCTGTAGCTCATAGCACAAACGTAGCCTGAGGTGAAGTATTCACACTTTGCACAACATTGGAATAATTATCACAAACCAGATGACAGATGCTTTATTTACACCTTTCGTGCAGACTGGGAAACTGTCATGTTTTCTGTCATGTCTTCCGTTTTTTCATAGTCATGTCTTCCGTTCTTGGTTTTCAGTCATGGTTTAGTTTTCTGTCATGGTTCTGTCATGTCTTTCGTCATGTCTTTTCGCAGTCATGGTTTCTGTTTATTGTATTTTGTTAAGTTGCTGGTTTTTCAAAGTCAGTCCTGTCATGTTTTCTGTCATGGTTTCGTTTCTTGGGTTTTCTGTTTATTGTATTTTAAGTTCTTGGTTTGTTCATAGTCATGGTTAGTGTTTATTTTTTTTTCTGTTCTGTTTCCTGTTTTATTTTGTTAAGTTCTGAACTTCCTGTTTTTGTTACTCCATGTCTCCATGTTTTCTTTTGATTAGCTCATTGGTTTCACCTTGGTTTCTTGATTTGCCTCACCTGTGTCTCGTCACCCCTCTAGTCCTCGTGTGTATTTTTTGCCCTGCCTTCCCCTTTGTCCCTGTCGTGTCATACTGCGTGTTTCTTAGGTATCATGCAATGTTTGCCAAGCCATAGTTTCATGTCTTATTTCAGTTTTTGTAGTGTTTTTGATTTTTGTTTTCCTGCCACGTCAGCAGCGACCTTAGTTTTTGTAAGTTGTTTTTTTTTGTATTAAATTTCCCTTTTGCCAACTCCTGCCTTTAAGTCCTGCGTTTGGGTTGGAAACTCCATTCCCCGACACCCGACTTGACAGAAACGAACCTGGGACCACTGCCATGCTACCCACTATACCAAAAAAACAACTGCGATTTGGTTCCCATCGTTCCTTTTAAAGAGCTGGTCAATAGATTTGTTTCGTTCGCCAATGTCACATCTCTAAAAGGAACGAGGTCAAATAAAAACCCAAATTATGATGCTATCAAACAATTTATATGTTGTGTATTGCATCGGTCCATCTTTAAATTACCATAACAACACAAATATCGGATTTGGCGACAAATATCAGCAGCCTGTGCAGTTCATCTACAGGGATACTAAACATAAGCTGTTGAGATGTGGCAGAACAAATAAAGCAAATAAAATTCCAATCTGACTTTGCTAGCTAGCTCTTATAAAGCTGAGCTAGTTCACGTTACGTCTGGAGTCGTTTCTTTTGGGTTTTGACCAGCTGTCTTTAAATAATTGTAAATCTCCATGGTCTAAAAAAATCAAGAGCACTAAAAGGTGGAAGTAAGGTCACAATTAGCTTCACGTGCTACGTTTTCTCCGTCAGGTTAAATTCAGAACACAGCAGGTGAGCGGTCGGTGTGTGCAGAGTAACTTCTGTAGCTTCTGCACAACATCAGAATAATTATCATAAACCAGACGACATTTAAAGTCTGTATCATGATAAAATCACAACCTTTCATCTACTTGCTGAGGTACTGTAGTTCATGCAGCAGCAGCAGTAGAAGCACCAACATGCTGGCTGCCTAATAAAGAAAGTCTTCATGACCTGAAGAATGCCATTCAGTCTAAACACGTATAATTTTTTCCCTTTACTTTGCACAACATCCTCGGTGGGAGGTGAGCTGGGATGCGGGAGAGGCTTCACTCTCACCGCCGCCACCATCATCATCATCATCAACACAGCCACCACCAGGAGCAACAAGTGGCTGCTTGACTGCATATTTGTGGAGGTGGGCATGTTTGGCTTGGCTCACACGAATATTTCTGGTTGAGTACAGCTGGTAGGTGATACCCCAGGCTGGCTTCATTTACAGGAAACATGCCCCTTTACAGAGAAGACTGTTATATAACTGAAAGAGTGGAATATATGTAGTTATCAGAAACAGAAACAGAATTAGTTTATTGATCCTCTAGGGAAATAGTTTAGTTGCAGTTACTTCCATAAAGGGACAAATGCAAAAATACCAATAACAATATGAAAAATATAAGATGGATTAAAAAGCGAAGAGGATTAAAGAAAATACAAAAATAATAAATACTGGTACTGGTAAAGTGTTGAAGTACTTGAAGGTGAAATAACTAAGTATTTACGGATAGCAGAGAGTCAATGATTATATTAAATTATACACCAATCAGGCATAACATTATGACCACCTTCCTAATATTGTGCAGGTCTCCCTTGTGGTGACTCATCAGAGAATGGACATGGGCCTTCTGAGGGTGTCCTGTGGTGTCTGGCAACAGAATGTTGTTGGTGGGGGTGCCTTTGAGGGGAGGGGCCTCTGTGGATCATCCCACAGATACTTGATCAGTTTGGGATCTAGTGAATTTGGAGGCCAGGTCAACACCTTGAATTTTTGTGGCTGCATCCTGCTGGGGATGGCTGCTGCCATTAAGGAGTGTCATTGCTATGGGGTGGGGGTGCCTGGTCTGGTCTAGGTGGGTGCTAGATGTCTAAGTAACATCCACACCAATGAATACCAGGTCCAAAAGTTTCCCAGCAGAACATTGAACTGTCACAAGATGGTTTAAATGTTGTTCCATTCTCCTGTCAGTGGTCATAATGTTGTGGCTGATCAGTGTAATAGAGTTAACTATGTCACCAGAGGGGATTGAACTCGGGACCTTCTGCGTGTAAACCAAACTAAAAGTTTACTAGATTTGCTGTGTTAGCTTTAAGAGGATGGATGTTGCTTTGTTTCATCAACACAACAGGAGGCTTTTAGAAACTTGGCGCCCCGTCGCCTGCTGGGGGGTAAAATGGATGTCACTTGTAGTTCATTGCATTGTATTTAAATGTTATATATATATAAAAAAAAAAACAAATAGGGCATGCTCATATCTAAATTATGATTCATTACGTCGACTGTCGGCTCAGGCTGCATTCAAGTGACAAATACATATTGTTTCAGAGCACCACCTCCGTATACGTCCGCATTTACAGCCCAGTGGTAAATGATTGAGGTGTCCTTTCAAGGCGAAACACGACCATTGTTTCCCTAACAATCCACCAATCTGACGCAGGAAGTGACACACAGGACACAAATACAATGACCAGCGCGGCTGTGCGTTGGCGACAACAGAACGGCGGCTCCACGGAGCAGTGGGAAAAAGTTCCTGCTCGCTCTCTGGAGCTCCAGAGCACGCATAAAAAAAAAAAATATAAAAACACACAATACACATGTAGAAAAGACTGATTCATTTAGACGACACGAAGGCATCACATGTCAAACCTGAAGCCTTCATCGTCACATAAAATCTTATGCAACCACGTAGTTCTGCTCTAAAGTCTTTTTGTGCAGACAAATAACACGTTCAGGTAATTAGAGGAGGGTCGGGATGATTTAAGGCTCTGCTGATAAACATCGTAGGTCGCTGCAGGGACAAACACGACGTGAAGCTTCGGGAGCCGATCCAAGAAGAGACCACTTTCCCCTCGCCGTCCAGCCTCCCTCCTGAACTCCTTCCCCGCCAGCGTTTCACTTCTTTATTTAGCTTTTCTCCATTATTCATAAAGGAAGCGGGAAGAAGCGGTCAGTCATCCAAGAGCTGCAACTGCTTTCGAGAAGTCACCTAGTGAAATAGTAATTATGGATGAAAGGTCGTCGGGGTTGTTTGAGGGATAAGGATGTCAGAGTGTGTTAAAAGAGGAGTCTGAATAGGCTAATGCTAACGCTAGCAGAGGAACGGTCCAAATCCTCTGGACAGCAGTCAGTTAACAACTTCACCAAACGTCCTGTGGTAACAGAGAGAAGGAGGCTGCATATCAACTAAGTTCTCATCTAACAACACTATTGATGGTGATGAGGTGCTGCATGTTTTTATACAGACTATACATATCTGCAGCTCACAGTATGTAGCACATGAGCTGTCTCAGGGTTTCTGCAGGTTTGAGCAAGTGAAATTTAAGACTTTTTAAGACCTTTTTAAGACCATTATAAGTTAAATTTAAGACCTACTCGAAGTACAAAAAATAAGGAAAATCACAGACCCAGAATTACTTTCAAAATAATAAAATGTGTTGTCATTCAACTATCAGCTACCCTCTAGACACGATTTAACATGCACTGAGACATGTCCCAACCTCCTCCATCCAATGTGCCATGCATAGTTTTGTAACGTATTTCAATGGAATTAAACAGCTTTGAAACACATCGCTGTAAACCGCTATAGAGCTCCGGGCGTCACATGACTTTTATTTTTTTGTTGACAACGTCATATTGGCAGGAAAACTGAGGAAAAATTAATCGAGCCAGTGGTGGCCGTCAGAGTTTACTGCGCACTTTAAACAGATTATATATCGCGCCTCCTTTGTTTTCATCGCTTAATTCAGCAGGTGTCACTCTTGAATCCGTCTTTTTTTTTTTTTTTTACTTCCTCAATCTCCGTAATGTGGACGCTGGTGAAGCCTACAAGCCACGAACGTTTTATTATCTGTTATTATATTTTGTAATATGCCGTGAGACCTGGCTTTATATGGTTCTGTTTAATAAATGTATTGTGCGTAAATCCCTCCACTTCGTCTCCTGCCTTGCTACTTCATGTTGAAACATACTACTGGCAAACGTGGCTAAGCTTCTCTCCAACTTCACGTTACAAAGCCAGCAATCATTAAACAGAAATCTCCAGTCCAAAAGGAGGCAAAAATCCATCGCGCTAACAAACGTTACGTGACGATAAAATCTCCCCGCTTCGCCTGCGCTGTAAGGCCGTACCATACCCGGTGTAACAACACATCACACACCGGGCTGAACACCGGATTCCACTTCCAGGTCTCATTTGTAGTTTAATTTCGGCATACTGCCAATAGTTATATTTAATAAAGAACTACACAGAACACATGGAACTAACTGTGAATGCCGCCGACGCATTGAACGAAATGCGAATGGACGTAAGGATTTAAGACTTGACGAAATGTAATTTAAGACCTACAATATAAAATATGCTCGTATTAAGACTTTTTAAGGCCTTAAATTGGCATTATCAAATTTAAGACTTTTTGAGACTTTTTAAGACTCCACGGAAACTCTGCTGTATGTTCTCATGTATTCAAGTCAAGAGTATAGATTTCATTACTTTCTACTGGGATTTTATTAGTCGGTGCATCCTACTCGTGCATCCTCTAGTAGCTTTATGACTTCATGGATCGCATCTTTCACTCATTCATCTTCTGTAACTGCTTGTCCTGTGCTGGAGCCTATCCCAGCTGTCATTGGTCTAGAGGTGGGGTCCACCTTGGACAGGTCTCCAGTCTATCACAGGGCTAACAAAGAGAGACACTCACACCTACGGCCAATTTAGAATCACCAATGAACCTAACCAGCATGTCTTTGGACAGCGGGAGGAAGCTGGAGAACCTGGAGAGAACCCACGCAGACACAGGGAGAACATGCAAACTACACACAGAATTGAGCCCTGAACCTTCTTGCTGTGAGGCATCAGCGCTAACCACCACACCACTGTATCGCCCATGGATCGCATCTGTTGCAGACATTTATGAGATTTAGAAGAAGTTTCTGCGTAGCAAACACAGCTATAATGCAACACTCACACTCCTTCGTCCCCCGTCTAGGACTGATGGATAGGAGGCTGGACGGCTGCACGGTCAGAGAGTGATGACAGATTTGTCTTTGAGGCTTTTCGAGTCCAACCAAGCATCGCCGGGTTAAAAACCTGAACCCGACCGAGAGAGCACTCAGACCGACCTTCCCACCACTGCTCCTCTCTTCACCGCAACTCTCTCTGTTCTCTGTTTACCGTCAACACAGATAAGAGGTCTTTTTCAAACCGTGAATTAGTTTATTTGTTTTTTCTTTTGTCTCCTTTCTCCTTTGGATCTCCACTTAGTTTGAGGATTCCTCTGAAACTCGATGCTGCTGGTCCTCCCGTTAAATGTGCATGTGTGGGAAAACTCAAACTTCCTCCAGGGTGCAGAATTATTTGGGAATTGTTGGTTTATTGCAAAAAAAAGTGAAAAGTCATTAAAAGTTTGCAGGGTCTTGTGAATACATGACGTGCCAAGCCTTGAGCCGACATGGCCTTGACACCACGGAGTTGCACTGATTATGCCGAAAGAAAAAAAGAAGAAAAAAAAAAGGCGCAAGGAAGGCAATCTGATAGGAATGCCACTGGAATTCCCCGGAATCCCCCGCTCCCTCCCTCCACTGTCCCCCATCACTGTTCACAAATCCATAAGGAGTTTTAACATGCAGCACAATAGACAAGGGGAGCTATTCTGCGACCATAATGCAAGGAAACGTTACCTCAGTGCAAAAAATGTCAGGACTCACAGAGGCCCCCGGTCCTGGAAACAATCAGCGAGGAAGCCGAGGCAGGTGCCCACCTCCTGTGAAAATATCCCTCTGCAACGTGACGAGGGAAAAGGCTGGGCGTGTCGCCGTTGCCACCACCACCAGCAGCAGCAGCAGCAGCAGGAGCAGGAGCAGGAGCACGTAATTACGCCGTAATATGAAGAAAAACGTGTTTTAATGTTTGAAATCTAATAAATTCATGACTGAAATTTAAGTTTTGAAGGTCAATCATTAAGTCTGTGTCTAATATACACTCACTTGCCAGTTAATTAGGTACACGAGTGAAATCGAATGCATTTTAGTAAAACTGTTTTTGCACTAAATCTGTGCACTCCATTTGGATTTGATCATGGGGCGTGTTTCAACCGGGCCACAGGAAAAAACAAAAAAAAAAGTGTATTGTCCTCCAACCACTCAGAGTCATTAAGCATTAAGCCCCGCCCACACATGATCTGATTGCAGGAGCAGAATCAGTTCCTAACGGTGAGACTTCCATCCTTAGCACAGGAGCTGGAGAAAGTCTTAACGTATAAAGACTTTAAGATTGAAAGAAGCACCGACAGTACAGATTTGTTTTTTCCTTCAACTCTTCCAGTGGTTTCCAAAGACTGATAGAGCACATGACTCCACATGTGACTCATATCGGTGGTTTGTAGTACTATTGAACTGACACATGTTCCTGTTATTGAGTCAGTGGGCTAGGCTAAATAACAGAAACAAACTGCATCCTCCAAAAATAATCATCCAGTTTAATCACCACCTTTCTGACTCTGTTTTACCATCAACTGAACATTACAACAGTTGTGTAGGAGGATTGAGGGCAGGACTGGACAGGAGTGTATAGCGGGTATAACGTATAACATAACTAGACTGCTCAGATATTTTTGAAAAGCTTCAATCATTATCAGGGTGCAAGTTTAAAAGAGAGTTGTTTTATGTTTGAAAATGAAACAGGGATTTAGTATTAGACGGAGTGTTTGTTTTCATTAGTGTACCTAATGAACTGGTAAATGAGAATATAACCTTTTTTGAACAGTAATGAACTGCATTCTCTCCCTTGGGCCTCTCTGTGTGATTATTATGCTGGAATGCAGCACTAGAATTTATCGCTGCCCGTCCGTCCGTTTTGTGAACAAATATTCTGCCGATCAAAGGAGTTTGAAACACTCATACCCAACACTGACTGTGTCAAGTTTTTAAATTCTCATCAGAGTTGAGTTGAGTGGGCGTCCTGAGGGCAAGAACACTCTACACCAGTGATGGATATCTATAAGATGGCGGCATGTGGAGGCTTGCAGCGCTCGCTGATTTACATCGTTGTCAAATCGGCCAAAAGCAGGTGTTTGGAATCATGACAAGAGACACAGTGGAAGATTTCACCACAGCAGCTCCACTCACGCTCCACTTCTTTGTCCATTGTTGGATTAGCTGGGAGTTAGGTGGAGTTAGGTAAAGATGGAGGTGGCCGGAGACGCCACGCTGAGCTTCAAAACTTCAGGAAACGCATGTGTGATATGATGTAGGGTTATGTGTCTTTATAGACAGTCAGCAGCATGAACAGTTCACAACAACCTGTAGTGATGATGGACGATTTGAAGCCGGCTCATCATTATCGTGTTAGTTTAGATGATAAAATTCACTTTTGAAATTTGACATATGTGATAGAAAGTTATGAGAACTGAGAACATCCATGCACTTGTTTACACTGCAAAAACTCTTAAGTTTGACGAAATCAAAGTATGCGTAGTATGCACCACACCCTGTTTCCAAGAGTCTGGTTTCACTTTCTCAGTTCGCAGGAAAAAATCTGAATCAGAATTAGATGAAATGTATTAGTATAGATTGGAATTAAGATAATTAGCTTCTTTGCCATGACCATTTTTGTAAAACCTTTTTTTTAAGTAAGGGAAAACCATCTATAAATACAATAAAACAAAGCCAGCACTTTATCTGGTGCATATCAGCAGAAGATGCTGGAAACCAACCTAACACTAAAAGTTAAATTTACTAAACTGTGTGCCCTGCAAAGAAAATCTTTTCCTAAATGCTTGCCGTCTGAGACGTGATACGCGATGACGATCCGGACCCCAAACATCGCATACCGTTCGATAAATCACAGAGACATTAGAGGGACAGAATACTGTATTTTCTTTTTTGTGTGTGTGTGCTGTTTTTTATCCGATAATGAATGGCTCAGCGTCCCTTGAGAGACGGCTCGGATCAAAACTCTGCGGCCTCCCAGAGGACTTCCTTTAATGTCTTTGTGCGCGGGTGGATTTGATACCCTCGCTCCCTCCTTTAAATTAGATCCTACTACATCCATTAGTCTCAGAAGCCTGTTAATATGTCTCCTCAGAGGGAGGGGACCCCCATATAAAGGTCTACAGCGACCTATTGTGAGTCTAAAGGCTCTGTAGGTTGTGATATAGACGGCAGGCACGCATGAAAAGACATCACATGATTGATTGTGCGTTTTTGGGGGGGGGGTTTGTGGTTCCAGATGTAAAAATCGCGGTCTGAGCTGCATCGTTGCAGCTTTCAAAGAGTCAAGTTACTGTCGGAGAATCGGGTGCTGAAACAGGAGAAGAAATCCGCTGAATGACTTTGATTCTCCATGACAACGTGGTTCTGGAGCGGGTCTAATGAAAAGTAGGAAAGATAGAGTGACGTTGGGAATTAAGAGCAAGAAAAAAGGATGCAGATTACTCAAAAACGAACAAACAGAAACTCAAAAAGTGAAAATCTCCTTTAAATTCCTTGCATATTAAGTGGCGCACGAACAGGAAGTGACTTGCAGCGATGTGTCAACCAGAATGTTAATGAAATTCAGGGAGTTGTAGCGATGAAAGGCAGGAAAAATCTTTTGAGACGTAAAGTGGGCGTATGCCAACTTAAACTAATCTCAGCTTTGAAGCAACGACCAATGGGAGCGTCTGACAGAGTTGATTGACATACGATCTTGTCTGTACTTGTGTTCTTGGGAAACGTCATCAGTCGCTGCCCACATACAGTCCCATACTTGGAAGTATTCTTGCCCCAACTGTTTATCAAGGAAGCATCAGGAGGTAACATGTTGGGACTTGGGGCAACCATGTATTTCAGAATGCATTTTTGGGCGTCATCAAGTTCGCTGCTGTTCCAATCCCAGGATGACCGTCCTGCGTCCCACCTGTCCTCCAGAGTCTGTACATCAGAATGGAGCTTGTCAAGTCTGGACAAACAGGTACACAAGTCCAAAGGTCACACACTTGATTTTGATAAATTCCCAAAGAGTTGCCCAAACGTTAACCTGAAGGAAACACCATCTACCACTTTGGTTCTTGCCACCAAATTCACCAAGGTGATAGCAGGCTTGGGTGAACCCTGATTGATTTCCATTTTTTCTTGTCGGTGACAGGAAGTAGAGCTAGCTCCGTCCAACCACTAGCAATATTTTTATGTTCTGCTTGTTTCACTCCAAAACATAGACAACTAGAACCTGGAAGGATCAAAAGCAAATTGCTGTACATATTGACGAGGTGTTATGCTCTTAAAACAAAAAGACAAACAACCAATTACCAGGTTTGACCCATAACTACAATTTAGTGTAAGAACCTGAAAACCTACGTCATGTTTCATGGGAAATTTTGCATTGTAGAAGTCATGCAAAACTTTCACACAGTTTTAAAAGATTAAACATGATACTTGCTCCATTATCCAGCACGCTGGTTTGATTCCAGCTTCCAACGCTGACCCAAACTTAGCCTGAGTGCTGCTAATTTTAGCTCAAACCTGGTTCTAACAGGGTCCCAACCAGCCCAGTTTTCACACTTTAACTATTTCTGATGCAAAACTCAGTGTGTTGCACTGAAGGACAGACCAACTGGTACATTCCCGGCTTTCTTAGGAAGGTAGCAACGGGCCGTGCTCAGGTGGGTTTAACGCAAAATCAGAGATGCAAAACTGCATTTTATGTAAGAGGCAGCTGAAGGTCAAAAAGCCAAACATCGTGACTACAAGCGTTCATGGGTGTGTGCTTATCGCTGGCCAGGATCTCAGAAGGGAGCAGCAGCATTGTTAATACATGCTCATTTTGTGTTGCACTGAGTGACAAACCAACTGGAAATGTACGTTCCCGGCTTTCTTAGGAAGGTGGCAGCGGGCTGCGCTCGGGCGGGTTGAACTTAAGGAAATGACACTTTCTCCTGCGAGATCTCAATCTGCCGCAGCACGCTGCCAGTCACAACAATGCGGTGTTGAAAATGGGAGTAGGTCGTATTATCCTCCTCCGGCCGGCCCGGTTCCGAGCTAAAGGAACGGTCCGGCTGGTGGGTCTGATAAGCACCTGCCGTGATGCCGTGACAGTGGTACGAACTGTTCTGATTAACACCCTGACCGACCCTGCATGAAGTCACCCACTACCAAATTCTCAAGGGACGTATTGCCATTCAGTAACAAAAAATTATTTCTTTAGAACAAAGTAGTGAGTCATTTAAGGTGCGGCCTAGGAGCAGCTTCTCCAAAACTAAGGTTCACCAGAGGATAAGAAATGCATCCAGGATGATAACAGAGGAGATAAGACGTGTAGGAGGAGGTGAGCTACTCCCATCATTGCATCAGGTAGAAGATTATTTAAACTGATAGACAATCAAAAATAGACTGCATAAACAAAACCTTGTTCACAAAAATGTGAAGGCCTAGCAGTTGGTATCTTTTAGCGTATGGCCTTGGGTCTATGCTCAACACGCAGGTCAGGAGCTGTGGTTAGATTTAGAAAAGCAGTTTGAATCAGTGAAGAAATTGTACCTTTGATGTTTTGCACGCATTCATTGTCTAAATAAAAGTTTAACAACGAGTCACTTGCAGTATTGCCATTAATTTGATGTATTTTTAGAGGTTGTTATTTATCCATTTCACACAAACCTACTGTCTTGCTCAAGGGCCCAAACACATTAAACATCAAAGAACTACCGGCAATGAAGGACAGCTGTGACGTTGCCTCTCGTTGTCTGTCGGGACCAAAAATTTGCACTTGAACACACCACAAAGACTACAGCCAACGACCAGCCAGTACATACTTTTTTTACCTGCGTGAAAGGAAATAGAGCTACTGCAAAAGCACTATTAGCTTGGAAGCTAGGAAGCTAGGAAGAGCTATTATTAGCTGGGAGGCTAGGAAGCTAGGAAGAGCTACTATTAGGTTGGGGGCTAGGAAGCTAGGAAGAGCTACTATTAGGTTGGAAGCTTGGGAAATAGGGATTGGACTGGTTGTCAAATGGACCGTTCCAGGAAACACAGTCAGTATTCAGCCCAGTTTAAAGGGATTATTAGCAACACCTAAACTTCCCATCTTTCCCGTTACCATCTTCCATTAATGTCTCACGATGTCCCCAAAAATCAAACATGAAACTAGAAGGCTACCACTTCCAATAGCCTTTTGCTCCTGATGTTCGTACCCATCACTGACTGTGTAACTTCCATCAGCATCTGTAGGCAACCGGGCCCATTGCCCTCTCAGTTCCTAATTACAGAGGGCAACTGGGGGACACAGCAACACGTAAACATGTTGGGACACAAACTCGTCCAACATGGACCCCGTGATAGACACACCTGTAACAGGGCCTCAGTCTCTTTGTGTATGAAAAAGCTTTCATGGTTTATCTGAGCCTTTTCAATCGCTACATGGGTGTGGTTGACCCCATTAGAAAATACAATGAGCAGTGAAGTGTTCAATCACAGGAAAATATTGTTTCAGTTTGTTCAGTTTACCTTCCTGTGAGTGACAGCTCGCCTTGCAGACTGAATTCCCACCAATGTGGTACCAAACTTCAGGTATCGGGTCACTGACAGTTAATTCAGCCTCACAGACCTCTTAATTATTTCTGTGAATCCTTACGAGGACCTAAATGTGCCCATGAGCACTGACGTAGAGGAGCATTCCTCCATGTTGTACCTCTTTATACAGAAGAGATTTAGGCTTTGGTCCAAGTTAGAATTGTAGTACAATTAAGGACTGAAGACAAGAATGTCAGAGTGGTTTTCAGATTTTTGTGTTTGGCTCTATTCTGACATTTTAGCCCAGCACACCCTACAATTACCAGTGTCTGAATTACTGGCCGTGTGATGGAAACATCACGTGTTTTCAGCAAAACATTTTAGAGGAAACATAATGACTGTATGGATTATGTCACAGGGAGGTGGACGCGGGGAAAATGTTGGTGTACAAAGTGAAGGAGTCTTGTGGTTGGATTGTGGTTTTGATTAAATACTAAAACAGTAAACATGCTGTCTTCCACTTCAAGCCCTGACCATAGTTGTCTGACTTTGATTGACCGTCATGGCGGTACAGAATGGAGAGTGTATATGTTAAGGGGTGTCGACACAGGGAGAGACTAGAAGCAATGTGGCAGCAAGAGACCATGTAAATGAAATTCAGTGAGTTGTCGGCAAAAAGATTTTCTTCAATCAATGGGAGCCAATGATACAGTTAGCACAAAGTTCCGTCCACCACTTTGGTTCCCACGGCCAAATCCACCATGCTGATAGCAGGACATGGAGGGTCGGGTAAACTAAAGGCTGTTACAAACCGCAAGAAGCAAGAAATTTGTTCTCTCTCCTCAGGCTGCGAGAACAAAATGACATCATTTTGTTCTCGCAGCCCTTGGTCAGAAACTGTAAGTGGGCGTGGTCAATGCGGAAAAGCAGAAATGCTAGCGGCCACTCTGTGAGCTCCCAGATGCTAATATTCGCAGTGTGACCTGGGGCCTATGAGGACTTGCCCACAGTTCGGCACTAGAGTTTCTCGTGAATAAATGATCTGGCCAGAACAAACTTTGTTCTTGTTCTTGCTCGCCTCGAGAACAAGAACGAATTTCTTGCTTCTCGTGGAGAATGTAATAAACTTTAGATGGTGCCATTGATGGTATTTTCTTTTAAAACAAAGAGCAGTGATGGCATTCGGAAACATCTGAGAGTTGTTTTATATACAGTTCTTTAAGTATTGCCGTCTCCTGAGTACTGAAAGAGAAAACCATCTGTCAATTTTTAGAGATGCCGGCTTTACTTGGTAATTTAATCTGCATATGTTGCATGTTGTTGTGTATTTGAGAATAAATGGCTTTTCTTTTGACTATTTTCTTTTCTGAGAATAAAAAGTTATATTTTCTAGGTATATAATATGTATTATACAGTACACACAAGATTTTATCTGCTTTACCGGAAATTGGTGTCGTTTTTACATTCAAATCAGGTAAAAATATATGGAGCACTTGTTTGTTTGTACACCAGATTAATTCTTGGGTGTTGTCATGGGACATGCTAGCCCGGAAGTTAGCCTGACTTCCACCACCGACAAATTTCCCAAATGCCTCTCCATTGGGAACTGATTATGTGCCCAGCTCCAAGATCTACCGGGAGGGCAGGTTTTGGGAGTTGAAATTGTTATAGTATAATGGATCTGATTGGTTTTAGGACTACTATTGCATGCAGAGATTGTTTTTTCTCTGCATTAGTTGAAACACGTCCTAGGAATGACTATAAATATCTTGGACTTGTCAATAATCAACAAGAGCATGTGCAAAATGAATGAATGTCAATGGGGAAAGGCGTAAGGATGATTTAGGGTGAAGGTGTGTGTGTGAATGAAATCCCTTGCAAACATAGCACAAATAAAGCTCGTAATACTCGGCATGTGTTGTGTTTGTGCGCTCGAGCCATGGAGGCCGGACACAGACGAGCAGCTCCTGACAGGCACTTCAAACCCCTCCTGCCCTCTCCACCGTGTGGCCTTGCCGATAATGGGAACCTGATCGGAGGGAGCGCGGGGCGGGTGGCTGGGTGGCGGTGGAGGGGTGTCCGTCTTTTGTGAGAAACTCTTCAAAGCGCTGGCCCTCCTATTTGTCCAGTGGAGCTCTTTGTAACGGTATCCTCCACTGTCATTTTGCCCCTTTTATTTTTAGGCAGGGCTATTATTGCTCTCATACCCCCTCACATACCCCTGGGCTTTGTGTGCAGGGACAGGGTCAGGTTTTAACTTTTTTCTTTTTTTTTTCACCCTGTTCAGAGCTGTACCCCCCCTCCTCCACTTGTCGTGAGTACAGGGTAATGGATCATACTGGCCAATGAGCGCTCTCCTAATTCCAGGTCTCACTGGGAACACAGGGGCATCTGGTTGGTGCACGGTACTTGACTGAAGTCTCCGTTTGACGGCAGCACGATGGTAATAATACTGTCTTCCATCTGCTGTGAGTAGTTTGTGCAGCTGTGTGGAAGTCTTGGAGCTTTTGCTGCATTTCTAGAACAACTGTGCAGAGATGAGATTCTTCAGAGGTCAAGAAGTGAAGCCTGATCTAAAACGCACCTAGGCATTTGTTTCCGATCTCACAAGAACCCAAAGAAAATGAGGTTTCTTTACAAAAACACTCTTGAATTATTAGCTATAGTTGTTAGATTATGATTCAGCCCACTTTTTCACACCAAGCTATTTGCCGGGACGTTCGGGAGCGTCTACGATCTCATCTGAACTTTTAAATTCACAAATATTTTTCTACATCAACACGATCATCTAAATTGAATAAACTGCAAACCAACTCATCAGCATGATTCAAGAGAGACCGGACCTGTTCAAGGGTTTGTAGCTCTTCCTAGCTCCCTAGCCTCCCTGCTAATAGTTGTTCCTCCAAGCTTCCTAGCCTCCCTGCTCATTAGTAGTTCCTCTTATCTTCCCAGCCTCCAAGCTAACAGTAACTCTTCCTAGCTTCCTAGCCTCCCAGCTAACAGTAGCTCTTCCTGTTTCTCCTTTTGAATGATCAGTACAGACTACTACTACTACTACTACCACCATTCACGCAGTAGGTTTTGATAAAGTTTGATTTCAGTGGCTTTCATGGTGACTCTTGAAGCAAAAGGGGAACAGGTGTTAGCAGAAGAGGGACGGTGGTGATTTGGGGTCACTGTGACAGATGCAGAGATGTAGACAGAGCCCTACAGTCCATGCCTGTTGCCCGTTTCTCTGTCGGGTTGCCAGCCTGTTTGTGTCCACTTCCTGACCCTGTGGTGCAGTGGTGCATGCCCAAACCCCTCCACCCCCTCACAGCCACCTCCCTCCCCATGGCACCCTGTCCCCCCCGTAATATCTGACATGGGTAGATGAATAATAGATCAGAGGCTTTAGCTGCCCCGTAACTCTACCTGATACCCCGGGACAGGAGGAAGGCCAGCGGCTTCAGCCAACAGGGGACACGTGACCACAGCAGAATGGCCATTCACTGTGACCGTTGATGAGTAAAAGCTGTATTATTACCGCCAGCGAAACACCATGTGGTTGATGTGAAAGCTTAACTGGCTGCTGCCTACAACTGTGGCCTCAGTGTGCGTCCAGCTGCTCTGGTGAACACAGCTGCAAGGGAGAGCGATGGGTGATGTCTACAGTCTGTTCTGAGTCTTTAACAGCAACTTTGAACTGTATGTGAGGTCATGCTGTCATCTGACCTTTTTGTTTTACAGTACAGTATGGGCTGTCAACTGCAAGTCTCAGCTCTCAGTTTCTTTTCAGCATTTGTAACCGTAAAAAACAATGACGGTTCAGGGGTCATAATGAATACTTGATGTGTCTGGCTGCAGGGTTACCTTGGGCAGTAGTATTCTGCCAATAATAAGAATAAAAGTACCTCATTTATGTACCTCAATCAGAACAGAAGGAATTTTTACTTCGATTTTATTCAATAAGAAAATATCAGCACCGAAACCAACGTATAAAGGAAGTTTCTTTCTTGCAATCTTGAGACAATTTCTATTCTTATTGTAGTTAGAATATAATATATAAATATATAAGTAAAATAATTCCTTTTAACGACACAAACAAGACTCTGGTCTGACCGTAGTTTAGGAAAACGCTGTGGAAAGCAAGCATATTCCGAAGTGCGGTCGGTAATTAAACAGTCTAGTAATGCATTAGGTTTGCCAGCCCTGGCAGAACATTTCAATCACCAAGCAGGCTCTCTGTAAAGAGTAAATTATAAAGAATAATAACTGCTACGCAGCATCCCGACTACATATTTTAGTATTCTAATGCCAATTTAGAACGAGCTACTACCGTTTCCGAGGTCGAGACTGAAAGTCAAATATTTTGTCCCCAACTACGCAAACGCAAATTAAAAAAGCCTACATGAGTGACTTGTTACTGAAGCCTCGGTGGCAGCCATTTTTATTTGCAAACTTAAAAGGAGTAGAAGAAGAAAGCAGCGGATATGATTCATTTGAGAAGAATGGCAATTATCCTAGGATGTTAGAGGGGGAAGCACATATCTTGGAGTGAGACGGTTGTTCCCCTGTTAGGGATGTAACAATCAAAGTGTTTTCAGCTTGCTATAAAATAAAACATGCAGCCGGGCTGTTGATGAACAACATAACAATGCACGCTATGAGTCAACCTGCAGCTGCTGGAAAAGAAACAATTTTCACTTTTTCCCCAAAGGGATGTCGTGGGCTAGGCAGAATATAACGCTCAATTCCTGTTTTTCTTCCACTTGGATGAGCTGCAGTGACGTGAAACGTTATCAAACGCTCCAGTGAGTACTTCCTGAAGTGATAAACTTTTACCGTAATTTAGGGTTTAAAGTAAACTTTTCTGCACAGGACACAGAGCTTCAAGCAAGCTGCAAATATGTCACGACATTTCAACATTTACTTTATAAAGACAAGACGTCTGTAAAGGTTGTCAGTCATCCATCCATTTCCGCTTATCTGAGATTGGGTCAAGGTGGGAAAAGGCTAAGTAAGGAATTCCAGACGTCCCTCTCCCTGGCAACACATTCCAGTTCTTCCTGGGGTATCCCTAGGCGTTCCCAAGTCGGACAAGATATGTAATCCCTACAGCAAATTCTGGGTCTACCCCGGGCTCTTCTCCTAGCTTACCATCCCCAGTAAACCTCCAAAGGGAGGCACCCAGGAGGATGCATTATGCTTTGGGCAATGTCCTGCTGGGAGACCTTGAGTCCTGCCATTGCAAACACCCTTTCATGGAAACGGTATTCCCTGATGCCGGTGGCCTCTTCTTTCAGCAGGATAATGCTCCCTGCCAAAAAGCAAAAATGGTTCAGGAATGATTTGAGGGACAACAACGAGCTCGAGGTGTTGACTTGGCCTCCAGATTCCCCACTTCTCAATATAGTCAAGCATCTGTGGGATGTTCTGGACACACAAGTCCGATCTACGAAGGCCTCCACCTCTCAACTTAAAGCAGGACTCTGTTGCCAATGTCTTGGTGTCAGATACCACACCACAGCTTCAGGTTTTTATCAGTCCGTTATTACCGTAATAAACGCGGATAATGGATTTAGCGACAAACAGCAGCAGCCTGTGCAATTCGTATACAAAAATACTACACTTAATGCTGTTGAGACGTGGCATTCTATGGACAAATAAAATAGTATTTCGAATGTATGTAAGTATGAGCGAATAAACCTAATTTATACTAAACAGTTGACTTTTAATCTGACTTTGCTAGCTAGCTCTTATAAAGGTGAGCTAGTTCAGGTTATGCCTGGTGTCCTTTCCTTCGGGTTTTGACCAACTCTTAAAATAATTGTAAATCTCCATGGTCTAAAAAAATCAAGAGCACAACATCGTGTTTTAAACGGTGACGGTAATGTCAATTTTGATTGGTGACAAGATAAAGGCAGAGATGCTTTCGGGAGCAACAGGAAAAACACAACGCAAGCACAACATTGTCTGAGAAGTGCAAAAATATTTCCGATTCTTTTGAGACCACGGTGGAGTAAATAAGACCCTGGCGGACGGCCACAGTGTTAACTTCACACTGTATGGGGAACTATTTAACTCACTGGAATTCTGCAGCGTTTTACCGTGCATGCATGGGGAGATCTCAGACTGGCAGCCCGTCAATCTGTCATTGTATAGTACGTGTCAAAAACATATTTTTTTTATTTTTATTTTGATGGCATGCGATCTACCGGTCAATGACAATCGACGTATTGGGCTCTGGTGTAAGAGGAGTAAAACCAAAACAACGAGCTGAAAGAGGCAAAAAAAAAAAAAAAGACATGACATGCACTCACGCAAAGGAACATTATAAATATCTAAAAATAGTGATTGTTGGTCTTCCAGTAGGCAAAAAGTAAAAGCAGTGAAAGACTGAAGCTGATAAGAGACGTTTTCTCAGAAGCTGTGTTCTGAGGAGAAACACTACCTGGCCTTGAGTTGAATAAAGAGTCGATTACAACAGAGACCGATCAACACGGTGTATCTGATTCACACATTGACCAGAGAATAATGCAGCACGCTTGGATACTCGCACAACAAACACACACACACACACACACACGCCATCCTCTCCGGAGAGGGTCGGGTTTCCTTCTGTGTCCAGTGGCTTATTAAACATTAAGCTCAACAGCTTCCCTACAGGAGGGGAAAAAGGCCTCCCCCACCTCACCCCCCCCCCCCAAACACCACCACTCCCCCGTCCCGGCCTCCCCTCTCTCATTACAGCTGTTGAGGTATGAGACAACAGAAGCACGGCTGCAACAATGGAGCCAGAGGCCGACAGCCAATGGGTACGTTCGCTGCAGCGTTGGCTCTGGCGACAGCAGGTAGGCCTGAGTCTGAGCGGGACGACAAGTCAGACTTTAACAAACTGAGGTGAGGTCAATAATGTTAGACACTCTTATTCATTAAAAATGAGAAATCATCGCCTGCACAGATCAATAGCAGGTGGACCTTGAACTACTGCAACCAAATAAATACATAAACAATAAATCAATCAAATAATTGTGAGAATGAAAAATGAACCAGTAGCAGGTGGAATTTCAAAATAAAACACAAATGCATTCATCTATTACATTTATTCCCCATTATTACAGCTTTTCTTTGGATAAGAATGAATTAATAATTAATAATTATTTATTCTGACAATGGGAAATCAAAAATGTCCAAAAAAACTCCTTCGTGCCTTTTAATGTGTTCATAGTAAGCACACTTTTCTATGATAGTAAATGTAATTTCTGACATTAAATTAATTTAAATTAAATTAAATTAAATGTTTGGACAAACCGAGGAAGTCCAACAGGTCAGTATGGACTCTGGGATTTTTTAAAATTTTAATTTTGTTTTTTTTTTCCATTTCATAGACTAAACAATTAATGTGTAATGAAAGTAACGAGCCACAGCCCTACCAGCTTCCTCCAACCTCTTCCCTGAGCTCCGAGGGGGTTTCTCTGCTTCTCAGGTGTTGTGGCGACACACCCTCAAGTGTGTGAGGTTGATAGTTTGTCACCTGATACCTGACAACAAGCAAGAAGTGTTTGTGTGTGTGTGTGTCTTTACAGACTAAATAAATGACCTGAAAACCTTTACTGAGGCGACAGCGCCACCTGCTGGAGGCAACAAATACAAATCACTGCTACTAATAGAATTAAATATAAAAAGGGATAAAGGAACGAGGGAAAGAATAAATTATGGCAAGACAAGTGGGATTACAGGACTACATTGAAGCTGTACACTGATCAGCCGTAACATTATGACCAGAGACGGGTGAAGGGAATATGACTGATTATCTGGTTGTCATGGCTCCTGTCAGTAGGTGGGACATATTAAACAAGAAGACAACATTTGGTCCAAAAAGTTGATGTCAGAAGCTGGAAAAATGGGTAAGAGTGAGGATTTTAGTAACTTTGACAAAGAGTAAACTGTGATGACTAGACGACTGGGGTGATCCTGGTCTGCAGTGGTCGGTAATCAACAGTGGTCCAAGGAGGGAGAAGAACCAGAGACAGGGTCATGAACCAAAGATCGTTGAGTCTGACCCGTGTGGTTCTGCTGAAGAAGTTGATGCTGGTTCTGACAGAAAGAAGTCAGAACACTCAGTGGATCTCAGACCAGTCAGGGTGACCATGCTGACCTCTGACCTCTGACAAAAGCTCCTACAATGGACACATCAGAACCAGACCATGGAGACACGGAGGAAGAAGGTGGTTCTGGTCTGATGACTCGTGTTTTCTTTTACCACATGGACCAGCTACGTGTACGTCACTTATCTGGGGAACACATGGCACCAGGAGGTACTATAGCGATATAGATGGTCTGCAACAATGATCAGGTGATGTCTTCTGGCCAAATAAACCGAGCCAAGGAAATTCTTTATAGTCTCAAGGAGTCTGAAAGCATTTAACCAAGCTCCAAAAATAACCTAAGCAATCATTTTGTAGCTGCTCTGCAACCAAACAATTTTAAATCAGATTTTCTTTCAAAGACACCTCATGTCAGGGAGAATTCGGGAAAAATGTGAATTAAAGATATTCAGTGTTTTCCTTGGATGAGTGAGTTTGACCGTCCACTACAGCGTGAACAGAATATCAGTGAACTAAAATGTTTTGATCAATTCAAGGAAGATAAAAATGGGATTAAAATCGATCAAAAGCATGCAACTGCAGCAAAATCACATCTTGCAGAGGAATATGAAGAAGACGACGCAGAAGAGAAAAGATCACCGTACCAACTCTCATCCTGAAACGATACCTGCAGCCTTCTCCAAAGTCCTGATGAACACAGATCTTGGTATCGCTCTGAAACTCTTGCAGCCATCACGTGGTCTTCCTCCTCATAACATCAGATTCCAGGAAACAGCTCCGTCGTCTTTCCTATTTCCTGCGCAGACACAGAAGCGCCCCTTCATCCTAACAATTAAGGCAGATATTGATAATGCATTAGTGGGCTGCAGACAGGCTGCCAGACACTTGAGTCATTTAATTAGACTGACTGGAGAGGAGAAGAGACTAGACAAGCCTCCCTCAACTTCCTCTTAAATTAAAGTTTAGAGAGTCTGAGGGAAGATTAACTGACCTCTCTGTGTAAACTAAGAGAAATTAGGAGGGTGAGGTCTCTCCTTAACCCTTCCTAGGTCTGTAAACATAGTGGATATCAGTCCTGCTATCTTCCTTAAATAAATGTGCAAGGTGGAAAGTTAAAAAAATCAAATAAAATCAGCTCAAAGCCAAATTGTATATATTTGAATATTTATAACATATTTAATCTATTAAACTTCCCATCGTCTGTTCTATGGCTGTCCAATTAAGATTAATTAATTAATAATAAAATAATTTAAAAGAATTACGTTTTAAAATGTTTGGTTGCAATACCACGTTTGGCCACACAGGCTGGAAGACATTTAAAAGCAATGAAAACCAAGAGGGGCGCTGTTTCACTCATTACAGAATTAATTAATTGACAAAACAGGAAGTAACACTTACATATCTATATATGGATTTATTTATTTATTTATTTATTTATTTACTTAGAACACATGCAAGAGAAGGAAGAGACAGTTATGTGTCAAACAAAACAAAGTTATATTTTCGAAATGGATTGGAGACGTCCTCTTAAATCAACGTTTGTGGAAGATTAACTGAATTATTATGAAAAAATAAAAGTCAAAATAACTCACGTTTGTTATGTTTAAGTCCATTCTTCTCTTTCAAGGCGGTGATACGATGTCATGTCTCATTTCTCTTGTTGCTCCGAGGGTCTTTCAGTTTGTTGACATAGCCTCTGCTAGCTAGCGTAATTAGCTTAGCCACAACCGCATCAAGCTAACTTTACCTGTCCGTTTATGTAAATACTATTTAAACTTCTCAGCGTATGCAAGTTTACGTTCATTTAAGAGATGGGTTTCTCTAGTAAACAGATAGTCGACGATTTTGCCAATTTATTATTTAAAACAAACTTTAACAATTCGCGTGTTTTGCTTGCAATACCACATTTGACCACATATGTGGTATTTACTGAGGGGGGCGCTGTTTCACACATTACACGAATAACGACTGCAAAACAGGAAGTGACCGTTATGTTATGTAAACAATAAAATACTATTATTAAAATAAAAAGTATAGATATATGTATCTTGAATTCATTTTTTGTTATCAACATTTTTTTTATTTATATCTACTGTTATATCTATTAACCTGGTCTAATTACTGGAGTCTGTATTATATTGGATTAGTTTATCTTGTTATTATTATTATTATAATTTTTTTGCTTTCACAGAAGAGAGGTACCATAGTTTCAGTCTTTAGATGGATAGAAATCTCTAATTTCCTTCTTACTTTTCATAAATTACTCAAGAAAGAAAGGGGGTAATAGAAAATGAAAAATAAAGAGGAAAACAGTATGAAGAGAGAAAGAGACAGAGGTGAATCGAAGGTTAAATTGTGTGAGAGAATTCATGCAAAATAAAGCATGTTTTAATCTGACCTGAATTAATTGCTTGAAATGAGACAACTCCGTTAATTAGTTCACGTTGACACATGCGCAGTGTTGTCATTTAACCACTTGGTGGCGCTGACCGACCATCTATGCTCCTGTCCAGGGTTGTCCCAGCCTCAGCTCACAAAGAAGAAGCACAGAGGGCTGAACGTTCATAAATAATGAACTAGAATATGCTGATGACATGCTCTGCAATTTATATAAGTGGTTTAACTTTTGTTAATTTTAACATTTCTGTGTCTAGTTTTATACTAAAAACACGTCTTTGAGCTTTTTAGTCCTTAAACGAGTTCTGAAAAGACTCCATTCCTGTGTAATTCAGGTCAAGACGAGCTTTTCTTTTGCTCAACTGCACCTCATAAAAAATAATTTGGTTGCATTTAAGAGCAAATTTGACCCTCCACAAGAGATTTTACAACTAATGTTACGACTTCTACTGCTGCCGCTCCTTTAGCAGGATGTAAGTTTAGCAAATTCAGCCGTTTTATTTCATGCATGCATTTCATTTTAAGACAGTATTTGCTTGGGTGGCAGATGGTGCAGAAACACGACCCTTGATTGTGCCATTTATTGTTCTCTGTCCTCCGCACAAGTTTGAAGGTAAGTAGTAAAGTTAAAACAGCACTAACTGGTGTGTTGCTAAATTTGTATTTAATTCCCTGTTTTTATGAGTTGCATCGTCACTGCTTTATTGTTTAATAGATGATTTCCTCTTGCCAACATCTTCACGACTGGTGAAAGTGGAAATCCCCAGTGTACAGTAAGTGAATGCATCATAAAAAGTTTATGCTGGACGGTGCACCTCTTGTAGCTTTAATCACTCACATAGTAAATTATATAAATATTAAGAACGTCCAGGATTTTCCATTTCTACACGGAAATAATTTACAAAATTGCACCTAAAGTTAAATATCATGCAACAGTACTTTATGTTTGATCTGATTAAAGCTCCACGTCTCCCTCACCTTGACTAAGATCACAGGTTTTATATATTTATTCCCTCCCTGCCTCTGAGACATGGAGGCACATTAGAGCCTGTGGAGTGAGCTGTTTATCTCCGCTTGCTAATTATGAGACCGCTGAGCGATCATTAAAACATAAAATATGTAAATAAGGGGAAATAACTAGCAACTCGCATTTCCATGGTAACAAAACATAATGCACGGCTAACAGCTGGACAGTGGTGAAGTTTTAATTACAGGTTCACGTCACCATTAAATGATATCAGTGTAGAGCTGAGTGTCGGCCCGTCGGAGGACACGTCCCAGCTTCATTACGAGGACATAAACGACTCTTGGCTCCATTGTTGTCGACTCAGAGAGGTGAGATTGATTCTGTCTTCGCTCTCTGGGACACAAAAAGCCTTGTGTCCTTTCACGCTCCCCCCTCGTCCTCCTCCATCTTCAACATAACACCCCGTCCTCACGCTGGAGGTTAACTCAATTACAGAGTAATCTGCTGCTGCTGCTGCTGCTGGCTCCTCACAGCCCAGACCACATCTCCAATCACTGCCATTATAGATATAAAAATAAATAACTGGAAGTCCAGTCTGTGAACTGTCAGGATTTCTCTGGGGCTGGGGGGTCAAGGATGCAGCAAAACTGTTTTACTTGAACGCAGCAAAGGTCGCAGTTATTTTAACACTTAATCTATCAAGACGAACACCTCCAGGTTCACCTTCTTCACAGTGTTAGTGTAGAATTTGGTCGTTACACAGGTTCACTCCTGGATTAATAAATTGACTATGCCTTTCTCTTTCCGTACTACACACACCAATCAGGCATAACATTATGACCACCTTCCTAATATTGTGCAGGTCTACTTTGTGGTGACTCATCAGAGAATGGACATGGGCCTTCTGAGGGTGTCCTGTAGTTAGTGGGGGGGGGGGGGGGGGGGGCTCTGTGGATCATCCCACAGATACTTGATCAGTTTGGGATCTAGTGAATTTCATCATCATCATCAGAAATTTTATTTAATAGGATAAACCCCTTGAGAGGAATCCTCTCGTTTTCGAGGGGGTCCTAAAATACATTACAACCAAAAAATAAAGAGACAAAACACAATCAACAATCTACAGACATATAACGACAAAGACAACGGACATCAACACAAACATAAAAAAATAAGTAAAAGAATAAGAATAAGCACAACCTCTCGATGGCCACAAATGGCCATAGCAGTAGCCTAGTAAAATAAAAAGTATAATAATAACATAATGTTGCGAATTAAAGTTACAGTGTGTTACAAATAATATTGATATAACATCATCGGAAACATGTGCAATTTAACTCAAAATAAGAAGACAAGGAAAATTTGAACCTATGAAAAGAAGTCAATGAGCGTATGTTTAACGGAAGATTATTCCAGTCTGATGGCGCTTTAAACATAAATGCTCTTTTACCAATTGTTTTGTTCACTGTAGGAATAAGGAAAAAGTACTGGGATGAGTGCCGTAATTGATATGTTGTGGAATATGGAATCAAAAATTGTTTTAAATAAGCAGGATAATTGCAATGTATACATTTAAAAATAAAGTGTAACCAGTGATTATGTCTTCTTATACTGAGTGAGGGCCATTTGAGTGTATTATACATGGTACAGTGATGAGTGTAAAAAGAACAACCAAGAGCAAATCTACAAAGACTGTTATATGCTGTGTTGAGGGGTAGAAGATTGGTTTTGGATGCATTTAGATATATTACGTCAGCATAATCAAAAAAAGGTAAAATAAGTTGTGAGGCAAGTTTCTTTCGAACATTAAGCGTAAAACAGTTCTTGGATCGAAATAAAACACTGATACCAAAGTTGATTTTACGAAGAATATAGTCTATATGAGGTTTGAAAGTAAGTTCTGAGTCAAGCCATAATCCTAGATATTTGAATTGTTCAACTCTATGCAGATTCATACCATCATTACATGTTATGATTAAGTTATTAGGTTTCATTTTTAGGTTATGTTTTTGTGTGTGTGTCTGTGTCAGGCTGCATCCTGCTGGGGATGGCTGCTGCCATCAAGGAGTGTCATTGCTATGGGGTGGGGGTGCCTGGTCTGGTCTAGGTGGGTGCTACATGTCTAAGTAACATCCACACCAATGAATGCCAGGTCCAGAAGTTTCCCAGCAGAACTCTGAACTGTCACAAGATGGTTTAAATGTTGTTCCCTTCTCCTGTCAGTGGTCATAATGTTGTGACTGATCAGTGTATTACCAAGCTTAACACCCCTCTCCATGGGCTGCTGCGTGCACAGGTTTTATCTCGATATCTGCGTAAATCTTTGTTTTCATCGTCTCCGGTGTCTTGCGCATTATTGAAGAAATCACTGAACCATTCCCCGTCCGGGACGCTCCAGCAGAAAGACTAAACTAACTGAAGCACTTTCTCCTGCTTTTTAAAATCAGTCAGGATCATGATGAGAGAAGAACGTCCTCTCATGATGTTTGCGTAGTAAAACACGTGAGCAATGACTTCCTTCTCCTCCTCCTCCTCCTCCTCCTCCTCCTCCTCCTCCTCATCTTCCCCTGCACGGCTGGAGAGCACTGTGAAGTGGCAGATGAAATATTAATCTTCCTGAATATATGATGGGGGACAGCGGGGGGAGGAAGACAGAGAGAGAGAGAGAGGGAGGGAGAAAGAGGGATAGGTGAAGAGCTTGAGAGAGGATGAGGAGGGAGAGAGAGACACAGATCTGCAAACATCTCCATCTTATGAACTCTCCCAGTAGAATCAGATAAACTAAAGTTACTTCAAAAATGTCTTTGACGGAAAGAAAAGCGCTGTCTTTATGTCATTAGTTAAAAGACGACAGTAAATTCTGCAAAACATTGTTAACACTGAGCTAAACTCTGAAGAAACCGTCGGAATCTGGAAGTTTTATTCCTTAAAAGACGTCAAAGTTTGGTTACTGGGTGTTCATCACCTAAATGTCCCTGTAACACACGATCCAGAGACACAGGACATTTCCGTGTCCTCGTTTCTAACCTCTCTGAACTCGTTAGAAGTCACATTCATGTCTGAGCTGCTCCCGCTTCTTGTGAATTTCTCGTTTCAGGCTGATTATTACCACCTGGATATGACTGAGTGCCGGCGCTTATAAAAGGGCAACCTGCTGAGCTCAGTTTATGGTAATTTGAGGCAAAACCAGAAGAAGAAATTAAAAAAGACATTTTACAGAAAGAAATGACGCTGATGTTATGTCACGCACCGATGCTGCTGCTGGATCTTTGTTGCAACAACTAGAAGTCTTTCTAAATGTGAACCAAATATAGTCAGATTAAACCTTATTGATTCTTTAAAAGGAGCGTTTCTTCTCAGTGGAAAATCAGCCACAACATTATGACCACTGACGCACAAAAACACTTTAGGAACAACTAAAAAAAAAACATGAAGAACAGCACAAGGTGTTGACCTGGCCTCCAAATTCACTAGATCCCAAACTGATCAAGTATCTGTGGGATGATCCTCAGAGGCCCCTCCCCTCAAAGACCCCCCTACTAAGAACATCCTGTTGCCAGACACCCAACTGTCCCAACTGTTTTGGAGACCTGCACAATATTAAGAAGGTGGTCACAATGTTATGCCTGATCGGTGCACACCCACAGATTCATTGTTTGGTCTTCGGAGGACATCCAGGGCGGGGTCCTGAGCACCTGAGACACATTAACCGTCTCCCACGGTGCACATTTCCCTCGGTTTGTGTCGGGCCGGTGCAGCAGAGTGGAAAGAAGTGACCAGGGCTAATAAAGGAGCTCGGTGTCAACTAAAAATAGGCTGCGATGTTAAGACACGGTTGGACTTAATGACTCGTGTCTCGGTTGTACAGCTTAATAGCTGCATGTCAGACAGTAGCTGATTCAGTGTGAAATAAGAATGAACCAAAGTCCTTCCTGCTGCAGCTGATTTCACAAACCAGTGCTTTCATTGAAGGACATTTGCATCAGAAAGCCTTAATTCTGTTTAATTGAATGGAAATGTAAGACAATGAGAACCAGTAAAATGATGATTGTCAGTTTATTCTGGATCCGGACATAGTAAATGAGTCTTTGGTGTGAATTATTTCTGCGTCGCAGTTGATTATTAGAGTCACTCACTCATCCAACACCTGCATGTGAAGTCTGTTCAGTACAGCCAAAGTCATGTACCGCTGACCACTGAGCAGATGCGCTGCAGCAGTGGGAGGCTAAGCACCTTGCTCAAGGGCACCTTGACGCTGGTTTGTGGAGAAGGGAAGAAGTTCCCCTCCACATCCAGTCAGCGGGGCAACTGTTTTCAGGATTAAATAATGATCTATTCTTTTCTTCTCACAGCTCTTTGTCTGTGACCTTGTTCTACGAGACGGAAAAAACACATTAACAAGACTGTGCCAGAAAACAGCTTCTGTTCTCAGGGAGCGTTGGTGTAGAGACAAAAATAAAAGAGGAAAGTTTTCAAGTTGAAGAGTTCATCTTGGCTCCGATCACTGCAGCATCTTCTGGTGATATGGACGATATGTCGTTCATTAACGTGTTACTTTCATTAAACGTTCCCTCTGATAGTAATCCAACCACAGACTTTACACCTCAACCTAACTGAGAAAATAATTCATTTGAGTTTGAAAATAATTTTATTTAATAGTTATGTTATTCCTTCATGTTATCCTCAGCCCAGACAGTGCACGGTGCAGCAGCAACCCTGACTGGTCGATAAACAGAAACAGGAAGTGATGAAGGTAAACAAAACGACAAAGTTCAAAGGTCACACAGAAGACTCTCCTTTTTGACATGATGATCTAGAATTAATAAACAATAGACTTCCTCTTCCTAGCCTCCTAGCTAATAGTTGCTCGCCCTTGCTTCCTAGAGTCCCAGCCACCCCGCTAACGGTAGCTCTTCCTAGCTTGTTAACCTTCCAGCTAATAGTTGCTCTTCATAGCTCCCCAGCCCCCTAGCTAATAGAAGTTCATCCTAGCGCTTCCTATTTTCCCAGCTAACAGTAGCTCTTCATAGCTTCCTAGCCTCCCAACTAATAGTTGCCCTTTCTGTTTCCCTTTTTAAATTAGGAATTCAAACCATTGCCACCTGCTGGTTTATTTGCTCTCAGGTGTAGAGAGTTTGTTAAAAAAAAAAGATAAATAAACAAATAAATTAAAAAAAAAAATGCCAGAAGAAGAAGTAGAGGAAGAAAATGAGTGAATAAAGATAAAGAAACAGGTCTTTTGAACGACAGATGGTTGACAGCTGAGAGCAGGAAGCTTTCTGAACTTAAAAAATATTGTTTATTGGTTGGTTTAGGACACTAATGCAGACACCAGGGAAGGCCAGAGCAGGAAACAAAAGAACTTTAATTAAACTTATCAGGAACAAAAAGTGCACAACGGTCAGGTCAGGGAGAGTCCAAATAAAAATCCAAACAAAAGAACCAAATAAACCCAAAGAGGTTTTATTTTATTCCAAAAACATATATGTAGAAAAACAAGATCGAGAAGCAGCGATAGAACTGGATAACAGGAAAGAAACCACATGGAAGCAAAGGGTCCAGCATCAAACTCCAGTATTTTAAATGATTATGATGAGGAGATGGAGATCAGGTGTGCCATGACGAGCCGCTCTGAAAGACATGCCTCCTAATGAGGGAGTACATTTAAATATATAACACTAAATATTTCAATCTATTCCCAGCCTTACTGTTCTGACATGAATGAAACCTGATTGGTCGATTCTTCTGCATAACCAACAGACTCCCACGCACCCACCCAGGAGCATTATTCCTTGTTTAAACTGGCCTCCTGTACGATCGATAAAATCATTAAATGTTAAAAAATGTAAAGCATATCACAAAGAGGCTGCAGCTCCCTGGTGGAGGCCTCACCCCCCAACCCCCCCGTACTCCCACACGCCTTAACTCCTGGGTCAGCGCTACAATGGAGGTCGCAAGAAATTGATTCACTCCCACGTGAATGATCCGTTCATCACTTCACGAGACGTCTGGCAAAAATCAGTTCATCGTAAACAAATAAAAGACGGTTCGCTCTGAGCTGCAGCTTCACTTACACATCAAGCATCATCTGTCAGAGACGATCATCATGAGGGACGGTGGTGAATGAGGCCTGCCGTGGGGGGGAGGCATTGACGTCCTGAACACGACAATGAAAAACAACGACAGGAAATCCCGTGTCACGATTATTAAAACAGTTTCATTGCGTGTTGCAGCTCTTTAGCTCACGCTGGATCCTGAAAGCTTTGTTACAGCTGTTAATGAAGTAATGTAATGAACCGTGAAGGTAATTGACATCTATTGCTGTCTTAATTAGATTAATGTAATAAATCTTCCCTCGGTACATACACAGAGTGTTTCAGGTCCCACAATGTTGGTCTATCTGTAAAAATATTAAATACACTGCCTGGCCAAAAAAAAGTCACCACCTGGATTTAACTAATCAAATATGTAGGAGCCTCCTATTGGATAATTACTGCATGGGTGATTATCTTTCAGCTGGCAACAAGTTATTTAACCCCAACTGATGCAATGAGTAGCTTCTCATTTCTTAAACAACCATGTCTAAAGACACATCCTGTGGTCGTGGTAAAGATGTTAGTCTGTTTGAGAAGGGTCAAATCATTGGCATGCATCAAGCAGAGAAAACATCTAAGGAGATTGAAGAAACTACTAAAACTGGGTTAAGAACTGTCCAACGCATTATTAAAAACTGGAAGAAGAGTGGAGAACCATCGTCTTCCAGGAAGAAATGTGGTCGGAAAAAAAATCCTGATTGATGGTGATCACTGATCACTTAAACGTTTGGTGAAATCAAATGGAAGAAAAACAACAGTAGAACTCAGGGCTATGTCTAATAGTGAAAGTAAGAACATTTCTACATCAAGGGATTGGGACTGAACAGCTGTGTAGCCTTAAGAAAACCACTAATCAGTGAGGCTAACTGGGAAAAAAGGCTTCAGTTTGCTAGGGAGCATAAAGATTGGACTCTGGAGCAATGGAAGAAGGTCATGTGGTCTGATGAGTCCAGATTTACCCTGTTCCAGAGTGATGGGGCATCAGGGTAAGAAGAGAGGCAGATGAAGTGATGCACCCATCATGCCTAGTGTCTACTGTACAAGCCTGTGGGGGCAGTGCTATGATCTGGGGTTGCTGCAGTTGCTCAGGTCTAGGTTCAGCAACATTATGTGTCCAAAGAATGAGGTCAGCTGACTACCTGAATATCCTGAATGACCAGGTTATTCCATCAATGGATCATATTCCAAGATGACAATGTCAGGATTCATGGGGCTCAGATTGTGAAAGAGTGGTTCAGGGAGCATGAGACATCATTTTCACACATGGATTGGCCACCACAGAGTCCAGACCTGAACCCCATTGAGAATCTTTGGGATGTGCTGCAGAAGGCTTTGTGCAGTGGTCAGACTCTCCATCATCAATACAAGATCTTGGTGAAAAATGAATGCAACACTGGATGGAAATAAATCTGGTGACATTGGAGAAGGTTATTGAAACAATGATACAGAGAATCTGCTGGAATCAAAGATAAAGGAGGTCCAACCAGATATTAGAGTGTGTGACCGTTGTTTTTGGTGGTGGCTTGTTTTTTTGGCCAGGCAATGTAGGTTGTATACTTGTGTGATGTCTGATCAGCAGCCTGGCTTCGTGCACTGGCAAAACATTAGGTACAGACTTTAGGTTCGCTTGATGAATCCAAAAAATGTCTTAGACATTGGCCTCAGTGACCCAATCTCTCATTTAGCGTGGGATTTATTTGTGCAGAATTCCTTTGACTAAAGTTAAAAATAATTTCTTTGGTTGGGAAAAAAACTACAACAGAGAAACATTTGTTAAACTTTGGACTTTAGTTGGTTTGCAGGGCCTCAAATAAACCTCATAGGCCCATAAGAATGCCTAAATGCCACAACCGACCCCTCCAGAGGGTCCAGTCTTGGCCAAAATCACATAGAAGTTCTTCTTTGCACTAAAATGAAGGGATTTTTTTGTTACTGATCCGGGACGCTTGAGATCAAATTGGTCTGTATGTGAAAACACGAATAAAAGAAGTTGTACCTCATCAGCTGTCTGTTCAGATTTGAATGACGTTCTTATCGAGGCTGTGAGCTTTCTCTACTCTGAAATGATTAAATTAGCGGGGCGGAGGGGTGAGGCCGGTGGCTGCCAGCGTGGGGGGAGGCTAAACAGTACCAACACAAAAGAATTCCTAGGGTCATTCCTCTGATGCCGATGTGGTCATCCCAGCGAACCGGAGGCATCTGGGCCCTGGGAGGGGACAAAAGGGCAGACTGTCGACCCAACGGGGGCTCATCTGAACCCTGGACACGCTTGTTACTCCCAAAGCCTTTTAAAAGAGAGATGGAGGAACTGAAAGAGAGATTGGATGAAGTAGACAGAGGAAGGAATAATGAGGTTTTCAGGGTTCGGAACAAACAGGCTGTGAAGGAAAAGATGAACTGAACCAAACCAATGAATATTTAAGCTAATCAACAGTTTCTGTATAATAACAAAGGATCAAATAATCAAAGATAATTATCAGTATATCTTGATATATTTAGAATTTTAGTTTATGGCTGTAATCTTGTAAAAAGCTCTGATAAATCCATAAATAAATGAGCTCCCTGCATCATTAAAATGCAAAGTTAGTGGAGCCCGATGGAGCACGGCTGCTGAAATGAGGGTAGAGAGTGAAATGGCTTCGGTAAGAGTCAAAAACACAAAGAAACTCGGTTTATTTCTTTGCGTTGTTCTAAGTGTTTGGGTCCAAAGTAGTTTAAGTGGAAATTAGTTTAATCCAAAAACAAAGCTGAAACAAATTGGGTTTGTTGAAAACATTTCATTCGAGATTCTTCAGTTCTTAATGACCGGTGGGTTTTCTATTAGGAATGTGTGGGTGTTTCCCACCTGAAACTCACCTGTGAGTCTTCTCCCATGAACCATTAATGACTCCAGACTCTTCTTGGATGGAGACACGTGTTCAGACTGCGTTTCTAAATTGTCAGCAGATTTTATCTCAACAAAAATCAGAGAAGGGTTTTCCAGTTTTGTTTTATTTTCTCTGGATGAAATGAGGAGGTTGTTTCAGTCGGAGACGCCGATTCATTCAGGAAAGAAAAGAGGATCAAGGTGAGGATCTGATCTGATGGGTTTAAGATGAACGCTACAGACAGACAGTTAAACCCAGCTCTCCACCAGTCCTTTAGAACAGGTGGAGAGCTGGGGTTAACTGTCTGAAACAAAACCAGATGAGAGAATGGTGATGAACGAAGAAGACGAAGGAGGGAGCAGCGAAACGTGAAGAAAAAACGAGAAAGACAGAGTGGACAGACAGCAGCGAAGTACGACCGAACAGGAACATGACAAGCGAGAAAATTGTCAATTATTCCAGACGGAGGAACCAGAAGAGCGTCACCAAACAGCTGAGAGCAGCGGCAGCAGCTCGGCCTGTTGAACTGAAACACTTCATAAAAACACACTCTGATAAACATCTAGACGCACACAGCTCTGGACGGGGGTGGGTGAGGGGGAGGGTGAGGGGTGAGACACAACAGCTGTCCTTTTTTAAGAAGAAGAACCACAATGGAGGAGCTCTGCAGGCTGGGGGGGGAGACAGCACCTGCCTCCCCATACGACTCTCCATCCTCACCCACAGGACACGACTGAGAGATGAAGGAGGGTGAGGAGGGTGAGGAGGGTGCGTGCCTCCAGTCGGGAGTCGTCTATTCACCCCAGTCAGCTGCCTCATCTGCATAGCGTTTGACTTGCTGCTTCTAATTTGGGCTCGTTCCCCTTTGAAGGCAGATGCATGTAAACAGAGTCTCTTTTCATGTCGACGAGGATTAGGAGATGACGGATTCTAGGTCATTAACCCCCGGAGGACGGACGGCGAACAAAGAGGAGAAACCTGCAGGGGTTTGAAACGGGACCAAACTCTGAAGTGTGGTTGAAGAATGAAGGAGTTAAAAACGTTTGAGTGTTTGAGTTTTTAGACACTTTTTTTGTGTTTGTGAACTTTACCTCAATCAGTTTGATTTTTAAATATTCTCTGTGACTCTGTTTGGTTTTTCTTGTGTTTCCTGTTTTTATTTTCAGAGTCTCTTCCTTGGTGTTTGGTGTCCTACTTCATTTCCTGTCTGTGTTTTCCCTCTCATTATGAGTGGTGTGCTCCTCCCTCATTAGTTTCACCTGTGTCTCGTTTACCTCTCAGCCCTTTGGGACGTTGTGTTGATTGAGTTAAAGTGCAGTTTATACCTTTACAGGACATAGACGCCGTAACCTACGTACGTAGCCTACACCGGTGCGAGCCATTTATACTTGTGTGTGCTCGTCATTCTGTCTTGATCTGTAACAACGCCACCCAAACAACACTAGTCAGGGCCGTGTCTTTTTTGCCAGTCAGGTTCATTTTTGTTTAACTGACCCAAAACAATCACTTCTAAATCGCGGCACTAGAGAAGTAGCAGAAATACTAAAGCAGAAACACGCTACTACCAAGCGGACCAATCACAGCTCTTGCAGTCTGCATCGCCACGACCTGGGGAGCTGCACGTCAGGCTACGGCGCTAGCGTCTGGGTCGAATTGACTTGGAGGTATATCGTTTACTTACCTGATTGTTTCCTCTTGTGTTTTCTCTGTTTTCTGAGCTTTGTCTAGCGTTTGGTTTTTCAGACTTCCCTGCCTCACAGCTGCAAGATTTCATTAAACTACTTTTGTTTCCTCCTCAAACTTGTGTCTGCATTTAAGTCCTACCTCCTCACCATCTCAATACAGTTATTGAATTATTTTATTTTAAAATTTCACATGGAAATGTCCGTCCTGTACGTTGTCTTCCCGACGTCACTGTGCTTTGAACACGAGGCAACTTCCAGAAAAAAACTGCAGTTCCTCTAATGTCAAAGATTCCCAAAGACTTACATTAAAATGTCAAACTTTACAGCAAAAAAAACACATTTACAAGAAACAGTTGGTCTCTAGAACTAATTTAGCTATTATCGTCAACTGTACATGTTAGGGGGCGTGTTCACTTTGTATGACAGGTGACGGATAGCTGCTGTCATGGTTCAGTAGCTACTAACCGTGGCTGTTGGGCTGCTGCTCACCCGTCCTAGTACCATGAGCCTTTTATGTTATATGCTGTAAAGTGATTATTTGTTCTTCTGTTGATGAATGAGTTTTCTGGAGGTTTTGGCATTTTTCAGCACTATTTCTCAGGAAGATATTTTGTGCCATGTGCCTAAATGAACTCTGATGTAAAATCTTATCTTTCATTCATTTGGGAGCAGACGTCTCAGAATGCAAATAAATACCAGCATCATGTGGGATATTGTACCAGCTGCTGTCTCTAATAGATCTCTACCTACCGCTGGATCAGAACCATCAACAGCTGGTTGTTGACTTGGAGACATGATCCAGATGTTGAAACAAGATGGAAAGACTCTCACATGTAAAGATCTTCTTTATTTTAACTCTGACTTCCATCATAATTTCAACGCAGTGACAGAAACAAAGTTAAATAAAGACGTTTTAGGATCGATTACTAATCTAAGCTCTTATTTTGTATGTTTAGGAGCAGGTGACAACATGTTGTGTCTTCGTCGTCTCCGGCTAGTCACCCCAACTCCACTCCATTTAGTTTTTGCTGTGGCCACCAGGTGTCACTGTTCTACCTTGTGTTGATTGTTCCTCTTATGGGTTTGAGTTTTGTTTTTCCTGTGAGTGATTTGGCTTTTCAGTCAGTTCTAATGAGCTAAAGGTGCAGCGTCGTGTCAAAAATGTGTTTTCATACAACAGTGTTATGAGGCAGAACAAACTAATCAGACGACTAACTATGTGCCATTGTTTTCTGGAGCTTGCCAGGCTGTGGGAGCACAGACAGCAGAGATGTTTTTAGTTTAATTCACTCTCATTTTCAATTTTTATCATTTTGTATTTATGCTGAAGAGCTGAGATGATCTGACCTGGTGACCAGACCTCATTTAAGCCCCCTGCAATAAGGAGGTGGGGTTTGTTGGGGTTATGGGAGGTGAAAGTGTGTGTGTGTGTGTGCAGGGGGTCAAAGGTCAATGCACACCCACACACACATTCACCGTGTCCAACAAACTGACATCTGCAGCCTGAACTCTGCCCTGTGGCGTTTCTGCACGTGCATGATGAAAAGTGTGTGTGTGTCACCACATTACACATCTGATATCACGACACATCCTTTTAGGGAAGTTAAAAGGGACGAGCTGGTTTGTCTGGAGAAGACACGGAAACCTCAGGGAGTTTGTGGGAACTGAGTCTGAGTGCACAGCTTTTCACAATAGGTCGTAAATTCAGGAGACGCCCCCTCATGCCTTGCAGCCGATGGCACACTTGGTACCAACACACACACAGAGGAGTGTCCCACATCCACACAACACGCCCACATGTGTCTAAATATTCAGTTGCCATGGAGGCAGATCAAATGTCTGACGCCCCCACTGAGCGTGTGCCGACGGGTCGGCTGAACCTCCCCGAGGGGGGAGTTCCCTGACACGACTCAGAAGAATCAATCAGTCAAACTTTATTTGAGCAACAGGTTTTGTACAAAGTGTCTGAACCGCGATCGACATCACAGAGGAAACAGAAAACTGTTTGATGAAGAAGAAGAAGAACACCTGCTCTCCTTGAAGAAGCACTGAGGGGCGAGACTCAGATTTCAAGTGTTAAAGTCACAAAGTTTTCTGTGCTTTGATATGAAGACACATGTAAATTGCAAATGTCAGAAAAGCTTCACAAGAACACACAGATAAAAAAAAACATCATGAAGAAGAAAACAACTTTAAGCTGTGCAGGTCTCAGAAAGGTTCTACGTTCAGTCCAGAGCTTGTTGCTTCATTATTGCATCAATCCAGGGATCAGACTGCACGACAATTATATCTTTCCAGAGAGTCCCAGTCAGATCAGGTGGAGACGTGTAAGGCTTTGTGTTAACCATGACCTGAACTATGAAGGCCGGCGTTTTAAAGCGTCCAGGGATCAGACTGCACGACAACCTCCACATTTAGAGTTCACCTGTACAGATATTCTCCAACACAAAGGCACGACACATGGGATAGAATTATTAATTTTCATGTTTAGTTCCCATGCAGCCATTTCTGCACAGATCTTTTTAACTCTAAGGCTTCAATCAGACGTTGCATTAACATCCAGCTCTGTCAATCTGTTCACACCTGTCCATCCACCTGGTCTTAATATAAATGTGTCTCCACATGCGTCCCCAGCCAGCACTTGAGATCTGATCTCAGTTTGTGTGTCTGTAAATCAGCAGCGCCATCATGTGGTCAGTAGAATATTGTAGCAGCTGCTGTCTCTAATGGATCTCTACCTACCGCTGGATCAGAACCATCAACAGCTGCTTGTTGACTTGGAGACATGATCCAGATGTTGGAACAAGATGGAAAGACTCCCACATGTTAACGTTCTTCTTTATTCGTTGTACTCAGCCTTGACCAGATCTTTCAAATTTAACCTTAGTGTGCTCACTCCAGTACTTTAAGATGGACACTTGTGATTGGATCGCCCAGAACGGATGTTAATTCCAGGTCTGAACGGAGCCAAGGACTCGGCAGACTTGTAGGAACATAACAAACAAGACGTACTCTGAAAGCCACATTCATATTTACTCTGGAAACCAGCTTTGCATCCATCTCAGCATTATTTCTGACTGCTAACCAAACTATTGGATTTATAGTTTGTAGACTGAGAGGATTAGGAGATATTTAAATATTTAAAGGCTGATCGTTTCTTGAGTGTACAAACCCTGGGAGAAGTAAATGTCCAAGTAAAAAAGACAAAAGCACATCTGAAGTAGTTTAAGAAGCTGCATTAAGAGGATTGAGTTTCTCCTGGACTCCTTTCAGTTCAGATCCTTTCTGCAGTAGTGTTGCAGGTTCTGGTCAAACCACAAGCTCTCTCCGGTAATCCAGGGATTTATTAAAGTTGGTTTATTAAAGCGGATTTCTGGATGGAGGAACATGGAGTTTTCTATTTACCAGGCAACGAGAAGGTTTATTGGGAACCGTAAGGAACGCTTAATCAAATACGCCGACCAGTCCCCAGTGTGTGTGTGTGTGTGTGTGTGTGTGGAGCTTTAAAAACTTTAAAAAGTGATTAAAGTTCTCACTAAATAACATTTCTGCCCTCTTCTTTAGCCTGCCTCCTCACAGTATAAACCACGGCTGATGTGCAGCTGCATGAGAAGGAAGCACAATGATAATATTACACAATGTGTTACTGAGCAAGGCTCTCTAGGGCCTACGTAATACTCAAGGCTCCTGGTCCCACTATGATCTACTGGCTTTTACTCTGGTGGGACATCTTTAGTTCATTTAGATTGATCCAGCAGCACTTTTTGTTCTATACGGTCCATTAAACTGAATTTTTGGGTTTTCATTCAGTCTTTCCTGTGTGTCCCAACTGGTATTGGGAGATCGGTATTGGGGACGATCAAATCTGTATGGGGCTTCAGCCAAGTCTGATCCTTTGTAGTTGTTTATTTTAGGTCTGGATTAAACCCAAAACCACGTCCCTGTAGCGTCAAAACTACTTCTTCTTCTTCTGTTTTATTGGCGGTTGGCTAGTGTCAAAGCTGCCAAAAACAAAAAGGCAGAAGAAGAGGTGGTAGTTGTTTATCATCATTCAATACTACCAACAATAAAATGACTAAACAGAATCCATGGAGTCCACTCAGTCAAAGGCTGCACCCAAACAACAACAACAAACACTGAACGTTTAAAAGAAGAGAAAAGTTTCCTGGAGACAGCATCAAGGAGAAACATCTTCCAGAGAGGGTTAGGGAGTTTATGGCAGCGTTGGATGACCAGAACATTTCTGGAGTAGAGAACACAAGGTACCAGCTACCCTCTCCACACTACATTAACTTTGACAGAAAGATTTATTGGACTGAATCCAGTCGACTCAAGAAAAGACTTGAGGAATCTACAGGGGACCAACTCTAGGACATTTAAGACCAGATCAGGACCCTACCTAGGGTAATCCTAACCCTAACCCTAACCCTACATCCATGGACACGTCTACCTAATCTGTTGTCGTCTGTTGAGTTACCTGGTTATTCATGTACCTTTTGAGTTTCCTAGTGTTTCTGTTCAACTCCTTGTGGTTCCTGGTCTTCATTCAGAGTTTGGGTCCTACCTTCACATCATACCAGCACCAATCCAAAGCAATGGGAGCAACCCTAACCCTAACCCCGGGTTCAGTCTGTTGCTCAGGGACACTTTGACCCCAAGGGATCGAACCACAAACCAGCTACAGTCCTGAGCTGCTGCACAGAGGACGCTTGCTTTACCTTCCTGTGCCGCTACGTGACAGTTAAAACAATTCAGACCAAATCAATTTTTATGACCCAGAATAAAACATTTCCCCCAAAATCGCTGCAATGTTTTCTATTAAAAGTGCGAACTGAGCAGAGTGGAAAAAGGACATGAATGGATGTGTTTTCAATACCTCCTCCTCCTCCTCCTCCTCCTCCTCCTCCGCCACCGCTCTCTCCCAATTCCACTTTAGGTCGACATGCATTATTAAGAGCCGCGTCTCTGTGAAAGTACCGAGCGCCGCCGCGTCCAATGAATAAATCGTGACGGCAAATAGGACGGGATGAGTGAGAACTGGGTCAGAACGACTCGGTACAATATGAGCCCGCTTCACCGCCTAAACCCCCCCGCTTGCCGAATACAAACACACTCCAGTCCATTGAAACTTCTAAAAGCTTCAATTTTCCTACATTTAGATGCCTGGCGTGTAACGGCCTTGCGCTCGCTCTGCTGCAGCGACGACCAACTGATCCGACGTGAGGAGGAGAATAAAGAAGGCCACATATCCACTGATATCCTCCTCCTGGAAACTAGACTCTTCTTTGTTCCCACATTTCTCTCCCACACAGTCATCAAATTACATCCTCCTCGCTGCTACTGCTTTAAGCTCCTTTACGCTTCTATCAGTGCATATATTTTCAGCGTGCGTAGCCTCGGAGAGATGTGATTTCTTGCAGCTTTGGTGGTAAATTCATCTCATGAATTTGCATACCGGACTTTTAGACTACGTGTAATAGTTTTTGGAGGCAGTGGAAACACTTTACACGTTCACATTTTGGACTTTTTGCAGAGAGCTCTGAGCCGCGCCACGCCGTGTTCAATCATTGTCAACGTCCTCAAAAGTTGAAGAGCTCCCATGTCTGAGGCAGAAATAGACCTCGGAGCGGCCCGCCATCCGTCTTTGACGACATGATAAATGTTCCCGGTGCTTTCTTCCCGAGAGGACGCCGTGTGCCCACATCCCGCCGTTTCGGAAAGACTCCAAGTTCATTCGCTTCTTCGAGAACAAGCAGAGCCGTCAGCTTTTTATTTTATTTTTTATACTACTATCCCAGCGACAAGAAGGAGACTCGTGGTTTTACTGTAGCTTGTTCTGAACAAGATGTTTGTCGTGAGAAGTGAGGTGCAGTATCTAGAGGCCATGTTCAGTCATAGGGAGAATAACCAGACCATTTTTTTGTACAGGGGGTCCTTAGTTGACCTGCCTAGAGACCTTTTGTTGGTTTCTAATAAAGGCTGCGATCTGAAGGAGGCAACGAAAGGAAGGGAGGAGGCGACAGAGGGGGGAGGAGGAGGTGATGGTGTTTTGGTGAAAGGCAGAGGTTAGTGTGTGTGTGGGGGGGTGTATCGCTTTAATTGCTTTTCTTGGCTGAGTGGGAGGAACTGATTGACTTATGAGGTATGAAAAGGACAGACCTGTGTGTGTGTGTGAAGGAGTGTGTGTGTGTGTGTGTGTGTGTGTGTGTGTGTGTGTGTGTGTGAAGGAGTGTGTGTGTGAAGGAGTGTGTGTGTGAAGGAGTGTGTCTTTGTGTGTTTGTCAGGAGCATCTGTTGAGGCACGGGCCAGATGGAGGAGTCTTGTGTGAAGGCACGAGCTCCATTCTTCCTCCTCCTCCTCCTCCTCCTCCTCCTCCTGCCTTCTGCTCCAGTAAAGAGGAGGCTCAGCCAGGGGCCCGACAGATGTGTCAGTTTAACACAGGAGGCCCCTGGAGGAGACAAAGGGGAGGCGGAGAGAAGGCAGAGTGACCGTCTGACCAGGAGGACCGACCTCTGATCTCAGCCATAGACGAACACGCTTTGTGACGACGGCTTGAATGAACATGACAGAAACACCTTGTAGCAGCTGCAGAGGCTCAAAGTGTCAATAAAGGTTTATTAAAGAAACAGAAAGGATGGCGGGGCCAAATGATCTGACATGGACTGCATCAATATTTGGGGGTTTTGCTCGGCTGCTGCTGCTGCTGCTGGGCAACGGTTGGCGTTTAGAAGCAACCCAGGCTAACAGCTAGCAAGCTAGGAACCAGACAACTTAACGCAAAGAAACTCAAAGGTGTAATTAAAGGATGAGGCTGTCGGGAATGTCAACAAATTATAAAATATTACAAAGAAGACACTATACGACTAAATGACCATCTTCCATCTCCCCGTCATGGTACAGACCTTTGAATGTTTCCTGTTTTTATTTTCTAAGCTTCTTCCTCCGTCTTTCTTGTCCTGCTTTACTTCCGTTGATTGTTTGATTGGTTTCTTTCTGTTCTACTCCTTGTGATTCCCGGTTTCCAGAGTTTAATTAATCCCTTTTGGTTTTTGTTTCCTGCTCCTACCTCCCTTTGTGTCCTGTGTTTGGGTCCTACTTCAGCCATTCAACACCACCAAAACGTGGCACCCCCTAGTAACTAAACTAAACATTTCCGGTAACTGCTGATCTGTCGTCTACAGCGGCTTGGAGGAATTTTAGCTCATTCGTTCTAACCTCAGAAAGCTCTCTTGACAACATTAATTTTGAAATGTTCTTCCTTGGTGTTTCTTGTCCTGCTTTACTTCATTTGATTGTTTGATTGGATTCACCTGTGGCTCGCCAGTTTCTTATGTTTTGTTACCCGGTTGTATGCATCCCCGTGTCTCTGTTGTACCCCTCCTTGCGATTCCCACTTTCCAGAGTTTATTTAATCCCTTTTGGTTTTTGTTTCCTGCTCCTACCTCCCTTTGAGTTTGGGTCCATTCACCATTCAACATCACCAAAACGTGGCACCCCCTACTAACTAATCTAAACATTTCCGGTAACTGCTGATCTGTCGTCTACAGCTTGTTCACAAGGACTCAGTCCACTTCTTCCACCTACTTCCAGGCCCTGGATGGTGTCCTCTTCCTCCTGAAGTCAATGATTTCTCATGTTTCTGTTCTACCCCTTGTGAGTCCCAGTTTCCAGAGTTTATTTAATCCCTTTTGGTTTTGGTTTCCTACTCCACCATTCATCACCACCACTCAACCCCAACGGCCCCTACTAACTAAACTAAACTAAACATTTCCGGTAACCACTGATTTGTTGTCTACAACGGCTTGGAGGAATTTTAGCCCATTCGTTTTGACTGTGGATTTGTGGATTTCAAACTGTTTAGAGATGGTTTTGTCTCTTGACATCATATCTTTGGAGAAGCACCCACTGCCCACTTCTGGTTCCTCTTTTGTTTATGTTATTTTTGAATTATTTAACATTAAACAATAACCAACCATCTGAACCCATTTCATCCCCTTACCCCTAGCGAGCTGCATCGTAACAATGTCTTCCTGTAGACGTGATAAACAAAACAGCATCAAGACCAAATCAGAGCCCCTCTGCTCAGAATTGTTTTGTTTTATGTCGTTTTTCAGTCTGATCTTTACAACACATGCTCTCAGAAGTGAATCCTGTTTTGATTTCATATCACTGTTTATACTTAGAAGAATTCTGAACTCTAGGTGTAGTGGTGCTACTTCTGATCAGTTTTCTGTTGTGGATGAGTTAGTTGAGTTTGGTCTTCCTTTGTTCTCGTTTTAATTTCAAATCTTGCCTCTGCTTCAAATCGAGACAGCCGATAGTTCCTAATCTTTGTAACAGAATAAAAGTAGCTCAAAGCTCGATTCCAAACAGGCAACTTACAACAATTTTCTGTAACCGACACCGAGGCAACTTGTTCCTCTATCTCTGAACACACAGCTGCCTCGAATGTCAGTAGAACGATGCTTTTAAACCAGTTGTTCTGATGGAGACCGCGTTCTGATTGGTGGAATGGTTGGAGATGAAGTTGTCTATTTAAAACAGATTAAACACAAAGACAGAAACACTTTGGGCCGTAACAAACCAGCAACTGGTTGATGCTTCTGGAACATTTGCAGTTGTGACTTTCTCCTTTTCAGTCATGGCAACGTGGATTCATCCCCCTCAGAACTGTCCATGAACCATCGCGTCTTTCAGCAGCTAAAATGTTGAACCTCCTGAAGGTGTTTGGATGATTCATGTGAGTAGGTGGTGGCGGTGGGGGGGGGGGTATTTATTGTTGCCTTGTTCGTCTGATGATTCGATGTGGGAGTTCTACCTGTGAATTCTGTCGAGGTACGTGCTGTTCTACTGATTGCAGCCGGAGAACGAATCCCATTTTAGTCACTGGGGAGAAACTTAATATCGGCCTCACGGAGACGCTCTCATTATGAATATTATTTCCAGGGCTTTATTACGTTTTATGTTTCTGTCTTTATTACCTTCCTTGGTCTCAGATGTCCGATTTACACTTTGGTTTTCTGCGGCAGCGACGACTGCACCTTCCTTCGGGGATCAATAAAATTAATTGCCGCTCATCTTATTGTGTTTTATTTTATTTCACATGCACAGACCCTCCGGAGGATCCTGCAGCTAACAAGCTAGTGGTCGCTTCTCAGCTACATACAGATATAAGCTCTGTCTGTTTTATATTTATGCTGTCATCTGCAGATGTTCACATGGACACAAGCACTGATGAGGTATTTCTCAGTCAAGTGTCTTCTCAGTCTTTGTACAACAACAGTTTTACAATTAATCCCACAAATGCAAACTTTTGCAGCTACCAAAGTTTCTCCCTTCAGTCAGATATAAGATGATTAATGCTGGAAACCACCTGTTGCTCCGGGGATTGCTCCCTGATCTCCGTCAAATCTCCTCCACACGTTTTCTTTACGTCGCCTTGCATGTTGGTGCGAGTCTGTCGTGGCCAGACTCAAAAATATGAGTCTGAAAACGCTCCATTTGTGTTTCATTGTGGTGTTTCAGCTGATCCAGAGAAAAAATATTTACGTCTGAAAATGGATGTTTGCAGGAGCATGATCAGTTCTCAAAGGAGGAGCTACAGAGCAAGTTTATAACAAGGAGTTGGTCTAAGTAGCTGCACAGCTATGCATCAAGCTAAACTAACTCTTGTTATCATAGAAACACAAACTGAATGATAGTGATTACAAATAAAGGATCATGGGGTCCATCACAGGGCTAACATAGAGAGACACTCCCATCTACGGCCAATTTAGAATCACCAATGAACCTAACCAGCATGTCTTTGGACGGTGGGAGGAAGCTGGAGAACCTGGAGAGAACCCACAACCCTGCTATATAACAGTATTAATAAAAATAGAGGTATATTAACCCTCATACCTGATATGGACAAAAGTGTCCTTTTCTGATTTAATTTTTTTGATTACTCAGTGTTGGTTATGCTTGCTGCTATGATATTTGGTCAAGGTGTGTATTTTTGAACAAATTTTGATATTCCAAAAACAAATCCCATAATACTCTATTTTTACAGTGTAATCTAAATAGTTACGTTGTTACCACTAAGGGACAAAAGTGTCCTCTTTTAAAATGCCATAAAAATGGCATATGTTAATATTTTTTTCTGCTTTTTTTTACATAAATCTTTTCATCTACTTCAGTCCTAATCATAAATACCAAATGTTTGATTATTTTCAATATTTTAACCCTTTATATGCCAGTGTTTGTGATGGCATCCAAAATTTATCGTAAAAAAACACACAAAAAATGAAATATTTTCAATAATCTGAATGCAAAACTGATTTTTCTTGGGGGGATTATTAGAGCCTTGGATATGTCAATGAACAGTAGCAAGATTGATTTGGATGGATTTTTAGTTTTTTTGTAGTGTCAGATTTACCAAAATAGTTACGTTGTTACCACTAAGGGACAAAAGTGTCCTCTTGTAAAATGCCATAAAAATGGCATATGTTAATATTTTTTTCTGCTTTTTTTTACATAAATCTTTTCATTTACTTCAGTCCTAATCATAAATACCAAATGTTTGATTATTTTCAATATTTTAACCCTTTATATGCCAGTGTTTGTGATGGCATCACAATGCATTACATACAATGCATTTCAATTAGGAGTGCAGTGTCCAACAACTTCGATCGCTCAAGAAGTAAAACATAAATACATAAATATTTAAAAATGTGGAACAGAAAAGTACATGAATGGCATCAGGAATGTTGTGTGTGTTTGTGCGTGTGTGTACATGTGTATGAGTTCAGTTCACCCTCATACACAGGAACTGCAGCAAAAGGATGTGTGAACTTTGCAAATGTGTTTTCCACAGTTGCTGTGATTTGCAGCTCCCAAGTTTCTTATGATATAAAAGTGATGTTATTGGTCATGAGGAGAAAGGGATCCTTGCATTGATTGTGTGTGTGTGTGTGTGTGTGTGTGTGTGTGTGTGTGTGTGTGTGTGTGCATGTGTATGTTCAAGATTCAAAGAGTTTATTTTCATGTGCTCAGTGTAGAAACATGTTTCCCTGTACAATGAAATTCTTCTTTTGCCGTCCACCCAAATGCCTACGAATATAAAAAAATCTTACAATTAGAATATAAAAAGATACATATAATACAAAAATATAAGATAACTAGTGCAAATATTGTATCAAGTGAAGGTAGGCGGGAGCAGGAGATCACCAGGCGGATTGGAGCAGTATCTGCAGTGATGTGGATACTTAACCGGTCGGTCGTGAAGAGAGAGCTAAGCTGAAAGGTGAGGCTCTCAATTTACCGGTCGATCTACGTTCCAACCCTCACCTATGGTCATGAACTTTGGGTAATGACCGAAAGAACAAGATCGCAAATACAAGCGGCCGAAATGAGTTTCCTTCGTAGGGTGGCCGGGCTCAGCCATAGAGATTGGGTAAGGAGCTCGGACATACGGGAGGAGCTCAGAGTAGAACCGCTGCTCCTCCACATCGAGAGGAGTCAGTTGAGGTGGCTAGGGCATCTGGTAAGGATGCCTCCTGGACGCCTCCCGGGAGAGGTGTTTCGGGCATGTCCCACCGGAAGGAGACCTCGGGTCGGACACAGGACACGATGCTCCTCCCCGCCTCTCGACGTGGAGGAGCATCGGTTCCTCTCGACATGGAGGAGCATCGGTTCCTCTCGACATGGAGGAGCATCGGTTCCTCTCGACGTGGAGGAACCGATGCTCCTCCACATCGAGAGGAGTCAGTTGCGGTGGCTAGGGCATCTGGTAAGGATGCCTCCTGGACGCCTGCCGGGAGAGGTGTTTCGGGCATGTCCCACCGGAAGGAGACCTCGGGTCGGACACAGGACACGATGGAGGGATTACATCTCTCGTCTGGCCTGGGAACGCCTGGGGGTTCCTCCGGAGGAGCTGGCTGAAGAGGCTGGGGCGAGGGCTGTCTGGGATTCCCTGCTGAAACTGTTGTCCCCGTGACCCGGACCCGGATAAGCGCGAGAAGATGAAGACGAAGTGCAAATATCGATATGCAAATGAAATGAAAACAATGTACTGAAAAAATGTAAACAAAAGCTGGAAAGTGAACATGGCATGATTTTAGTCTGTGATTGTAGACTCCTGTCAGCTCTTGAGGACTCTGATGGCAGTGGGGAAGAAGAAAAGTCTCGAGGTCTTATATTTCACACTCCTGTACCTCCTTCCTGAAGGTAGGGGTGTGAACAGTCTGTGTTGGTGGCAGGTGGGGTCTTTAGTTATGGAGGCAGCTCTCCTGCGGACTCTATGCTTGTAGATATTCTGCAGAGAGGGCAGTAGAGTCCTGGTGATCCTCTCTGCAGGCGTTTGGGGTCCCGGCCACAGTGCTGCCGTACCACACGGTGATGCAGTATGTGTCTAATTGAGGCGTTTGATCTATAACATGTATACTTTTACTTCAAAGACACACAGGTGCAGGTGCAAAGTACAAAACAGTAGGTTCATTGGATTTCAATGGGAGTTGTTTGTACACAGCACAAAAAAACAATACTAATACTACTAATAATAATCCATCAAAATCAATCTTGCTTCCATTTATTGACATATCCAAGGCTCTAATAATCCCCCCAAGAAAAATCCACTTTGCATTTAGATTATTGAAAATATTCCATTTTTTGTGTGTTTTTTTACGATAAATTTTGGATGCCATCACAAACACTGGCATATAAAGGGTTAAAATATTGAAAATAATCAAATATTTGGTATTTATGATTAGGACTGAAGTAGATGAAAAGATTTATGTAAAAAAAAAGCAGAAAAAAATATTAACATATGCCATTTTTATGGCATTTTAAAAGAGGACACTTTTGTCCCTTAGTGGTAACAATGTAACTATTTTTGTAAATCTGACACTACAAAAAAACTAAAAATCCATCAAAATCAATCTTGCTACTGTTCATTGACATATCCAAGGCTCTAATAATCCCCCCAAGAAAAATCCACTTTGCATTCAGATTATTGAAAATATTCCATTTTTGTGTGTTTTTTTTACAATAAATTTTGGATGCCATCACAAACAATGGCATATAAAGGGTTAAAATATTGAAAATAATCAAACATTTGGTATTTATGATTAGGACTGAAGTAGATGAAAAGATTTATGTAAAAAAAAGCAGAAAAAAATATTAACATATGCCATTTTTATGGCATTTTAAAAGAGGACACTTTTGTCCCTTAGTGGTAACAATGTAACTATTTTTGTAAATCTGACACTACAAAAAAACTAAAAATCCATCCAAATCAATCTTGCTACTGTTCATTGACATATCCAAGGCTCTAATAATCCCCCCAAGAAAAATCAGTTTTGCATTCAGATTATTGAAAATATTTCTTTTTTTGTGTGTTTTTTTTACAATAAATTTTGGATGCCATCACAAACACTGGCATATAAAGGGTTAAAATATTGAAAATAATCAAACATTTGGTATTTATGATTAGGACTGAAGTAAATGAAAAGATTTATGTAAAAAAAAGCAGAAAAAAATATTAACATATGCCATTTTTATGGCATTTTAAAAGAGGACACTTTTGTCCCTTAGTGGTAACAACGTAACTATTTTAAAATCAGGTATGAGGGTTAAGATCCAGGTTTTAAACTTTCTCAAAAACAGTCAAGTTCTGACTAGAACCTATTAATCCAATGCTGGAAACTGTGCAAAGTAAACATAAAACTTTGCTTAAGTAGCTTAAAAATAAGCTGCTGCACATTAATCAGTTTCCTTTTGACTGAACTGCAGTTAAGGTTGAACTCCGTTTCTGTAAAATAAACTTCCACCCAGAGTCTCCGTCTCCATGTGAGGCTGCTCTCATCGGTGCTCCATCAAAGAATGTGATGTGTTCATTCACACTCACTCAGCGTAGAGCAGAGATAAGGTGGTGGTTTCTGCTGAGAGGTCCATCATATGAACGACACAAAGAGTGTAGATAAAAGACGGATGCATCAGATATGGACTCTACCAGCCTTCAGAAGACATTTCAATCTTATAGACTAATTTCAATCAAATGTACTTTTAACCTTCTCCTGTTTTGTGGTGGAAATATGTTCTGGAGTCTCTCTGTTGGGAACTAATTATGCTTCTGGAATGATCTGCCAGGCCAATCAGATTGCTTGGGGGTGGGGCTTAAAGTGGTGATGGACAGAAGAGTAAAGGCTGTTATATACTCTGCGAGAAGCGAGAAATTTGTTATTTTGTTCTTGTAGCTTTTACCCGACACATCAACCGGGCAGAACTTTTTTCTTGTGCCGTGTCCAACAGCTATTCTGTGATTGGTCAGAACCTGGAAGTGGGCGTGGTTAATGCAGAAAAGCTGAAAGGTTAGCGGCCACTCTGTGAGCTACCAGATGCTAATATTCGCAGTGCGAAAGTGTGGGTAGAGATCGGCAAGAACAAGAACGAAGTTTGTTCTGGCAAGGTCATTTATACATCACAAGAAACTCGAAATGCGGGGAAGCCCTCATAGGCTCCTCCCACTGCAGCATACATCACACGCGCTAAGCATTGTGGAAGATGCAGGAGGCGGATGAGGATAGACCCTTTTCTTATTATTTTCGGATGTCGGCAAGTAGTTTCGACGACTGTGTCCATTGGATCATGAATTTCAACTTTTTAGCATTAACCACGCCCACTTCCAATTTCTGACTAATCACAGAATAGTTGCCGGACACCACATGAGAAAAAAGTTCTGCCCAGTTGATTCGTTGAGAACAAGCTGCGAGAACTCCCAAACGAGGCTGCGAGAACAAAAATACGTCATTTTGTTCTTGCAGCCCGATGAGCAAGAACAAACTTCTTGCAGAGTACGTAACAAGTGTGACAGTCGCCATATGCGTCATCTATGAAGAATTAAATGTGTTTACAAAAATACGTCATTTTGTTCTTGCAGCCCGATGAGCAAGAACAAACTTCTTGCAGCGTACGTGACAAGTTTGACAGTTGCCATACGCGTCATCAATGAAGAGTTAAATGTGTTTACAGCTAAATGGCTGCCGTCTTTCGAGAAGCAATAGACTCTGCTATCACATCTGTTGTAAAAGATACCGACAACGATGATTAAGAGAATTAATTACTTGATGTCACATCCTTTGCTCTGATTGGTTTGAGGTATCGGTTGATACCACATAATGAATTCCAAGACTAGACTCATGTTCTGATAAGAATTAACGTCAGGCTGGAATTTAATATGAATATTTACTGCCATTAAAAGTGTTAGAGAAGTTGAATGTTAAAGCAAAAACTGAAAATCTTCTCCTCAGCGTCCTCAGCAGAAACAGGAACCATCCAGATGTGAAATGTCTGTGTGTAATTGTTTTGTAGATAATTTGTCTGATTCGCTGCAGAGCTTAGTTTTTTGTTTTTTTCTTCCGAAATGGAAATAAATCTGTGCACGTTAATGAAGTGTGCAGACGCTGGAGCTGATTTGATTGCGCCCGTCGCCGTAATGTAATCTGTGAGTTAAATATACAACAACACAGCCGTCCGCTACTGGTAGAGTGAGCTCCTCTCGGTGAGCGTGACTCATCCCGGGCACATCTGTTTGGAGGTGGGAGGGCGGTTTGAATGCATGCGCTGCAGCGTATGTGACATTATACATGCATGACTGTGGCCACTGTAACCTTTGTTTACCATAAACACAGGAGACAGATGCTGTGGGCTCTGACTCAGTCGTGGGCTGTTCTGTTTAGCTTCACAATGGGACGCCGAGCCCACCACCCCTCCTTTCAATTAAACTTTACACGTGTGGGAGTGTGTGTGTCTTACTTCAGTTCTTGTGGGAAGCAGTTTTTAAAAAAAAAAAACATTTAATAGAAGAGATTTTGGCCGGTTGTTTAGAGACTAATGGAAACGTGGCAGCGCTGGTGTTACTGATGGTAGTCGGTAAATGGAGGAGATTTTTAGTGCCACTTAAAAAAGTCCTGAAAGTAGACAAAGAAAACCCAATGAAACTTTTATTTATTTAAGTAAATGGGTCATTTGTTCATATCTATGAGTTGCAAAAGTAAGTGCACCATTGATTTCCCAAAAAAAAAGATGCATAATAGTCCCAAAGGAACTGAATTCTGGAAGTCTAGAATGAAACTGTAAACTTTAATTATATCTTGAGATTGAAGACGACTGTTCCCCTCCACAGGAGTGGTCCACCAACAAAGATCACTCCATAATAGTCTGAGAGGTCCCAAAGGAACCCAGGGGAACTTCTAAGCAGCTAAAGGCCTCTCTTACTGTTGGTGAATTCACTGAACAACCATGGTGTGATGGACAAAGACACTGCTCTCCAAGAAGAACATTTCTAAACATCATGTGGACAAGACAAAAGACTATTGGGACAATGTTTAGTGGACAGATGAGACCAAAGTAGAACAGTTTGGTTTAAATGAGATGAAACAACACTGCATCATTCCAGCATCAGAACCTCATCCCTCCATCAAACATGGGGGTTCTAATGTCCTGGTTTGGGCCTGTTCTGCTGCATCTGGACCAGGACGGCTTGTCATCATTGATGGACCAATGAATTCTGAATTCTACCAGTGAACTCCATCTGTCCATGAGCTGAATGTGAAGAGAAACTGGGTCATGCAGCAAGACAACGAGAACCAAGAACACAAGTGGTTCTACAAAAGAACGGTTAAAGAAGAACAAGATGAATGTTTAGGAACGGCCAAGTCAAAGTCCTGACCTTAATCCAATAGAAATGTTGTGGAAGGACCTGAAGCAAGCAGTTGATGTGAGGAAACCCACCAACATCTCAGAACTGAAGTGGTTCTGTTCTGAGGAATGGGCTAAAATTCCTCCAAGCTGCTGTAGACCTCTAACAACATTATACAAAGTGTCTTCAGTGTCTCTTAGTCTAACCATTTAGCTATGAATTAGACCTGATAGTTAAGGTGTGTTCATGTGTCCCAGACCCCAGGGTCAGACTGTGCATGCAAATCCAAAATATGAATCCTCTTTTTGGTCCGATGCCCTCCATGCAGGTGAGCTGGTTCCTGGGCCGTGGTTTCGTTAATGCCGGCTCATTGTCACTGTTTACTGGAGCCAGGAAAATAAGATCTGCTCTGCTCACGTCAACACGCCCTGCTGCACCTCACCGCCGCCGACAACAGCAGCCTCCCTTTGTTGTTTTGCAAAACTGCGTGAAATGAGGTCATAAAGATCCAAGATATAATCAGACACAATGAGTGACGCCACCTGTATGGGTGGATTTCAGGTGAGCAGGGTCTGTAGCGATGCAACACGTAGTGAGTCCTGTCAGGACTACGGAGCCATTGAACGTCTTTCAACTCCTGAGTGTTGGTTTTTAAGGCGGCTAATTATGTCTCACCTCTTTCGTAAGCTTTGTTTCCAACAGCAACAAAGACAAACAGTAACACAGACGCTCATAACACAACACTGTAAGATATCTGCCCTGCAGCAAACACACCGACAACACTGTGAGGAAATAGTAGGTCGACGTAGGGGAGCGTTTAGCTGCTAAGTAGGATGATATTTTTCTCAGGCGTCAGTGGAGAGCTCACAGGAACTCCCTCCAGACGTTTAGAACTGGAGAAACTAAAGCTGCATTACCTGTAGGTATGATATGTTTACGCTTTAGTATTTCCGGCTGCTTCTCCATCTCTGCAATTTTAGAATTGATTGTTTTGGATCAATAAAGATGGAACACATGGAGGAAAGGTTAACTGAGGAGGTTCAGAGATACAAACATTTGTACGACTCGTCTTTGGCAAAAGTTTCAGTCGCCATTGTTGAAGGTGAAGCAAGAAGTAGAAACAAAAATGAACCCAACTGGCAAAAAAAGGGTGGATATGTTGGTGTTGTTGGGACGGTGAGGACATTTCTGTGGCGGCTGGAACTTCTCAGAGAGGACATTTGTTGCCGTAATATCTAAAGTGACCTGTTCAATGTTTAAAACAGCAGGTAAACTAAAACTGGACATTGTCACACTGAACGGTTCAACTCACTCAGCAATAACACAACTAATTAACTGAGTTAATTCAGAAGGTTTTGGCGTAAAAGTCATTGCAATCATCAAGTGCTGCAGATCCAGAACAAAGAGCATTGGGTTTGATAATGCGCAATGAATTAAAACAACTGCAATTCAAACGTTTCACTCAATATACAAGAAATACAATAAAATAACGTGTTATTTATTCTCATTCCTGGCTTATTTGTAATTTTGCAAAATGATCAGATGACTGTTCATAAACGGACTTTGGACTTGGGTTTGATTCAGGACGGTCCTCCAAGGATTGGAGCTGCAGCGTGTTTGAAGTGCATTCTGGGAAACCGGGCTGTCCCAAGTCCACGCAAGTTACCCCGCGATGCTTCCACGATGGAACGTACGGGGAACTTGGGCGGTCACGCAGATGATAATTTGAGATGGAACAGTACTTGGGCAGCGACGGGTCACTTTCTGCTAAAACCACCACCACAGAGTTTTATCACAAATAACAGGATTGATGCCTTCTCAAGACAAAAAACTAAAACTCTTGTAGCTTGTTATAAAGTTATATATCAGCGATTTATCTTCCTTCTCTTCTTCATGGTCAGTTAGTTTTCTAAGTCTAAGAAAGTTTGACGACCCATTCATTTTTAGGAACAAAAAACACAAAAAATAGAACAAGTCTATACAAAAAGATAAAACTATGTCATAAATGTATTAACTATCCAAAACTGGAATTATATATATTTATGTTTTGTTTTATATATTACCTTATGTTTTTGCAGAGGTAGTATGGATAAAAATAAAATAAAAATAAAAATGTAAAAAAATAAAAAAGTAAAAAAATAAATAAAAAAGGTAAAAATAAAAAAGTAAAAAATAAAATAAAAAAGTAAAAAAAAGATAAATAAAAATAAAATAAAATAAATTAAAAAAAAATAATTAAATAAATAGATGCTTGAGAAAAAATTATAATAATAATAATATTATAATTAATAATTCTCTCCAGGCACACATGCACACACTGAGAGACGTATAGGACTAATATACAGGAGTTTTATATAAAACCTTTCCTCATCACGTTGTTGTCTCGTGACGTCTTAGCTGTAAAATAAACCCCCTGCAGGACAGTTTGCTCTCAGTCCTGATAAACCGTGCAGTAAATGAGCTTTAATCTGTTTTATGTTTGGTTTTAAAGCTGCTTCACAGCACCTCCAATCAGCGCCTCCCTCTGAGGACGTGTCCACGGACGGGGACGATAGCGGGACACAACATCCTCTGTGTGTCGTTCTGAGCGTTTTCAGTTTGTCGCTCTGTGTGAGTTTCAGTTTTTATTAGTCCCTGTCTCGTCATCGGTGGCGCTCGGCTCTGAGACTAATCACAGAGCAGCTCAGGTAATTAGTGACAGAGAGAAGCAAACACAGTCGTTTACGTCCATTCCTCTCCCATGAGACTGTGTCTTCCAACGTCTTTTAACGTCTCTTTCATCTGCTGGAAACGTGACTCAGTGTGAGATCAGATGAAGACGTCTCAGAGACAGTTGTCACCTGGACAGGATGCCTGACGTGGTTTTATTTTGGTTCTTCTGTCTCGAGTGAAGGTAGAGAAACTCCAAACCATCTCCAAGTCTAAGGACAGAATCCTAAGAAGACGATTGAGTCAAAGACGTGAGGACGTTTCATTAATGTCAGTGACTCAATGGAGAGGACATTTATTTAAGTGCAGAAAGTTCTTCTTCTTTGTCTTCTTTGTTTTTGTTTCTTCTTCCTCTTGTCCTTGACCGTTGTCTTTGTCTTTGTCCTCTTCGTCTTCTTTGCCTTCACCGTCTTCATTTTTGTCTTTGTTTTTATCTTCCTCTTCTCTCTTTCATCTTCATGGTTGTCATCTTCAGTGTCTTAATCTTTGTCTTCTTCATCTCCTCCATCTTCACCTCTATCTTTATAGTCTGCATCGTCTTCTTCTTCTTTGTTGTCTTGCTCTTTTTCCTTATCTTTGTCATAAGCTTTTTCAATGTCTTCATCTTGTTCTTGTTCTTTTTCATCTTTTTCTTTTTTGTCTTTGTCTTCTTTTGTTTTTGTCCTTGTTTTGTTCTTCTTCTTCTTCATCTTCTTGCTCGTTGTCTCATTGTTCTTGTTCTTTTTTGGTTCTTCTTCTCCTTCTTCTTCATCATCTTTCTGCTGTTGTTATTCTTTTTGTTCTTGCTGTTCTTGTTCTTTGTCTTCTTTTTCGTCGTCTTCTTCTTCTTGTGTTTGTCCTTGTTCTTGCTCTTCTTCTTCTTTTTCTTCTTCATCTTCTTGTTCATCATCTCATTGTTCTTGTTTTTTGGTTCTTCTTCTCCTTCTTCTTCTCCTTCACCTTGTCCTTCTTCTTTATCTTACTGTTGTTGTTTTTCTTCTGTTAGTTCTTGCTTGTTCTCCTCTTTGTCTTCTTCACCTTCTTGTTCTTGTTCTTTTTTGTTCTTGTTCATCTTCTTTTTCTTCTCGTTCTTGTTCTTCTGAACCTCGTGGTAGAAGTTCAGGAAACAATACATGAATTCATCAGGAGCTCCTTAATGTTCATGAAGAAAAAAGTTCCTCATGTGCTTCTGAAAATTAAATGAAACCTCATCCGTCTTTAATTAAATCAATCAGCTGTTCTAATGGAAACAAACTTAGTGATACTCAATTAAATTACAAAAACACGTCCTCCCTCTTTATAACTAACTGAATGTTAACTTTCTGCTTCCTTGAAAATACTTGTAGCAGAAATAACTCAGTCTAGGGTTAATAATTACCAGTGCATTAAAGGTGGAATCGTTTTTAAATCGTGCTGAAGCTTCATGCTGCAGTACCTTTGACTTTCTGTTATGTTTTATTTCTTTTTGCAGACCACCCAGTCTCTGCACACGTCCACAGCTAACGAAGCAATCAGATTCCAGGCCGAAACTCTCGGGAGCCCCATGGACAAATCTAATTTACTACATTTTCTTTAAGTGGATAATAAAAAGCAATATTTGTCCCTGCGTGGGGAAACACCCTGTCTGAGTCCATACAGTATGAGTCATGTACGAGTGGAGATTAGAGAGTCTGAGCACAGAGTTAGTCCTGATCAGGAGCAGCAGTACATCCTTTAATTCTCCCCTTTCAGCCCCATTCTGTCTTTAATCCTTCACTTTAAATCTCAGTCTTTGCTTTAATGTTGCTGGTTTCTCTCTAGAATAAATCCATTCTCTCTGAGCATGTCTGCTCCACATGCAGTAAACATCAGGTGAGGGACAGAAAAACAAGACGAACCAAGATGGAATCAATGTGGACAGAGACGTTGGAGACGTGAAGACATCTTGGTCGTCTTCTAAGACTCTACACATTCAGGACTGGAGAGAAAGATGGAGAAAAACTTCCTCTTTTTACTTTGTGGCTTTAATTCTTCTCTCCTCCTCCTCCTCCTCATCCCTTTTCTTTTTCACCATCTTCTTCTTCTCCTTCCTCCTCATGCATATTCTCCTTGTCTTCTTACTCCTTCTCCAACACTTCTTCCACCTCCTTAATTTTTCTTCTTCAACTTGTCCTCCTCCTTCCTCTTTTCCGCCACCTTTGTCTTCTTTACCATCTTCTCCTCTTCCTCCTTCCTCCTCATTTTATCCCCCTAGGCTTCCTTCCTGCTTCTACTTCCTCCTTTCTCTTCTTCCCCTTCTTCTTCTTCTGTTCTATTTCCAGTAGATGTGACGCTCCCTTTATCATCAATAAACCTCTACAGTGGTTAAAGTTCTGATGTGATGTATTTGATCTCGTCATTTTATGTAGTTTCCATGGCAACGGCTAATCTCTGATCAGAATGATTTCTAAAAATGCAAATAATAATAATAATAATAATAATAATAAAGTAAACAGGTCTTCTGGTCTCCAGTCAACCTCCTCAGGTCTGTTTTAATGAGCCAGTCGTGGCCTCGTTAGGATCTGATTCCTCAGTGGAGACCCTCGGCGAGCGAGCCGGGGCGGGTTAAAGGTGACCGTCAGGCCTCCGCGAGGTGAACGACCAGTTTTCATCTGCAGGGAGACCTCCCAGGAGCATACGACTGCATTTACAGTCCGAAATAAAACCGATGAAGAAGCTTTCTCCTGCAATTCCAGGCGTCTTGTCAAAACTTCACTCAACAGATCTGAAGCCACACGAGTGATCTTTGAAGGCTTGACACCGCCTTTCATCTCCAGTTCTTCTTTTAGCCTCTTTCTTTCTTCCTCAAACAGGGAATCCCCCCAAAATAATAAAAAAGAAAAGGAGACTTCAGAAGACATCATTTTGTTGAGCAGGTTTACTTTAGTATTTAGCCCAATGAAAAGTTGAGTGTAGTACAGTTTGGTTTCCTCCTTAAATAGTTAAATAACAGCATTATAAGCTCATACCTGTATGGTAAATATGAAGAAGTCATGAACTCCTTTGTCTAGTTTTAAAATGTTTTTCTTTATTGTCCTATTTGGTTTTCCTTGTGTTTCCTGTTTTTATTTTGAAAGTTTCTTCTTTTCTTTCTTTTGGTTTCACTTTCAGTTGGGAACATGGACTGAACATAAATATGGACGTGGAACTGCACCTCAAAAGTGAAGCCAAATCAAGTAGAGCTCCCCCTGGTGGCTGGGTGTGGTATAGGTCATAAGCTCCACCCCCTCCATGTTAGTGGGCGGGACTTGGGCCAAACGAAAACACTAAAATACACATCAGATTTTTTTCAAGGATGGCTTCTGTCATTTTAGGTAGTTAATATAATGTTGATGAGTGTAGTTGAAAGATGGCGCCGCCCGTATCCCCAGGAAAATAGCGTCAGTTTGACCAATGACAGGAAGTGTCCATATTTATATACAGTCTATGGTTGGGGATGTTTTTAAATTTTATTTAAAAAATAGTATAACTAGGGCCGGTTTGGAATAATTTTGGTGGGTTTTCCCAGTTATACTTGTATACGTGCCTTCTTCCAGGGTTTTTGTAAATCATTTTACTTTCATAATAATTAATTTAATCTTGAATATTAAATATATATTTGGCTGGACCAGCCTGGATGGCCAGAGGAAGAATACAAACCTGATACTGACCTTTAACCAGAATAATTTACTAAACTCTTTCAAACATTGGTCCAATTTTGTCCAATATTGTAAAGAAAAATAAATAAATTCTTTGTTGTAGACTTTTTTTTTATTGACATTCAGAGCTAAACACCAGCAGTACAAGTTAAAGTTAAATTAAGTTTAACTGACTCTTAACAGCAAAACAATAGAGAGAGAAAAGAAGCAATAAAAAAGAATAAGAACAGAATAAAAGTATTATTTGCAGGTATATGTGTATATAAATACATATTGTATATTGAACTTAGGTTATAAATATTCTGCAAGGAATATTTTGTGTTCAGTATGAAACATGTTCAGTTTTGCAATACACTCTTTAAAAATGGTTCCTCTGGCTCTAAATCTGAGATATCTATAATCTAAGGAGACAATGTTCAGAACTAATGAGATGATAAGTCACGATTACAAGACTCAGAAGTCCTCATTTTATTTTGTCTTTGGTGGATTCAGTCTGTTTTCTTGGGGAATCTGAATCAAACAAATAAGATGTGTCATCTGAGCGTTGGGGTCAACTGCTCAATGACGTTTTATTTAAATTCTATTTCATCATGTCGTCTTAAATGTGCTGATTTTCGACTGAAGACAGAGGAGCTTTTAATCTGAACAGAACATTTGCATGTGTCATCAAAAGTTTGCTTTGCCGACATTTAGGGACGGGATAAAAGGACGGACAGAAATACTTGGACCTCATCCTCCTCGAATATCGTCCCCTTTGATCAGCGGCGGAATCGCTCTAATCAGCGAGTACAAAGGCTGTCTGCAGAAACACACTCGGGTTAATAACTGCTGACACATTACAAGGCGGGTTTACATCCTGGTACCGACAGCTCTGGACGGGACTGAATACTCAGGACTGCTGCAGACAGAGGCTCCAGGCCAGTAGGGGGCTCCCAAGGGCTTACGGACTTTAAATTACATCAGTGAGTTACATGTTGGGGGTATTACTTTTTAAAGTATTTACATATGACAATGGAGGCCATTTCAGAATGAAGAGAAGTTAAAACTAGCTAACTGACTGCTACTAGTCCAGCACATAGACTGTAAAAAAATTGGACGCCATGACAGCTCCTCAAATGTGAAGCCAAACCATGTGAAGCTCCCCCTGGTGGCTGGTTGCAGTAAAAGACATAAGCTCCGCCCCTTCACGTTAGAGAATGAGACTTGACGTAGTTAATCGAGTGGTTTTAGTTATTTGACGCTATAAAAACAGGATGTGACATCATGATGACTGACAGTTGCCACTGACAACCACTCCAGGAAAGAACGTCTGTTTGAAAACTACTAAATGAGTATTTGTGCTGTAAACTGTGCTAACCGACCTCATGGATCTGAGGTTAAATATTAATGTAATTAACTAGCTAGCTAAAACAATATTCAAGTGTTAGCTCTGTGGGGCAAAAAAAGTCGTCCAGCCTTAACTTCCATTAGCATCACATTATTTAGATTGTTCTTTCTTTGACTTAGTTAACTTAGCTAGCAGAGCAGTGTGGCCGCTAGTCAAATTGTTAGCTTAGCTAGGAGACTGAAACAACGTGAATAAGCTTGTAGTTAAAGTATAAACACTACTGTTATCAACATGTACATGGTATCTGCCATTATCTGAGTTTTTCTTGTTGTTTTATTCAACATTAAAGGGAGAAAATAAGCTAATTCGGACTTGTTTCTTGTTTAATGTCAGTGATCTACACTTTTTACACCCAATCCTCTCTGGCAACAGTAAACAAAATAATAACAGTCAAATATAATTGAATCATATTTAATAAATTGAAAGGAAATTGTCAGGTTGTCCCTGCAGAAGTGGAAAATGAACTCCTGCAGTTCAAACAACAGTTAATTCAACATGGAGAACGCACCGTGGACGAGCACTTCCCTCCGCGTATCAGATTTTCAAGTTAATCAAATGAGCGTCTCGAGGTCCGCAAATGGAGACACCGACATTTTCATGACTCCAGCTGAAATTGGACATTAGTTCTGCCTCGTCAGATTCAGGCCACCAGAGTGTTTTACCAGCAGAGCAGCTCGACGTATGCACAGCCACATACAGTCTGGACTGGAAGTGTGTTAGGCGGTTTTTGTTCTTAATGCTCTGTGCTTCAGCAGACTCAATTTAAAATAAGATAATTGGACACTACACTCAAGTGCAAACTCTCAGCTTCAGTTAGAGAAGGCTGAAGGGAATGTAGAACGAACTGTGTGGGAGGTATAAAACCATTAACACGCAAGGTTTAAGGATTCATTGGCAAATGGATAGTGTCTTGGTTTTTCTTGACAAGCCTGGTCTTAGTGTTAGGACACTTGGTTGAGATGGTTAGAGTAAAGGCTATTACATACTCCGCGAGAAGTGAGAAATTTAATTAACAAACCAAGCAACTAGAGAACAAGAGGTCTGCAAGAACAGCCCTTGTTTGGGACAGCTTGTCCTCGACACATCCACCGGGCAGAACTTTTTTCTCGTGTGGTGTCCGGCAACTATTCTGTGATTGGTCAGAAATTGGAAGTGGGCGTGGCTAATGCGGAGAAGGCACCCTGTTAGCAGTGTGACCGCTAATCACTCCTGGGTAGAGATCGTCATACTGTGTGTGGGTGCATGCTGAATGAACGGAGTTAACAAAAATAATAAGAAAAGTGCCTCTTGTCGTCTGTCTCTCACATCTCCCACAATGCTTAGTGCATGTGACGTATGCTGCAGTGGGAGGGGCCTATGAGGACCGTGGGTTATTTGACCTATACAGCAGCCAGCCACCAGGGGGAGCTCCACATGCTTTTGGTTCACTTTTGAGGAGCTGTCATGGCGTCCAGTTTTCATACAGTCTATCCTCGTTACTCTTAGTTTGGGGTTATTCTCTTAGTTGAGACGGTTGGCGTAAAGGATAGAAAGTCTGTGCATGTGTCTGACCGCATGAGACGGGACTGGGTGGAGGAGAGGACGTCCGAGTGCCAGCTCTCTGCACGCCGTCAGGAGTCATCCATGTCACGGACGCAACGCACGCCGCTTTTACCTTCTCAGACTCATTCCCAGTGTCACATACATAAACATCACAGACACACCACTCTCCAAAACTATAAGTCACATGGGACACGTCCGCCGTCTTCACACATGACTCAGATTCTTCGTCGCCTGTTCGCTGTCTGCTGCGTGTTTCATGTCACTTCATACTCTCAGGCCTGATTGTGTTGATTCCAGTGGAAACAAATGAAACATCAGATGCTTTTTATTATTATATTATAATTCTGTTAGATCTTTGTCTTTGATGTTAAGCTGTTCTATCTATTCTGGATCTTTCTGCTGTATTCATTTTAAGTTTAACATAATAGATGGAATGTTTGTTTAAATGCATTTTGACATGTTTGAGGGGTTTCATTCAAAGATGTTAAGAAAACAGGATCTGTAACAGCTTTCTTCTTCACGTGAATTAATAATCTAGTTTATTATCAAATTAATCTTTAATTAAATGTAAGCTTTAAAGATGGCAAAGTCTAAAAAAACTGAAAAAGCAGAATGTGCGCTACAGAGGTTAGCATTCCATGTCCAACACTGATCGCCTGAAAAGGAAAAAGCATTATAAGTGACGTCTGTTCATTAGTAACGAGAGCCTTTTAAAATATTCTGTCCTTCTAGCTGTTAACTAAGTAAAGAAGAAACAAATCTAAACAAGAATTAACAAATTAAAGTATTTAATATGAGTACACTGTGTGTGATTCTATCTGTAGGTAAAAAAAAAAAAAAAAAAAGGGCTGTTCATGGTTCTGAAACAACAGTAGAGATTTTAACTGTTAAAACATTCAAATGTTACTCAAACAGATCTCAAATGCTAGCAGGAGACGTATTTTAATACCAGGTGTGAACACAGGCCACTTGTGATCGGATCACCCAGGACGGATGTTGTTTTTTTTTTTTTTTTTTTTTTTTTTTTTTTTTTAAACGTATCTTTATTACTTTTTCAATTTATACAGGAAAGGCTTTGTACAAAAGCATAAAAGTGCCTTATACTACACAGAACATGGTGAACAGACAAACAAACAACCACAGCAACAACAAAAACCCACACTGTGAAAGAAAGAATAAATAAATAATAATGATAATAATTACCAAAAAAAACAAAAAAAAACAAAAAAAAACAAAAAAAAAAAAAACAGGAGACCCTGTAAAAATATATTCACATAAGATAAATGTAAAGTACAGACATGTAAGAGAGAAAACTTGAAAAAATTATTAAATAAATAAAATAAAAATTTAAAAAAAAAAAAAAAAAAAAAAAAAAAAAGGGGTGGAGAACCAAAACAAAGCAAAATCATACAACAACATTAAAGGTCAAATTTGTTCATGAGTTAAAGGGATACGTAAGCAGATATTCAGGTATTACAGCATTACTATGGTGTTTGGTTGATTTCACAACTTAAGTGTGGCTCCCTCTAGGGATGTCCGACCAGATAAGTCCATAAAGGCCCTTCTGTAGAGTCTGCGCACTCTCCAAACCGATATAGTCTAAAAATGGATTCCAAGTTTTGTAAAATAACAGAGGCTTGTCCCTAAGCCAGTAGGTCATTGCTTCCAGGGGAATAAGTTCCCTTATACTCTGCAGCCACTGTGAAAGCTCAGGAGGTTTGTCAGAGATCCACTGAAGTAGGATACATCGTCTGGCACCAAACAGAAGAACATCAAGCAGTCTCAGCATACAAGAATTAAGGTTCAGTGCAGGATGTAAACCAAGGATACAAGACAGTGGGGTTAGGTCCAGGTCTTTACCAAATATGTCAGAAATTTCTTTACAGACCTTTCTCCAGAAATTTTTAATAAAAGGGCAGTCAAAGAAGCAATGGTAGTATGATCCCTCTGAGATCTTGCATTTATTACAGTATTTGGAGAGTGTGGGATTAAATTTGTTCCTTAGCACTGGTGTAATCTGGAGCCTGTGGGTGATTTTGAATTGAAATTCCTTAACTTTGTTAGTGGACAAACAGCCGAGAGAGCTCAACCACACATCACCCCAATCATCATCTGAGATTGATACCCCCAGATCAGCCTCCCAGAGCAATTTAAGATGACCCGTGCTCTCAACTGGGGGAAACAGAGCACTATATAACCTGGTTATCAGTTTTCGGGGCTCAGGGTCTTGTAGTATCTCTTCTATAGAAGAGCGAGAGAACCCACCTGGACACAACCTTGTTTTTGAGGAGATAAAACTACGGACCTGCAGGTATCTAAATAAATGTCTGGAGGGAAGGTCATATTGTTCGATTAGCTGGTTAAAGGATTTGACCGTGCCATCAGTTACCAAGTCTCCTATAGTACAAATACCCTTTTCAGACCAAGAATGAAATGCATTGTCTTCAAGGCCAGGAGGAAACTCTGGGTTAAAATGAATGGGGGTGGAAAGAGAGAGACAATCCTCCTGAGACCCTATTTTATTGAAAATTCTCCAAACCTTTAATGTATTTTGGAGGAGGTAATTCCCCCTTACTTTGTTCGACACCCATTTTTTAGAAACATATAAAACATTACGAAGAGGAATTGGATCAAGAGGGCCAGCCTCAATGCTAAGCCAAGTGGATCGGGGATCATTTCTAAACCATTCCCAGAGATAGCGGCCGAGGCAGGCTAGTTGATAATATTTAATATTCGGCAAGGATAACCCTCCTTCTCCTAGGCGAAGTTGTAGCTTTTGTAATTTCAGTCTGGCACGTTTGTTCCTCCACAAAAAGGAAGATAAAGAACTATTCAGGATAGAGAGTGACTTTCTAGTCAGAAGAACTGGGACCATTTGGAACACGTAAAGCAGACGAGGAAGTATGTTCATCTTAAAAAGGTTTACCCTGCCCATAAGAGATAATGGGAGACTGGTCCAGCGTGCCAGATCCTCTTTAATTTTACGGATTAAAGGTACAAAATTGGCTTTATAAAGACCAGAGAGGGAGGGGGTTATATGAATACCAAGATAAGTAAGCCCAGAAGGTGACCATCGAAAAGGTGCTGCACTAGAGGAGGACCAGGGGGTGTCGAGGGTTAGGGGCATAGCCTCTGACTTTGAATAATTAATCTTGTAGCCCGAAAACTGGCCGAAGGTACCAATAATTTCAACAATTCTGACAATAGAAATCTCAGGGTTACTTAGGAAGAGCAGCACGTCATCTGCATAAAGGGAGATGGTGTGTTTCTGGGGACCTATGTTAATGCCAGCCACCTGAGGATCGCTCCTAATCGCCTCTGCCAAGGGCTCAATCGCAAGCGCAAACAGAAGAGGAGAGATTGGGCAGCCCTGGCGTGTGCCACGCGCAACTGAAAACGTGGGAGATTTCCAACCATTTGAAATGACGGACGCACGAGGGGAATCATATAAGAGAGAAATCCATTTAATGAAGCTATCTCCTAAATTAAATTTAGAGAGGACATTCAGTAAATATGACCATTCGACTCTGTCGAAAGCCTTCTCGGCATCGAGAGAGACTACGACAGCTTTAGCTTTCAAATTTGTGCCAAATTGAATAATATTCAGCAGTCTCCTGATGTTATTGCAGGAATTACGTCCTTGAATAAAACCGGTCTGGTCCATCGAAATAAGGTCTGGAAGGACAAGCTCTAATCTTTTAGCTAAAATTTTTGCAATAAGTTTTCTATCAACATCAAGCAAAGCAATTGGTCTGTATGAGGAGCAATCCTCTGATGGTCTGCCCATCTTCAGGATCAGCGAAATGTTGGTATCCATCATTGTATTCGGAAGGTGGCCGGAATTAAACGAATGGGATAACATTTTAAGCAGAGGGTCGACTAGCAGGTTCTGAAAAGATTTAAAAAACTCAGGAGTCAGGCCATCAGGGCCCGGGGCTTTGTTATTTTGTAGTTCATTAATAGCAGCAATAACTTCTTCTCGTGAAATGGGGCTGTTTAAGAGATCTTTCTGGGTCTGAGAAGCCTGAGGTAGAGTGATGGCTGACAGAAAATTTTGCATCAGGGCCTCAGACTGAGGCTCAGTTTCAGATTTATATAAAGATTCATAAAACCCTTGAAAGCAACTATTAATATCCTTACCATAATGGACTATTTTACCTGTCTCATCTTTTATTGCAGAGATAGCTTGTGAGTTAGATCTGGTCTTAACTAAGTTTGCCAAGTATTTACCAGACTTATTCCCAAACTCATACATTCTGTGTTTAGAAAAAAACAGGGATTTCTGAGCTTCTGCTGACATAAGTGTATCCAGAGCTGCTGTTGTGGTATCAATTTGAGATCTCAAGTCAATGGAAGGGTTGATATCAAATTCTCTCTGGAGCTTCTCTAATTGTTGTTCCAAATTCTGCCGTTCTGCCTCCTTATTGCGCTTGAGATGGGCAGAAAAAGATATTGTAATGCCCCTAGAAACAGCTTTAGAAGTCTCCCAAAGCACATTAGGAGAGACATCGGGGGTATCGTTCTCAGCCAAAAAGAGCTTAAACTGCTCAGTAAAGTATTTTATAAAATCTGGGTTTTTAAGCAGGAAGTTTTTAAAACGCCACTGAGGCGGTGGACGCTGTTCTTTACTAGACATAACCAGAAACAATGGGGCGTGATCTGAAATAACAATATTACCCATTGAGCATGAGAGCACTTTTGAGAGAGCATGGCTGGGAGTGAAAAAATAATCAATCCTCGAGGAGGATTTGTGTACCTTAGAATAGAATGAATATTGTTTGTCTGTAGGGTGGAGTGCCCTCCAGGTGTCAATGAGATTTAAATCTTTACAGCAACCTAGAAGTGACTGACTAGAACTAACATTAGATCTCGACCCAATATGGGATTTATCTAGGCGGGGGTTGAGACAGCAATTAAAATCACCCGCAATTACAGAGGATGCAACAATCCAATCAGAAAACAGGGAAAATGCTTTGGTGTAGAAGTCAGGAGGACATATTGGTGGAGCATAGACATTTAAATAAGAAACAGTGTCACCATATAGAGACCCCGAGATCATTACATAACGTCCAAGTTTATCACTCTTGACCTTCACTTCAGTAAGAGGCAAGGCTTTATGGATCAGAATTGCAACCCCTCTGCTCCTAGATGTAAAGGAGGAATAAAATATCTGGCCAACCCAATCTCTCTTTAATCTCTGGTGTTCCTCATTACTCAGGTGGGTCTCTTGGATGAAAGCTATTTGTACCTTTTCCCTCTTTAAAAAGTTAAGAACTTTCTTCTGTTTAACAGGGCTTTGCATCCCGTGTATATTCCATGAGCAAAGTTTAATTGTTGAGCTATCAACCATAATCGAGCAAGTTTTGAATAGCTGAAAGCATGCCTGAGATATCAAGAAACAAAAAGACAAGGGAAAAAAAACACATGTGTGGGAGATAAAAACCATATAAAAATAGTAATAAAACCCGCCCCGCCCCCCCAGTACTTCCCCAAACGAAGCACCAGAATCCTAAACCACTGTGCATCTAAACTGTGCACTAGACCAGTACTCCAGGTGTATATATACATTAGCAAAACTACCATCAGAGGAGAAATTTCACACATGAAATTAAACTGTAATAACAATAACAGTAGGCTGTTTTGTAACAGCCGCCACAGTCCCGAACATCATATGGCATAGTAAATAGTTTGTGGAGCCAGATCAAGCCATTATCAAACAGTTCAATTCACATAGTCTGTGACTCACCCTGAAATAGGACACTGTGGCGTTAAGAACTCAGTCCCAAACGATAAGTCCATGAATTTCTGCCTGGTCGACCGGGTGCATAAACCCTGAGTGTAGAGATGAGACCCGAAGAAAACTTAACCATTCGGGGCAGGAGATGCAGGACCCGTCCGCGGTGGCCGGGCTGGAGCAATCTTTTCCTCGTAGTATTTTTCGGCGGCCTCTGGGGTGCTGAATATGTGCTTCTCATTGTTGAACGTGAGCTGCAGCCGTGCGGGAAACAGGAGGCCATATCTGACCTCGGCAGCTCGGAGCTTCTGCTTGATGCTGGTGAATGCAGCTCTCTGCTTAGCAACGTCCACGGTGAAATCCGGGAAGATGCGCACCTGATGTCCGCGGAACATCAGCGGAGCTCTCTCCCTCGCAAGCCGGAGGATCCGTTGTTTAACCTGAAAGTGATGGACTTTAACAATCATCGGGCGCGAGGGAGCTCCTGGTTGGGGCTTGGGAGCCAGCGAGCGGTGGGCTATATCTAGCAATGGGAAGACTCCGGAGTTGTCGATGCCCAGCAGCTCAGCAAAAAAGTCTGACATGAATGAAGTTGCTTGAGGCCCCTCGGTGTTTTCGGGGATTCCCAAAACCCTCAAATTGGAGCGTCTGCTTCTGGACTCCAAGTCTTCAGTTTTGGACACAAGCACCGTGTTGCTTTTGCTCAGCGCCTCACACTTCGCCTCGAGCTCGGCGACCCTGCCGTCAATATCTTGAAGTGAAGATTCAACATCTGTGAGACGAGAGGCGTACGAATCAATTGTGGACTGAAGATTACCAATGGAGTTGCGGGATTCGTTCCGGAAGGATTCGATCAGCCTGACCACGGAGGAGAGGGAAGGCTCATCGTCCAACGAGACGTCGTCGTCGTCATCATGTGCTCGCGGGTTAGCAACAGCGTTAGCAATAGCATCAGTCGTATTCCGCGTCTGGCGGCCTCTCTCGGCCCGTTCCTGGCGAGAACTGCCTTTCCCTGTCATCTTGCGGGTCTTATTGACAGAAATTTGGCCGTGTAGGAGAGCAAAAGAGTAGTTTGCCAAATTATTTTAACAAAATGTGCAGGAGCTGGTCAGGACGCGTCTACTCCCTATCCATGCTCCACAGCGCCCCCCCAGGACGGATGTTAATGTAAAGTCTGATGTTAATGCAAATTTACACTGTTTTAACTGTATATTATATAATGAACCACATTCACAGTAATTAGGAGGATACATGCACAGGTTATAGCAAAACACATTAAATAATGAATGTTTCCCTCTTGTTTGATCAATTTTAGAAGTTTTGGTACAAGAGCGCCTGCAATGGTGTATTTTTACGCTGCGGCATTAATACTTTACTTGGATAAATGACCACTTCATTAATAATGAAAGCCTTTTAAAATATTCTGTCCATGTGGCTATTAACTAACTAAAGAAGTAAATGTAAACAAGAATTTACAAATGAAAGTATTTAATATGAGTACACTGTGTGTGATTCTATCTATCTAGGTCAAAATAGCAGCACTGTTCATGGTTCTGAAACAACAGTAGAAATCCATTAGAGACGTTAACTGTTAAAATACTCTGCTAAGCCCCAAATGATGTTGGTATTTATTTGCATACAGAGCACTCAAACATTGTTCATGGTTCTGAAACAACAGTAGAAATCCATTCGAGACAGTAAACATGAAAATATTCTGCTGAGTCCCAAATGATGTTGGTGTTTATTTCCACATTCACAGTAATTAGGAGGATGCATAACACATTAAAGAATTAAGTAATTTCAGTGTTTGGTAAAGTTTTGGAAGTTTTGGTACATGGGCGCCCACAATGTTGTATTTTTACGCTGTGGCATTAATACTTTACTTCGATAAATGACCTGAATACTTCAGTATTCTTGCCAGGGAAGCTTGCCACGAGCACACTTGACAAAAATAGGAAACACACACACTTCCATCCGGCTGTGAAGGCATGTTTATGAATGATGGATTGCCTGGTGGAGGCAGGAGAGAGGAAACGCTGAATATTCATAACGCCTTTTGAAGCGGACCTCCTCCGGCTACATCAGACATCAGTCGTATGGTGAAGGTCGGCGGAAAGCTGACTCACGTTAAAATGACCACCCCCTCCCCCACCCCCCAAAACACACACCTCCCACACACACACAGAGACTCACAACCCCCATCAGTCCAAACCTTCCTTCCACCGCCTCCCCCGCCTTTCCACGCCTGTCCGCTCTGCATGTGACACGTACCATCTGTAGGCCGACAGCGGCAAGACATGCACACACATACAGATAATATAGACTACACACACACACACACATATATATATGCACAAACACACATGCATTCATGCGTTAATACACACGTCAAGAAATATTCCAGTGCTCACATAAAGAATTTATTGGAGGAGCAAAAAAAATGCAAATTGTAAGAAAAACAAAAAATGCACAAAAGGATGTGAATCCACACAAAGAGACACACACAGACACACACAAATGTCAGATCCCAACTGCCGCTTCATCACTCAGCCTCGCGTCTGCGTCGGGATTGGGTGATTCAGCTTGGCAAGTCATGTACCGTGAACCGTGATTGGCCCACTCACGGAAGCGTGCTAATCTTGACACGTATTGAACCGGCTGCTCGAGCCCCTGAATACCAACGAGGTGTGAGGTACCGGGGGCTCGACATGGGAATCCCTCTGTTTTCATAGAGGAGTTTTGTTTTTTTGTTTTTCCCTGCTTGGTTGATTAAATTTACATGGTAATTAAATAATTCTGCACTTCTCGCAGAGGAAATGGCCTCATATCTGTTGAATATATTTGTGCACACAGAGACTTGTCTTTTTTTAGCTGGGTGAATTAAGAAGGAGACGTCGATAAAAATCTTTCGGTGGAAGACGGAGAATAGGAACTGGAGAGTTGAAGGGAAATTGCCATCCCGCTGAAACGGAAAGGAAAATTGAAAACTGTAATTTGACTGCTCTCTTCAGTCGTCTGAATTCTGGTCCAAGAAACGTTGCAATCACTGCAACAGATTAAAGAGAAAGATCAGGAGAACCAAGCGGAGGGCGGCTAAATTAACTTTTAACTAGGAATCAGCGTCATCGTCAGGTCACAGTGTTGGTTGTTTGGTTTCTCTTTGCTGGTTCATGTGTGAATACACGACAGCAACATGCACAAACCATAGACTGCAGAAAAACATGGACAAGGCGTCTCCACTTCCTCTCATTGGTCAAACTGATGCTAGTATCCCTGGGATATGGGCGGCGCCATCTTGTGAGTTTGGTGCCAAAGTCTGAGAAGAGATTTTAAATTTGGCTGATACCAAAAATGTTGGATTATTGTAATTATTTTCTTTTAAAAGCAAGCACCGTTATGGTGTAACCGTAACGCTTGAATAAACGGTAACGACCGACTGACAACTTCTTTCCCCGCAGAGCTAATGTTAGAGTGGTGTTTTAGCTAGCTAGCTAATTACATTAATTCACTTAAACTCGAACAAAACTAAAGTTTTAACTTGAAAACTTGGAAAGAATTTGCAAAAAATGCAAAGATCTCCAAGATCCTTGCCGTCGGTTAGTACAGTTTACAGCACAAAACAGAGCTGTCGTCAATGGCAACTGTCAATCATCGTGACGTCACATCTTGTTTTTATAGCGTCAAATAACTAAAAGGAAACTCCTCAGACTCTTGAACATTCATCAGCATTATATTAACTACCTAAAATGACAGAAACCATCTTTGAAAAAAGTAAATTTGACCCATCCACTAACATGGAGGGGGTGGAGCTTATAACCTATATTGCAGCCAGCCACCAGGGGGAGCTCTACTTGCTTTGACTTCACTTTTAAAGGAGCTGTCATGGCGTCCACTTTTTATACGGTCTATGGCATAGACTGCACATATGTTAACCTATCATAGGAGAGCTGAAACAGACTTAACTTGATCGCCCCCTGGTGGCTGGCGGGAATAAATGATAAACATTATTGTCTGTGTTTTTAAGGCTAGCAGGATTAATGCTAATGTTATAGCTAGCAAGCTGATACTTCTAGCAGTTATTTATTATTTTTGATCAAACAGTTTAGTACAGCAGTCGTCCACGACAGTATAAAAGGCTATAGGCTGAGTCCGGGGTGTTTGCTCATGTTTGGAAAATAATGTCTGGAGACAGTTTCAAATAGCAGCAAAATGAAAGCAGGCTATTGTTGTGATTCCCCTCAACTTTTCTTTCAGCGGCTTCATCCACCATCTGTTCCCTCGGCAAACACTGATCACCTCAGCTTTGTGTTGCGTGACATTTCGTCAAGATGAGTGACACGTCTTCAAACAGAAAGTTCACAAACCGGGAAGAAAAGAAGAAACGACATTTTTCATTCTGCTTCAAAAAGAAACTCAGTGTTTACGAGGAGATGTAGGAAATTAATACGACTAAATAACAGTAATTATACCACAATCAGCTACAACATTAGAAACACCAACCAGTGAAAATTATCTAATTAATGTTGTTCTGCAAACCTGGGTCTTAACACTGATCAGCCATAACATTATGACCACTGACAGGAGAAGTGAATAACATTTAAACCATCTTGTGACAGTTCAATGTTCTGCTGGGAAACTTCTGGACCTGGCATTCATTGGTGTGGATGTTACTTAGACATGTAGCACCCACCTAGACCAGACCAGGCACCCCCACCCCATAGCAATGACACTCCTTGATGGCAGCAGCCATTCCCAGCAGGATGCAGCCTGACACAGACACACACACAAAGGTCCCCCACTAACTACAGGACACCCTCAGAAGGCCCATGTCCATTCTCTCTACAGATATATATATATATACTCATGTATATATACGAGTGTGTGTGTGTGAGACAGAAAGTCACATTAATACGACAGCACCTAACTCACACACCTGTTTTCCTCCAACAAATTCAATTTGACGCTTCCTCAGTGGAGCATGATGTTCTCGGCAGTGCCATCTGTGACAGAGCGCCGTTCCCACGACTCGTCTTCTGAGGCCTCAGATGTATCGGCGGGCTCAGACTAACATACCGCGAAGAAAGAAAAAAAATAAAACGGAAGAGGCGAGAGGAGATGTCGGCGGATCTAAATTGACTTAGGGACACATTTCCTCCCTGGGGGGGAGGAAACAGCAACCGGTCTGTCAGTCTGTCTGTCGGCCTCTAGCTCCACGGCTCCAAGGATTCTGAAGAGATGCTGCAGAATAATAGAAAGTCCTTTCTAGAGAACTGGGCTACGAGAAGACACTTTCATCAAGTATATTGATTGACCTGAATATCAGCCCAGTCTTTTATTGTCAGAGTGAAGGAATCCAAAGGACGCGTCCAAAAAAACCCAACAAATCTTGCACAGTGTGGCTTTTCATTTACTCAGCTGTTCAATTATCTTCTCTGTAATTAAGTCGAAATGCTCAATTACTGCAGCGGCTTGGATCACGCTGCCTTCAAAACATGAAATCAGACATAAATCATGCGAAATATTCTCTAGTCTGAGCTTCAGTGGAAAGTTTTGATGAGTGCCTTGATGAATAGATCACGTCAGAAATCACAGAGGGCAGCACGGGGTGGGTTTTATTTTAGGTGTTGGCTGCGTTCAAATTTCATCGTGTTTAATGTGTTCACGTGGAAAAGTCCATGTGAGTGGCGCCTTCTGGTGCTATTTCTGACTTTAAAGTGGAAAGAGTTCAGTGATGCACTTAAAAGTTGGTGCACGCTTAATTTTAGCATAAAAGTGACTCAAAACGTCCTGAAAGTCGACAAAGAGAACACAATCAGACCAAAATATTATGCTTCTCTGTTTGTTTATACAAGAAAATTATTAATTTCTTCATATCTGTTAGTTGTCTCCTTGTTTCCAGTATCTGCTGTGACCTCCTTGTAACTAAATGTTTCTGGTAACTGCTGATCAGTGGTCTACAGCAGCTTGGAGGAATTTTAGCCCATTCCTCAGAACAGAACCACTTCAGTTCTGAGATGTTGGTGGGTTTCCTCACATCAACTGCTTGCTTCAGGTCCTTCCACAACATTTCTATTGGATTAAGGTCAGGACTTTGACTTGGCCGTTCCTAAACATTCATCTTGTTCTTCTTTAACCGTTCTTTTGTAGAACCACTTGTGTTCTTGGACTCGTTGTCTTGCTGCATGACCCAGTTTCTCTTCACATTCAGCTCATGGACAGATGTCCTGACATTTTCTTTTAGAGTTCACTGGTAGAATTCAGAATTCATTGGTCCATCAATGATGACAAGCCGTCCTGGTCCAGATGCAGCAGAACAGGCCCAAACCAGGACATTAGCACCCCCATGTTTGATGGAGGGATGAGGTTCTGATGCTGGAATGATGCAGTGTTGTTTCATCTCATTTAAACCAAACTATTCTACTTTGGTCTCATCTGTCCACTAAACATTGTCCCAATAGTCTTCTGTCTTGTCCACATGATGTTTAGAAATGTTCTTCTTGGAGAGCAGTGTCTTTGTCCATCACACCATGGTTGTTCAGTGGATTCATCAACATTAACATTAGCCAATGAGAAAGAGGCCTTTAGCTGCTTAGAAGTTCTCCTGGGTTCCTTTGGGACCTCTCAGACTATTATGGAGTGATCTTTGTTGGTTGACCACTCCTGTGGAGGAGAACAGTCATCTTCAATCTCCTCTATTTGATATTCAGAGACATACGTGTACAGCTTTATCTTGAGCTTCCATAGTTTATTATTCAGATCAGTTAACATGCTGCTGCAGGTCGGATCTAAACTAAAGCAGAATGTAAATACCTGGTCACACGTTTATCTTCGTTCATCTCCATTTCAAAAGACGTCCTTCCTTTTATTCTCGTCTCAAAAGCGTCCTTGTTCGTTTTGATTGTTCCCGGATCAGTCGTCGTTTTCAGGTGTTAATGTTTTTATTTGTTTCCAGGAACTTTCTGAATTATAAAACAGTTAACACAAGAGCGAAAAGCCTTTTGAATGAGACTCGTGACAAACGGAGCAACAAAGGAACAATCACCTCCGTTATTCTCTTACGAGAATTATGTTTTTCAAAAGAGTTAGCAAATTACCCTCTTAGCCGCAAAAATGGAGACGCTATTATCTCCATTTAGCGCCGTCGCATGCTCCATTACAGACAAAGAGAAGGAGGGAACGGAGATGGAGGGAGAGAGCGGAGAGGAGAAGGGGAGAAAGAGGGAGATTAAACGGACCATTAGACCAAAATGACTCCTGTGAAGAGGGATCAGAAAACAAACAGGGCTTTGGAGAGGCTGCTGGCAGCGCTGGCAGAGGCAATTACCGCCATTATTATTGTGATCATGTTTACAGTGATTATTTGCCGTCCACTTACCGCCTCGCCGCTGTAAATTCACGGTGACGCTTGGAGACGCCGAACGCCGAAAGGAACAACAATGAAAGACTTAAACCAAGTGCTTCCACTTTGATCGGGTTAAACGTGAATTCTCTTCAGTGACTTTGGAGGACGGGCTGTTTACCGTACGCAGGGACATTAAATTAAAACATCACACAATCTTCTCTTATTCATTTCCTAGCTCCAGGGCTTTAAAAACGTCTTTATTTATCTCCATAAAGTCACGTTTTACAGCACCTGAGTTCATCCACAGCCTGAAACGGTCGTCCAGAACACGAATGAGCCCAGGTACAGTCGGTAAAATGAAACTGGATGCTTGGTAATTAACAGCTGATCACATTATGACCACCTTTCTAATATTGTGTAGGTCTCCCTTGTGGTGACTCATCAGAGAATGGACATGGGCCTTCTGAGGGTGTCCTCTTGTTAGTGTTACTGTCTTTGAGAAGAGGGGCCTCTGTGGATCATCCCACAGATACTTGATCAGTTTGGGATCTAGTGAATCTGGAGGCCAGGTCAACACCTTGTGCTGTTCTTCATGTTTTTTTTTAGTTGTTCCTAAAGTGTTTTTGTGTGTGTGTCTGTGTCAGGCTGCATCCTGCTGGGGATGGCTGCTGCCATCAAGGAGTGTCATTGCTATGGGGTGGGGGTGCCTGGTCTGGTCTAGGTGGGTGCTACATGTCTAAGTAACATCCACACCAATGAATGCCAGGTCCAGAAGTTTCCCAGCAGAACACTGAACTGTCACAAGATGGTTTAAATGTTATTTACTTCTCCAAGTGGTTATAATGTTGTGGCTGATCGGTGTAGGTCAACTAAGTGACCTGAAAGTCTTAATGAATTTAAACTTTAGAACAGTTAATATTTTCTCTTTATCTAAAGAACTGAATCACATTTTATTTCGTCTTTCTCTCGACTCTCTGTCGTCGACCTCATCAGCCAAAGGTGACAAATATTTCCACAGCAGATAATTAACTCCTCAATGAGAACTCCCCCCACCACCACCACCACCACCACCACCATCGCCACCCCGGGCTGCGTTCGATGTCGCCATGGTGACCACAGCCCTACTGCATCCACACACACAAGGAAGATGCTGATGTTGACAAATGAGCGTCTCCAGTCTCTGCATCGTCCTCCTCTGAGTCTCAGCGTCCGTCCTGCTCCATCTTTTATTTCTCCTGCTCTCAGTGACTTCATTAACCTTTTTGTGCAGAGTGATAATAATAACAGCACCCTCGGCGCTTCCTCTTTTCTCTTTCTACCTCCTCCCCCCTCCTCCTCCCTCCCCACCGTGTCCCTGTTCCCCTCAGTGGTCTTTCTCTGTGCAGCCTGATTGCTCATAATCACTCTGGGTCTGTTTCTGTGACTAATGGGCCTATTAGAGTGGGATGGAGGCCGTGTGGTCGCCAGGCAGCCTCACTCATGGTTTCCAGTATTCACTTTGCTTCCCTCCACGGCTGCCTCTGAGCCTCGTTTGTCTGATTTAAGGGGGAATTTGCAGCTCGGTGGGAAGGTGGAGCGTGACGCTAACAGTGGCACGATTCAGGGTTTGACCTGTAGACTGGACGAATTCATGGAGCAGACTGGGTCGGCATGACAACACCAGGAAACTCTATTTATTTATGTATTTATATTAGTTTATTATTTGTCATGTAATTATTTAGGTTTGTATTTATTAGTTGGTTTATTATCTGTATATTTATTTGCAATCATTTATTTATTTTGGGTTTGTATTTATTTTATTATTTATTTATTGTTTTTATCTATATATTTATTTGCAATCATTTATTTATATGTTTATTTATTATTATTATTTATTTGGGTTTGTATTTATTAGTTTGTTTATTTATCTGTATTTATTTTTATGTGTTTGTTTGTTTGTTTATTTATTTGTTTATATTTAGAGTTTATTTATTGATGTATCTATTTTATTTATTTATTTATCCTGTGATTATTTAGGTTTGTATTTATTAGTTTACTTATCTATATTTAGTTTTTATGTATTTGTTTATTTATCTGTGTATTTATTTGAAATTATTTATTTATATAAGTTGATTTATTTGTATATATTTAGGATTTTTATGTTGATGTATTTATCTATTTATTTATTTTTTTGTTTATTATTTATTTGTGTATTTATTGTGTGATTATTTAGGTTTGTATTTATTAGTTTGTTAATTTATCCATATGTAATTTTTATGTGTTTGTTTATTTATCTGTGTATTTATTTGTATTTGTTTATTTATTTATATAAGTTTATTTATTTGTTTATTTTTATTTATTTATTTAGGAGGAGGGTATATAAGAGAATATTTAAGATCATTTTGTGTAACTTTGATTTAAATCTGCGTCTCTTTGTCGTCATTGTGTCTTTGTGGTGACTTTGTGCATCTTTATTTAGTTGTTTGTTTCATTGTGATGATTCTGTGTCATTTCATAGTCAGTTTGTGTAACTCTGATGTAAATGTGTGTCTCTTTGTCGTTACTGTACAGACTCTGGGGCCCGATAACGAGTCTGGGGACGACTGAGAGGAGATGATGAGAGAGAGAGAGAGAGAGTGTGTGTCATAGTGTGTGTGTGTGGGGGGGGGGGGGGGGGGTTCGTAGTGTGTGTGTGTGAGCTGTCTTCATCACTTATTCAGGAAGGTGTGACATCTGGAGAAAAAAAAAACGACACTCACACTTTGACAACTTTACACTCTCACAAACACACACACACTCTTAATTTGTTGTATTGTTTATGTCCTAAAGTCAGTTTGTGTTGGTTCATGTGGTTTTAGAGGAACCAGCCACAACATTATGACCACTGACAGGAGAAGTAAATAACATTTAAACCACCTTGTGACAGTTCAGTGTTCTGCTGGGAAACTTCTGGACCTGGCATTCATTGGTGTGGATGTTACTTAGACATGTAGCACCCACCTAGACCAGACCAGGCACCCCCACCCCATAGCAATGACACTCCTTGATGGCAGCAGCCATCCCCAGCAGGATGCAGCCTGACACAGACACACACACAAAAACACTTTAGGAACAACTAAAAAAAAAAACATGAAGAACAGCACAAGGTGTTGACCTGGCCTCCACATTCACTAGTTATGTGTCTCTCCATGGACACATTGTGTTGTTATGTGGTCACTTTGTGTAATTTTGAGCTTCTGTGATAATCGTGTGTCTCTTTATAATCAGTTCGTGTAATGTTGGGGTAGGTTTCTTTCTCTTTTTGTGTCATTTTGTGTTCACTACGTGGTCATATGGTGTTGTTTTGTGGTAATCCTGTGTCTTTGTGTGGACAATTTGTGTCTCTGTGGTAACTATATGTCTCTAAAGGGCCAATTTGTGTAATTGTGGGGTAGGTTTGTGTCTCTTTGTCGTCAGTTTGTCAGCTCTCTTCTTACTTACTTCTGATTAACTTTCCGTGAAGAAGACTCCTCAAGACTCTAGGACAAAAATCCAGACACACACAGACACACACACAGACACAGACACACACACAGACACACACAGAGACACAAACACACACAGACACACACAGATGCATGGCTGTTCCTCCGTCTGTCCTGTGAGAAGTCGTCTCGTCGTTTTGTGTGATTTTGATTTTGACACATTTGAAAAACAAAAGATAAGAAAACTAAAAACTTTGACTCCTCAGAAAGACACACACACACACAGACACACACAGACTCACACCTTCAGCCATCCCGTTGAACAGAGCAGCATTTTTCATAGTCAGTTTGTATAACTGTGATGTAAATTTGTGTCTCTTTGTCATCACTGTGCAGCCAGTTTGTGTCTCTTTGGTGATTTTGTGTCTTTTCATGGTCACTTTGTGTATTTTTGTGGTAATTCTGTGTGTTTCTTTGGTTAGTTTGTGTCATTTTGTGTCATTTGTGTATCTTCCTTTAGTTTGTGCTCATTGTTTGTTCCATTGTGGTGATTGTGTGTCTCTTTGTCGTCATTTATAGTTTAATTTTAAGGTATGTTTGTGTCTCTTTGGAGTGATTACACATTTCTTTGTCATCCATTCATTCATCCATCCATTCATCCATTCATTCATCCATCCATCCATTCATCCATTCATCCATCCATTCATCCATTCATCCATTCATCCATCCATCCATTCATTCATCCATTCATCCATTCATCCATCCATTCATCCATTCATCCATTCATCCATCCATTCATCCATTCATCCATTCATCCATTCATCCATCCATTCATCCATTCATTCATCCATTCATCCATTCATCCATTCATCCATCCTTCCATCCATCCATCCAGACTCTTGGAGCTAAGTGCTAATCAGCTCAGACCTCAGCATTGATGGAGACGGAGGACGGACTGTGTCTCTGCTGCCGTGTCCAGCTGTCAGGGACTTTGTGTTTCTGTTGTTGTTTGTGCGACGTTTTAATTTGTTAAACGTCACAAACAGCGACTGTGACAGAAGGAATGTAATTTCCCCAGAAAGCTGCTGCACTTTGAAGCGTTTTTCCTTTGGACCTGGCTGTCAAGAACACGAGAGAAACGGTCTTTAAAATATGAAAGGAGGAATTAAAGTGTCAGGCAGGAATCAGCTGACAGTGTCCTCACACCTTCATCATCATCATCATCATCATCATCATCATCATCATCATCCTGCTGCTGCAGCACACAGACACACAAACCAGAGGGAGGACAACGTCTCTGTAGATGTGTCTCTTTGTAGTTGACGTCTTCTTATGTTCTGTTTGAATTATTTATTTTTTTCTCATATTTTAGTTGTTTTCTTTGTCCTGTATTTACCGTTTGTGTCTGTGTTTGATGGTTGTGTGACTTTTTGTGGTAGTTTTTTGTCTTTTTATGGTTTTGTGGTGATGTTGTGTCTCAGTTTGTGTCACATTGTGGTAGATTTCTGTGTCTTTAGAGGCACTAGGACCAGTATTGTCAGTTTTGTTTAATGTTTTGTGGTGTTTTTGTGTCTCGGCAGTAAATGTGTCTCTTTGTGGTCAGATTGTGTAATTTGGTGGTAAAATAAAGTTTCTATTGTGTCTTTTTGTAGTCGTTGTGCATCTCCTTTTAGTCAATTTGTGTCATTTTGTGATTTTTTTATGGTTTTATTGAGATTTATGCGTTTTTATATTCCCTTTGTGTCTCTGTCGTTATTTTTGTGTGTCTTTGTGGTACTTTTGTGTTGGTTTGTAGTCATTTTGTATTGTCATATTGTCTGGTTGTGATTTTGTGTCTTTTAATGATCAGATTATGTCATTTTGTGGTAGATTTGTGTCTTTTTTTGTCACTTTGTGGTAATTTTGTCTTACTTAGTGATAGGTTTTCTTGTCTCTTCGTGGTGATTTTGTGTCTTTTTGTGCAGTAACTGTGTTTCTGCAGTGATGTTGTGTCTTTTAATGGTAACATTATGTCATTTTGTGGTAGATTTGTGTCTCGTTTGTAACCATTGTGTATTTCTTTGTAGTTAGTTTGTCGTTTTGTGACAATTTTGTGTCTTATTTACAATTTTTCTTATTTTTAGTTTGTATTCAGTTCTTGTCTCTTACTTGTCATCTTGTTTTGTGTCTTTTTATTGTCACTCTGTGGCAGTTTTTGTCTTATTTTGTGGTAGCTTTGCGTCTCTTAACGGCCAGTTTGTGCCGTTTTCTGGTCTCTTTGTGGTGATTTTGTGTCTTTTTGTTGCCGCTGTGCATCTTTGTCATCGCTCTGTGTCATTTTGTGATTCTTTATTGTCATATTGTTTTGTTTTGTGTTGATTTTGTGTCTCTTAATTGTCATTGTCTTCATTTGTGGTGCGGTTTGTCTTTTTAGAATCAGATTTTAAATCAACTCTCAGACTTTTCTGTTTCCTCAAACTTTAAATTGCCCATCTTTGTGTCTAAACAGCTGATAGAAACCTAAAATAAAGAGTCATTTTAGTAAGAGAACATATAACCATGAGGATATTGACTTTTTAACAGTTTTAACTGATATTTTTAGCAAAAATGTAAGAAAATAAGAGAATGAACTGATAAATAATTGAAAAGTTGGTAATAAATTCCACAAAAATCTGAGGGAGAATAATATTTTTACTTCTACTGTCATATATATATTTATGTAGGAATTCTCTCAGAAACTCATTTACATATTCTAATTTTTTCCTCCACTTTTAACAATGTTTAAAATGTGAAAGTAGAAATAAAACTGTGCAGGAGCGACGAGGGAACGTGAATATTGTGGTGATTTGTTTTCAGTGAAATGCAGCGATCAGCATCTCGTTCAGGTCGGTAGAGGCGTAAAACTGGCTCAGAATGATTGAAATACTGAATATAAATCTGATAGCTGCTCTGGTGTGAGCACGGTGGACGTCACGTTGTCCCTGGTGGCAACCGGATTGGGAATAATGAGGCTTTGGCCCGATGGCGGGGATCAGAGACAGCGGGACGCAGAGAGAAATGGAGGGTGAAAGGCAGGTATGTCCTCCAGACTGAGTCAGAGCGTCCCGCTGAGCAGATAAGAGAAAATGATGATCATTACGGGACGAGCGAGACGGGACGGCCGCCGTGTCAGACGCATTTCCTCCGTCAGCCATCAGCTCATTAATCTCCCCGTGACCTTCAGAGGACGAGACAGAGAGGAAGAGGAGGGGGAGGAGGAGGAAGAGGAGGGCTCAGTTTCTCTTTGCTGACTCTCAGGCTGCTTTACACGATAACACGGGTTCAAACCCTAACTGGGACCTTTCCTAAATATCACCGTCCTTTATCTGGCACCTGTCACTTCTTTCCACCATGAGATAAAAGAAGAAGGAAAGGAAATAAATCCTAAGGAAATGAAAAGGAAATAAAGAGGTGAGGTGGAAAGAAAGGAAAATAAAATAGAGGAAAGAAAAGCAAAATGACGGAAAACAAAGACAAAGAAAGGGTAAGGAGAGGAAGGGTGAGGTGCAGAAGGGAAGAGGAAAGGACAGGAAAGGAAAGGAAAGGGCAAGAGAAAGAAAGAAAAGACAAGAAAATTTAAGGAAAGCGTAATGACAATATGTGGAAGCAAAAGAAGGTGGAAGAAGAAAGAGAGGAACTAAAGGAAATCAAAGGAAAAATAACAACAAAAGAAACAGGAAACAAAAAGGAAGCAAAAGAAAGAAAGAAAGGTAACGAGGAGCGTAGAGGAAGGAAAGGACAGGTGGAGGTGTGAGAAGTGCTGATGAGTGTTTCTGTCGACAGGTTTGATGGATGAGTTTTTCTTGCAGAGATGAATTTTTCCTCCCGTCTCAGTCGACAGGAGACAGATGAGTCACAACAACACGTCTGCAGAGGAGACGGCAACACAGGCAACGAATCACCACAACAACAACTACAGCAACAGGAAACAGAGAAGAGGAGGAAGGAACAAGGAAAGGAAAGGATGGTATGTAATGGGATGGGATGGGATGGGAAAGGAAAAGGAGAGAAGACGAAAGGAAAGGAAAGGAAAGGAAAGGAGAGATTAAAGGAAAGGAAAGACGGGAAGACGAAAGGAAAGGAAAGGAAAGGAAAGGAAAGGAAAGGAAATTAAAGGAAAGGATAGGAAAGGAAAGGATGGAAGAGGAAAGGAAAGGAAAGGAAAGGAAAGCAAAGGAAAGGAAAGGAAAGGAAGGGAAGGGAAGGGAAATTAAAGGAAAGGAAAGGAGGGAAGACGAAAGGAAAGGAAAGGAAATTAAAGGAAAAGGAGAGGAAAGGAAGGGAAGGAATGGAGATGACTGGAAAGGAAAGGAAAGGAAAGCAAAAGAAAGGAAAGAAAAGGAAAGGAAAGGAGGGAAGACTAAAGGAAAAGAAAGGAAAGGAAAGGAAAGGAAAGGATGGGAATGGAAAGGAAAGGAAAGGAAAGGAGGGAAGACGAAAGGAAAGGAAAGGAAAGGAAAAGGAGAGCAAAGAAAAGGAAGTAGAGGACAGTGACATGGTTTTCCCTTCAAAAATGAAAACAGGAAAGTCGGTCCATGAAAGCAGCCATCTTGGAAATGGCTGCCAAAAGCCATTGACTGCAGAGCATGGATGAATCCACTAGGGGGCAGATGACAAGTCTCAGATTGTTTAAAACAGGTATTGATTATGTGGGATGGTGTCTAAGGTTGGGACGGTGTCTAAGGTTTCAGAAACTCATCTATCAAACATTACACGTTAGGTGTTACAGTGTTAGCTCTGACTAAATCTGTTTTTTAATAATAACTCCTGAAAAAGTAAGACCTTTAATCATCTGACAGGTTGGAGAATCACCAAGGTGCAGAGTGTCTTTTCATACCTTCACTCCAAATTAAACTGACCAGCTGAGAGGCTTAAATATGCATGACTTCAACTATGCTGCTAGCATTCCTAAAAATAGAGCAGGAAGTCATGCTAACGTTAGCATCAGTTCTGAGGTCAACACATCACTAATGCAGGAGGTGTCGTTCACAATAGCAAACTCTAAAACCTCTGTGGCCTGGACATGCACTCTCTGAGCGCTTTGGTCAGCGGATTACATGTTCAGTCTTAATTCCTGCTCCACAATGTCTTCTGCCTTCCTCCATTCTTTCTCTTTGGCATCTTTAATCCGGGCGCCGCCGAGGGAGAAATCTCTGAGTGCCTCTGCTTTGTATTACCAGCTGCAGATTCGCAGGTAGCTGAGTGCATCTGCATGTCTTTTGTGAGGCTGTGCATTGTCTCCTCGCTGTATGTGCCTCTCGTGGATGTGGCCTGATGCGTCGTTACAGCACATGTGAGTCTGTATTTTTAGATGAAACTCATGCCGGCATGCAGCGGCACGTTGAGCTCGGTCATCGCTCGGCTCTGTCCCCCCCCCTCCACACACCCTCCGTGCCCCCTTCCTGAATTATTCATCCGTTTGGGTGAAGTAACACACATCTATTATTCATTCCTGCCTCCCTGGTGTCAAGCTACCCGTGCAGCTACAGCGTTGTGAAACCTGAAGGGAGCGCTGCTTTGGGCTCCGGCACGCCGCTTTACAGTGTGCAACACTTTGCAACACTAGCTATTGTGGAGGGATTTGCATAAACTGAATAGGAATTTAGCAAGTCGATGCTTCTGCTAAAAAAAAAAATACAAAAAAAAGCTGTTGTTAAAAATGAGTTGAAATCCAAACCGAGATTCTCGCCCATTTTTAAAATGATTTTATGATGCTTGTGTGTTGTCTGTCGGCTGCTGAGCACTTACACTTTAGAGGAGGCTGCAGTTTCACTTCTCTGTGACACCTTCACTTGTAAAAATATTTGCAGACACGGGAGGAAAACTTACAATTCAATATATCTGGGTTACTCTTAACGAAATCTCCTCTAAAGTAAATGATATAAAGATTTAACTTTTCAACCTCATCTTTTAAAACAACTCCAATATCTACTGATGACGTCCATGTAAGATGCTTCACCTAAATGAACAAAATGTTAGCATGTTCAGAGTTAGTCCACAGCCAGCTAGAGGATAAGTGTTAATACATAATGGATGGATAATGGATAAAGGTCAATTCAGTCACTTTAACACAGGCCACTTGTGTTTGGATATTAATACAAGTGATCCGATGTCAAAATAAACCTGGATGCGTTCACACCGGTACTTTAAGCTGGTCAATTGCAATTCCATCTCTCAGGACGCGTGTTCATAACACCAGGTCTGGACAGCCCTTTAGTGTGTACATGTAGCTGACAAATAAATATGATAAATTCTTAACTCACATTGGTTTTGTCTTGCATTTTTCTAAGGAGGTTGACTCCACAGGTTAATGAACATCACCAGAAAAGTCTCCTCAATGTTGAGCAGTCTAGTATACCATCCTTAAATGGTTCCTGATCCTCTTGAAAAGTTTCTGTGGAGCCAGGAAACAGTAAATAACAGCATCCACTTACTTTCTTTTCTGGGCTGCAGAGTGTCTTTAATGAGAAAAAAAGATTTGGCAAAGCACTTGCTGCATTTTGGGGCAACTGCCAAGTAAACTTCCAGTAATAAAAAGAGAGACTGGTTCATTATCTGCCACAGTCACTAAGAGAATTTAGCAGCATCAGCTTGTGGCTGGAAGTAATTTCCCACTCTTGAAGTCTATCGAAGCCAAATCTAGATGCATCTTTTGTCAATATTCTACAGTAAAGCCCTGCAGATAAAAACTAAACGAACTGGACCTCAGATGTCTGAGAGCAACAGTCAGGTTTAAGTGTAAATACAACATACGTGTACACAAACACAAACACACACACAGGAAGTAACCAGGAGGAAGAATGGAAGTGAGCGGGGTCACTAGAGGTCAGCACCACCTGTGAGGCAGCTCTTGGCTGTGATTGATGTTTCTTGCAAACAGAAGCCGTTTATGTTCCTGTGGCTGTCATCTCCACTCTTATCATGGAAATGTGCACTGAACCTGCCGGATGTTCCCCCAGGGGGGGAGCAGGGGGAGTGTGAGGAAGGGGGGAGGAGGAGGAGGAGGAGGAGCAGGGCTTTTTAATGGAAGCTCCAGAGTAACATCTCTCCGCTGTTAAACTCACTAATCTTACTACCTGCTCTAGACGTTAATGTGTTGTTGCACCCAGGTTAAATTAACCTGTTAAAACTCCACAGTTAAAGATCTGTCGAAGATTCATTCCACGTGAACGGCTCCTTTTGTGGAAAGTTGACAAGTTGCGTCATATTTGCTGATGTTTTCAGAAATGGATGAGGCAGACTAAGTTAATAGATTGTAATTTAGTCATATAGCGTTTTAATTTTACAATATGTCCTCAAAGACATATTTCAAACTTTCTAGATAATCACTCAAAGATTTTTATATACACCTAAGATCACAAACTTATTGATCACCCCTTGTAAACACAAAGAACACAATACATCTTCCTCGTCATCTCTTAAATCGGTTGCAGATCACTCTCTATACTCTTTCCTTTTTCCTAAGATGTAGTGGTAATGCAAATAGAAATGTGCTTGTTAGTTAATTGTTGATTATATGAGATGAGCTCTCGTTACTCGTCAGGACCTGGATGTTCTTAAAAGCTGTTAAAACTTTAACGCCTCAAATCTAGATGACAGTGTCTCAGTCAGTCACCGAACAATGTTTGTTTACATACTTTCAATAGTATGTACATTTTCTTGGATCATTCTACATAATATTCAAGAAATATTCCATATAAATATAATAAACTCTAGAATAATAACAAAATAAAGCACATTTTATGCAATATTATCCATTACTTTCACGTGTGTTATTATTCTTACTTCAATACTCCTTTGATTGCTTGCAACACAATATTTAATTAAACCTCAACCTGCAGATAATTGTAGTGGAGTAAACAGTGTTTATACTGAAGCTACATTTAATTATTGCCCTTTCTATTCCCTCATCAATAACCCTGATTGGTTCATTTATACATATGGGCCGTCTGCTACGAACAGCAGGTGTCTTAATTGGCTTTTCTGAAAGAGTGATCCAAAGTTAACAACTTAAAGTAGAGAGTTAAGGAGACACAACTAACGTTAGCTTAATTTTAACATTAGCGTTGCTAGCTTAGTTTTAGCTAACTTAGCGTAACACTAGCTTAGTTTCGTTAGCTTCATTTTTGCTTCGTTAGCTTAAAGTTAGCTTAGGTGTTAAGCTAGCTCAAGGCGTCTCAAGTGTGAGTAGATTCGTATGCTCATCACAAACTCCAAGTTAGCTTAACCTGAGCGTAACGTTAGCTTCATTTTTGCTTCGTTAGCTTAAAGTTAGCTTAGTGTGACGTTAGTGTAACATTAGCTGACCGTTATTTTAACGTTAGCGTCGTTAGCTTAAAGTTAGTTTAGTTAGTGTAATATTAGCTGGACGTTATTTTAACGTTAGCGTCGTTAGCTTAAAGTTAGCTTAGTTAGTGTGACGTTAGTGTAATGTTAGCTGAACGTTATTTTAACGTTAGCTTCGTTAGCTTGACATTCGTTTTAAGTGTTACGTTAGCTTAAAGTGAGTTGAACAGTAGCTTCGATTGCTTATCATAAACCTCAAGTTAGCTCAACGGGTTTAACGGTTAGTTTAATTTGAGTTTAGCTGTAGTTTAAGTGTAACTTAACTAGTAACTATGAGCTTGACCATGGATTTGGATTGTTAAGTATTGTTTTTGCCGGTTTACCAATAACCTGGACAAACAGTCATGTAAAGGTAAGGAAAAATATTTATTGTTAGTGCACTAGTTTTTCAGTGTGAATTGTTATGATTAAAGAAGTCAGCTGTTTACTGCCAGAGCTGCTGTTTATGTTGATGCTGTGTATCTTAATTATTGTTGTGATAATAAGGTCAGTGCTGGTGAGGATTGGTTCTTTATGTCACTTGTGTTGCGGATGTTTTGGTGACTGCAGAGCAGAACAATCCAGCAGAGCAACAACAGGCTGTTCCTGTGTCAGGAGTTCTCTCAGCATTGTTTTAACGTGACCTTCAACGTGCATGTTCTCTCATTGTTGTTTGGGTCACGCTTGGTCCTTGTTTTTGCAACACCTCCAGGAGTGGGTGAAGATTTTAATCCAGATAGCGGCGGTGCATAAAAGTCTATTGATCAAATCTGAATCCTTCTAAAAACTTCTTATCAAAGTCAGCTTTCATCATGTGAACAGGCCTGAAATCGCCCGTAGCTGCAGCCTGAAAACATGAAATATGGATTCATATTGAAACAACATCTGTAACACGCTGATGTTTACACTTGATTCTTCTCTGTTTGAGCCAAATAATTTAGATCCTGTATTTAACAGGTTGTGATCAGCTGATTATTTAGAACAGAACAGATATTTACTTCACTGGCAGCATAAGAGGTTTAGAAAAATGAAATTGAGCTAGTTGCTGCGATGATAGGTGGAAAAAAAGTTTAACTAATCACAATTTGGAAGATTAAATGAGATAATCCTATATATTAATCCCACAGTGGGGGAAATTTAGTGTTACTGCAGCAGACTCTTTAAAGACAATGGCACACATGAGATAAAAAGAAGTAAACATTTAATACGTAAAAAGAAAACTAAAGGCGATAGAAATCATAATTACCAATGTAAAACTATCAGTTTGATATATAACCCACAAAGGAATAAAGTTTCTGAATCCGAGCAACTGATGCAGTTGATTGATTCGATGTAAACAGAGTTCACCAATGTTTTTTAGTTAGCTTCAATGCTAACTTAATGCTACAGACATTGTTTGGTAGTGACCAGACCAATCAGAAGGCGTCATTTTCACTTTCTTCTGACGCATTTTAGACCAAATTAGAAATCGTTAAATCACACCCGTTAGCTGCAGTTATAAAATAAACAATAGACTATTATTAGGACTAAAAAGATGCACTTTTAAAAGTATTTGTTGGTTAAGTGTTGGGTTAATTGTTAGCTGATTTCTGGGGCTTTTTGCTCCAAGTTTCCTCCATACTTTGCCTTTTTATTTACATATTATAGTGTCAAGTCTCAAACAAATCCCTTCTGTCGTCATTGTTACCTGTTGCCTGTGTTTTCTTAAAATCCTGCAGCCAATAACTGTAAATGAGAAACAGGAGGACTGAGTCGAGCTCAGGTGTAAATCTGCGAGTTTATAGCGCTGTCATTTCACTTTTCCCTTTTCCTGCCTGTCAGGTCGTGAGCAGCTGCTGTCAAAACCTTTTATCACAATCTACTTTGCATCGCAGTTTGCCAGAATCATTTGGAAGGTTTTCACAGGCAGCTCTGTTAATGTGTGCACGGTTAAATACTGTTTATTCCTCCCACGTGTTGCGTTACGGTAAAGAAAAGTCAGTAAAGCGTAAAAAACTGAATGTCACCTACAATCAGGTGTAAATCTGCTGCAGTGACGGGAAAAAAGTCGATATGAATTCTGGTTTCTCTCCAAGCTGTGCGTCATATGGCAGCTTAAATCTGTCTTCACAGATATCGTTTCTTGTTGTTTTTGTCCTAAAGGAGCCAGCAGGAATTTATCTGATGTTTCCCGTCATCATTTAGAACAGCAGGAGAAAAGGAAGCTGAGCTGAAGGTGTTAAAACATCCAGAGATTAACACAGACCCAGAGAGGGTTCATCTCCTAATCCCTGTCCTCCACGGGAACTCGGCGAGACAATGGCAGGGATTTGGGAAGTAGCTTTACCTGGTGTGGTGCTCTGGGAGCCTGACAGGATGCAGATAATCATCACTTCCTCTGATGACAGGAAGTCGATCCCCGTTCTCGGCTCAGACTCGGTCAGAGTGTCTTTTTCAGCCGCTGATGTTCGCCGTGGCATCCTCAGGAAGTCTTGAAAAACACTCACTCCTCTGCTTCCCGTCAGCGTGAACAATAAGGAGTTAAGAATGAACGAGGGGAATGAACTCTTCACCTTTTTTTAATTAGTCACGTGTTTTTAACTTCACGGGTCGTTTCTAACACCTCAGGCCTTCAGCACACGTGGATTAGGACGCACAGCTTCAAGAAGATATTATTATACAGAAGCATAATTCATGATATTTCTAATAGAGTCATTTCACTGAATATAAAGATTTCTTATGAACATTTCTGGATTATTTATCCGTCTGAAATGTCCTTAGTAAATAATTAAATTAGAGAAAGTTTATATTGTGGCTCTTTCTTGCTACAGGGGAGTAAAATGTGCAGTTTTCTTATTTTTAGCTGTTCAGTAAAGCATATGTAAGTTACACTTATATACTGAACAGGTCTGGTTCAATATACAGGTCTGATTCACAAGGTGTCAGTTGGATTAAATTCATTTAAAGACATCTCAGTTTGTGAACTAATCGTCTTTGTGAGAGATTTGCGGTGTCTCTGCCTCTAGTTTCACATGCCATGCGTTTTGTCTTTGTGCAGCTCTTCTCTGTCGTCATACTTTTTCAAATCCAATCAACTTTCTGATCTGACTATTGTTGTCGTGGTGCAGCGAGATCTCCAACGAGAAGATGCAGGAAGTGTCGCGTGGTTTTATGGACCGATAGCGGATCTCTCGAAAGGAGATCGGTTTGAATTGGAGGGTGCTATTTCCAGATTTAATCGATCAAATTTACTATAATCATAAATAAAATGTTCATCTGTCAGGGGGTGACTTGTTTGGCCAAATCTGGGGAATAAATAACGGTTGACAAACTTTTAACAATTTATGTTTTACTCAACATTATTAATGCTGCAGACACATTCCCAGAACCACTATTTCATTTCATTTTTTTTTTTCATTTTCATTTATTTGGCACATAAAATACAATAAAAACACAACAACAATACAAAATACATTAACAATACGTAATTGAAGAAGGTAAGAGCATAAAGGCATGCCAGGGAAACCCCAAAAACCCTCAAGGGGCTTGTATAGGAGGGTTCCCCAAAAGAACATTTAAATTTTAATTAAAGAAAAGCAAACAAACATAAAACAATTTCGGTGAATACATTAAAAAATATCTATTTTTAAATGAAGCTCAACCTCCCTCATAACGACAAAAAATGAAAGCGTCATAAATTATTTTATATGTGATCAGAATGGTTGATCCGGTTTAAGAAATGTGAAGTTAGTCAGTGAGATGCAGAAATAGATGAAAAAGTAATTTAAATCCGTTTGTCTGGTTTTTAAAGTAAATGTTTCGCATGGTGAGAAATGATCAGATGAAAAAAGTGTCCCGGGATGAGCTTGATAAATCTGGACAGGAAATGAAATGCTTAAAATTGAGAGATTTACTTATTTATTTATTTTGCAGTGCATGCAGAGCTAGACGTCTTCCTCTGAGGTGTGTGAACGAGGACGCCTGGTGACAAATGAATATGTCAGAGATGTGAAGAGTCGCCGTCTGCTGCAGACTGCTGACCGAGGCAACAGTGAGACGTGATGACAGGTTGGTGTTTTGTCACCTATACTGGTTAAAAGTCTAACTCCATTAAGGTATTCATGGGAAGCATCCACTCGGGAGACAGCTGGGCTTTACAAGATAAAACCTGGACTCGTCTTGTCGTGTTTGCAGGAGACAAACGCTGAACACAGTCTGTGGTTTATCTCCGATCGGAGGGGGGTCAAATTCACTTTGTTTTTATGCTGTAATGAAGGTGGATGAACAGAAAAGCCTTTTAAAGCTTCTCCTTCCAAAATATGCATGAGATGAATATTTCATGTTTCCCCAGGAGGCTGTGCAGGGCGGCAGGGAGGCTTTAGGTAGTGGCACATGTTCAAATCATTTTTTCCTTTCGTCTTCTTCCTGTGCGATGTTAAACACATCCGAGCCGTCGCCCTCCTGCTGCGGGACACCAGTCGTTAGCCTCGACTTGATAGAGCTGTCACTTCACCAGCACCTCCTTGTCAAATCACCCTGTCACGCTCTGCTTAGCGTCACCGCCGGCTAAAAAGAGTCGAGGGGAGAGGTCGGAGGTCGCCGCAGTCATTTCTGCTGCAGCTCAGCTTTGCAAGTTTTTCATTGAAGCGCGTGGGGTAAACATCAGCTGAAGACATTTGAGAGAGACATGAAACAGGAGGAAATGAAAAGGGGAGAAGATGAACTGTTCTGGTTGAAGGTTTCCATTTGATGTAAAGAATAAACTGTCCATTCAGCTTTTCTTTGGCCGGTATAGCTGGAAGAAATAGCTGACAGTTTCACTGATAGTGTTGTTAGCTTTATTTGAAGATGAGGTTAGAGGTCTGTTAAACGTGAACCCTGCAGTGTTTTCTTTTATCTCTGCCAGGGAAGGACGAGGCGTTTTACTGTAAAGGAACAAAAGGGAAGAGAATGTTTTATTTTAGATTTAAAAAACAGACCAGAATATAAAACACGGCGAGCGGACGCGCTGAGCATCATAAATAGATGCTGCATGTGTCCTGAGTGACTTTAACTGGAGAGAAGCTGCATTAAATCAGCAGTGAAACACTCGTCTTGTGTTCTACCTGTCAGAAACAGGACATTAGTCGACTTTGAAAGGATGAAGTTCATATAAACGTCAAGCTGTGTTTTAGTGAGGAAGAAAAATGTGTGTGTTTCCCGTTTATTCAGTTCACCGCTGTGAACTATAACGCTCACATATTTGACTGATGCTTTACGAGCGTCTAAACAACCGGTCAGTTTCTTAGGCTTAGTTCATGGGAGACCTGCAGCTCTCCTCTCTAATACTGATTGAAATTTAATTGAGCCAGAAAAACATCTCAAATTGAAAACCTAAACAATATGATGATGACTAGGAAGTGACTAGTAGGAAGTGACTTACATGAAGTGGTTAGCAGGAAGTGACTAGATGGAAGTGACTAACATGAAGTGGTTAGCAGGAAGTGACTAGCAGGAAGTGACTAGATGGAAGTGACTACCGTGAAGTGGTTAGCAGGGAGTGACTAGATGGAAGAGACTAGAAGGAAGTGACTAGATGGAAGTGACTACTGTGAAGTGGTTAGCAGAAAGTGACTAGTAGGAAATGATGAGTAAAAAGTGACTATCATGAAGTGGCAAGCAGGAAGTGACTGGAAGGAAGTGACTAGATGGAAGTGACTAGATGGAAGTGACTAACATGAAGTGGTTAGCAGGAAGTGACTAGCAGGAAGTGACTAGATGGAAGCGACTAGATGGAAGCTACTACTGTGAAGTGGTTAGCAGGAAGTGACTAGTAGGAAATGGCTAGTAGGAAATGATGAGTAAAAAGTGACTATCATGAAGTGGCAAGCAGGAAGTGACTAGATGGAAGTGACTGGCAGGAAGTGACTAGATGGAAGTGACTAGATGGAAGTGACTAGATGGAAGTGACTAACATGAAGTGGTTAGCAGGAAGTGACTAGCAGGAAGTGACTAGCAGGAAGTGACTAGATGGAAGCGACTAGATGGAAGCTACTACTGTGAAGTGGTTAGCAGGAAGTGACTAGTAGGAAATGGCTAGTAGGAAATGATGAGTAAAAAGTGACTATCATGAAGTGGGGAGTAGGAAGTGACTAGATGGAAGTGACTAGCAGGAAGAGACTAACATGAAGTGACTAGATGGAAGTGACTACTGTGAAGTGGTTAGCAGGAAGTGACTAGTAGGAAATGAAGAGTAAAAAGTGACTATCATGAAGTGGCGAGCAGGAAGTGGTCAGCAGGAAGTGACTAGATGGAAGTGACTAGATGGAAGTGACTAACATGAAGTGGTTAGCAGGAAGTGACTAGATGGAAGTGGTCAGCAGGAAGTGACTAGATGGAAGAGACTAGAAGGAAGTGACTAGAAGGAAGTGACTACATGGAAGTGACTAACATGAAGTGGTTAGCAGGAAGTGACTAGATGGAAGTGACTAACATGAAGTGGTTAGCAGGAAGTGACTAGATGGAAGTGACTAACATGAAGTGGTTAGCAGGAAGTGACTAGATGGAAGTGACTATTCAAACAACACTAATGAGTAATTTATCTGAGTGAAAAACTACTTCGACATAAAAGCACAAATTTTCTCACATATTTTAATCTGATTGTTATCTGATGGTAGTTTACATTGTTTAAGAGCCGTATGTTGTGATTTTCCTGTTAAATCAAGGAGGAGGAGGCCAACGCACACATAGCCCTCAAATAAAAGTGCACCCATAACTCCTCTGCAGCAGGCGGGTGGCCTTCTGCAGAGGAGGCAGGCTTGACCCAGATGTCTCAAAGTGCCATTTACCAGCCGATAGCACTGACAGACAGCCCACATGCTACAGCTAATTCTAAGCCATTAGTCTCCCACTCGTCCATGCAGGCCGATGTGCTCATTTGGCTCCGAGCGCTGTTTATTTACAGAGCACTAGAACCAGTAATTTGCCTCCCGTGTTGCGCCGCGTCCTCCGAGCCGCCGTCAGCCATCTGGACACTTTTACTACAGTCGTACTACTACTACTACTACTACTACTACTCTGGATTCTTTAAGACTTCACGTGGATCTACAGAAGTCATTTGAAGTCTCCTGGACTTATGTGAAAGCAAAAGTCGTAATCTACGTTCATTTTAAAGGGGCGCATAAACACAGGACAACCACTGCAGGACACAAGTAGCAGCAACACAGTGACAAGATAATTTGAATGATAACTAAATTCATCCCCGCAGACAGTTTCAAGTTCCGTTAGAAATCCAGAAACCAGACTGGAGGCCTCTGCCCGAGATTCTTCTACCTGCAAATGTGAGATTATTTTTGACATGTATAGTTTCTAGCCTGTCCATGCCACTTCAGTTTTATTTGTTTATTATTTTATGATCCACAGAGCTGTGTTGTGTTTTTGTGCGCCAGTGTTTTCAGCGTAGTGGTGTTTCTCATTGTTCTCCAGTCATTAACACGTCTGCCGAGTGGGAAACATTTTCAGGGGAAACTCTGCGTCACAGCACATTTCCTCACCACTTTCTTCTCACCCAGGAGGTTATCTCACTCCAACTTTTTTTTTTTGTGACACAGTTTGGATCTTTGAAATGTTGTCCCAACAAATGGAAAATGGGTTTCCATTTTTAGACGGCAGTGCTGCTAAAGTAGCATCAGGGTTTGGGTTGACGCACTAGTCAATATAATTATAGTTAGTAATAACAAGCAGAGACATTCAAAACAGGAAGTGGATGAGGTTTCTCTTTTTACTTGGAAAATATTCACTTACATATTTACTAGCAGCACGGTGGCTTAGCTTAGGGGCACAACTCAGACACATTTATTCACATTTCCTCCACTTTTTAACTGTGTTATTAACAAATACTTTGGTAGCTTTACTGTCATTATTGTACAAGAGCCACAGCTTAACAAATGTAAATTTATAGATGAAAACAAAGTATGTGTTCAGTCCCTAACACAACTTTACTCTTTAAACTCTGCACTGTCTGTTGCCCTTTAGTTTTTGCCTTTGCATTTCAGACCTAATGCATATGCACAAACGTATACTCGATTATATCCTTTTCTAAATTTACCTTAGCATCAGTTTCCACTAAGAACAAGTCACACCTATAATTCAAACGTTATCTCTTCTTGTTTCTGTTGCTTTAAAGCTTTGAGGACTTCCTCGATGCCTTTGTGTTTTTGACGACCCTTATCTCTCTCCGTATATCGTTGTATTAGCAGAAATTAAAAGATAATAGAGACTGACAGCTTCAGTTTTGTGGGGCTTTTACTGGCTTCTCTGCGGAGTAAGATTGGATTAAAAAAAAAAAAAAAAAAACGCTTTTTTTGGGGGTGTTGCGGTATAAATAAATCCCACCGCAGGGACTCTCTGCCCGGTGAGCGTCCACTCTATCAGAAACCGCCACTAATTACGAAGAAGGTAAATCCCCCCCGTAGAAACAGCTTAAATCAATTAGCCCACACTCTGGACGGCTGGGCTCAGTCCTCGCCGCCTTTCTCACGATCCCGCTGAACTGTGGGAAGCCCGTCTGATCGCCTGCCCTCCCCCCTGAGGCTTCATTTCCCCGCTCCTCCCTTCCCCTCGTCCTCCATTTCCTCTTCCCTCCGTCCTCACCGGCTCTTTATTGACGTCCTAACTAACGCTCCAGCTACCATTGATCTCCTTTAACTACTGTATTTTCTTTTTAAATAGAAGAAGAACTGGCTCCGTCCACGCACGAGACATATTTTTATGTTCTGCTTGTTTATCTCAGAAATATACAATCGGGTTACCTAGGCAACCAGAGCCTGATCCATTGACTAGAGACCAAGAGATCTGTGACTAGTGAATCACTTTATACGTGGATGATACTTTAGTATTTAGACACACTGCTTTAGCACTCTGCTGCTAAGCTAACGCTACAGCAACCAGCCACTGGTGTAGTGGATATACCAAGACTATCATTAGTGTCAGGGACGGTTCTTACAAATAATTACAGTGCAGTCTGTCCATAGCCGATATAATGGTCCTCTACTCTGGCTTAGTGGATTTAAAATAAAGAAAATGTTGAAATGCAAAGTTTAAGATTTATATCCATGAATTGTAAAAAGCTTTGTCCGTTTCATATTCAGTCTCCTCATGTTTAAGTGGTACAACTGTCCAAGGATTGATTATTAAAGCGTTCAAGGAATCATCTTTAAATCAGGGTCCGTGTTCAGTTTCACCTTTACATCTGTCTGCATATTTAGAACCAATTACCTTACCCAATTACGGTCTGCAGCTGAGAACTCATGCCGGTGCTGCAGATTTACCCAGCAACTGTGTTATTAAATTGGAGATTAAACTCCGCTGATCCCCGCAGAGGAAAGAGTTGTTGCAGCAGCAGAATAACAAGGTTCAACGGGGAAAGCAAAACCTAGAATAGCTGCACACAAACAGAATGTGGAATAAGCAGGAAAACAGAATACAGATGATGGAGGGTTATGTAAACACGTTCTGCTGAGACGTCCGATATGTTAAGTAGGCTACAAAGCTATGGACTACTAATATTTATGGATTTACTTACAGATGTTCCCGCTTAGCTCTAGCAGTCCTGGAATAAAGCTCAGCGGCACAATGGCAGGAATAGGGAGATGTTGCAGGTGTCTTTAGCTCGGGGCCAAACTAAGTCCTGACCCCGATGTAATGGCACTACCCATGTTGGCACATATTTAGAAGCTTAAGCGTTCCCCCCTTATGGCACCAAAACAGCCCTGACCTGCCGAGCAATAAACTCCTCTAGAGCTCTGAAGGTGTGCTGGTGTATCTGGGACCAGGATATCAGCACCAGATCCTTTAAGTCTGGCTTTAAGTTGAGAGCTGGGGCCTTTATGGATCAGGCTTGTTTGTCCAGAGATCTGAAGAACTTAGAGGTCAAGTCAACACCTTCAACTCGTTGTTCCTCAAATCGTTCCTGAACCAGGGAGCGTTATCCTGCTGGAAGAGGCTGGAAGAGGGAACACTGTCTCCATGAAAGGGTGGAGGTGTTCTGCAGCGATGCTTTGGTAGGAGCTACGAGTCAGAGGAACATCTACAGGATCAGCAGGACCAAGGTAGGAGCTACTAGTCAGAGGAACATCTACAGGATCAGCAGGACCAAAGGTTGTTCACTCTGCCCTCAGACCAGAACCACCCTGGTCTGGTTCTCATGTGTCCATAGGAGCTTTCATCAGAGGATGTTGGATTAATGATCCTTGACCTTGGTCCATAACCCTGTCTCCAGTCCCCCCCCCCCCCCTTGGACCCCCTCCTCTTCCTCTTCCTCCTTATCCTCTTCTTCCTCCCTCTCTTTTTCCTCTTCCTCCTTAATTTCTTCCTTCTCCCCTTCTCTTCTTCGCCGTCTTGCTCTTTTTTCTCTTCTTCCTTTTCGTCTTCCTCCACATCCTTTTCCTCGTCCTCCTCATCCTCCTCATTTTCCTTCCTCATTTCCCCTTGCCCCTTCTTCTCTTCTTAGTCTTCCTCCTCCTTCCTCTTCTTCCTCTTCCCCCTTTTCTTCTTCTTCTCTTTTTCCTCTTTCCCCTCTTCTTCCTAATCTTTCTCCCCCTCCTCTTCCTCTTTTTCTCTTTTTCCTCCTGTTCCTCCTGCTCCTCATTTTCCTCCTCCTCTTGCTCCTTCTCCTCTTCGTCCTCCTTTTCTTCTTCCTCTTCCTCCTTTTCCTCCTCCTTCTTTTCTTCTACTTCTCTTCTTCCACTTCCTCCTTCTCCCCTCCTCTTCATCCTCCTCTTCATTTTCCTCTTCCCTTTGCTCCTTCTCCTCTTCTTCGCCTTCCTCCTCCTTCCTCTTCCTTCTCTTCCTCCTCCTCCTCCTCCTCCTCTTGCTCCTTTTTCTCTTCTTCCTCCTCCTCATTTTCCTCCTCCCCTTTTCTTCTTCTTCTCTTTTTCCTCTTCCCCCTCTTCTTCCTAATCTTTCTCCCCCTCCTCTTCCTCTTTTTCTCTTTTTCCTCCTGTTCCTCCTCCTCCTCATTTTCCTCCTCCCCTTGCTGCTTCTTCTCTTCCTCCTCCTTTTCCTCCTACTTCTTCCTCCTCCTCTGCTTGCTCCTGCTTCTCTTCTTCCTCTTTCTGCTCCTCTTCTTCCTCCGCTTTCTCCTTTTTCTCTTCATCCTCCTCTTCATTTCCCTCTTCCCTTTGCTCCTCCTCCTCCTCTTGCTCCGTTTTCTCTTCTTCCTCCTCTTCCTCTTTCTCCTCATTTTCCTCCTCCCCTTGCTGCTTCTCCTCTTCCTCCTCCTTTTCCTCCTACTTCTTCCTCCTCCTCCCCCTTCCTCCTCTCCTTGCTCCTGCTTCTCTTCTTCCTCTTTCTGCTCCTCTTCATCCTCCGCTTTCTCCTGCCCTTGCTTCTTCTTATTCTCTTCTGCTTCTTCTTCTTCCTCCTCCTCTTCCTCCTCTTCCTTCTTCTTAATGATGCCTGGTCCATGACCCTGCCTCTGGTTCTCCTCCTTCCTTGCATCACTGTGACCACTACCGACCCTTGAACATGGAGATGTTCTGACCCAGTCGTCTAGACTTCACAGTGGGTTGTCAGCACCCAGGTCTTCGTGTTGGAGCTGTTGTTGAGACGTCATTAGTTGTTATTCTGTTGGTGTTCCTAATATTTAGTCTACACTCACTGGTAGAAATGTTGTGGTTTCAGTCTGAGTGTTAAACAGACATGACCTCATGAGGGGCGGCTACCGGAGCATGACGTTCCCGCTGATTGAAACCACTGTTGGCAAAATATTTGTTGAGAAACATTTTTTGTTGTTGGTGAGTTTCTCCTTCCAGGCATGAGCGCCTGCACCACAGCTACCCGTTCAAACTCGAGACACCCTTGACACGGAGGATGTTTACAGATTTCCTGACTGGAAGCTCATTTTTATCTCTTGTTAAAAATAAAAAGCAGACAACGTTCTGCTATTCTCGTGTTTGACTACATGTTCTTGCCAGAGTGTACTTTTTCACCCCCCTGGAGGTAGAAACACCGTAGCTTCCCTCCCCCCTCGTCCAGACAGACAGACAGACAGTGTGGGAGGTGAATGAGGATGGGAGCGGGAAGGGGGTGTAGGCGTTGGGTTTACCAGACTTGGGGGTCCCGTCTGCAGGGAGATAAATAGTTCGCTATCCATCCAGCTAAAGCCCCTGGCATGTTCTATCTATGGCAACACAACAGACACCTCAGAAATCAAGATCTTCTCTCCTCGCCTCAGAAGGCTGCCGTTGAGGGAGGAGGAGGAGAAGTCATGGAGCTCTGCGAAGCTCCAGAAATATAAAATATGTGGGATGCCCGGAGGGAATCATCCAGCCTCTTTCGTTTCCTTCATACCCTCTCAGTCTGTTCCTTCTCCATCCCAGCTTCAGATTTATTCTTTTGTTTTGTTTTACTTTTGTGCCCTTTAACGTTTGTTGTGTCCAGGTTACAAAGCAGGATGTTACAGTTTGTATATTGCTGCTCCAGATGCTTCTGTTTATAACTGGGAATGTTACAGGGCCAAGGAGAGTAAAACGCGCTCTGTGCTCCCCAACTCCCCGACTCCTCATGATTCAGGAATGGTTTGAGTAAAAAAAACACGTTCAAGGTGTCGACGTGGCCTCCAGATCCCCACAGATCCCAATCCAGTCAAGTATTAGTTGGACGTGAAAGACAAAACAAGTCCGCACCATGCAGGACTTACAGATTAGGCAGGTGGTCTGTTATTCTGTTACAGCTGATTGGTTTTGCTCATTTATCATCTGTGTTCGTATGCAGTGAAAGAAAGAAACAAGCGACTTGTGAGTGTGACAGTCTGAAGGATGGAGAGACAGAATAAGGTCAGGGGCAGATGGGGCCGGCATCATTCATATCACATCTGCAGCTTAAAGGATAAAGAGGCGAACAGGTGAACCGCCGAGGTGATGGACTGATCTCATTAGTGACATAAAGGAAAAAGGGTAAGAAGGAGAAGTGACCCGCTGACAACGGACGTCCTCTACCTGCATGATAATGTGCAAATCAGCTGCCAACTTTTCCTGTGAAAGTCGGATGACGTCATAACAGGCGCCTGAAATCTACTAGTGGCATCAGGAAGGCTTTTTGTTTTAAAGTCTTTATAAGAGACACAAACTGCATTTTGTGTCTGCTTTCCTGCTGCAGCTGTTAAATTGAAAAATATTCCTCAGTCAGTAAATACTGCTGACAGCCAGAAGTATGCAGAACAGTGCTGCACTATTCCCCCGTTATGTTTGTTGGCAATACGCAAGTGTTAATAATTCTTATTCTTCAGTCAGCTGACAGCGAGCAGAGCTAATTATGTCAAAGTCAACACGTCCAGGCTCGTGGCAGGCTGACAAACCTGCAGAGCAGCTGTTTAGATTGGATTCAGAGATTATCTAAAGACCACATTTCTGGATGGAAAGCTCAGGATGGGTGTGCACCTCATTAACATGTTTTTATTTCCTCCCCTTTGTGTAGCTGAGGTCTCTGCAAACAGACAGACAGACGGTCAGACAGACAGACAGACAGATACAGACAGATAACACCAGTCATAAAGGGAAGCAGATGGAGTCGGACGTAAACACACAGACTGCAGCTCTTATGCTCCCATTCTGGCTCATTGCATATACGTCAGATTCCACACCATTTTCTTTAAATTCATATTTTATATTTAACTACATTGGCCCGTAATTCAAATTAATGTGTTATATTCTCATGTTCTCTTTCATTAGGCTTTTTATTTTAGTTTTGTTCCTCAAATATCAAAATGAGTTTGTAGCATCGTTCTCCATTGTACATAAATGGCTCAAGAGGAAGTCGGAGTCAGGTTTCACCCTCCTGTTTTAGTGGTTTTGAATTTAATTGGGCTGGTTTGTGGTCATTTTAATGTTTTTTCATATTACTTTAGCTTGAGAGCACTGATTAAACAAAATATGGGTCTAAGGTTTTGGGGGTTTTGTTGGCGTTAAGATCTTAGATGATCTTAGCTTCCTAGCTAATAGCAGCCCATCCTTGCCTCCTAGCTAAAAGTAGTTGCATTTAAATGTAGACACAGATCTAGACATGTGAGGCGTCGTCACACTTGGCCATTGTTGACGGTTGACTGTAGTTCTTTGATGTTGGTTTTGTTTTTCTGGAAAAACTGGAACAGTCAAATCATATTTTGACTATCAACTGTATTTCCTTTTCCTTACTTTTACTCCCACCACCCATACCTTTTAAATAACAAATAACACAGTACAAATAACTAATATCAGACTCAGTCATTTGTCAATTAAAAGTTGGCATCTTTATTTAGTAGATTGTATAAAACTAAATTAGAGGACCCTATATCTTGTTCTTGGTCTTTGTGTTGGGATCAAGTGAAATGTTTTAGTCCAGACACATTAGATGTGAAGTGACGTCACAGTTGACCTTTGTTGCTGGTAGTTCTTTGATTTGATGAGTCCGTGTCCTGAGTGCCATAAATACACGGTGCAGTATTCAGATCCCAAGTTCTCAAGTTCAAATCAAGTTTGGAAGATTTTTTCATCTCACCTTCAAGGATCTGATTGGTCCTGGAGAAACTACAACAGACTGTATTACTCTAGTGTTTCTGCTGTTTCATGAAGTATTCTTTGAGGTACTGGCTGCTCACCTTTATCCAGGTTACCAACCAGATGATCAGTTCATTTTAAAGTCACTGGCACAGATAAGCATTCTTACTGAGCTCTGCTTTTTCTGTTACTTGGCTCTCTAAGGCAGTTGGCAAACAAGCCAGCTTTGGCACTGATATTGCGACACTTTTTTATTGTTTTGTGACATCTTGAACATCACAAAAAATAAAAACAACAACATTAATGTCCTTTATTTTTATCTCTACAAGCACCAACCGCTCGTCCTCCCTCGACTGTTACTCCATTTCGCTAGTTTCCTTTTTTTTTTATCAGGTTTCCGTGCTTTCTTCCCTCCTCCCTGCCTTCCCCTCTCTGTCTCTTCCAGCCAAGTCTGCCAGCTCTCATGCAGATCTGAGCTTGGACAGATGGTCGCGAGCAAAAAGTGTTTACTTGCAACACGGTTCCTAACAAAACGAGCAGATGCCTGCACGAGCCGCCGCTCCCCTCCAATCACCATGATACTGAAACGGGCCCGACAGGAGGAGGAGGAGGAGGAGGAGGAGGAGGAGACGGCAGAGAAAGCTCAGAGGAGATGAGGAGGGCTAGTTTGTGCTTAAACGGAGGAAAGAGATTTAGTTTCCCCGTCATCAAATATACACCGACCCTTCGTCACACACAAAACCGTTGCCAAACTGACATCTTTTTTTTGGGAGTCAGGTGTTTTCTAAGCCTCTAGAGGTTTCTGGTTTTCTCTTGCACATATTTGTTTGGTCTTTAGCTTTTTCCTTAGCACAGAACCAGAACCTGATCTATTTCCACGAGCTACTATCCAGTGTGAGACAGATTTCTCGGTGTCAGCATTGATCTGAGCCAGATTCGATTAAAACCCAACCATAATTAGCTTAATGAAAAACATCCAGAGTCACTGAAATGGATCTGAAACAGTGCTCGGACACAGTGTGAGATGAATCCCCAGTATATAAAGCATTTTCAGATCATTTTTAGTAATGTGACGCTTCATAAAGTAGCTCTGGGGCGTTGAGCACAAAATGCTGATGATGCTACATATTAGGGTTTGTTATATATTTTAGTTAAGCTAGAAAGAAAGAACTGCTTATATGAAAATGTAATTATTACACTCTATTTCAAGTGACTTCACACAAAAGGCTGTCGTAAATATTAAAAATGAGGTCTTGTTTACTGCAGAATTCTTCTATTTTGAGTTTTCAGATAGAAGTTTGGAGGTTTTATAGGTACTTTCGTTTTCCAGCGGGGCATTAACTCGGTATTTATGTATCACCTTTAATCTATATACATGTATGCTAATACTGGTTCCAGTAACTCACATTCATTAATGTATTACAAACTGAGTATCTGTTAGGGTTGGATGCCATTGGATTCCAATATTGAGGTCCCCATCTCCAGTCTGTGGCGTCTCCTACCGCCAGTAATGGCAAAAAGTTCCAGAAAAGCCTTAAACCCAACTGTCAATTAACAAGTGTGCCTTGGCAAGAGTTAATTTGTGGAATTTCTTACCCTTTCCCCTGGACACTGGACCAGTGGAGAGGACTGGACTTTGGTCTGATGAGAGCTTTGGTCCAGAGTCTACTGCTTTGTGCTTTGTTGGTGACACTTTGGGTGTTTCATGTAAAATTTAAGGCACATTTAACCAACATGGCCGCCATAGCACTCTGCAGACACATGCCATCCCATCTGGTTTGAGCTTAGCTGGACCATCACTCGTTCTTCAACAGGACAGTGACTCCAAACACACCTCCAGTTTTGGATGAGTTGAACCACAGAGTGAAGGCAGAGTAGCCAGCAAGAGCTCAACACCTTCTCAAAACAGTTGGAAAACCATTCAACCTCATCAAGCTGATTGAAAGAACGCGTGAGCAAAGTGAGCAAAGCGCTCATCAAAAAATAATCTAAAATATAAAACTTATTCTGTTTGGTTCAACACTTTTTATTTACTACATAATCCCAAATGTGATCCTTCATAGTTTTGATATCACATAATTTTACATAAATGTGGTCGTCTGTTCATTAATTCCAATAAGAAGTGTAAAATATATTGTATTTAGTTGAAAAGATGTTTATGTAACACAGAATCAGGTGTTATGTTATACTTTAGGCTTAGATAGCCAAACAGACTAAAACTATTGCGAAGGTTAATGTACAATCTAGAAAATAATAGAAATAAAGAAGATCCACTAATGAGAAAATCTGTCCAAACTTTTGACTGGTACTGATGGCAGAGAAAAGAAGACTACTTTAAAATAATCAGAGCAGTCTTTCAAAGATCTTGTAGAAAACTTTTCAGACATTTAAGAATAGATTTATTCCAATACTCTACCACGTCTGTACCACTTTCATCCATCCATTTCTATTATAACCACCTGCACAAACAGCCATGTGCCCCAGCTCCCAGCATCCTTTGCTGTGGTGATCCCAACCAGTTCCCTTCTCTGTAATTATCTTGATTGGCACCCACGGCAGCGGCTTTGATTAACGAATCGTCATTAGTGATGCAGGAGTTTCACAGTCAAAACGCAAACATCCCACCCACCCACCCCACCAATTACTGTATGTTGGTGTTGGCCGCTACCGTCAAGTGGCTTTAATGAACCACTAAAAATAGATTTCTTTCTTTTTTTTGGTTGGCATGGAGGATTAATCTTCTTCTTCAGAGCCTAGATCAGGACGTCCTTGAGAAAACGTCAGACATCTTCACGCTTATGAAAATGCTTGCAGGGGTAAATTGAGCCGCTCATCGATTACTGTGTCTTCTCTTTGTTCTGTTATCAATACTTTATCACCCAACACGAAATCCGTCTGGCAACTTTTCAGCCATTGATCGACATGGTTGGGTGGATTTCTATCTTCAAGCATCCACAGATGTGTATTGCAAAAAAATATTGGCTCTATATTTGGGTCATGTGCACAAAAAAGTCTCTGTTGGTGTATAAAATATCATAATTACCCTTTCAAAAGCTGAGCTAGTTGCCTTTAGAGATGCACCTAGTGGCTATCCAATTCCCTCCGTGCTGCTCGCCTAATTTACGAAACAGACTTTATGCAGAATATTCATTAGCAGCCATAAATATCTTCTTTCTGAATATTCATGACTACGGGGAGAACAAGAAAGAACAAAAAAACGAGACAAAACACGGTGGGGCCAAGGTCTGAGTCGCTCTTTCTCTGGAACACCTATGTTTTTCTTCTGTCTCTTTAAAGAAAAATAAGCTTTTAAAAGCTGGAACAAAATATTTAAGACATGTCAGTGGATTCATTTAAAGTAGGTTTCCTCACACTGAGTTTACAACAATAAAGCATTTAGTAGAAAGGCTTTTAAAGGTTTGAGAGAACACAGTCATCCCTCTTCTACAGTTCACAAATAGATTTTTGTTAAATTATCAGCAAAACAAAATAGAGTTCAACAAAGTGCAGCAGCAAATCTGTTAACGGTGAGTCATCTTCAAAAAACAAAGCATTTTATGCACATTTTTGATTCAAGAATATTTTATAATAATTAAAATAATTTGGCTTTGTCTTTTACTCCAGAACACAAACATTTAACCTGTTGTCGTTGTCATAAATGTACTCGTTATCATGTAGAAAGGAAGGTATGTTCAGATAAATCCAGGGACATCGAGATTCAGACCCAGCATTAACATCCAACCTGAGCAATCTGAACTCAAATGTCCATCTTTAAGTACCTGTGTTCACACCTTGTATTGAAATGTGTCTCCACATGCGTCCCCAGCCAGCACTTGAGATCTGATCTCAGTTTGTCTGTCTGTAGATAAACAGTAGAATATTGTACCAGCTGCTGTCTCTAATGGATTTCAACCTTCCACTGAACCAAGAACAGCTGTTTGTTGACTTGGAGACATGATCCAGATTTTGGAACAAGATGGAAAGTCTGTCTCTTCGCTGAAATCACAAACATTAAGTCATTAATCATTTCTTGATCTCCATCCTGATCTGATTCCCCAGATGTTGACACAAGGTCTGAACAGGGTCATTGCATAAATTACTTTAAATCAGATTTAAACACAAATTTGCAAACTCTCACATACGTTTCTGTGCTTTTTCAGTCAGAACAAAACCATGATCACAACCAGTTCGTCTCTTTGTCTGTAATTTTTCATCTGCATCTTAGTGAGCAAAAGACACAGGACTGAAAACATAGTGCTCCCCATTCTTTTTCAATAATTCAATAATTTTGACACCGGAAACTGGAATCAAATCATGCAGTTGCCAAAAATATGTACTTTCTATTCCTTGTGTGACATTACAGTCCTGATGGATGAAGGATTTCTCAGTATTTAAAGGAATATAAACGTGATAAAGATCCATTTTCTGATTATTTGGATTTCTTTTGACTGTATGTTGGATGCATACTGACCTTTAGAGACATCTAGATATTATAGATAATAATAATCCTTTGTTGTAGAGAGTAAATCTAAATATGAATGAATGAATGAATGCCTTTATTGTCATTGCATTTAGGTACAATGAGATTCATAGAGCCACTCCAGTAAAGTGCGTCAACACATATACACTAATAAAATATCCATTTTACAACACAGTCATTGCAATATTTACACCCTCTTCCACACACACACACATACACATGCATACACACGTTTCAATACATCCACCCACCATCCATTGCAACATTGCAAACATCCTCCATGCAGCCTGTATAATAAATAATGAAAGCATGTAATAAATAATAGTAAAGAAATAAATGAGCGTAAAGTGCTGAGTAACAATGCAAATAGCATTATTAAAAAATAAAATAAATTAAAAAAATATTCAAAACAAGTGCACAGCAGTAACAGTAGGAATGCTCCAACTACAATAATATAATACAACATCACCACATGCAAATGCAACTCGACTTTAGACTTGAAAAAAAGGATATTAATGTCAAAATGTTTGACTTGATAAAATGCTGGAACATTAAAAATAAAAATGTTTTTTAGCATCAAAAGGATTTGGTCTTGGTCTGACCCTTGTTTTTACTTTAAACTCAGCACATTCGTACAGTAAAGCAGCAGAGTGTTTGTTAACAGGAGCTGCCGTTAACACTCAGACGAACAGAAAGTGCTGAGCGCAGGTCTGGAGGAGGGAGATATCAAAACAACCGTCTGTAATGAGAAACCTCTCCACGGGACCGCGGGCCAATCAGAGCCCTCCCTGGGTAGATGTCAAAATGATGTCAGCCGGTCCTCGTCTCCGCTGCAGGGCTGAGCTGCAGCTTCATCGCTCACCTGCGTTTTCCATGATGAAACAAATCGGTGTCTGAGTTTCATCAGCGGCAGGTCAACAGACAACATGGGAGCGCAGTGTCGAACATGATGAATAATGTCTTACTGTAATGTTAACACAACAACTGTACATTTAAAACAGCAGCGGATAGATGTTGTCCTGACTGCAAAATAAAACCAATTTATGTCAACATTAATTTATATCTTTGCACTTAATGTATTATTTTTGTAAAAAAAAACAAAAAACCCTTGCACTGCAGTTTGTTGTATGTTCCAAAAAAGGGATTTGTTATTAAAAGTGAACAAATCATCATTAATATTCTTTTTATCAGTTAAAACTAAAAGTTTTTGTTTTCTCCTGCCCTACAATCTAAATAAATAATGCAACATACCTCAGAGAAACTTTGCTTGAACAGAAATACACAAATACACCAACTCATCAATCGCAAAAAACCTTGACTACATCAGGGTAGGGCTGGCTGATGAACTGATTTAAGTGAAGTTGTGGTGTAGAAGTTTATTTTTCTTCATATCTCATCCAACACAAAACGGTTGATAGTAAACACTAACACAGGGATTTTCTTTTGTAGAGAGTAGACCTATTAAAGCAATGATGATTTATGTAAAGCTAGTGGATAATTTCAAAGTAAGAGAAACTTTGACATGGTAATTACAAAATACTGTACATGCCCTGAATTATTTTTAAAAATGTACTATTTTCTCTATTTTAGCATGTAGGTAATCATAAGACATGAGTTTGTGGTTGTTACGCTTCTAAATCCTAAACTTAGAAAGTGACAACAACACTGTTTTATCACATCGTCTATAATCTTCTGCGTGTTTGGGCCTTTTAATATAAAGTGAGAAATAAACACAAAAATGTAGTTTTCAGGGTTCCTCTGTGCGTCTCTATCGTATCGCGCTCAAAGTTTGTGCTTCACGACTAATTGCTCGGTAAATAACGTGAACAAGGGAAAAAAAAAAACACAGAGGCAGCTGGGAGTCTAGTGCCGCTCATTAGGCTGAGTGGCATCGCCCAACGAGGCGAACTAAACACGACCTGTGATTACTCCAAATCAAGTCGCTGGCGCTCCAATTAGAACAAAAACATAACTCATTTACATTTCGACTTTTGCAAGATGTTTAGTTTAGAGATAATGACTTAAAACTTTAAAGGCCCTAAAGACGTCTTTTACCTCTGTGGTTTAATAACCGCATTCCTTCTGAAACATGAAGTGTTCACGGTAACGAATGAAAATAATAATCTAGATTCAAAAATGCTCAGAGAGGTTCTCAGCCATCCAGGTCATGGTAAATCCGAAACACAAGCTTAAACAAGAACAACTAGACTTGCAGAGTTGTCTTTCGTACTAAAACACTCGTGGAGGATTGGGGTTTAAATCGGGACATCTATTGGTGGTGTCCACCTGAAAACTCACCTAACAAGGGTTTGTAACTACTTCCCTGTAGTTGGAGGAAACTGTTCCCCAATGAATGGTGCTCTAATAAACTATTACCAGTCAGAAACTCCAGTCTCAAGGTGTGAAACAGGGTGAAACATCTTGGGGGCAGAGTACCATCCATTGGGGAAAGATCTGGTCGTTAACAGACCCTAGTCAGGTGAGTTTCAGGTGGGTAACAGATGTCCTTATATAAACCCCAACTTCTCACCAGGCTTTTTTGGATATACCATGACCTGCATGACTGAGAACCTTCACAGACGTGAACTACTTGGACGAAACGTCTTCAAGAAACGCTTAAAGTCCATTTGCTCTTCTTTCAGTTTGGAAACCAAAACTGTTTTTTGTACAAAGTTTCGTAAACATGTTTATTTCTGCTTTTCACGGTTCCCAGAGAATTAAACATTAAAATGTTTCCTCTCACTACTCGAGGTTGTCAGTGAAATATCTCTGCAACTATTGGATGAATTATTTATTTATGAGTAAAAAAACTTCTCAGTGATTCTTAGGTAAGTTTAGCTAGGGGATAGCATGATGATTCTTATCAGGAAAATAGTAGAGAACAAAATACCTCAGCATGCCATTGGGTAGTCCTTCAACCAATTAGAGGCACAAATTCAAACTATTTGATTGGCTGGGTGGATCTTTGCAGGAGTTCCCAACGGAGAGACTCCAGATCAACTTTTTGTTCAAAACTAATTTGTGGGTGCGGTCGTTTGTCTAGCTATGGGGGATTGACTCGTCTTTGGAGCCTTGAGGGGTCATTACTGCAGTTTTTGGTGCTTAAGTGTTGGCTTCATTTTACATGTTAGCTTAGGTTCAACTAACCTAAGCTTTTTAGTTTAAAGCACAAACATTCATACGATATGTTGTGGTTTTGACAAGTGCTAGTAAGAGCAACACCCCTAGCATGATAATAGAAGCCACTATTTTTTTAAGTGGTAGCGAGATGGTTAAATATCTAAACGTGGTTATTAGAGCAGTGTATGCAGTACTTTTAGTATAATGGACTTTCAGACTTCTTGCTCCACCTCCTATAAAGCCGTCGTTGGAGTTTTAGCGTCAGAGTCCTGAAAGCTGATTCCTCGTCTGCTGGACCCTGCAGGGCGGCAGTTTAATAAACCTTACCTCCAACACAGACTGAAACACATAAACCCAACCAGCCCTGAGTGCTCTGTGAGTCCGTCTACGCTGAGGGAGGGGGGGATCACTTTAGAGGTGGTGGTGGGGGGTTAAAATGAGAAATGGTGCAAGGGGTGAGGAAGTAACTCCCCCCCACAGCGAGGCCTGCCAAGCGCCTCATCTGGTGGTGTTACTTGTGAGTTTTCTAAAGCTCTCGTCTACACATGTTGTTTGTATATGTCACAGGTCTTCATTTGAACTAAGTCCGTTGTTTACAGGCAAATCAACGTCAAACCTGAACCATTTGTCGGGAAAAAGCTAGCGTGGATGTTTCAGATTCATGTAGGGTTGTGATTGTGTTGACCTCACCATTGTAAGGCCAATATCCAGGCTCCTTCTAGCTCTTAGGAGGTTTTTAGATGCTCTGTTTTCTTCGCCGCCTTGTTTTTAACTGTGTCTGCTGTCTGTTTGCTCCAGAGCAGACTTATTCCGGTCGATTTTTAGAGGCTGCTTGCTAAAATCATCCTCATACTGCTGCTGGAAATAGGGTCGATAGGACCTACAGCCAAAAAAATTATAGTTTTAACCATTTTTTGCCAAAAAAAAATGGTTAAAAATGCCAAACTACTAATTCTGGTAGTTTTAGTCGGCTTATAACCCTTTTAATATTATTGCAAATAGTCCTTTTCTTGGTTCTTGAACACTTGCAGGCCAGTTTCCAGTCACATCTTACTGTCAAGAGCTTTAACAGCGTCCTCTCCGGCTTAAAGGTTAAACATCAGCAATTCTGTGAATCTCTAGTGTTGTCGTGCTGTCACGCAGCAGAGAACAATTTGTTTTGCCTTAACCCTGAATATATATGCCCCTGTTCTGCCCCTGGGGCAGGTGTCCGACACCCCCATCCCCTCCCCTTAACACAGTGCCCCTGAGAGCAGCTCACTCCAGGCACTTAGGTGGGAAAAGAGGGGGGATCATTAATTGATGACACAGCGTCCCGGCGTCCTGTTTGGTTGCCGTGCCTGAGCCTCCGTGGTCATTGTCTGGAAAACAATCCATGCAGAAAGTGGAAGGTGGAGCGATGAGGCTCGCTGCAGAGTCGAAAACAAACCAGCCCTTTTCCGCAGTGTCAAAACAAGGTCGTGCGGACACGTCTCATAACACATCATTCCCGAGTCCAATGGGAGTCTGCAGCAGCATGCAGAGCTGAGAGGGAGGCGTGCAGGCAGCTAATGGAGGTGGAGGTACAGCTGCAGAGGGAGGAGGGAGGAGGGAGGAGGGAGGAGGGGGGGGCTCAGACAGGAAACTAAAACAGTTCTTTCTCCTTTAGCGTGTGACGCTAACAGGCCAGACGGCTGACACATATGGTTTTGTCCATGAGGGTGTCTGTGTTTGTGTCAGGCTATGAACAAATATACATAATATTAGAGACGTGTCTTGTTTTGTGCACAGACACATTTGTTTGTTTATTTGTGTTCCGGACTAACAAACCGTCCTAGAGGAGACACAACAGACGTGTGGACATGCTCGCCTGGAAGTTGATTCAGAAAGGCTGGTGTTTCTGTCCATTCAAAAATACTGAATCAGAACCAACGTACAGCTGTTTGTGTGTGTTTGTGTGTCATGACTTTGGTAAATGATACACATTGAGGAACAAGCTGTGGAAGCACATACGTTGCTTCGGCTAGTTCATTGTTTTAAACATGATTTAAAGATATAAAGGCTTGGATGACCTGTGACTGTCTACTTCTCAACGCAGACAGAACAGAAGTCAATGTTTCTTAAAAAAGGGGGTTACCTAGGCAACCAGAGCCTGGAACGTCCACTAGAGACGGGACTGTTAGATGGACAGCAAGGGAATGGCTTTATATGTGGACAAAGCTTTAGTAAATCTTAGCTGACATTCACCCTTCAATCAGACACTTACGGTGTCTTAAGGTTAAATCCCACGGACTTTTGTGATCGACCGACATTTCTTCTTCTGGTCTGATTTTACACTCGTTCAACATAACGGTACATATCTAAAGTGGATGAGCTAAACAGATCTGTTAGCGTTCGTGTATTATTATGCTAATGGACCTTTAAGTAGGGCCACAATAAGAACTTAAGAAGTTCTAATGCACTTTAAAGCTAATCAGACCTGTTAGCATTAGCATATTATCATGCTAATAGCACTTTAGAGAGGGCAGTATTCCTCCTTGGTTTATTCTTACATAGGACAATTAACTATCTTCCTTTTTCCATCCACTTATTGCAGTTATACCTGGAACTCTTAGCATTAGCAGTCATACCGTTGCACTCGAATGACGCAAAGATAAACTGACCCTAATGTGATGGAAGCGCAGAGACAGCAGTTAGCTTTTAGCAGCACAACAATGCAGCACTTGCGGATAACCAGATTAACTGCAGACACACTGAGGTTTGCTAACCTTTGTTCTCAAGGGCACTGCTGACAGCATCGGCCACGGGTGATGGAGGAGAGAACAGGGCAGCAAGGGATGTGGGCAGCGTGGGGGGAGAGAGCAGGAGAGAGGGAGGAAGGGAGGGAGGGAGGGAGGGAGGATGGATGGAGGAAGTCAACCAGGCCAGTCTGACTGACTCTGGTGCTGTCACGCTGCAGCTCGATGAGCCAAAGCTGCTCGGGTTAACTTCCATCTGCTGCGAGCTACAGTCAGAAACTGAACACGGATTTAAATTCAGCTCTTGTAATAGTAGAGTAGAGACACACAGACTCCTTACATGAAGCTTTTCTGGAAACACAAATGTTAAATTTCAGCCTCTTGTTCTCTAAAACATTTAAAATGAGTCGACTGACTGAGTCCAAAGCCTTTGATCTGGACGTGAGGAGAAGATTTACTGAGAGCGAGCTAATAGCTGTCGTCTGAGACAAGAATGAACTAATCCCATAAATGCGACAACACTGATCACGCTGCCAACATGGACGTCAGTTTGTCTTCCATTCAGAAACAGCTTCAGTCAGTCTAGTTGCTTTCTCTCACGGCTGATAAACTCCAGACGAGGAAGTTAAAACTTCCCCGTGACCTTGGCCTCTGTAAAATATAAAAATCTCATTATTTGCATTCGGCACCTGGGCCTTTTTTTTGCTGCGTGTGGCTGCACATATGCGACTAAATCCTTTCTGAATTGGAGTCTGAGTGGCTGACCAGTGGAGAAATAATGGGCCGTGGTGTACTGGCAGCGTTTACAGGCCATGAGGTTGGCAGCAGGCGGCTGAGTGAAGCTCAAAATGAGTCTGGCTGACAGAGGGGGGCTTTGAGAGGTAGAACAAAGTGGTTTTATAAAAATACGGGGAGGTTGCTCCAAAATTTGAGTGGTTTATAGAACAGGATTAGTTTGGGAACTGGTCACTGAATCTTTGGTTGACAAGATCGTGTTTCTTTAAGTGGAAGGGAGCTGGTTTGACTGAGCGTACGGTAACATGAACGGATCAAAGGTTTCTTTTTAGCTTAAATTGGGAATCCCTTAAGTCTTGTTATGATATAATCTGTTGGATACAACACAGGGAAACAAAAGAAACTAAATGTGGTTTGTAGGCATTTCATTCTACTGAGAAGTATTGATTGAGTGGTCTGGTTGCATCCAAGCAGCAACCTCCAGGGCTGCAAGATAATCACTGAAGCGCCAGAAACTGCAGATCCTCTAACGACCACTTGAGGCTCCAAAAACGAGTCACTGGAAGCATCTCTGTTGGGAACTGATTCTGCTCCTGCAAAGGTCTGACAGGCCAATCAGATTGTGTGGGCGGGGCTTAATGTGGTGACGGATAGAAGAGCAACAGTAGTCATACAAAGCTTCGTGGAGTTGGTTTGAATGACTATCTAATTTAGTTTTTCTCTGTATCAGTTCAAACACGTAGCATAATGAAATCCAGGTTGTTATGCTAGGCTATCCTCTAGCTAAACGTGGCTAATAATCGGCTAAGCAAGAACAAACGTGACTGAGCAAACCGACGTTATTTTCCCAGTTTTTTACTCATAAAAAAACCATTCATCCAAAAGTTGCAGGGATATTTTTACTGACATTCTCAAATAGCAAGAAAACCGGTATTACTGGATTTAGTGAGATTCATTCCTCTGGGAGCCGTTAACTTCACAGCAACATATTTTAATTTAAAGTGGTGGACAGACCGGCAGATTCACCAAAACTGACATCTCCGCGTAAAAGCAACAACTTCCAGAGAGGAAGTAGCAAAAACAACTGCGGCCCTATTTTTGTTTGTGTCTGGTTTAAATGAACAACCGTTATATTTTAACAACATCAAGCCACAGTTTGAGAAAATTTAATGCAATTTAATATTTTTATATCCACTTTAAAGCAGATTTAGGTTGTCAGTCTTGTGGCTCTTTCCAAGGTCTGAGATATTTTGTGGTTTTAATAAGATCTGACAAAGACGTATTCAGCAAGAATTTACACCCACTTACCAGATCATTAGGTACACCAGTAAAAACTAATGCATCCTCATAAAACGGTCCTGCACTGAATCATCTGGTATTCAGCATTAGCTTCAAATAACTGAGAGAGCTGTGGATTCAACTGTGTTTTTTAATTTAGGAGCTTTGTAGGTTGTAGTTCCTGTTATTTTGAGAATCTAGTTTAACAGCATCAGAAACTACGTCCTCCAGAAATGACCATCCACCTGTCTGACACTGTTTCCACATAAACGAAGGGCGATTTAGATTAGAATGCATTCACTAGTGTACCTAATGAACTGGCCGGAGAGTGCACATCCAAACAAGTAACATGAACGGCTGCTGCATCTACAGACGACGCTCTCATTAATCTGTGCATGGATGCACACAAGCTGCTGGATGAGGGGAATCACAGACCTGGTGCTGTGTACGAGCCAAACTAATTAGCCTTGTTTTATTGTGATGCCAGAGGGTTTGTCTCAGGGAGGCGTCGTCGTCGGAGGCAACAAGTGTTCTGAGCTGAGCTGATCTTTTTACGGTATCTCCTCATTTCACCATCATTCATCCGTTTACGTTTGGCAACAGGTAACTCGTTGAGCGTTGAGCACCTGGAGCGGGTTCTGTGTTGATATCTTGTCTCAGCAGACTTGTTCCAATATCATTCTGGAGAGCTGCATCTCACCCCCCCCCCCAAAAAAATAAATCTAATTAGACCTTCCAAGATGTTGTCAAACTTGGGAGTTACTTAGCAACCAGGACCATGAGCCGCACCCTGAGCCCTTTAAGCCTCGTGTTTTAGGAGCAGAGGAACAAAGTTAGCGTCTGATCACAACTCAAAAGCCCAAAGTGAGGAGGAGGAGGAGAATAAGAAGAGAACCCCCCCCCCCCCCCCACCCCCCTTGTGGTCTTTCTAATCAGCCGCCAGGTGTTCATCCCGCTCCCTCCCTTTCTTCTGTCTCTTTCAGTTTCACTCAGGCTCGCTCGCCCACCTCTCCTCATCATCATCATCATCATCATCATCAGCCCGCTGCAAAAACAAAACAAAAAATTTATAACTTAAGCATACAATTTGTGCAGGAGCAGCACATGCAAACACCTACACACTGATGCACGTACACAAAGAGAGCAAACATACACACACAGGTGCGCACACACACACACACACACACACACACACAGGTGGGCTGCAGCTTCTACCCTGTAATTAAATTCTGTGTCTCCCACCTGTGTTACAGAGGCAGATCTGACTCGAGCTAATTACAGGGCTGCAGTGGAACAAAACAAAAAGAGGGAATACACACACATCAGCCTTTCTATAGCTGTGAGGTCCATCCGTTGACACAATGCATTCTGTATGAACCCTTAAAACACAGTGAGGATCAGTGAAAATATTCTCACTGCCACAAATCACCTCTTGATGTTGGTGCTCTGTCAAGGATTGGTGCACACAACTACACAAAGACGAGTATGACACACAAACTTGTGTTTCTATATTTGCGAGGGCCCTCTGTAAACATAATGTATTCACTAGCTCCTTGCCCGAACGCCTAAAACCAAATCTAAACAAGTTTAAACCCTTAAAAAGTGAAGAAATGGCAAAACAAGGTTAGTTCTCAACAAAAAAAATGGCCCATAAATAAAAGACCACACACTAAATCTCATGTTTCAATGTTTGTGAAGATCTTCCAGAGACATAAAGCATTCTCTGGCTTCTAACTGTAACCCTAAAACCAAGTTTTAACACTTAAAAAGGGGCAAAACTGCCTCACAATGTTAGTTTTCCATGATAAAATGCCCCCCACAACTTATTAAAAACAAGACCATATGAACACACTCATGTTTCAACCTTTGTAAAGATCTTCCAGAGACACAAAGCATCCCCTAGCTCCTAACCATAACCCTAAACCCAAGTTTTAACCCTTAAAAGGTGACAAAATTAAACCAAAAGGTTAGTTTTTCCATGAAGAATTGCCCCCACAACTTAATAAAAACCAGCACAAACACACAAACCTGTGTTTCTACCTTTGTCAAGACCTTCCAGAGACACAAAGCATCCCCTAGTGTTTTACCCTAACCCCTAAAACCAAGTTTAAACCCTTAAAAAGTGACTAAATTAGCCCACAAAGTAAGTTTTTCATGCAAATTTGGCCCCACGACTTCATAAAAACAAGACCAAAGACACACAAACCTCTTATCATACATTCATACAGATGAACTCACTGCTACAACAGGACCACGACATATTCACATATTCACGGCCGCTGTAAATGAACCCAGCGGGGGGGCGTACACCACACCGCTCTGTGTTTCCCATCAGGGTTTCACTGTAAATCTGCTGTAATATGCTTCAGTGTCCCGCTGCTCTTTGGATGCGACGTCCTGCTGTTCCTGAATCACATTGTGTATGCGTCCTGAATGCATCATATTCAGTTCATCGCGTCCGGAGAATTTTACACTTCCGTGCTCCATAAACAGGCGAATAAAAACATCAGATTCCCTCTACAGCTCTAGTTTTCTGCATCGTTGGCACCAGTCGGACCTTCATCAGTGGCTTTCAGCTGATTCCTTGTGTTGTTGAAAGATATAACTAATAGTCGATAAACTTAATGAACCAATGATCATCTAGAATTAATAAAGTGTAGACCAACTGATCAACAGGATTCAGTAGAGGTTAGCTCTGTACGATGGTTTGTAGCTCGTCCTGGCCTCCTAGCCTCCCAGCTAATAGTAGCTCTTTTTAGTTTCATAGCCTCCCAGTCAATAGTAGCTCTTGCTATCTTCCTAGCCTCCTAGCTAACAGTAGCTCTTCCTAGCTTGTTAATCTCCCAGCTAATAGTAGCTCCTCCTAGCAACCTAGCCTCCCAGCTAATAGTAGCTCCCCCTAGCTTCCACCCCTCCCAGGTAATAGTAGATCTGTTTAGCTTCCACTCTTCCCAGCTAGTAGTAGCTCTTTTTTATTTTCCTAGCCTCACAGCTAATAGTAGCTCTTCCTTGCTTCCTGGCTGCTATGCTAATAGTAGCGCTTCCTAGCTTCCAGTCCTTCCAGCTAATAGTTGCTCTTCCTTACTTCCTGGCTGCTATGCTAATAGTAGCGCTTCCTAGCTTCCAATCCTCCCAGCTAATGGTAGCTCTTTTTAGCTTCCTAGCCTCCCAGCTAATAGTAGCTCTTCCTGTTTCTCCTTTTGAATGATGAATCCAGACTACTGCCCCCTGCCAGTATGAAGAGTATGTACCAGCTAGTCGTTGGGTGTAGTCTTTGTGGTATTAACCAGACTCATATCCTGATTAGTTATCTGATTTTGACTTAAACATACATGTGTATAATGTGTAATGTGAATTTGTTCATGTGTGTAAAGTGTCAGTGATAGTTTAGTGGTTTGTGAGTGTGATGTCCGTCCTGGGAGTTGTCTCTGCAGATGGGAGCTCAGTTATCCCTTAATGAATTCAAACCATACATCAAACCAGAGCTCAGAGCACCAAACTCATCTGTGGCTGCAGAGAAACTATCTGAAGCCTCCTCCTCCTCCTCCTCCTCCTCCTGTTTACTGAGTCACGCAGCAAGCCAAAAAAAATAAAAAATAATGCTGAGGATTTATGTTTGGGAACCGGGGGACGACAGGAGCTCGGCGCTCCGTGGCGGCGGATTCAGCTCGGCTCTGGAGCCAAGAGGCTGGACGGCTCCACAGCCAAGACTAATTTCTTCATTTTCTACGCTGTTCAGTCTGATTTGGTCTGAGCTCTCTCCGTCTGTAGCTCAGCGGTGAGCAGAGCGAGGGGGTTTTCAGTGTCACTCTGTGGCATTTTCCCAGCGACGTTTCCACATTATGTGTCTAATTTCTGTAAGTGCTGCGGCGGTGGAGGCCTCGCTCAGATACAACTGCCAGACTGACATATCGTCACGCACAATTTGTGAGTCTTACTTGACTCTTTGAGTAGCATCTGAAAGGAGAACTTTCCAAAGTGCTCCTCTCTGCAGCTCTAACTCACCGTTGCTTTCAGTAAATGCTGAAGCATCTGGGTTATAGGAAAACTTATTTTATAGCATTTGATAGTAGTGGTGGAGCGAGACAGGAGGTACATATACTTTAAAAACTGGTACTTTAAATCATGTAGTTCAAAGAGTTCAGTTAAAGACCAGGACCTCTAATTGACCTTCTGATCTCTGTAAGACTTTTAAAAACACCTTCAGTCATTGATAGTATGAATAAAAAGTAAAGTCCTGACTGTCAGAGGATAAATTCATGGATCTCTGGGAAAGTTGCTGTGTATGAAAGGTTGTTTGAATTAGAGTTTTAATAAATAGATATTTAGATATAGATTTACTCGTTACGCAGCGACAGTAGGAATGACAGTCACTAAAAAAGGGTCAAAAAATAAAATAAAAAAGAGGTAGAATGTATGAAAATATATATAAAATATACAAAAGTGTATAAAAGCAATATACAAACTATACATACAAAATACAAAGTATAAGTAAAAAATAATAAATATACAAAACTATACGTATCTAGATGATAAAGTGTGGTAATGTAGATATATAGTGAGATATATAAGAAACATAGTTATAAGACATATAAGATATTAAATATATAACAAATCTATAGTAGCAAGTTTGTCATTGTGAAGGTTCTCAGTCCAGATCATGGTTTATACAAAAGGCTTTTTAAGAAAGGCAACTGGACTTGTAGAGTTTCCTGAAGATGTTTCATCCCAGTAGCTTCTTCGGTGGTTGTGGTTTAAATAGGAACATGTGTGGGTGAAAAAACTAGCTTGACTTGTTTCTATTAACGACCAGGAACTGGGACGACTCGTGTCCATTAACAGGTAGATACTTACCTGTCGTACAGGTCCAGCTGCCTTCCTTAAACGCTTTTTAGATACAAGCTCGTCATTGTGTCGTCATTTAAAACGTTATGTTCCTGATTTCAACATTTTGACCCTTGACCGTCCAACGAATACCTTAATTCAGACTGTGGCACGTTCATTTGACGGAACTTGAAAACATCCTTTGGTTTTATTGTTTGATCTTTTATAAAACACTCTGTGAGAAGAATACTGTCAGGATCAAATCGATCAAATGATGAAGGACTTAAGACCTGCCCACATATGAAGCAATTAACTTGTTGTCGTCCATCTCTTTGTAGCTCACAGCTGGTCTCTGTTTGTTCAGGTAATCCTCTTTTCTTACTATCTTACATGTTTCAGAGTGAAATGAACACCACAACAAATATTGTTAGTGTACGTATAGAGCTAGCTCTTCTTCTGTTTGAGAAGTAAATAGTAGCGTCGCCGCCGTTCTTGTCTCGTCTCATCAGTGTCCTAGCTTTTTAATAATGCCGTCTCTCTCTTTTTTTGTTTTTTTTCTGAAACTGTCAGCCCTCTCCAGGTCTAGACCTGAACCTGGTCCTGACAAAGAGAGACATACAGGAGCTCGGGCCTCGTTTCTCACCAGACCCATTTTCCTAATACTCCCACCACGCCTGCCCTCGAACTCTCCCCCCTTCTTCCTTTTCCGCACTGCGTTTTCCTGCATCAGCATATCAAACTCACCCCACCCTCGTCGATCTGCATCCCACCCTTCAAACACCACAACCTCCCTCCCTCCCTCCCTCCCGGTTGCCTTCCTCACCCCAATTATTTCCCGGCACCTTAGCTTAGAGGGATTCTTCCACCTCCCGTTTCTCTCTTTTGTAGTCGGGCTCCTCACTAACCTTCCCTCCACTACAGGCGATGGTGTCCATTGTGTAATAAATACATGGGGGGATTCATGCTGGCCTCGGTTGCCTGTTTTCTCTGCTGTCATCTGGATGAATGCTCCTGACAGGTAGCTTTAGGGGGGATGTGGAGGTGGTGGTACCAGTTTAAAGACTGTAGCGTTGGTCCAGAGGGAGCCGGTGAAGGACAGAGAAACCATCAGATTTAGATGTGGAGTAGAACAAAACCATTTCACCACGTAGAGCTGCAGACTCTGCTCTGTCCTGACTACATCCTGTTTCTGTTATTGTTGTAACTCAGACTAAACGGCCGATCACACAGGAAGAGACCAGAGAACAGAGACCACGACTGTTAATGACATTCAGAGAGTTGTAGCGACGATAGGAGAAAATACAGAGACGTGAAGTGGGCGAAGTAAAACTAATGTCTAGGCTGGTGTAAAACACATGATCTGGATTTCAACCTACAACCAGTCAGAGCGAAGAGATAAGATGTGACGAGATGAGACAAGATGAGACGAGACAAACTCATCTCATCTATCTCATCTTCTTGTCTCTTCTCGTCTATCTCATCTTCCTTTCTCGTCTATCTCATCTTCTTGTCCCATATATCTCTTCTTCTTGTCTCATCTATCTCATCTTCTTGTCTTTTCTCATCTATCTCATCTTCTTGTCTCGTCTATCTCATCTTCTTGTCTCGTCTATCTCATCTTCTTGTCTCGTCTCATCTATCTCATCTACTTGTCTCTTCTCATCTATCTCATTTTCTTGTCTCGTCCATCTCATCTTCTTGTCTTTCCTCATCTATCTCTTCTTGTCTCTTCTCATCTATCTCATCTTCTTGTCTCGTCTATCTCATCTTCTTGTCTCGTCTATCTCATCTTCTTGTCTCGTCTATCTCATCTTCTTGTCTCGTCTATCTCATCTTCTTGTCTCGTCTCATCTGTCTCATCTTCTTGTCCTTTCTCATCTATCTCATCTTCTTGTCTCATCTATCTCCTCTTCTTGTCTTGTCATATCGTCTTGGATCGTCCTTTCCTGTCTCATCTCGTCTTCTAGTATTGTAGTATATGTATCGTGTCAGATCTTATCTCTTGTTTTGTCAAGTCGTGTCGTGTCTTGTCTTGTCTATCTCATCTCATCTTCTCATCTCGTCTCTCGTGGTCGAGGGAATGAAGAGAGGGACAGAAAGAGATGGAACATTAGGTAAACATTACGTGATGGAGGACAGCAGAGAATGTAATGCAGAAAAAAAATGAGAAGGAAATGATGATGAGCTTTTAAAGGTAAAACGAGGAGAGGAAGATGAAGAGAGAATAAAATGGAACATTAAGGAGGAAGAGGCTCTGAAAGACAGAAGGACTGTGGTTGAAAGAGGGAAGAAGAAAGATAATAATGGAGGGATAATAGGACACGGATGAGAGGACAGAGAGACGTTAAAGAGCCGGTCAGAGCTGCATTTAAATCTAAATGAATTCAGTTCAAAGGAGTCGCTGCCGTCTGTGGATCCACTTTCAGCCTCAGAGAGCTATTACAGTGTTTTAAGTCTTATTTAAGCGCCTCTATCGGGACTAGGAGCTGCCCCACACAAGAGAAATGGTTTGGAGACATTTATGAGACATTTGAGAACCTGGCGAGCTAATGAGTTGGCTCACTGCTGCTCTTAGAGTTCTATTCTTTGATCGATTGATGACGAGTTAAAGAAGTACAGTCCTGCAGAGTAACAGAGTTAATGACTAGAGCTAGAGTAGGGACATGGTGGATCTAAAAGACAAGCTGAAACAAGGACAACTGGACTTGTAGAGTTCCTTGAAGACGTTTCATCCAAGTCTTATCCCTTATGAAGGACAATTTACAGGAAAGACAAAAGCACCTGAGGAGGAGGACGACTCCTTCTTTCTTTGTAGAGATGGAAACAGGAAGAAAGGAAGTTAAGGGAAGGATAAGGAAGGAGGAAGAGTTGTGCTCGGAGCAAAAGAGGAACAAACAAACTTTAAATGTGTTAGTCGACCCACATAAGCGACACTTTTCACAGGTGGAGGGAATCCTTCCGCCCCTGGCTCAACAAGGTCGCCGACACTGCAAAAACCAAACAGCCGACTTTTATTTTTATTCCTACTGCCTCCCTCTCAAAGGTTAGAGTCAAAGTTTGGTGTCAGAGGAAGATTAAGTTTCGGAGCAACTTTAAAGTGTGTGTGTGGGGGGGGGGGGGCTGCGTTGGTTCAGTCGGCCCCTTGGGGACAGAACAAGCAGACTAAGAAGGGGTGGGTGGAAAGCTGACCTGACAGCACAATTACACAGCATCAGAAAGCATGAAATTATTTTCTGGGCCGTGTTAGTTTGAAAAGTCAACCTGAAAAGGACACTAGTGGAGGGTCACATCCAGGGGAATTTAATAGTTTTCCTGACTGTTCCTGTTCTAAAAAGGCCCGGGGCTTCGTTCTGGTTCCAGCTCAGATGTTGGCGGCGGCGGGTATGACGGGACGTTTTAGTCCCAGAGACAGCTCGAGGCTTACTCTTGACATTTTCACGCCGTATAATAATCTGTTAATAGGACTAATTTAGCTGCACTTTAGATGAAGCGCTCAGGGAATATTGGATCCTTACTGCTTCTTATTTATCTTGTAAATATAAAGTCCACAACCAGAATTTAGCAGAGAGGACAGTTAAAGGTTAACAAATATTAAAAGATTAAAAAGATGGACGAAATTTTGAGAAATGAATTCAAACAACTTTCATCAGATCACATTTTAACTTTTCAAGTTGGAAATTTAAAAAAAAAAACTCTTAACATATTATTATAGTATTATATGCTGCCACCAAGATGGTATATATATACACCAATCAGCCACAACATTATGACCACTGACAGGAGAAGTGAATAACATGTTCTTCTGGGAAACTCTTGGACCTGACATTCATTGGTGTGGATGTTACTTAGACATGTGAACTTGGATCTCTCTCATGTGTGAGATTTGTCTTGTGAAACCAGTTTCACGAGTCTGCAGCGAGATTTCTAATGATAGGATGAAGGAAATAGAGTGAATTTAAAAAAATCTATCTGAGGGTTTTATGAATCAATGTCGGATCTTCCAACTCAGGATCGATTGGAACGAAGAATTGTTTTTTTTAAACACAAATTTATTTCAAGACGGCTTTTATGTTGTGATCAATCATTAATCATCTCATCTGGGTTAAGAATATGATTTAAAATTCTCTCAGCTACATTGATTTATATTCATTGAGCAAAGAAAACTGGATCAGAACCGTTTCCTTCAATCACAGCTAAATATCTGATCGTTAACAGACTCTAGTCATGTGATTATCTGATTAACAACACCTCCAGATGTTCAGAATTAAACCCGGTCTCTCCACCAGTCTTTTAGGACTAAAGACTTGGATGAAACTGTAGTGGATTTTTTTCACTACTTCGAATAAAAAGATCTCAAAACAAAGGTTTTGTCTTTGTGAGTTTTATTGCAGAAAACAAAGGTATACCGTTCATGAAGGGGGAAGAAACATCTGTGAAAAACTCCGCAGATTCTCTCCCCAGTTTTAGTTTTGCAGACGGTTTTTATCTTTGAAACAAGGCGTTGTACAAGTACATTCTGCTCATTGGTTCTTGTTCCTCTCGTAGGAGGTTTTGTCTCTATCAGTTTTCTCAACAACCGCGGGACCTTGAGAAGGTTCTCACAGAAACGGCTGAGCAGGTGCAGATATGTTTTGGTACATGTGAGGCAAAAACAAGACAGTTAGTGCTTAAGGAATTTTCCACTACGGGAGTGAATGGGGCATCGAAACACAGCTTCTAAATAACACACTATCTGCTAAAAAACACGTTCATTTCATCAATATTTTGTTATGTTAGTCAGTACTCAGAAAATTTCCACTACAAAACTCTCCAAGTCTACTTGTCCAGCTTGTTATTTCAGTCCAGTCTTTATCTAAATCTTCATTCTCTTTCCAGTATTTCCTTGTAGACTTGAACTCGGCCTGAACCGTTCCTGACAGACACCAGCATGAGCTCTGTTCACGACCCGACACCAGCCACCATCATGACGGTGCTTTTGATCAGACCAGACGCTGGCGCTACTGGATCATGTGACACAGGTACAGTATTACAGAGGTTTAGTTGTGTGGAGATATTCTACTGAAAGACGAGTCAGTCATCATAGGGACAGGACATCTGAGACCGAGGAGACATTTAGAGTACGTCTGATGATCTAGGACGAGTCTTGACACGCGAAGGTTTCTCCTTTATGAGTCCAGCATCTTAGTTTTAGGACAAATAATGGTAACGGTGCAAATTATTGTTAACAGAAAAATGAGATAACCCTGGGTTAAATCCTTTGGAGGTATTTGTATCTCTCAGAATTTTCTACATTTCTGCATAAAAATGACTCAAAACAAGTCCTGAAAGTAACAAAGAGATCCCCATCAAATAAATGAAACAGAAATATTATGTTTTAGTATTTGTTTATTCAAGAAAATGAACTAATCTGTGGGTATTTTTGTTTTCTAGCCTCCAGTCAAGTCTTCAGGGAGCTGAGTTTCCAGTCAGACAGACATCTGGTGAGTGTTTATTACTGTGGTGTTCGATTATGTGACTGTTCTGTCACATTATTGGTTGTAATCTTGCAGTTTTTATTTTAATCTTTGTTGAGGCCACAGATCAATTTATTTAAAACCTCATTTATTCTCCTGCGATGGATCTTACTCAGGATGCTTTCACATCTGGGTCATTGTTGTGAAAACCAAGACTGTTGGTATCTCTCAATCAGTTGATCCATTTATTTCTGCAAAATTATGACCAATCAGAAAACTGTTTGCAGGAACGTAGCGTTCAGGACGTGTCAGAACTTTACCTCGGTTGAACACCAGTGTTAGTTTTGAAAGCCATTTTTCATTTAGTCTAATGTTTATTAGTCTTAGTCACATTTTAGTCAATGAAACTTCATTGCAGTTTTGTCAACTTTTAATTATTACATTCAGTCAAACTAATAATAACATTTATTTCATGGGTCGTCTTTAGATAAAATCAGTTTTTCTCACTTTAGACCAATTTAATTCTAATCTTATATCTCCAGCAGGTAACAAACCGTATCAACACTAATCTATTAAGACACTTGTTCAGTTCTCTCTTTCCAGAGCTGGATCTCAGCTGCTGCGCTGCCCTTGATCACTGATAAGGTCAGATCAGACATTACAAATAAAACAGGTAGCATACGCAAGGAGGAGTCATTTTGTTTTAGTTTGCTAAATGCTAATTCAGTCAGTGAAAGGTCAGCACAGGGCAGCAGAAGGTAATAACTTCAGGTAGTATAAAAAACATCAACTAGTAAAGTTCTTAGATGAGACTAATTTAACTTCATAGTTACTGAGTGTGATGGAGGCGTGTTCTTCCACCTCATCCGTAGCCACAGGGCTTGTAGCAGCTCGCTAGTTTTGGTAGCTAATGCTAACTGAGATCAGCTTTTGAATGTCCGATACTTTAAATACATTCTGGTCTCATCTCGTTAACATTTCCTCATAGTGTTCATCATCAGACTTTAGTTTTAGTTCATCAACGTCTAAATCACAGAAAAAAAATGGTGAAATTAACACTGGTGAACACAAACCAAACCAGATTTTAAAAATATGTCAGCTACTCCCCGAATATAAACAATATAGGTGTGAAAGCATCCTCCTAAAATCAGTCTCTAATAACAGCAGTGGTCCTTTGTTTTAACAAGTTTTATACAAGTCTTATATATTTTTTTAAAGCCAGTATCCATAGAAATCTTTAATGCCAAGTCATAATTATTTTTAAGTATTAGTAAATAAATCCACTGTCCAACATAAAACCCCAAGAAAACGAGGACAACAAACGTTTCTTTGTTCATTGAGTGAAATCTTTACTGTAGCAGCAAAGGCACACAACATGATCCAGACGTAACAGCGTGACTTATAGCAGCAGAGTCAGTCATCATTAAATACTGTTGTATGGACACAGAGAAAAGGCCACAACCTCCGTCACCCCCCCACACACACACTCTTTAGTATCGTCATCATTTCAAACACAAAAATAATCCTAAAAAGCTAAAATACAACTCAGATCTGTTCTCTTCTGCTCCTTTAGTCATTTAGAAAACATAGCGTGGAGGAAAATGGATTTACAGATTGATTTTAAATGAGAACATAAATCAGATAGAACACAAACATAAATTAGTTCCACTCAAAAATAAAAACAAACGCCCCCTAAACCAAATGAATCATAAAATAAAAGCATCAGTCGTGTTCCTTCTGCTCAGACGGTGAAAAATTAAAAATCACATCATGATCGCTTCGGTTGTTCAAAGGCAACATCATGGTAGTGTTTAGTGTCTGATGCCACCGATAAATCTCCTGCTTGTTTTGTTGACAGACATCACAGCAGTGAAACATTAGGACAGGTAAGTGTTACTGAGGCAAAGTGCAAATTCAAGGATTACAGGTTTTGTTCAGCGTCTGTAAACATTCCTCAAAAAAAAAAACAAAGTCTGGAGAGAAGCTACGAGGAGCTCGTTTCTTCAGCACGTCATCACTGATTTGGATGTTTTTGCAGGTGCATCTTCAAAACTCGTGTTTTCTTCGTTGTACCTGAGAATAAACTGATGTCTCTGTGTTCAAACAAAGATCCTCATTAACTTGTGAAGTCTTTTCCTTCCAGAGAGAGTTCTTCACTTGGCTGGACGTTGAACAGGTTAGTCTGTTCACAGCATCCAGAGTGAAGAACTCTCTCTGGAAGGTAGGACAGACTTCACCAGGACCAAACATCTAGCCTCAACCCAAAGATGATCAGTTTACAACAAATAATATCTTAAAATAACTGATTAACATCTCCAACCTAAACATCTACTGACCTGCAAATCAACAAACCAGTTCTTCCTGGAGTAACGACAGTCTGCCAGCACTAATAAATACATACGCATCACTCATCTCACCATCACCGTCTCTGTCAGCATCCGAGCAGAGTGTCCTCCAGATGGGACGACGAACGCCACAAGGAGCGGGGTGTCTCCAGCTTTTTGTTTACTCGTCCAAATCCCATCTGGAGCTGCAGCCAGTCAGTGTCTGTCCCCCCCCCCCGCTGTAGTAAACATCTGATGCACGTGGTGGTGGTGAGGGGGGGATTCAGAATTGTCTGTACCAGTCGGGGTTAACAACCCCTAGGGGGCGCCGCTAGAATCCATCGTCGTAATCTCCGTCACAGCCGTAATCTGGAGGGTGAGACACATGAAGAGGGATTAGATGAGTTTATTCAGTGAATGGAGAATGATGAGTCGGTGATAAACTGTAATCTGTGATTAAAAACGCTCCACAGATGTTCTTTTTGTTCTGGAGTCTCTCCGCTGGGAACTGATTCTGCTCCAGCAAAGAGTTTAATGATGCTGCATGAAATTTTATCCTTGTGTTTAAACCAAAAACTAAATTAACAGTTTCATATCCAGTGGTCCTGAATTATTTTCTGCACTTACAACTCATATTGAGTCCTGATCTGATCCTAAATGTCCTAGAGTTGGTCTCCTGTAGCTTCCTAAAGTCTGTCCTTGTCTTCCTTGTCTTCTCCTAGAGTTGGTCTCCTGTGTCTTCCTAAAATCTGTCCTTGTCTTCCTTGTCTTCTCCTAGAGTTGGTCTCCTGTGTCTTCCTAAAGTCTGTCCTTGTCTTCCTTGTCTTCTCCTAGAGTTGGTCTCCTGTGTCTTCCTAAAGTCTGTCCTTGTCTTCCTTGTCTTCTCCTAGAGTTGGTCTCCTGTAGCTTCCTAAAGTCTGTCCTTGTCTTCCTTGTCTTCTCCTAGAGTTGGTCTCCTGTAGCTTCCTAAAGTCTGTCCTTGTCTTCCTTGTCTTCTCCTAGAGTTGGTCTCCTGTAGCGTCCTAAAGTCTGTCCTTGTCTTCCTTGTCTTCTCCTAGAGTTGGTCTCCTGTAGCTTCCTAAAGTCTGTCCTTGTCTTCCTTGTCTTCTCCTAGAGTTGGTCTCCTGTGTCTTCCTAAAGTCTGTCCTTGTCTTCCTTGTCTTCTCCTAGAGTTGGTCTCCTGTAGCTTCCTAAAGTCTGTCCTTGTCTTCCTTGTCTTCTCCTAGAGTTGGTCTCCTGTAGCTTCCTAAAGTCTGTCCTTGTCTTCCTTGTCTTCTCCTAGAGTTGGTCTCCTGTAGCTTCCTAAAGTCTGTCCTTGTCTTCCTTGTCTTCTCCTAGAGTGGACTGGATTCAGTCCAATAAATCTTTCAGTCAAAGTTAATGTAGTGTGGAGAGGGTAGCTGGTACCTTGTGTTCTCTACTCCAGAAATGTTCTGGTCATCCAACGCTGCCATAAACTCCCTAACCCTCTCTGGAAGATGTTTCTCCTTGACGCTGTCTCCAGGAAACTTTTCTCTTCTTTTAAACGTTCAGTGTTTGTTGTTGTTGTTTGGGTGCAGCCTTTGACTGAGTGGACTCCATGGATTCTGTTTAGATGATCAACTACTACCACCTCACCACACATCCACATTACTCTAGTTACACGGTTAGACACAGGATTCTGGTTCTTCTGGGATTGTTTGTAGCTTTGACGCTAGCTGACTGCCATTAAAACAGAAGAAGAAGTTTTAATACTACAGGGACGTGGTTTTAGTTTATGTCAGACCTTAAATAAATAACTAAAAAACATTGGGTTTGACTGAAGCCTGATACCGATCTGATCATTTTAAAAATGCTCTAAGTTAAAGTCCTTCATGTGACTGAGTGAAGCTTCTCGTACCTGGAGGAAAGGAAACATGATCAGCTTCTACAGATTCAGAAAGAAGGTCAAAAACACTCATAAACTCTCTGTGGACGAACGCTGAGACTGAAGGACCCAGAAGACGTCCGTCCTGTTTCAGAGGAGCTGCTCTGAGCCTGACCTTGACCCCGTGACCTTTCTATGAACAAAGAGCTCCCCTACAGGAATCAATTAAGCAGCTCAGGACTTTTTATTGCAGCAGAGTCGGGGACCTGAGAGTTTAACAGCCAGAGACATAAAGTAAAGAAATATAATCTTAGCGAGGGCTCATTAAAAACAGACCAGGGGTCCGAGCCCCGAGCCAGAGAGGCAGCTTCATTAAAACAAAAAGTCAGAGTCTGACTGAGAAGTGACAAATCAGTCTGTCACTATTATCTACAACTGCAATGTGAAAATAAAGCAGCCGATAGAATCTGTGATGGTTTTATCAGCGTAAATTAACTTGCGATGAACCCGGTCGACCTCATTCTGTCCCATAAACAAATAAATGATTAGTTGATGATAATTAATTTGTTAATCAACAGATTCTGATGAGTTCTCTACGTCTGTGCAGTTGTTTTTGTAGAAGTTTGTTAAAAAAACAAAACTGTTAATTGATTTTGATTTTTGAGCAATTATGTGCAAGTTTATGACAAAAAGAAACAATCAAGGGACGATAATGAAAGTAAACAAAGAGAGTCTGACTTTACTGACAGAACGACTTCATCAAAGAAAATAAGATGCAATCAGACCAAATAAAAAGGAGTGAGAACTTTTAAATTTGATTTCAAGAGCAAAGTTTAGTTACTTGTAGTTATTTATTTTAGGTCTGACATAAACCAAAGCCATGTCTCTGTTGCGTCAAAACATCTTCTTCTTCTGTTTTAATGGCGGTCAGCTAGCGTCAAAGCTAATAAAAATCCCTGAAGAAGAACCAGAATCCTGTGTCTAACCATGTCAGCTGTGTTAGTCAGTAACTAGAGTAATGTGGATGTGTGGTGAGGTGGTAGTAGTTGATCATCTAAACAGAATCCATGGAGTCCACTCAGTCAAAGGCTGCACCCAAACAACAACAACAAACACTGAACGTTTAAAAGAAGAGAAAAGTTTCCTGGAGACAGCGTCAAGGAGAAACATCTTCCAGAGAGGGTTAGGGAGTTTATGGCAGCGTTGGATGACCAGAACATTTCTGGAGTAGAGAACACAAGGTACCAGCTACCCTCTCCACACTACATTAACTTTGACACAAAGATTTATTGGACTGAATCCAGTCCACTCTAGGAGAAGACAAGGAAGACAAGGACAGACTTTAGGAAGACACAGGAGACCAACTCTAGGAGAAGACAAGGAAGACAAGGACAGACTTTAGGAAGCTGCAGGAGACCAACTCTAGGAGAAGACAAGGAAGACAAGGACAGACTTTAGGAAGACACAGGAGACCAACTCTAGGAGAAGACAAGGAAGACAAGGACAGACTTTAGGACGCTACAGGAGACCAACTCTAGGAGAAGACAAGGACAGACTTTAGGAAGACACAGGAGACCAACTCTAGGACATTTAAGAACTTGACTGGGACGTCCTACATGTTAACGCTAAATTTAAAGGCATGCCAGGATTATAATTTTAGAAAATATTAAAGTTAAATTTAGTCAAATTCTACTGTTTTGGTCAGTAAATGTCCTGTGATAACCTTCAGGGAGAAGCCAGAGTGAAATTACTGCAACGACACCAGATTACTTTTAGAAAGAGTTGGAATTTTTCCAACTGTACATACGGTGACGTAGTAGTATCCATCCCACCATCAACACGTTGGGTTTTAAAGTGTTAACCAGATCAACCTGAGAGCGTCAATAAAACACTGAGCGTGCCCAAACTGACCGTTGGCGCCCATCAGCTCCATGGCGCTGACACAAGCCTCCTCCTCCTCGTCCTCTTCCTCGTCAGCGGCCGCGTCGTCGTAGACCACCGGCCCACTCTCCACCACCACTCCGCTAGCGGGGGCTCCGACGGGCATCGGCAGGGGGTTGGCGCTGGCAACCTGGACAAACAGGAAATATTGTTGGTCGTGAGCAGATGTGTGGAATCGTAGTTTTTAATATTTTCCTCTGCAGGACACGGGTCCCCCCCCCCCGCCCTCCGCCCTCCTCCCCCTGGGGAAATCTAAACCAGCTCTGATCTCATATGCCCCCACTACCTTTAAAATGAAAGAATAATAAACATAGTGTGGTAGTGAGCTGTAGGTCAGTGGAGGACGAGATGTTTAACCTGCTGCAGCGTATCTGTGACATTATTAGCTTTTTAATATCGTCTGTATCAAACAGAAGAGTCACAAATTAATCAGAGCCTCGGGGTAAATATACCCTTCAATGCCCCCACCCCCCTTTTTGTTTTTTTGCATTTCATTCAGTCACATTGCCTCGTTGAGCCGTCAAAAGTTTGCACATGAATTCCCCTCGAGGGCAACTACAGGTGACTCTACAACCAGCCGAGCCGTTCCAGGTGCATGCTGGGAGTTGTTTTTGATCCAGAATCAGAAACAGGAGGGAAAGTTGGCAGCAGTAACAGAGAGAGAGAGAGTAAACAAGGGTGTAATAAAAATAGCGTCTGTCGCAGAGGTTGGAGTCAGATGAATGTCAGAGTTGAACTGTCTGAAGGTTTTCCTTCATATTTCAACATTTCAGCTCAAAAAAAGACCAAAAGAAACGAAGCTGCCACGTAAACAAGCATCAGTAGAGCTGTCGTATTATCTTTATCTGGATTATCAGAGGTCTCTCAGCCAAATCCCAGAAAACCTATTGGTCGGTTAATGACTCTATCCAACGATCAGAGTCAATGTCGTCTCCAAATTTATATCAACAACACAACTGAGAGGTCAAAGGTCAAAGGTCTCACCTGCTCTGAATTACAAAGCTACTATTACAACTAAAGAGACAAATAATCTGTCAAAAATCATTTCAAAGTGATAAAGACACCTGGGATTAGCCGTTAGCTGCTACAGCATTATGTTTGTTCCGTGGGTTTTGGTCATAAAGTCATAAAATTATAATCTACAGGTTCTCAGGTTTCACAGGGCAAATAAAGTGTATTATTAGCAAGAAGAACTAGCACTAGAGCTGGCTTTAGCATTGTCTTTTTGCTGTGTGCTAATTTAGATGCTTTATGGTGGAAGAGACCATGAATGATCATGAAATGCTGAGATGTTAAGATAAAAGAAGAAAAAACCTTCAGAGACGGGAAGTTGGAGGAAACAACCAATAGGAGTTAATGATAGTGTTGATTAATATAAGCCACCTGAAGGAAACACTGTCCACAACTTTGGTTCCTACCACAAAATCCACCAATGGTGTTAGCTGCTTGGAGCGCCGGGTGAACCCGGATGGAGCGGTGGCGTCATAGAAGGTTTGTTCTTTTAGACAACAGCCAATACAGGACGTCCTACACTAGCTAGTCTGGCGTGGTCATGTGATTCTTATCAGAATATGAGTCTGGTAAAACTCCAACCAACTAGTGCTACGAAGCCTTCTCATCCATTAATCGGTGTCGCTCGTCTTTCAAATCCAAAAAAACAAAAAACAAAAAAACAAACCGACATAACAGACACAGAATCTAAACAGATCACTTCTCTGACAGCAGCCATTCTTGTCGTCAACATATTTATCTCTAAGGAGCTCGTAAGGCAACAATGACTACGTCAACAGAGAGACTCAAAACCAACTATCAGTCCAGTTTGGTCTGGACATCCAGGATATACACCAGCAGTATTTTTATGTTCTGCTTGTTTCGCTCTGAAACATTTGGAAGTAAACAACCAGGAACGTCCTCTAGAGACTGAATGTCAGCTACAACAATGAGATGGACGACTAGAGAGAATCTTTTTATTAATGTGGACGAGGCTTCAGATGGAATCATGTTCAGGTTGAAATGATTGCCATGGGTTTTAATTAAGCTTCTTCCTGTACATGTGTAGGTCAGCGTACCCTGAAATGTCAAGAGCGTCTTGTCCATCTGAACCCTAATAATTCAACTGCTACTGATTTAGAACGGAGGTTAAACTTGTGCCTGGATCCAGATGTTTGGTTTTTACAGCTTTAACTCACTGTAAACCACTGGGTCAGGATGGCTCCACCATAAATTACTGATGGAAGACAGCACGATTCACTTCTCACCTTCTATCTGAGCTTTATTTGTCTTTGCTTGGCGATGAAACAGACACCAAACAATCTGTTGCACCAGGGAGAACACGGTGTTCAAGATTTATTTATATATTTATTTGTCTGGAGGAACTAATTCAACATCTATAACAAGGCACCTCACTTTGTTTCGTCTTTGTTCTGCAGATTTATTTATTTATTTATTTTTAGCTTTGGAATAAAAAGAGGGAACCCGCAGCGACTAAAAGGAAACCTCATCACCTTCCACTGGTCCAGGTCTAATTATAAAGCTGGAGGAGAAGCAGGTGGAGGGTCCACAGTGTGACACCAGATATTTCTGTTCTGTTATAGTCCCTGCTGGGGCCTTTCCTTCTTGCCTTCTACCTCCAATTTGTGTTTCTTTTCCTCCTCCATCCCTCCTTCCTTCCACCTTTCTTGTTTTTAATGTTTCTGCTATTTTACTCTGCCTCCTCTCCTTCCACTGATTCTTACAGACTTTTCCTCACATTTAGAGAAAATACACACTTATAAATCTAAATCATAAAATATCCTCTCCTTCCTTTTTGTCCTTTCTCTGGAACCTCGTCGACTTTAACCTCCCATCCTCCTCATCACAGGAGCCGGACGCCTCATTAACCAACGCTGAACACATGTCATGATGCAAGGGGGAAAAAAAATTAAAAATAAACATCTTAAAGACGGTGCTCCAGGCTCATTAGGTGGTGAGAGCGTTTAAATGGGTCAGGAGGACAGTGTGAACTAGAGATGTGTCTGTCTTTGAAGGTTCTCAGTCATCCAGGTCATAAAAATAAAAAAATTAAAAAGCAGAAACTGGACTTGTAGAGTTTCTTGACATTTGATTCAAGTCTTCAGTTCTTAAAGACGTGAAGGTTTAGAAGATAAGAAGAAGAAACAAAAACACAGAAAACAATCACTGCGAACTAGTGGCTATCTAAACTGAGCCTTTGTTAAAAAACATAGACTGTATATAAATATGTACAACACATCCCCACTTCCTCTCATTGGTCAAACTGACTCCATTTTCTCGGGGCTGATATCGATGCCCCGCCCACACTTCCTCCAGACTCACTCACGTTTTCATTTAATTAATACTACGCTCTGCTCTACCTCCACCAGTTACAAGGAGATGTTGGATTAAACACCGGACTTATTTTAATTTTTTGTTTTTTACAACTCTGACCGTTTTGCGGAGCGGTTGGCATGGCAACTGGTACTCGCCAGTATGTCATGGCCTGTTTCTATAGCGTCAAATAACTAAAATGAGACTTATCCAAATGATTGACACTTGAACATTCATCGTTATATTAACTACATAAAATGACAGAAACCATCCTTGAAAGAACATTATTTGACGTGTATTTTGGTGTTTTAGTTTGGCCCAAGTCCCGCCCACTAACATGGAGGGGGCGTGGCTTATGATCTGTACTGCAGCCAGACACCAGGGGGAGCTCTACTTGCTTTGGCTTCACTTTTGAGGAGCTGTTCCACCGTCCGTCTTTATACAGTCTATGGTTTAAAAGCACAAAAAGATCCCAGAATGGACAAAGATTAACATCCGTCCTGGAGAATATGATCACAAGTGTCCAATGTGTCTCCACATGCGTCCCCAGGCAGTACTTGAGATCTGATCTCAGTCTGCCTCAGAGTGAACGATGAGGTCAGTGTGTTTCTACAGGACGAGCTGCTAACGCTGCACTTTGTACAGTTTACTGCTGGCCTGACAGCTTCTCTACTTCAGATTGACTATCGCTTGCATAAGCAGAGTTATCGCTGCAACGTTGGAGCAACTGTCTGCCGTTCAAAGCCCTTCCTCCCTGTGACCCCAGATTTCTAAGCCTCTTTGAAAATCCCAAACGTCTCTGAGTGAGCAGCTTCCACCGAACCTGAGTCTCTCACACTAAACGTGACACGAATACAACGTTTCCTCCCTTGGCATGTTTGACAAATGTACGAAGTAATCGTTGGGTCGCAGGAGACGACCCGGAGGAAATCAAGATTTATTTATTTATTTATTTATTTTTGGAGTGATGAACAGAATCTGGCTCCATCGCTGCGAGGAAACGGCAACATTACATAACACGAGCAGTGAGCGCCCTCGGCCTCGGCCAGTGGCGACGGCCGTTTGCTTCCAGTTCCCAGGGGGGGAGGCGAGGGGGGAGGCGAGGGGAGGGGGGTTGCTAAGTAACAAGCCTTGTTGACCCGGCCCCTTGTGGCAATGTTTTCTTCCTGGTTGACAGAGTCTGAGCTGCCAGCAGCACATGATGGAGAGGGAGACAAAGAACGACGGAGGAGAAGAGCAAGGCATCATGGGAAACATTCGGTTTCTCCATTTGAAACTTTAGCTCATCATTTCCTCAACTCAACGACTGTCCTGTTCTTCTCTCCAACAACAAATTTCATCCTTTGGGGGAAAGAAACTGAGCAAATTCAGAAGCCTGAAGAATAATTTGACTAATTTATTTTCATTAAATCCAACACGACGGGGGAAAAAACACCCGGCAAGAGTTCCCAGCGGCCACAGCTCACAGTTTTATTTAATGACAACACAATCACGACTGGGGTTTATGTTTTTTGCCATCCTGTATTTGGAAGCTGCACAAAAATGGAATTTCATTTTTTTACACTTCTTTAGAGACTGAATAACTTTTAAAGACTTTGTTTGGAGGGGGACCCTGCAGACCACAGTCAGTCTAAAATGTGGACTCTCGGCTAATAATCAGTGTAAAGGTTATCAGAGTAAAAGTGTGCGTACACTCAGGAAGAGACTGTTTTTGTTTGCATCACCAGATCCTCCAGGCTGATGGCAGCTAGGAACGTCAGTAGATCTAGCTCCGTCTATGCTCTGGCTATATGTTTATGTTCTGCTCATTTCACTTGGAGATGTTTGGGACGGGAAATATACAAGATAGGAGGTTACCGAGGAAACCAGAGGCTGGAACGTCCACTGGAGAACAAACTGTCGTCTACAAAGAGATGGACGACGAGAGAATGGCTTCATGTGTTGACAAAGCTTTAGCTGCTAAAAGTCAGTCACTTGACCTCGTCTTTAAGAAAGTAAATTCTACTCCCCCTCCCCCCCCCCCCCCGAACCCTGGACACCAAAGCCAAAACTATTACATCAAGGGGTTTTCACGTATTTTGTAGGACTTAGTATTGTTTCTGATAGATCTGATTAGACAGATTTCAGTTTCCAAACAGAATTAAAACGAATGTCGTCACTGGTTCCAGATCTTTGTGGTGTCTCCTCAATCTTCTCCCTCTAGTTTCTCATCTTTCACACCTCTTTGCTTTTGTCCAGCTCTCCTCTGTCGTCGTAATTTTTAAATCCAATCGTCTTTCAGTCCTGACGGTGTTAACTAACCTTGTTGCAGAAAATCTATTTATTTATTTATTTTAAAACAACCCTAATATTTTATGCCATTGTGCAAGACGTTTAAGGGAGAAGTGGGCGTGGCCTGTATCCCCAGATGGAGTTACATTCAAAGAATTCATTGATGCAAAGCACTTAAAGGTGTGACCAGCTGTTCAAGACCTATTTAACAAAGCGGTTGGCCTGTGTCATAATAAAGTTGGGCGTCTATTATCTTCCATTAAAATATCAGGTTTTGTTCGGGCTACAGTTTATTCCCTAGCCCCACCTCTGCTACCATAATAATGATAATAATAATAGAAGTAGTTGGATCTCTAATAAAAGCAACACTGATTCCAACACTTAAGACTCTGAAGGTCTCGTAACTCTACCTGTGACTGACGTAAAGTCCAATTTAAAACCAGATTGAGACACAAAGAAGGAGAATCTGTTCTATTTCTGACTGAAGTCGCCTGGAAAAGCTGTGAAGCTATAAATGTTCAGAATGAGGACATCCGGAAATTAACTGTCCAACGCCAAGAAGTCTAACTGGGTTTAGTAAAGCAGAGAGAGGACACATAGTAAACTCATTCTTCCTGGATTCATCTGAAAGCCAAGAGAAAGCCGTCACTGCAGGGCGGTAAAGAAAGAAAGAAAGAAGACCTCTAAAACTGCTGCTGAAGACATTTTTATGTCGGAGTTTAAGGCCGTATTTATTTTAAGACCCTGTCAGAGCAGTGAACGGCCTGCAGCGAGAAAGTGAGTGAAGGAGGAGTAATAAGGGAAGGGCAAACAAAGACAAAGGGAGGTTCACCTCTCACACGGCCTGAGAGGAGATTTATTTCTCCCCATCCACTCTGCAGGAGATCTGAGCAATCAGCTGTTAGTGGGCGAGGAGGAAGAGATACGCTCTGCTACCGTTTATATTCTAAAAAACAACAACAGGGAAAGTGTCCTGCATTCAGATACTGAGTTTATCTAAAGCCTGATCTTATCTACCTACTGCTGCTTCAGAACCATCAACAGCTGGTTGTTGACTTGGAGACATGATCCAGATGTTGGAACAAGATGGAAAGACTCTCACATGTTAAGATCTGATTTATTTTAGAGACAAAGCTCAGATTAGAACTGAAGGAAGGAAGCTTCAGTCCTCAGAGGAACCACGTCACTGAAGGAAGGAAGGAAGGAAGGAAGGAAGGAAGCTTCCATCCTCAGAGGAACCAGGTCACTGAAGGAAGGAAGGAGGGAAGGAATGAATGAATGAAGGAAAGGGAAGGATAAGGATGGAAGGAGGGAGGGGATGAAAGAAGAAAGGACAGAGGGAACGTGGGAAGGAAGGAAGGAAGGAAGGAAACAATGATGGAAGGAGGAAAATGAAGGAAGGAGGGAAGGCGAGAAAGGAAGGAAAGATGGAAGGAAAGAATGAAGGAAGGACAGAAGGAAGGTGGGAAGGAAGGAAGGAAAACATGAAGGAAGGAATGAAGGAAGTAAGAATGGAAGGAGGGAAGGAATGAATGAATGAATGGAGGGAGGAAGGAAAGAGGGAAGGAGGACAAAAAGGAAACAAGGAAGGGAGGGTGGTACGAAAGGAAACAATGAAGGAAGGAGGATTTCTACTAGTGGTTGAATGAATGAGTTAAACTCCTCTTCCTCAGATCAGCCCTGTTGAGTAGGTGGTCTTTAATGTGACCCAGGACTCATTGTGTGTCCACACTACCAAAGGAAGGAGGTCACATGTGTCCCAGACCACCTCCACATGTGGACTGACACCAGATCAGTGTTCACACCTGGACTCTAGAGACCAGATCAGATCAACCAGGACAGATGTTGATACAAGGAGTGATTGACCAGTTGATTGAGTCATTTATATAATTATTGTCAACGTAATGAGTGGAAAGATGAAGAAGCAGATGTGAAGATGAAGAGGAACTCACCTGCTCCACAGCCAGCTTCTTGTTGGGTTGTCCTGTGATGAACGGCTGCAACCTGCAACACAAACAACAACAACACGTTTAAATACAGGAGGTTAAACCAATGAGGCGTCATCTCTGAAGGTGTTGTTCCTACTGCTGCCTGTAGGGGGCGCAGATGAGCACGAACGAAACTCAAGTAAACGCAACTGGAAAACATCAAGACTGAAACCAAACCAGCCAATGTACCAACAATCATCAGAAATATAAGAGACCAGAAGAGTTACAGATAAATGTTTGTTCGTCTGTTTAACACATCAAATGAATCTTTATTTAAAACAGTGGCCGACCTTTATGACCTCAAAGTTAAACGCCTGTAGAGAGTGAAGACCATAACTCAGGCTGGAGGACCATCTGAAACCAACGCCAGAGAGTCTGACAGAGTGAAATGTGCAGATTTTATGAACCTCTCAGAGTCTGAAAGTAAGATATTCACTTCCAGACGTTAGAGGAGGACAATAAAGTCTTTCACTCTGAGCTCTGTTCAGATTACGTTTCACCGTTTACCTCGGCAGCGAGGACGCCGTCCGTCTGACAGTTTACGCTCAGCTACCGTTTCTACTTTATACTCTTTCATTTCCTTGTTTTTTGAGTTTGTTGCCTGAAGCCCGACACAAAGACTTGAAGAGGATTACTGTGATCTACAGAAACACACAATTCTAAGAAAATATTTTGCTTCTAGTGAATCAGCATTAAAACCTTGGAGAATCACAAGCAGGCTATGAAAAGACTTTTTACCGGCCAGTAGAGATATTGATATTAATCCAGTTATTTTTTGGAGAATACACCGTTTATAAGGCAGAGTCAGGCAAGATGGAGACGACCGAAGACAAACACTGAGCTTCAAACCTTTCAGGAAACACGTTAGCCTAGAGGCTACTAGCGTGGCTAAATGCCTTTCTAGAAGTAGGAGGGTGCATTTCCTTATTTTAAATGAGACACTATTACTTTATTATTCTTTTGAACAGAAATGTATAAAATATAATAATGTCTAATATATTCATTACAGTGTTCACCTCAGGATTTAACTGTTGACACAATAGAGGGTTCAGGGTTTTAATTAGATCACCGCATCTGGTCTTTGAATCTTTCTTGGCTTCAGGCGACCGGCTCATAATACCAACTGTCAGAGTGGAGGGTGGAGGGGGGTGGAGGGGGGGGTGTAGGGGAGGATAAATGGTGTGAATGAGAAGCTGTGAGTGACAGGCATGGCCTCCTGTCTGTCTGCCATCTCTTCCTCGACAGTCGCAGAGATAATCAGCAGTGAACGCATCACCACCAGTGATTCCTAAGCAGCCGTCCCACCAACACACCGGCTGGAATTAGCATCGTTCCTGGAGGCTCAACCCGCCCCCCCCTTCCCTTCCATGCCCACCCGGCCCGACGCTGAGCACTCCCTGGGGGCTTACAGTAAGTGCTCAACTCTCACTGATAAGACAGAGAGCGTGAGCGAGCTTTTAATTAATCTGCTTTAACCAGGGGAAAGGGAAGAGGGGTAGAGGGAGGGGGGCATCGCTCCTTCCTCAAAGCTCATTATAAAACCCCAGCCAGGCCGGCGGATGGCTCCCCCGCTGAGAGGACTATTCAGGGCTCGGTACATGTGCTAGACGAGGCCCGCTCCCCCGGGCCCTGACCTGGACACCGTGGACGGGAGGAGGGAGGAAGCTGGGCAACAGGTAGCGAGGGATGGAGGGTAAAACGCAACCAGGGAGCAAATGATGGAAAAAGACGGGGGGGGTGAGGAAAGGAGCGTGGGTTAAAAGGACAAAAAGGGTGAGATAGCAAAGAATAATGAGATGGACTGAGGGCACAGAGAGGGAGGAACGAGGGGAGGAAGGTGTTAATGGATTCTATGGTTGTTAGCCTGAATGCTAAGCTAGTAGTCAATGCAGATACATTCCGTCTTGTCATTTTTTCTGTAATGCTCAAATGAAGTCAAGTGTTGGATAATTTAACAACTGTTCAACTATCAGACTTATTTTCTACAGATTAAATCAATAGCATAAATATAAACGGCGGAACTGCTGCTGAAAAGTGAAAGCAAAGCAAGTAGAGCTCCCCCTGGTGGCTGGCTGCAGTAAAAGCAGTACAAGCTCCACCCCCTCCATGTTAGTGGGCGGGACTTGGGCCAAACTAAAACACACGTCAAATAATTGTATTTTCAAAGATGGTTTCTAAGAAAATAAATTCTGTGTATAATCCAACATTTCTTTGTAACAGGTGGAGGTAGAGCAGAGCGTAGTATTAGTTAAAGAACACGTGAGTGAGTCTGGAGGAAGTGTGGGCGGGGCATCGATATCACGGCTCCACGTGGCTCCGCCCTCGGACCGTACTGATCAGACTCTGGATCTAAACTCACAAGATGGCACCGCCCGTATCCCCGGGAAAATAGAGTCAGTTTGACCAATGAGAGGAAGTGGGGATGTGTCGTACATATTTATATACAGTCTATGCTTAAAACGTGTGATGGGAAACGGAGGATGTGAAACACTGGCTGTGTTTCATTCATAAATGAAGCATTTTTTTCAGTTATTTTGGAATGGTTTGGGATCATTTTGGTGTTTTTTAAGCTTTCTATGCTTTGACTGTATTATGTTTTTTATTGTAGACTACAGTAGCGTAAGAAATCTAAAACTACTTTGAAGTTTAATTTGCTTTTTGCCGAGTTTTTGTCTGGAAACGATTATTACATTTGCTTTTCTTTGCTCTATCCATCTACTTTCCCATAAACAACACCCGGGTTGATGAGGATATTTCCTCACAGATAGTGGAGAATTATTTTCTATTATTTTCTTTATTAAAATCCTCCACATGAGCTAAATAAATCTGCTGTGTGAGTCTGAAATGATCTTCCTCCTGTAGAACATTACAAATGTGTTCATTTCTAATTCATACACAAAGTCTCTGGAGGGTTTTTTTTTTGTCAGATTTTCTAATGAAACCAGGAGCAGCTCCAGCTCCCTCCCTCATTACCACGTTCACTTCCTGTCATTTTTATTTTGATGCTCCTCATTTCATCATTTCACAGATCTTATCATCATCATTCTTCTTTTTTTTCTAGTCAGGGGAGCCTCCTCGTTTTTAATCCCGCTGCTGTCTGCACCTGTTTGTTGTTTATTTATTTATTTATTTTTTTAAATCGACTTCCACCTCGGCACCAGCGTAATGGAATAATTTCACTGTTCATACAATAATCTAATCAAGGAGATAACGAGGAGGAAGGACGAGACGGGGAGGAGAGATAATCCACAAACCGGGGGCTTGAATGAAATTAGTTCTGAGCGACGAGTTCGGATGTAAATAAATAAATGATGATAATAATCTGAGCTCAAACACAAAACACACACACCAACACACAAACGCACAACCTCCTGCAGCACAATTAATTCAGACATAATCACAGCCCCCCCCATAGCCCCCCCCCATACACCACCACCATCATCACCATCGCACGCAAATATGTGGTTCCCAGACACACAAAATACACACAATTATAGACACACAATACAGCCTCACACACTACCTAACAAAGAGTGTGTGTGTGTGTGTGTGAGACTTGTGTCCATTCAGGCTGCAGTGCATTGTGGGTCGGTGTGCAGCTTTGGCAGCAGGAGATGCAGATTCAGCCAAAAGAACTGATTGTGTTTGGAGGTTGTTGAGTTTTTTTTTTTTCCCTCCACTGGTCAGTTCATCACACACATACACACACACACACACACACACCACCACACACTAACACACATACACAAATACACAAAGAGTACCTGGTACTGCAGATTAACAGGAGGCTGGATTATATAGAGGCCATTTGTTGCACAAAGACGAGCAGAATCTATGAGCAGTAAAACTATGTTTATATCAAATTATGTGACATTAAGATCTGAGACGGGACAAATTCAACTCAGAGGACTAACTAACTAACTAACATTTAAATTGTAGTATTTTTGCAACCAGTAAAAGTTGCTTCAGCTCAACGTTAATAGAAATCTACCTGGTTTGGTTTTATATGTTTATATGTGCAGAGACAAAATACTGGATAGCAGCACTGCCATGCTAGCCATTAGCATCACCATTAGCATCACCATTAGCATCTGCTCTATATCAGTCCAGATCCTAACGCTGGAGTCTGGTTGGTTTGAGGGGTCTTTGTTTCTTTCTCTTTCTATATTAGAGGGTTTACTAAGTCGTATCTCGGGGAGTAAATAATATTCACATTAATCAGTTTAAAGCAACTAATCCATCTCTACTTCCTGACAATCATCCTCCTTATACTTTCTAACATTCATCCACTCGTTGCCTTCGTGTTTTATTCCCTTCACTAATCTTTTACTTTTTATAACATTAAATCCTAAAAGATGAAGCAGTGATGATGTTTGTGTCTCTGTGGCGTCTAGTGTGACCAGAGGGAGGATCACACTGATACACACCACTAATCACACACATGGGGAGGATCACACACTGTAACACACACTATATCACACCATAAAACACACTAACACACTGTAACACACACTGTAACACACTCTCCATAGACTCCAGATCACAGCGTCAGCAGCAGTAACGCTCCAGACCCTGTGGTGACAGTCACACTAGATTTTCTCGTATAAACTCCAGAACATGTTGATCCCAGAGACTCTTCTGTGTTTAATTTATATTTTCCTGCTCAACAGGAAATAAATAAATTAAAGACGAGTGAATGTGCATCAGTTTGTGTCTTTAAACCAGATTTAAGGTCCAAGAACAAAAGGAACTAGAACTAATTATGGGCTTTGATGCCTTCAACTTTATAATTAGGAAAAAGTCTTTTAAGTTTTTCAACTAGAATATGAGACACTTTACAGCAGAGAACGTCTTTGGAGGAAAATCAAAAACTAAAAGACACTAATCACAGACTGAAGTCTAAAATCAGGAACAATAAAAGGTTCTTCTGATGTAAACTATGTTATCAGAGTTTAATCAAGTTTGAAAACACAAACATTCAGTTTAATAGCGTCTGTCTGTGGTCTAGATGGAGGAGGGAGGATCAGCAGATATCTGACATATTTAGAGTTAATTAAACACCAGAAATGACCCTTGGAGCCGTTGGAGGGTTGAGGCTCCGTCGCTCTAATCATTTAATGTTGGTTTAAATAATAAACCTCATGGAAACAACTACTTATAAAGTTAAACTCTCAACGGTCCAGATAAACTCTCAACGGTCCAGATAAACTCTAGACGTCCAGCTGAGAGAGTCGGCTTCATCACCTCTACTGTGGCCTAGCAACGGCCGTAACCATGGACGACCAGCCCAACAAGCATCTGTTCAACTCGACCAAAAATGAAATAAAACAACGTGAAGACCTCCGTCGGTCCAGGTACCATGGAAACCAGACGGTCATTATAACACCTCCAGCCTCCAAACGACGGGACGAGTCAGAGTCACTGAGACTCAAACAGATCAGATCAAACATGATTCTACCTAAAGATCCAAGTCAACAAGTTATCTACAGAAAGGAAGAAGGAGAGAGGGATGGATGGAGAGTGGGAGAGAGGAAGAAAGAGGGATAGAGACAGAGGGAGAGAGAGAAGGACGAAGGGATGGAGAGATGGATGGATGGATATCTTTTCTAAAATGTTCAGTTTTCTTTCTTTCACTGGTTTTGTGACTGAAGCTGAAATCAGATTCTTAAAACATTAAAACATGAGAAGTGATGATGATGATGATGATGAAGGTGGCCTCTGAGGAGCGTTTAACGTGACGGAGTAACGAGGTCTCAGAGCGACAGCGACCATTAATCTGAGCTGGCTGTCATTTGTGGAGGTCAAAGGTCAAACGGCTGTCGACAGCATAGCCAGGGGAGGGGGGGGCGGTAGGTGGGGGTCCCGCTGCGGCAGACTTTTCGTCAGCCAGCCGTCACCATGGCGACCACTTACAGCAGCCAGCGGGGAGTGGCTCCTGACTCCTGGTCAGGCCATGGGATAAATAAATCACCCACCCCAATCAGAGGTAAACCTGATCAACAACAAGACAACCTGATCAATGACCACGGTTACCATGGAGACCAAATAAAATGATGACTGATCAGACACAAAACATGAATCACTGGAGGAGTTTACTGATGAAGAGGAGCAGCACATCTACTGGACATAGAACTGGAGGAAGAGGAGATGAAAGAGGGGGAGGAAAAAGAGGGGAAGAAGAAGAGGGAGGAGAATGAGAGAAGGAAGAGGAGAGGGATTAGAAAAAGGAGAAGGAGAGGAAGAAAAAGATGAAGGAGATGAGGAGCAGAAGGAAGAGGAGAAAATGTAGGAGAATAAGAATGAGGAAGGAGGAGGAGGAGGATAAGAAGGAGGAGATCATCTCCATCAGGTCACAGTTTTCTGTCCGTTTGCCTCCTTCATCGTTCTTCGTCTCTCCTTCACATCCTCCTCTTTCTCTCTGACATCGTTTCTTTTATTAAACTTCTATCAAAGCTTCCAGACGTCTGAAAGTAGAGCGACGTGTTGAGGTTTTTAAAATCAAACTGAAGAAAAGTAAAATGTTTTCTTGTTTGCAGACGATGTTCTAGTTTCTGAGAGATTAATGATCCAATCAAAGGTCGATTATTCATTTCATCTAATCTTTAATCTTTCCTCCAAGATGCTGCAGGCGGTGACATTAATTACTAAATGTTTCTGTGTTTGATCATCCTCTAATATAACATTAAAATAGATTTAATTATATTTTTAATTGGTCAATCCATCAGTTTGCTGTTGAAGGACAAACGTCATGTTTTAATAAAGTTACAAGAAACTATTTGAGGAAACGCTGTTATTACTATTAAACAACTAGTCGACCAATTAAAGATAATTATTTTATCTTCGCAATAACTCGCTTTCAAAATGAATTAATTAAATATTTAAATTGTTATTTGAGGTTTTCTCCTCAATAGTGTAAAAGTCCCTAAATATGTCAAAAAATCTTCAAATGTTTGATGTTTATCCATCGTTAAAATAATCCCCGAGAGCTGAAATCACTAACAAATCTAATAGTTTATTGATGTCTTTAATTCTACGGATGAAATGAGGATGAAGCTCTTATTAAACTGTGTTTTATTCGTTATAAAAAGTCCTAAATGGATCATAAAATTCACCAAATATGAACAAGATCATCCTGAAGAATCTCCACCAGGATCAAACGTCTCAAACATTTTCACAATAACTTGATGGAAAAATTAATGAATTATTTAATCCCACAGGTTTTTAGGATAAAAGTCACTAAATATGTCACGAGAGATGAAAAACCTTCTAATAAATCTAATACTAACAGATTTTATTGATAATTCTTAGGGATGAAACGAGGAATGAACTCTCGTTAAATTGTGTTTTACTGGTGATAAATAGTCCTAAACTTATCTCTGTGAGTTGCCAGAGAATCATAAAAATCAACAAATAAAACCAACATTATGTTTTATAAGCATTAATACATTTTATTTTATCTATTGGTATCATTTTATTCAGCTTTAATGTCTCAGAGTCGATCTAAAGATTCTCTTCTCCTCAGTTTGAGCCTCGTCCTGTAGTCAATGTGGTTATTTCTGCTTTTTTTGTTTAGTTTATTGAACATCCTTTCGTAGACGATACAGTTTCATCCCTTTGTCAGTGTTTCTACCTCCCTCTTTCTCCTCGTTCAGCTTCTCCTTCCTCCTCTTCCACCTTTTCACCTGCAGCTTTCTCCAAACTCACTTTCTACCCATTCAGCACCTCCTGCCCTCCCCTCCTCCCCTGCCTCACCCATATCCACCGTGCTGCTACTCCCTCTGTTAGGCTATCAGTCTCTGCTGGGCTTAGCGGCTCGTTCCTAATCAGCTTACTGCCAATGAGACTAAGCCTGAGCTGAAAAAGGCGAGGGGGGGGGGGGGGGGGGGGGGCTGTTTAGCCACTGGCTGACAACTGGCAATAGCTGGAGGGGGAGGGGGGGGGGGGGGGGGTTAATGAAAGTTAGAATAAAACACAGAAATGAAACTAGTAAATCATGTTGGGTTTTTAAGAGAGAGACCAGAGGGTGAAGATGAACTGAGACAGAAGAGGAAGTGTTCCAGTGGTAAAGAGTCTCTGAAGGGGGGGTCTAGAGCTGCTAAGCTGAGCCGTGGCCCCACGAGGCCGTGAACTACCACAATAGTCTCAACTCCTTTAGTGTCAACACTTTCAGTTGCTGGCTGGGCTGATTTTTTTTTCCTTTATTCTCTGGTTTAAGCCACGGATAAAAAAAACAACATACTGGGACGTTTTCCAAATGGCCCAGTTCTTAGAGTTCCCCTCAAAACTCCAGCCCTGGCCGTCCCATTAGTCACACTGGGGGGGGGGACAAAGGTTTGGACGCTGAAATCTGTTTGGATGGAGGAGGCTGCAGAGCAGAGGACGTCCACAGAGCTCCACGAGACATGAGTTAATCTGAGGACGGATGAGACGTCTGAGCGTCTCTGAGTGGAAGCTGAATGTAAATATGTGAGACATGTGTTTTATTTATCATCAACCAGCTGCAGACATGTCCTCACACAGGAGGACTAGTTTGTCTCAACGTTAATTCACTGAGAAATATTTTAGTTTCAATCATCTTTCTGGTCTGATGTTGTTCTTCTGTTCTGGATCTCCCTCACACAACAACTAATCTGACTGGAGGGAAATCAGATCTGATTCTGAGCTACACCGATCAGCCACAACATTATGACCACTGACAGGAGTAGTAATTAACATTTAAACCATCTTGTGACAGTTCAATGTCCTGCTGGGAAGCTCAGCTCTCTTTTAGCTCCATGTTTGGTCTCCACCAGCTCGTTGAGTTTCACAGTTGAAGCTTTTAAAATAGCCGTTGTTCCATTAATTCCTGGAAAGCTCATATTTCTCTGCTTTAAATCTCATCACATGGTTGGGGTGGGGGGGGGGGGGGGTCAAGGTTGGCAGCACCCATGAAGCTCTTCATCCTGTGTCTGTGTGCTAACCTCCACCTCCACCACCAGCATCATCATCCACCGTTGGCCTCATTGGTCACAGTTTTCAGACGGGGGGGGGGGGGATCAGAGGCTTTTCAGGGAGGGGCCGCAAACCACACACAAATTACCCCCCCCCCCCCCCCTCCCTTCTCAACACAGCTGCTCCCTTAACTAGGAAAACATCCTCTTTGGTCGAGTGTCCCGGGCAGGAAGCTGTGATAGTAACCTCCTTCTCTACAGGAGGACATTTAACTTCTTTCCTGTTTCAGCTTTTCTATAAAAACACACGTTTCCCTTTTCTGGTGACACCTGCTCTGCTCTGACAGGACAGAAAATAAAAAAAATAAAAACAACAAATGGTATTTCCTTTTTTCCCTCTTGCTAAAAGAAGTGGTGTCAACATCTGGCTAGAAAAAAAACTGCTGAGTTTTACAGTTTTTCCTCGTCTGTGGGTCCGATTCACATTTCTGGAAAACCAACACAGACCAAAATGGTTTGAGGAAAAGAAACGCTGCGAGGAATTCTCTAAAAGCTTTTTAAGAAGAAGAAAGAAAGAAAGAAAAAAGTTGTGAAGGGGGCAGAGGAGTGTAGCACAGAGCGACAAGAGAGGACGAGGAGGAGGAGGAAGAAAAATATCACAGGAGGGCAATTATCTGGGCTATTTCTGGAAGACTGCTTTTTCCATCCTTCAGTGGGGATGGAGGGAACAGGGAGGGTCTGTTTGGCAGCCGGCTGCAGGAGGTGGAGGAGGAGGAGGTGGAGGAGGAGGAGTGAATGAGTGCAATGGTACATTTGAACCTAAGGACATGTCCAGTACAGTGAGTACCAGCAGGAGCCTCCCTGTCCTAGAGTTGGTCTCCTGTAGCGTCCTAAAGTCTGTCCTTGTCTTCCTTGTCTTCTCCTAGAGTTGGTCTCCTGTAGCTTCCTAAAGTCTGTCCTTGTCTTCCTTGTCTTCTCCTAGAGTTGGTCTCCTGTAGCTTCCTAAAGTCTGTCCTTGTCTTCCTTGTCTTCTCCTAGAGTGGACTGGATTCAGTCCAATAAATCTTTCAGTCAAAGTTAATGTAGTGTGGAGAGGGTAGCTGGTACCTTGTGTTCTCTACTCCAGAAATGTTCTGGTCATCCAACGCTGCCATAAACTCCCTAACCCTCTCTGGAAGATGTTTCTCCTTGACGCTGTCTCCAGGAAACTTTTCTCTTCTTTTAAACGTTCAGTGTTTGTTGTTGTTGTTTGGGTGCAGCCTTTGACTGAGTGGACTCCATGGATTCTGTTTAGATGATCAACTACTACCACCTCACCACACATCCACATTTGACTGACTACTAGCTGCTGTCTGAATGATTTTTATCAGACTTGACGCTACCCAAATAAACAATACAACGATAAAACCAGTTAATATTAAAATTCTCCTTCTACAGTTGTTATAAATGAAGTAATTAGCTGCAGAGACCTAAACTGTCTTTGTTTCAAGCTGTAAACATGTTTATTTCAGCTGCTAACATGGAGGTCTACGGGTATTTACTCACTTTTCGGAATCAGCCTCTAGTGGACATTGGAGGAACTGCAGTTTTTGACACTTCGGGTTTAATTTTTAAAACAGGTCTCGTGTTTATCGCTTGTTTACAATTATTAATTCATCAGACACGACACAGACTAACATCAATATGATTTTAAACACAACTTAAATGATTAATTTAATATTGTTTCAGGTGATCCTTTGAGCTACTACTGGATTAATCCCCTACTTGTTTTGGTGCTAGTAGATTTAGTTTTACATAAAGAAAGAAAATATTACAATTAATTTAAGGAGGTTTTAATTTAAGTTTGACAGTTTAACGTCTATGGGGATTGACTCACTTCTTGGAGTCAGCATCTAGTGGTCGTTAGAGGAAGTGCAGCCCGATAGCCCGAAAGCTCCTGCTGTTCAAATGCATCTAATTAAGAAATAGATTAAACTAAAGCAGCAAGAGGCTGCAATATAAACTGAGGAGGCTGCGACACATTTAACATATTATTCTTGTGACTTCAGAGAACACTCTTCAGATATGAATCATCTGTCAGGCTGAGGAAAAAAGACAAAAACTGTCTAAAAAATAAAAATCTTTGACCCTTAAAAACAACAACCAGTGAACTCAGATGTCTAAACGCCTACAACTTTCTATTTACACAGAGTGGCCTCATCAGACTCTGCCACCGCGATCAAACTCATCTGTAGAGAGTAGAGAAGAGAAAGAGAGATCAGGAGGAAAGATAAAAGAAGTAAAAAAAATAATAAAAAATAAGGAAAAACTGAGACGAGACAAAGACAAAGAACTCGTTAGTGAGATGCAGAAGCTCCAAAGACCTGATGGAGCAGAGCGACTCAACAACACGGCCTGAAGCTTTGGAGGCTTTTAAATACGAGACACGACGAGGATCAGAAAAGAAGGCGAGAGAATAGAGGACGAGAAAAACTGTAAAATGTGGGATGAAGTAGACGGAAAGAAGAAACTTTGAATAGAGAGAGAAAGAAAAGAAAGATTGGGAAAGAATGAAAGAGCAAGATGGAGAAACTGAAAGGAAAGGTGTGGAGGTGAATGGACGGAAGAGGTGAAGATGGAGAGAGCAAAGGAGGAAAGAGAAGTGACGATGACTGTGTATGTATATATACACTGATCAGCCACAACATTATGACCACTGACAGGAGAAGTAAATAACATTTAAGCCCCCACCCCCCAAAAAACATGAAGAACAGCACAAGGTGTTGACCTGGCCTCCAAATTCACTAGATCCCAAACTGATCAAGTATCTGTGGGATGATCCACAGAGGCCCCTCCCCTCAAAGGACCCCCCACTAACACCACAGGACACCCTCAGAAGGCCCATGTCCATCCTCTGATGAGTCACAAAGTACATCTATCCATCCAGAGCAAGAGCCCAGATCCACAAGAGCGAACCCCCGAGCTGAGCGCTGGGAGCAGCCAGGAGCCCGGAGGAGAAAGCAGCACAAAGCCTCAGTGTAGCCCCTCAGCGAGGCCTCGGAACAAGGCACAATGGCTGCACTGTCAGCAGTCCTCCTCTCCTGCACTTCCATAGGTCTCCCTGACACCAGGCCTCTCCCCCCTTATTCAATAAACCAGCACAACAACCTTTTCAGGGGCCGGAGCAACGGTCTGCTCCTCGCCTGCCGCCCTGAATGAAACCATTCTCTGCTCAACGGCTGCAGTTTGACGCCGTTTTTTTTTGTCTTTCTTCTAATTTCTTCTATTTTCATTCCCAGCGCTGCGACTAACTTCGTAGAGAATGGGAGATTATCATCGTGCCGTGGGGCGGAGGGAGGCGGGGGGGGGGGGGGGGGGGGGGGGTTCTTGTTCGTAATGGTTTGCAGGAGCAGAGCTACCGAAAACTAAGAAACCACAGGGGTCGAAAACATTGTTGTGCATTCAGAGCGAGGAAGAGCAAAGTTCAGCGATTTCTAGACAAATGGATGGAAGTAGGTCCATTCAGGAAAAAGAAAGAAGGAGAGGAATGAATGATTCACAACAAGATTCCCATCAATCATTTATCAACTAGACAGGAATGTGTTCTTAAAAATTCAAACATAGTCCATTCTTAAAAACAACAACAACAACAACAGAGGACGGCGGCGGCTGAAGCTCCTCTTTAAGGAGAAACATGAAGCCGGAGACGCTCCTTCATTCATGAAGTGTGTCGGCTTTCCAAGGAAGAGCCATTAGTCAACTGGAGCGGCTCAAATCCTGAAGCTCTGCTGTCGACCAGCGTTTGGTGTAATCATGAAAACTAGTGGCGTCTAAAGATGTGAAGAAGTTTTTAGTTTGGTCTGTTGAACTGAGCAGACTTCCTGTTAGTGGGAAACTGGAACATGAGACAAACAAGACGGAGGATGGAGACTTTAGATGTTTTCATTTATTCATGAAGAGAATAAATGAAAGTTCTGCTGAATATGTGGAAAATAAAAGACGAGAAAAATATCCTAAAGTTGGCGTCAGTCAATATCAACGGAGAGCAGAAGAAGGAGGAGGAGGAGCAGGAGGAGGATTGGGAGGAAATGGAAAGGAGGGAAAAATGAGGAAGAGAAGACCAGGAGGACGAAGGTGAGGACGAAGGTGGAGACGAAGAACGAGGGGAAGAAGGAGAAGGATAAAGAAAAGGAGTAGATGAAGATGGAGAAAAACAGGAGGAGGAAGAAAAGAAGAGGAAGGAAGATGGGAAAGATAAAGAAGAACCAAGAAGAACAAGGAAGAGGAGAAGATGAAGAAAGGGAAAACAAAAAAGGAGGAAGATGACGGAAGTAGAGGAGAAAGAAAATGTAGAAGGAGAAGAACGAGGAAGAGGATATGATGGAAGAGGAGGAGGAGGAGGAGAAGAAGGAAGATTGGGAGGAAGAGATGGAAAAGGAGGAGAAGAGGGAGAAAAAGAGGAGGAGGAAGATGAGAAAAGGTAGGAGTAGAAGATGATTGAGGAGAAGAAGAATGAGGAAGAGAAGAAAAAGGGGAAAAGGAAGAAAGTAGGAGAAGGAAGAGGAGAGGAAGAAGAGAAGAGGAAGGAAGATGGGGAGGAGAAAAAGAAGGAGGGGAAGAAGAAAGTAAAAGTGGAAGGAGGAGAAAGAAAATGTGACGAAGAAACAGGAGGAAGAAGAGAAGAGGAAGGAGGAGGAGAAGGAAATAAGATAAAGTAGGAGAGAGAAGAAGAAAATGAGAAGAAAATGTAGAGTCTTAGAAGACGACCAAGATGTCTCCACGTCTCCACGTCTCCATCCACATGGATTCCATCTTGTTTTTCTGTCCGTCCTGATGTTTACTCCACGTGGAGCATCAGCATCAAGAGTCCACCTGGTTCTCAGGAGGACGTCCTGGTGTCTCTACGTATTCATGAAGTCGTTCCACTTGATCTGTTAAAGTGTTGAATCAGTGAATGAAGACTGGAGGAGAACGGCGGCGTTCATTCATGTTTTCATTCTGTCTCTTAAGTCTCTCTCCGTCCTCGAGCCTCGTCTTCAGGATGAACGAGACACTTGAGCCTCTTCACACAGACGCTCGCTCTGCTGAAGTGTCCTCAAGAAAGGACGCTGCATCGTTGTCTCTGCCGGCGGCCTCCCCCGGCCTCCCCCGACGGCGACCTCTGACCTCCTCCCCTAAGGAGGGACACGAGCGCAGAAGCAATTTCCCCCACGGCGATCAATAAAGCCTCACATTACCGTCCTCTAATGGCTGCTGTAATGTGTCATAATCTGAGTCATCAATCACGTAGTCGGAGGACGAGCGGATGTTTTTCTTTCTCCAGCAAACAGCATCTGTCTATTGATCTTAGTCACAACTGTTTAATTATTCAGTTCATTCAGAGTTTCTTTTATTTACCGTCGTCGCTTCATATTTAGTTTGTTTCCAGGGGTTTACGTTTTATCTGTTTCATTTGAGTTTGGTCTTTATATTTTCTGTTGTTTAGGCTTTTATTCCTAAAATAAAACACAAACTATCGATAGTTTTAAAATCCTACTAGTTTGAAATCAGTCTAAATCACACACTTCACGACAAACTCCACAAAAATTCATCTCTCCAAACTACAAGGTATTATTTATTCCATCGTGCTCCACCTCCAGGCCTGTAGGGGAGCATGCTAACAGGTGGTTTGACAACTTCCCAATCAAACCAAGAGAAGAACTTTTATATTTGGGGAGATCTGGAGGAAGGATATTAGCTGCCGGTTTCTCAGTATCATTGTAAACTCGTCTTTCTTCAAAGCACTGACATAGTGACATACTGACTGACATTTAGCCCATTCCTCAGAACAGAACCACTTCAGTTCTGAGATGTTGGTGGGTTTCCTCACATCAACTGCTTGCTTCAGGTCCTTCCACAACATTTCTATTGGATTAAGGTCAGGACTTTGACTTGGCCGTTCCTAAACATTCATCTTGTTCTTCTTTAACCGTTCTTTTGTAGAACCACTTGTGTTCTTGGTTCTCGTTGTCTTGCTGCATGACCCAGTTTCTCTTCACATTCAGCTCATGGACAGATGTCCTAATGTTTTCTTTTAGTCTCATTACACTGACTGGAAACACTTATGAACACGACTGATCAGCAGTTACCGCAAACATTTAGTTGATGTTATTGCTGCACAAAGAGGTCATAGCAGATACTGGAAATGAGGCTACACCAAACACTGCAACTCACAAATATGTACAAATGATGAATAAACAAATGCACAAGTATAATATTTAAGTTTCATTTGTTTGTTTGGGTTCTCTTTGTCTACTTTCAGGACTTGTGTGAAAATCTGCCTTTTTTTGGACTTCTATCCACCAACAGAAGTCTCTACAGCCGTCGCTCTATTAGAAGAAGAGTTCACTGGTAGAATTCAGAATTCATTGGTCCATCAATGATGACAAGCCGTCCTGGTCCAGATGCAGCAGAACAGGCTCAAACCAGGACATTACTGAGGCCCAGATAGTATTTCTGTTATTGGGAGATACGAATCTGACTGTTGTCGGTTTGTAGCTCTAGAGAAAATATTCTGTGTTGTTTTTATTTGTGTTTACGTCCCGTCACTCTGCAGAGAACCCGTTTAATTAAAGAACGTTTCATAAATACATTTTATTCGACCGGTGCTTAAAACAAACTGCAATAAACAGCCGACTTATCAGCCTCCTCTGAGGGTCTGAAACCAAACATTGTGCATTATCTCCAAGCTCAGGACAGAATTTACAGAGGCCTAGCAAACTGCAACCAGATGACTGGAGCTGGGCTGACCGCAGAACGTAGGAGGGGGTGAGATGGAGGGGGTTTACATCCTCTTAATCACTGAACAGCTGCCTCTATAGCAGCTCTATAAAGCGTTGGGATGGTACCTAAAAACCAACATTAACTGGAAGAGGTTTAAAAACAGAGTCAGAGGAAACCAATTTAAACCCCCCAAACACCAAACGCCAGCTTTTCTCGGCGCTGCAGAAAACCCCATTAAATGTTTCTGAACGCCTCGCTGTGGATCAGTCGGGCCATGAAAGGAGGGAGGAAGTCAACGGCCACGGACAAATCCTGAATCCACCAGGAGTCGAGAAGCGAAACGCAAATGAATAAATAAATAAGACGAGCTGAGCATCTGTCCTCCTGTCACAGGTGATTATTTGAGGCTGCAGGAGTCAGGATGAGGCAGAAACGCTCTCCATCCATCTCGTCTTCATTCAATCGAGCATCTGTTGTTTGCATTTCAGATTATTTAATGGTCTGAAGGAGGAGGAGGAGGAGGATGGGCTGAGCAGATGTAATTAAATATGGATTTGTGAGCTCTAGGTGTTGTTTATCAGGGGTGTAACCGTCTGCTGATATTATAGGTAACAGTGTTAACAAGAGGAGGGTACACACTGATCATCTGATTATGTGAAGGCTTCTGGACCCGTTGAAATATTTATTAACAAACACTCTAATAATAATTATGGTTTGTTTTACCGGACGATATTTAAACGGTTTGAGGACGACGTGAAGATGGAATAACAGAGAGACGACCGTTATCGTGTTTACACAGAGCTGATGGATATGTTCACAAAGATGGAGGAGGAGGAGGAGGAGGAGGAGGAGGAGGAGGAGGAGATGTAAAGGGAGGAGAAGAATAAGTAGGTGAAAAATAAGGAAAGGTAAAGAAAAAGAAGAAGGTGAAGAAGAAGGTGAAGAAGAAGGAGAAGAAGAGGAAGGTGAAAAAGCAGAAGGTGAAAAAGAAGGTGAAGAAGAAAGAATGTGAAGAAGAAGAAGGTGAAGGTGAAGAAGAGGAAGGTGAAAAAGAAGAAGAAGAAGGTGAAGAAGAAGAAGAAGGGAGGAGGACAAGGGGGAGAAAGAGAATAAGGGGAAGGAGAAAACAGGGAGATGACAAAGAAGGAGGAGAAGATGACGATGAAGAATAAAAAGGAGGTGGTGATGAAGAAGGAGGAAGAGGAGGTCAAAGAGGACAAGGAGAAAACAAATAGGAAAGAAAATGTAACAGAAGAACTTGTCCTCCATCTTTATCTCCACTCCTGAATTTATAGAGTAGAAGAAGAAAACCAAAGTAAACTTCAGCCTTCATCTCAGTTTGGGACGAGAAGTAAAATAAATCAACGACCTGCTGAGATTTATTTATGAGGAGTTTCTGTTTTACTCTTTGTTTCATTATATTTTCATAAAACCAGGACACACTCGTATCAACGCCGTCGTCCACTAACCTTTTTCCCAGCGAGCTGAGCGGCGTGCTGAGGCTCAGCGGAGCTCGGGTCGGTTTGCGGTTGCGTCCCGTCAGCTTGGTGGCCGACGGCTCCTTCTTGGGCGTCTCGACTTGTCGCGCCGGGCTGTCGCCAGGTTTGACGTTGAGGTCCTTCAGGACGTCGTAGTTGATCTTGGAGGAGATCTTCTTCTGCTCCAGCATCTTCTCGATGGCCTCGTCGGCCGTGCTGGCGTTGATCGGAGGACGTTTCCTCGCCGGGCCTCTCGGCTGTCGGGGAAACAAAACAAAATGGTGAACATTATTTACAGTCGTTTAAAAATCAGCTTCATCTGAAGTATTTATAAAATGTTTTATTCTGTTATTATTCAATTTATTAAATCTTTAATTTGTGAAGATTTGTCTGCAGCGATGTGACGTCTGTACTTTGAGATATTTGAACCAAAATGCTAATGGAAGCGTGCTAACATGCAGTTTACTATATTGGCATGCTAACATTTGCTAGTATGGCTGAACAGAAACATGGTAGAGGACAGTCGTTGCCTTCCTCTGACACATTCTGCAGGATAAATTTGAATCATTTCTATAATAAAAGGTACAAATACAAACTATTCTGATGTTAATTGTTACCTCAGCAGCCAGTGCTCTTCCTACACTGCTAAAACTCAGCTTAAAAAACAAGAAAAATGTTTTAAAATGAGGGATATATTACTGAAAATGAAATAAATTAGGTAAAAGTAATTATATCCAGCCTCAAAGAAGCCACATAAATATACGAACTAGTGTTTTAGACTAAAACCAAGTAGATTTGTGTATAAAGTACTGTGCAAGTAGTTTTTGCACTGATTTTCATTTTGAGCATTAACGTACCACAATAACAAGTTATAAATGCGTATTAAGAGAATTTAGGAATGAAATATTTAACGTCAAATGCTTTTACACAAAAATAATAAGAATCGTCATCTTGGTAGAATAAAATCGAGCCTTGATTTAAGATATTTTATCACAGATTTCAGTTTTTTCTCCACTAGCTTCATTAAACGTACTCCAGTTCATCCAGCATGCTTCAAATGTTTCAGACATTCAGGTTTGAGTTGGAGAGATTTAAGTTCACATTTTTAAACAAAAACCTTCAGCTGATCATGTTTTATTGTGATTAAGACACCAGATTTAAACCTTTAAACCAGCAGCGACTAATAAACCTCATCAGTACCAGTTTATGGAGCAGGTTAATGCTCAGCATCGGGACGTCTCTCTTCGTGTTATTTATTCATTCTCGTGTCGTTGACGTGACGACGAGCCGCCGGCTGGATCAGAGCTGTCAGGAGGCTGCACGTCTCATTAGATCTCTGTTCCAGTCGCAGTTAATCCAGCCAGTTAAAACCAGCGAGCAGATGTTGTGTCTAACACATGAGTGTGAGATGAGCCAAAATCAGTAATGGGAAATGAGAGGGAAGCCGTTTCACAGGAAGCTGCTGCCTTGTCTCGTCTTGTCTGAATTCAGTCAGCTCCTCCGCGTTTGATCAGACTTTTAATTTATCTCATCTTTTAAATCTGCTGCAGTCGGAATATTAACCGATATGTCTGCATCAACTGGATAGTCTCCAACCAATCAGAGACATTTGCAAAGACGTGCATGACTACCCTTATGTCCATCGCCACATTAAGCCCCGCCCACATTATCTGATTGGTCCAGGAGACTGTTGCAGGAGCAGAATCAGTTCTCAACGGAGAGACTCTGATTAGTTTTGTGAGATTTGTCAGATTTGTGGCGTCTCTTTCAGGACGTCAGACTTTTTAAATCATCTTTCAGTTTTGACGTTGCTCTCAGACTCGTGAGACTTCTAATGATGAGGAGATGCAGAAGATGGTGCTATTTTAAAAATAAATAGATCCAAGATTTTTTATTTTTATGAATCGATATTGGTTCTTTCAAATCAAGATCGCTTTGAAGCGGAAAATCATTTATTTTTTAAACCCAGCCCCAGTAATAGGCGGTTTAGACTTCCACTTCCTGTTTCTCTGTCAGCCTCTAACAAACATGGCCGTCCGTCCTCATCTCAGGAGTCTCCAGCTCGTTTACCTTCTTTTCTTTGTAGATGCCCAGCTCCTTCTCCTTCGCTATCTTCGCCTCTTTTTCTGAAAACAAGCAACAGTCGGGGGTTTTATAAACTCTGAGGTGACACGGTGAGGACATTATCACCAGGGACAGAAGTCCTGTTGCTTCCTGGACGTACCTTTCTGCTCTTTGAGGTAGTCGGAGTTCTCTGCCATCCAGAGCGCCGTCTTGACTTTGACTTCTTTGTCGTTGAGCAGATACTGCAGGGAGACAGAAACAATCACAACTAAACAAACCAGGCTGATTGAAACGGGACTGATCCGTGTTCTTGTTGCACTTTTAATGTTTTAAATCACGTTAGAGGAAAGAAAATCAGGTCTAATATTAACTTTGTCTTTTTAGTTTTAGATTACAGAATAAAGATTTATTTATTTATTTAATCAGTTTGTTTCAAATCAAATCACATTTTTATGCTCAAATAACAAATAATAATATATTTGTTTCCTTTTTTCGTTTCTGGTTTCAAAACCAAACTTGGAATAAAAAATAAAAAGATGAACCAGGCTGGAATCTATGTGGAGACATCTAGACATTTAGACATTTTTCTTCTTCTCTTCCTCTTCTATCTTTTCTCCTACTTTTCGTTCATGTCCTTTTCCTTCTGCCCCTCTTCCATCATATTTGCTTCCTCCTCCCTTCCTCTTCCTCCTCTTTCCTCTTCTTCTCCTTCCTCCTCCTCCTCTTTCTTCTTCTTCCTGGCTTCCTCTTCCTCCTCTTTCCTCTTCTTCTCCTTCCTTCTCCTCCCCTTTCTTCTTCTTCTTCCTCCTCCTCCTCTTTCTTCTTCCTCTTCTTCCTCATCCTCTTTCTTCTTCCTCTTCTTCCTCATCCTCTTTCTTCTTCCTCTTCTTCCTCATCCTCTTTCTTCTTCCTCTTCTTCCTCATCCTCTTTCTTCTTCCTCTTCTTCTTCCTTCTCCTCTTTCTTCTTCCTCTTCTTCTTCTTCTTTCTTCCTCCTGGCTTCCTCTTCCTCCTTTTGCTTCTTCTTCCTCCTCCTCTTTCCTTTTCTTCTTCCTCTTCTTTATTCTTCTTCCTCTTCCTTCTTCCTCCTCCTCTTTCCTCTTCTTCTTCCTCTTCCTCTTTCTTCCTCTTTCTTCTTCTATTTCCAGCAGATGTGATGCTCCACAGCAGCAGAACCCCTTTGCCCATAAAGTTCTTGACATTTTGACGTGAACACAAATAATCTGATCAGATCATTCTATTTAGTCTCCATGGAAACAATTAAATCTCTGATCAGAATAATTATTGCCCATGTAAACTTAGTGAGCAGCAGGAAATCGGTCAGTTTTCTCGCAGCGTGGCAAAGACTGAAAGAATTAAACGAGTTGCCGTGGCTGACGCGGTGCATTCAGGGAACGCCGTGCATTTGAAACCTCAGCGTGTAAAGACTGTAGAGCTCATTAAGCAGCAGGTTAACGTACCAGCTCTATCTCACTGTCGTCTATCCCACTCAGGTCCAGCTCCCCGCTGTCAGCAGCACCATCTGTCAGAGACAATAAATAAATAAATAAATACAAATACAACAGTTTGAACAGTTTTTAGTTTCATTAGCTATATTTTTTAGCTAATTATGTACATTACAAACAGCTTAAAGAAGTGAAGCTAACGTGAAAGTGCAGTTCCTTAAATGTCCACTAGATGCTGGTTTCCGAAAGCGAGTCAATCCCCACAGACCTCCACGTTAAAATGTACGACTTTACAGCAGAACATAAACATGCACATTTTCACTGGTGTTTAACTTCCTGCTGTGTCTCTTCCTCACGATGTGGAATCAACAAATAAAACCGACTACCAAGACGTTAACAGGCTATCACATCTTCTTTTCAATTACGATACAGTATATTTATTAGTATGCAGGTTTAAGGGCCTTTCTATACAGCACATATGAACCCAGTGTTTTTGATTTATTAGCTATACTTTTAAGCTATTACAGAAAGGCTAAAAAAATGAAGCTAACATGAAAGTGCAGTTCCTTAAATGTCCACTAGATGCTAGCTTCTAGAACAGTGCATCCTGCTGCGTCTCTTCCAACAAATAAACCGTGACTCCTGCTAAGACGTCAACAGCCTCGACATTAACACGCTCTATTTTCACTTACACTCTCTAGATTGCCACACGCTTTATTTTGAAATGCTGAAGCAGCAGTTTAAATTATTCATACGAAGCCCGAGACGAGCCGCCGCTTCGCTGATTGCGAGGACGAAACAACAGACGCGTTTAAAGTCTCGATAAAAGAAAGAGGCAGGTGTGTGCACTGGAGGAAAAAAATAATAATCTGACTTTAATAAAAGGAAACAAAAGATTTCCTCTACTCCGACAGATTCTCCGCCTCGATTAGCCGCAGCTTCTCAGCATCTATTCTGCAGCCGCCTGCGGACGTAAGACAGTCAATCAAAGCGGCAAAGATGGAAAGAAGCGTAAAGGTTTATAGGAGTCATTTAACTTCTGTCAGCTTTCTGCCTCTGACACGTTCACGGCGGCCTTCCCTGAAGTTCAAACTCGCAATGGGAAGGCAGCTTCAAAGAAGTGCCACCCGAGTCCACGGGCAGCTTTCCTGCTTCATTAGGGGGAGACAGGTGAGGGGAGAATAGACGAGGTAGAGGAATACAGGCGTCCTCAAACTGTGCATGGTGTCTTTGCTGCACAACTAAAGAGGCTGGGGGTGGGGAGGGATAATCTCGTCAGGCATTTGGAGTTTACAGCTTCCTTAAAAAAAAAAAAAAAAAAAGGAGCGGCTCCAGAGGGAAGAGACAGGTCAATCGCTATCTGTCGGGCCCAGCCCTCTAAGAACTTCCTCTCCGTGAAGTGCGAGGGGGAGATAAGATGGAGACGAGCCCGGCGAGAGATCGGCAGCTCCGGGAGGCAAAGAGGCGGCGAGACTAAGAGCTGATAACACCGGTCCGACCCCGGAGAGGAGGGAGGAAGAGGGAGGGAGGGAGGAAGAGGGAAGGATGGGAGGGAGCAATTACCGGGTAATTATTCAGCCGCTGCTTTGATATATCTGCACTCGCTAATTTGATCAAAGCCAGAAAATTGTTCTTGGTGAGAAGAATCTGCACGGCTAAGGTTCAGGGTTTTAATTTATAAATTCGAATGTGATGTTATTTTTAATAAAGTAGAGCGAGAGAGAAGAGAGAAGAGCCAGGATGTCATAATAAAATAATATGAAATTATGACAAAAAATTAAAAGAAGCTCGATACGATTCATCTGAACCAAGCGGCGAACGTGAAGCTAAAAACCAATAACTGCAGTTCCTCTAATGTCCACTAGAGGCTGGTTCCGAAACAGAGTCAATCTCCATAGACCTCCATGTTAAAATACAGAAATAAACATGTTTACAGCCTGGTACAAGAAACTGTTTTGCATCGTGGATGGATTGTTGATAGTTGGATAGAAAATATTAGCTCATTGTGACTAATAACTCAAACAACGTCCAAACATTTTGGCTATAAAGCTGTAAATTGACACGATTATCTCAAATGGCAGCCTTTGAGGCTAAATAAACAAAGCTAACATTGAAGTGCAGTTCCACTAACGTCCACCAGAGGCTGGCTACGATTTCCATAGACCTCCATGTTAAAATGTTCAACTTTCCAGCAGAAATAAACATGTTTACAGCCTGCTACAAAAACTGGATTGAGGTCGAAATCATTGAACAAACTTAAAACAAAAACTGGGTTCATTTGTCCTGCTTATTAGTTTAGCTAATTACGTATATTACGAAAAAATTTAAGTGTCCTTTCACATCAATCTACCAAAAACAGGCTCCATTTTGGGTTAGGATGGATAATTATTGGCTCTAAAGCTGTAAATTGATGTGATTAGCTCAAACGGCTACCTTTGAGGCTAAACAAACAAAGCTAACATTGAAGTGCAGTTCCACTAACGACCACTAGAGGCTGGCTACGACCGTGAGTCAACCCCCATAGACGTCTGTGTTAAAATGTCCAACTTTATAGAAGAAATCAATGTAAACCAATATAAACAGACGACAGCAACCAACAACGTCAACGAGTGATTGAGCAACAGTTCAAAAGCGACTCGAAAACTTTAGTCTGAAACTTTAACCTCCGTTTATCCGATTTGTTCATTTTCAATTTATTTCACGTCTCCTTTTCTGTTTCTATCAATAACAACAAGACAAACATGAACTGTGAAGGTTTTATGATAAATTAAACATTTAATTTATGTCAGGGTTTGGGTTTAAACAGAGAAATTAACACGTCTGTTTGGTTTTAATATTATTTCAGAGATAGTAGGTGAAGAAAAACAAGCGGTCATCCATTGATCATCTCAAAAACTGATGTTTTTGTCGTTTAGATAAAAAAAGTCGACTGCAGAGAAAAGAGAATAAACAAAGACGATAAAAGCTGTTGACAAACCGAGGAAGTGAAGCGCTCTGAGATTTAATCACAGCTGCACTTATTAAACTTCTAATAACACTTTTTTTTTCTACAGGATGAAAACTTGATAAAACTATAGAGGTGAAGGAAATATAATTATTTAACTCTGAAGGTCTAACTATGAACGGACACGTTGGTCGATGAGATGATCTCATCTTTAGACCAAATAATTTCAGGCGTCTGGGATCCATCAGTGGAAACAGCTGAAGGCCAGAAACGTTTCTGAGTCACTCTGAGTGAGAAGAAGTGGATTACGCCTAATAAATAAATAAATAAGTGGACTTTCAGCACATTAAGAAAACTTCCAAATGATGAAGGAAAACAGAGGCTTCCTCCCTGATGAGCGTCTTCCTGTCTGATAAAACATCTTTCTGTCTGAGGAGCTTCTGTTTGACTCATGTTTAATAAAAGTTCAACAGCCGAGATCAGTCGGTACAAGAAAAGCTAAAACCAACATCATCTGTCTCCTCCTCCCTTTGCTCCTTCCTCCCCCTCCTCCGTCTCCTACAACTCCTCTTTTCCTCCTCTTTGTGAATCTCCTTTTCCTCATTTGTCTTCACCTACCATTTTTACTTCTCCTCCTTTTCCTTCCTTTCTTCTTCTTTCTTCTCCTCATCCACACATTCCTCTCACTCCTGCTTCTCCTCTTCCATGTTCTCGTATTTGTCTTCTCCTCCCTTTTTCTCCTTTCCTTCTCATCCTCATCCTCCTCCTCCTCTGTCTCCTAGAACTCCTCTTTTCCCTCCTCTTCCTCTCTTCTTCTACATTTTCTCCTTTCCTCCTCTTTCTTCCTCTTCCTCCGTCTTCTCCCCATCCTCCTTTTCTCCTCTCTCTCCTTCTCCTCCTTTTTCTTCGCCTCATCCATGTTTCTCCTCTTCCGTGTTCTTGTCTTACTCATTTGTCTTCTCCTCCCTCTTCTCCTTCACCTTTCATCCTCCTCCACCTCTTTCTCTTCTTCCTGCTTCTCCTCTTCATCCTCCTTTTTTCCTTCTCTCTTCACTTCCTAGTTTGTCTTCTCCTTCTTCTACTTTTACTCCTCCTCCTCGTCCTTTTCCATGTCTTCCTCCCTTCTTCTCCTCCTTTCTCATTCGTCTTCTCCTCCCTTGTCTTTCCTTCCTTCCTTCTTCTCCTGTCCTATATCTGATCAGATCGTTTTAATTAGTCTCCATGGAAACAGCTCAGTCATTAATCAGAGTCTCTGATCAGGTTAAAAAAACAAATCGTCTCTTCAGTCTCACCTGAACATATAGTTCTTTTATTTCTTCATGAACACAGGTAACACAAGTCTGATCCTCCCGCAGGCTGTTAACTCTATCACCTTGTCCTCACCCACAGGTAACCTGACCGCACATTCACCCCCCTCCTCACCTGTCTCCCACCCTCCCTCCCACCCTCCCTCCGTCGTAGGCTCGTCTGATGTGGTCGGGAGAATAAGACGCTTGATACCAAAGAGGAGAGAGAACACAGAGGAAAACGTGCCCCGCGGGAGTAAAACTAAAAACAGGTGAAGCAGACGTCCCTTTGAAGATGGAGGGACGGGGGTTTAAAAGAGGGAGAGGAGGGGGGAGAAAGATGGGAGGAGTGTCAAAAGGATAACGCTGCTGTTGTTCTGTCCCACCAAGTTTTCGTCCTGGTGGTAATAAGTTGTTTAGCTGCAGCTATAGGAGCTGTTGAATCAAGGTGGTGGTATTAAATGATGATCAGCTACTACCACCTCTAACAAACATCCTCATTCCACTGGTTACTAGCTGCTGTCTGAATGATTTTAATCAGATTTTTATACCCAAACGTCGCTAAAACATGTAAATAAAACCGGTTAATATTAAGATTCTCCTTCTACAGTTGTTATAGATGAAGTAATGAGCTAAAGAGACCAAAACTGTCTTTGTTTCAAGCTGTAAACATGTTTATTTCAGCCGCTAACATGGAGGTCTATGGGTATTGACTCATTTTTTTGAGCCAGCCTCTAGTGGACATTGTTGGAACTGCAGTTTTTGACACTTCGGGTTTAATTTTTTAAACAGGTCTCGCATTTATCGCTTGTAGACAGTTATTATTTAACTAATTTATCAGACACGACACAAACGAACAAAACAAAGATATTGAATTAAAACTGATATAAATAAAGATGTAAATAAAACTGGTTAATATTAAAATTCTCCTACAGTTATTATAAGTCAAGTAATTAGCTGCAGAAACCTAAACTGTCTTTGTTTCAAGCTGTAAACATGTTTATTTCAGCTGCTAACATGGAGGTCTATGGGTATTGACTCACATTTCGGAATAAGCCTCTAGTGGACATTGGTGGAACTGCAGTTTTTGCTACATCGGGGGTTTAATTTTTAAAATGGGTCTTGTGTTTATCGCTCGTTTGCAATTATTATTCAATTAATTCATCAGATACAACACAGACTAACATCAATATGATTTAAACAAAACAAAACTTAAATGATTAATTGAGCTACTAGTAGCTAATAAGCTACTACTGGATCCACACAGCAGACAGTCTTCTTCTTCTTTGATTTGTGGCAGCTTTGACGCTGGTAAAAAGCCATTAAAACAGAAAAAGAAGAAGCTTTGACGCTACAGGACGCTACAACACATGACTGTCAGATGTGTCACCAAAAAGTTAAATTTGATTTGTCCTATGTCAACATCGGCAACAAGCAGTAACAAGAGTCGGGTGCAGGTTTGCTTTCTTTCTTTCTTTTGTATTTGTTCCTTTGTTATTTGAGCCTCCAGGTGCAGGTGGAGGAGTCGTGACGAACTCCTTTTATTCTGCAGAGCAACGAGATATTCAGGCACCGAGAGTTTGAGAAGTGATGACCAGCAGGATACTAAGAAAAACAACAAAACAACAGCCTCCTCCTTTAAGAGACATAAAATGAACAGAAGAAGAAGAAGAAAAAGGGTCAAAGAGGCAGCAAAAGAGAAGGAGTGAGAAAAGCCGGCAGATAAAGACAAAAAGAGGCCGAGCAGGAAAGATTAAGAGAGAAGGGATGAAGTAGGGAACGACACAAAGAGACTGATGGAGGAAAAACAGCAGGAGGGAAGGAACGAGCAGCTGAGAGACAAAGACAGAAGACAGAAAAGACAGAATGGGATAGAAACCGAGAGAAATATTAGGTAAGAGAGAAAGAAAAGAGGCTTAAGAGGAGTTCACTGATCTTTCTCTAATCCTGATCTGAAGAGAAACGAGAGGAGAGCTGGAATAAAAAAAAAATAAAAAATAGAAAAGTAACACTGGCTAAATTAAAAGGAAGCCTCAGTCTGCTGACTCCTCCACACCTCCTGTCCTCCCTCCTTCCTTCCTTCCTCCCTCCTTCACCCTTTTTCTAAAAAAAACAAAGAGAGAGTGTGATCTGGGGGATGAATGGGGCTGTGTAGCTTCACCCATCATCCAGATACGGCCCACGTTATCCAGATCCTGATGTCAGCATCAGTCCTCGTCCTCTCCTACAAACTGAGCCCGGTCGCGAGGCTAAAGGGAGGAGGACCAACAACGACGCCAGGAGGACCGACAACGCCAGGAGGACTGACGACGATGCCAGGAGGACATTTTAATTGCTCGACAGACAGGAGTGTTAATGAGAGGTAAAATGAAGACAATAAAAACTGATCTTCAGAGCATTTTTTTATTCTGGTTTTTAGTGGATTAGTGGAATACAAGTGTCAGAACAAACCAAGCTTAGAAGAGAGCAAAACTGAGAATCAGGTGTGCTCATTCTTCTTCTTCTTGTGCTCATTCTTCTTCTTCTTCTTCCATTCCTCCTCCTTCGTCTTCTGCTTCTTTCGTTCCTTCTAGTTCTTCTTTTTTGTTCCTTCTTCTATTTCTTCTTCCGTTTCTCCTTCTTGTCGTCTTCAGCTTCTTCTTTGGTTCCTTCTTGTCGTCTTCAGCTTCTTCTTTGGTTCCTTCTGCTTCTTCATTTGTTCCTTCTACTTCTTCTTCTTCATTTGTTCCTTCTACTTCTTCTTCTTCTTCATTTGTTCCTTCTACTTCTTCTTCATTTGTTCCTTCTACTTCATTTGTTCCTTCTACTTCTTCTTCTTCATTTGTTCCTTCTACTTCTTCTTCATTTGTTCCTTCTACTTCTTCTTCTTCATTTGTTCCTTCTACTTCATTTGTTCCTTCTACTGTTTCTTCTTCTATTTCTTCTTTTGTTCTTCTTCTGTTCCATCTTTTACTTCATTTGTTCCTTCTATTTTTTCTTCTACTTCTTTTTCATTTGTTCCTTCTATTTTTTCTTCTACTTCTTTTTCATTTGTTCCTTCTTCTCCTACTTCTTCTTCTATTGTTCCTTCTTGTACTTCTTCCTCTTCTCCTGCTGTTTCGTCTTCTGGCCCTACAACATAACTCCAGTATATCTGTCAAGGCTGAAGTCCAACCAGATCTTTTTGTTGTTGTTGTTGGTTTTACTCCAGTATAGTTTACACATTTGTTATTGACGTCTGTCAGACACAAACATGTGGGCTCACACATTGAGCCTCCAGGAGTCTTCACATCCCCCAGCTCATCGATGTATGAACCTCCTCGCTCCCCAGTCTGCGTCTATGGGAGGAAGAGGAGGAGGAGGAGCAGGTGGTTGAGTGGGCGTACTCTCGGTCTGGGCTCCTCCAAGGTCGAGGAGGTCAGGTTTTAATGGGCTCGCCCGGCCTGCCAGTGTCAGGGAGAATCTCTCACTCTATTTATTGCCTGGGCCGGGACGGTTCTTTCTCCGGGGCAGAGCTGGCACCGAGCCCTTATTACCTCACACTACCGCAGGGGAGGGACCTTCACACCAGGAGCTGCCTCTGTTTTTATTTATTGGGGGCACCGAAGCAGGCTGGAGGAGGAGGAGGAGGAGGAAGAGGAGGAGGAGGACTCAAAATCAGATCAGTGAACGGTAAAATCTGCAATACTCTGACTGCTGATAAATATTTCAGATATATTTTCCCCCTTTAGAAACAATGTGACAGAAACAATAAATAGACCAACCACGTAGATTAATCGTCAGTAATGTGTTTTTAGGAAGAAGGGGGGGAGGAGGAGGAGGAGGAGGGGAAGAAGAAGAAGAAGAAGAAGAAGAAGAAGAAGACGGTGGACAAGAGGAGGAAGAAGAAGAAGACAAAGAAGAAGACGAAGAAGAAGAAGGCGGACAAGAGGAAGAAGAAGAAGAAGGCGGAGGAGGAGGGGAAGAAGGAGGAGGAGAAGAAGAAGAAGAAGAAGGAGGTGTCCAGTCTTCAGCACATTCCTCCTCCATGTCCTCCTCCAGTCCTGAATGTGTAGATGTCCTCACGTCTCCATCGTCTACATGGAGACGTGAGGACATGGATTCCACAATGATTCCATCTTGGTTCATCTTGTTTTTCTGTCCCTCCTGATGTTTACTCCACGTGGAGCAGAGATGCTCAGAGAGAACAGATTTATTCCAAGAACCAGAGAGAAACCAGCAGCATCAAGAGTCTACCTGGTTAGTAAAGGTCTACACCAGATCTGATCTGATTGAGGTGTTTACATCAGGCTAGACTGAGAACAAGAGTCAGATCAGAACGCAGCAGATTAAATGATAAATGTTAAATGTTTGAGGAAACCAGATGTTTGTTTGTTACAGGAGACACAACCTCCTTCCTGCCATTCATCTGAAACTAACACGTTTTAATCATTTCCATCACGCAGAGTTAAAACCGAGTGGGATCCCTGATAAAACCCTGTAAAAAAGAGCGAAGGAGGGGTGAGGGAGGAGGGGGTGAGGAGGGAGGGAGGGAGGACAGCGTGACGTAACAGCCAGAGGCGAGTGGTTTCCTGTCTGCTAAACGGCTGCTGTCATGTCCCGTCAGACTGACGACGACGGCGGCGGCGGCGGCAGACGTTGACGGTTTCCCTCCGGCTCCTCGGGCCAGAAGACGAACATCATCTCCAATCACAGCTGGAGGAGGTGACGGCTCAACGCTGAGACAACGACACTTAGTTTATACTCCAGAGAGCCGTCCACGGAGAGGGCTTAAATAAATGAAGGAGGAGAAGGAGGAGGAGGATGATGAGAGAAGAGAGAAGAGAGAAGAGAGAAGAAGAATACGAGGCGTAAAGGAAGAAGAAGAGGAGAAGGAGGAGGAGGAGGAGAAGAGGAAATAGGAAGAAGAATATTAGGGGTAAAGGAAGTTGAGAAGAGTAAAGGAGGGTAAAAAAGATGATGATGACAAGGATCACGAAAAGACGAAGAGGAGGAGGACTAGAAGGAGAGAAGAAAACGACGAGGAGGAAAGAAGAAGAAGAAGAAGAGGACTAGAGAAGAAGAAGAAGAAGAGGACGAGAGAAGAAGAAGAGGACGAGAGAAGAAGAAGAGGACTAGAGAAGAAGAAGAGGACTAGAGAAGAAGAAGAAGAAGAGGACTAGAGAAGAAGAAGAAGAAGAGGACGAGAGAAGAAGAAGAAGAGGACGAGAGAAGAAGAAGAGGACTAGAGAAGAAGAAGAGGACTAGAGAAGAAGAAGAAGAGGATGAGAGAAAAAGAAGAAGAAGAGGACTAGAGAAGACGAAGAAGGACTAGAGAAGACGAAGAAGGACTAGAGAAGAAGAAGAGGACTAGAGAAGAAGAAGAGGACTAGAGAAGACGTCTTGTGCTGACCCTGCCGTCCACTGAGAGCAACGTGGGCCTGAGATAAACGCTTTTCTTCTTCTTAAGTTTTAATCGTGTCGCTCTCCTCCTCTAAGAGGCCGAGTCCGTCCGACCATATGTCCGTCAAACTCTGCTGTGAGGCCCCGGGCCCCTATGGCTCTGAGCCCCCCACCAGCTGTCCCAACAGCAAAGAGGCTGTGATCATCAGCGTAAATTAGTCATTAGTCATTATTAATTAAAGACACAATTAGCTCCACGTTTGTTGTCCTACAGAAGAAGAAGAAGAAGATGGCTGCAGGTTTTAACTTAACAGTTAAATTAAATATTTATTTAGCAGGTGCTGAGATTCACGTCACTCACCTGCCTCCCACCTCTCCCCCCCCCTCACATGTGTTTAATAACTGATTACTTTACTTGTGGGGGCTCTGCAGAAGACATGTGGTTTTTCCTTTATAGATTCAAGCAGAAGAAGAAGAAGAAGAAGACAGTGATGATGAGAAAGAAGAGAAAGAAGAAGGTGAGAAAGAAGATGATGATGAGAAAGAAGAAAAGAAGAAGAAGATGATTAAGATGATGAAGATGAAGAAGGTGAGAAAGAAGAAGAAGTAGAACAAGATGAAGGAGAAGAGACAGAAGAGAAAGCAGATGAGAAAGAAGAGGAAGAAGAAGTGGAGGAGGAAATAAGTCAAAAAAGATGAAGAAACAGAGGGTGAAGATGAAGAGTAAAGGAATAAGAAGAGAAGGAGGAAAGGAAGACGAAGACAAAGAAGAAAAAGAGGAAAGGAAGAAGATGAAGGAGAAGAGAAAGAAGAGAAAACATGAGAAAGAAAAGGAAGAAGAAGAGGATGAGGAAAGAAGAATGGAAGAAAATGAGGAAGAGTAAAGGAAGAAGAAGAAGAAGAAGAAGAACCCGTATTATAAATTGCTATAAATGTCGGTGTTGTCATGGCTCGTCTGTCTTTTTATCTTTAATAAGCAAATAAGTCTGAAACATGATCTCGTTAATGTTTAATACGATGATTAATCTGCTGCTCATCAGACTCTTAGAGGGACGTAGATTATTTAAACTGAGAGGAGGACACTGTCTCTGGTCACAGATTGAGCCTTCCACACTTATTTCTCTAAAACAAGAATAACTGAGAGCCTTCGTCTACTTGTCAAGATGAAAACGCTGCTGCAGGGATCAAACCAGTGACCTCCCGGTTTGAAGGGCTCCCTCTCTGCTCATTAGCAAAGAGACGACGACACAAAGGGAAGCTCGCCGTCTTCTCAGCCCTTTCAGATCTGACTGCCGAGGAGGTAAAGTGTCGGGCGCCGCTCAAACGCAGGGATGAGCCTTCGCCTTTTTCCTTTCATCCCTGAACGACTCCTCTGTGGACGTAGAGACACGAGACGGATGCTGCTCGTTTAAAAAAAATAAATAAAAAAAGACGATAATTGACTCAGCAGAGAGCAGAGAGCTTCCACCACGCCCTGAAACACTGAGAGCTACGCTTTACTGCAGTAATTGACGTTAGCGAGGAGGACGGGTGGTGGGAAATGTTTTATGGCAACAGCTTCTTTTATTTTTTTGCAGAAGAGACATGTGGGTTTCTTAACAGCCGGTAAAATACTCAAGGTGTGAAACTTCAATGGCCTTCAACGACCTCCAATCTTATTCAAAACACCGTTTAATATGATCGTTATGATGCCACTGCTATAGAAGAGGAAGAGAAGAAGAGGAAAGGAAGAAGAAGATAAGTTGCAAGGGAAGGAAGAAGAGCAAGAAATAGAGGAAGAAGGAGCGGGTAAAATACTCAAGGTGTGAAACTTAAGTTAGATGTAGACGCATTTTCCACCTAGGCCTTCAACGACCTCCAACCTCGTTCATAACACCTTTTAATACGATCGTTATGACGCCACTACTATAGAAACCATCAACATCATACGGATACGTAATAAAACAGGACGTTGCATCGTAGACAGGTATCTCAAATAGCGAAAAAGTCACTCAGAACAATTCAAAAAGTCTTCTGTCAGTCTCAAATCCAGCAGAAGCATCAATGTCGACCCAAGAAAATGGCAAAAATACACATAAAAGCTGTAAATATAATTCATTTTACTCACCAGAACTTTTTAGAGTTCTACTCGGAGCCTGTCAACCAAGGGTAGCGCTCATAGTCGCTGACCTGAACGTGGCGGACACACCCTGGGTCAGGCTAGCTAGCGTTTCCTCACAATATTCAGCTTTTCCTTCAAAGTCCGCCTTTCTAAGAAGATCTGCGACCAAATCGATAGCCTCTCCTCCTTCCTACCATCGCGGCTTCAACAAATATCAATCAAAAGGTTAACGTTGTGCAGCTAGCAACAGATGAGCCGCTAGCTTAGCTTAAACGGAGCATCAGATGTGATTGGTTAAAGGAACAGCGTCATTACAACGTGTTTCAGTTTGTAATAGTGAAGGCCCAGGCAGATTTCTGTGACGGCCCACCTCCTAAAATCCAGTTTCACACACTTCTAACGGCTCTTAGCCCCCCAGACGTTTGCAGCCAATAAAAAACGGTAGAGTGGTTTGACAAGAGCCGTGGAGCTGTGCTCACTGAGGTAGTTAAGGTCAGGGCAAACGTCATCGATCGGACTAAGTGCTCCGCCGAAAACAGTGCGCCTCAATCAATGCCGCCAGAGCTCCCAGAAGCCCTCGGCTATGGAGCGATGTGACAAAGTCGGCCCGAGGTGGCGGAGTCACGTTCCTTCTTTCTGCCGGCCGCCGACCCGGTCTCAAGATTACCAGCCCCCCCACCTCCATCCTCTGACGGCTTGAGTTAATGAAAATGCCATTACTCAGACAGGCCATCGATGGGGGAGAAGGGGTGAGACAAGGTGAGAGACAGAGAGAGAGATTAACTAAGAAGGAAGCCGGTGTTTCAACGACAGAAATGGAAAAGATGATTCTACTGGCGCATAAATACTCACAGTAATTAATTAGATTATTAATAAACACATAAATAATCACACCTCAAAAAGTGTCAGTGTTTTTTCTGTAGTAAGAGAATAAAACAGATGGCTGACAAACTGGTTCTACTGCTGTGGAGCATCACATCTACTGAAAATAGAGCAGAAGGAGGAGGAGAAGAATGAAAAGGAAAAGGAGTAGGAGTAGAAATAGAAAGCGGAGAAAGAGGAAGAGCAGCAAGATGGGGAGATGGAGGAGGAAGAGGAGGAGGAGAAAAGGGGAAGATACGGAGGTAGAAGAGTAGACGAAGCAGGACTGGGTGAATTAGAAGGAAAATGAGGAGGAGGAGAAGCAGAAAGAAGAAGGAGACGGGAAGAACAGCAAGATGAGGAGACGAAGGAGGAAGAGGAGGAGATGTAGTAGGAGAAGGAAGGAGAGAAGCAGGAAGAAAATGAGAAGAGGGAAGAAGAGGAGGAGATGAAGAAAGGAGAAGGATAAGGAGAAAAGGGATGGGGCAAGAGGAGAAAAGGGGAGGAAGATGAGGAGGTGAAGAAGAAGGAAAACGAGGAGGAGGAGGAGAAGAAGAAAGAAAGAGGATGTGGAGAAAGGGGAAGAAGACAAGGAGGTGAAAGAAGAAGAAGCATGAGGAGATGAAGAAGGAAAACGAGGAGAAGCAGGGAGAGAAGGAGGAGAACGAAGGAAGAAGAAGATAAAGGGGAAGACGACGGAGGGAGAGGAGGCGGTGAGGAAGGAAAAGGGGGAGGAGGAGAAGGAAGAAATGAGGAGGAATAAGAAAAGGAGGACGAAGAGGATGAGGAGATGTAGTAGGAGAGGGAGGGAGGAGGAGAAGGAGCAATAGGAGAAAGCGTGTCCAACTTAAAGTACAGGTGTGAACGCACCCAGGTCACATTTGAGTAATAAATCGAACCATGACACACACACACACACACACACAACTACAAACTAACTAGGTTTACATTTCCTCCATTTCCCATAAGCCCTCTGTTATAATAACATCTTGTAGTTAATTTTCTGTCATTAAAACCAATATGAATATCTATAGTCGCTGTAAATATAAAAGATTTATTCTGAGGGAGACGACCAGAGTGAAATCTAAACCTGACAATTTAAAAAATAACAAACAACGACCGCGCGTCGAGACTTTGTTCCAGACGAACTCCGTTTCCTTTTCACTTTGTTGTTCTCCTTTTTCCTGATAGAATCCAAAATTACACCTCTTTCACTTCCTCCTCTGCCCTGCCCTCCGCTAACAATGTCCACAAGAAACGACTCACAGCCCAGTGGAGTGTGCAGATGAAAGGCTCGGCCCTAATGACAAGGTACCCTGTCCACTTAATACTTCAAAGATTGGGCTCCGAGGGGGGGGGGGTCACGCTGCCCCCATCGGCCCCTCCCACATCCACCACAATTAGCCGAAGCCTGAACCAAACCAGGACCAGCCTTAATCCACAGAACCTTCCTGTAACCAGCCAGCAAGCAGCGACACTGACATAGAAACACAGATTTAAGGCTAATTAGGACCATGTGTCCACACACACAAACGTAAATAAGCAATTAAGGAAGAGCTACTATTAGCTGGGAGGCTAGGAAGCTAGGAGGAGCTACTATTAGCTGGGAGGCTAGGATGCTAAGAGGAGCTACTATTAACTGGGAGGCTAGGAGGAGCTACTACTAGCTGAGAGGCTAGGAGGAGCTACTATTAGCTGGGAGGCTAGGATGCTAGGAGGAGCTACTATTAGCTGAGAGGCTAGGATGCTAGGAGGAGCTACTATTAGCTGGGAGGCTAGGATGCTAGGAGGAGCTACTATTAGCTGGGAGGCTAGGATGCTAGGAGGAGCTACTATTAGCTGGGAGGCTAGGAGGAGCTACTATTAACTGGGAGGCTAGGATGCTAGGAGGAGCTACTATTAGCTGGGAGGCTAGGAGGAGCTACTATTAACTGGGAGGCTAGGAGGCTAGGAAGAGCTACTATTAGCTG